>NC_056624.2:200785141-202000141 GCF_002870075.4 Lactuca sativa
TAATAATAATAATAATAATAATAATAATAATAATAATAAGGGTTTTGTTTGTAGAAAAATCCTAATATTTTTGTTTACAGAAAGTCCTAGTATTTTTTGTTTACAAAAAAGTCCCAATATTTTGGATTAGTTTACGAAATAGTCCCAAATTAATTTGGTACCGGTTTCAACTGGTCAAAAAGGGTCAAACTGCAAATTTTTGTCGGTTTTTTGGACTTTTTCATTCAAAAAAAAAAATCTTGGGACTAAAGTATAACTTTTCCGCAAATATTGAGACTTTTTTGAAGATTTCCCTTTTTAAAATATATACACAAAAATGGACTTTTCCGGATATAGACATGCATTCCGCGGAGGTAGCTCTGCGGAGCTCCGCGGAATCTACTGTAGCTCCGCGGAATGGCAAAATCGTAAATAAATCAATGTAAAAAAAAACTCAAGATCCATTTTACGGAGCTACCTCCGAGGAATGAACTCATTCCGCGGAGGTAGCTCTGAGGAATGGATCTTTAGAGTTTTTTTTTTATTTTTTTTTAACATCGATTTTTCGGAGTTTATATTCAATCCCCAACTAATTATTTTTAAGAAAAGATTATCATACTATCATAATCTTTACTTGAATATAATTAGTTGATGAATTAATATAAACCCCGAAGAATTGATGTGAAAAAAAAACACTCAAGATCCATTCCGCGGAGCTACAGTAGATTCCGCGGAGCTTCGCGAAGCTACCTCCGCGGAATACATGTCTATATCCTGAAATGTCCATTTTTGTGTCTATATTTTGAAAATACCCCCCATTTTTTGACTATTTCCGGTATTTTTCCAATAATACCCCTATCATTTATGTGGCTGATATCATCACTTATTCACCCCCACATAGTTGACTTAGGAGTTCCAGTCTCCCCAACCAGCAAGCAATTATCTTATTCGTGAATCACATTAATTAGTTTCACCTAATGAGCTTTATCTTCACTCAAAAAACGTCATCTCCGTTTCAAAATATGCACTTGATTAAATAAAAACCTCTAAACTTCCAATATCAAGGTTACCTTTGTCTTTTGAAAGATGAATCAAATCCCACTTAATACAAGGAGTTTTACAATCCACTTCATTCCCTCCTAAAAAAATCTAGCTCATAAATGTTAGTGTAACTCACATCGATGTGACACTGTCTAATAAGTGTCTATATGTGCTGGAGTCCCCACCTCTCTCCGTAAGGGCTATTATGAATAGTTAATACGTGATTGCATATATATCTTACATGGTATCAAAGTTGGCATCTTGCACCTTTGTGGCTAAGTAGATCCATGTTTATCCTCATCAAGCTTCCGACTCTAAGGGGAAGTGTTAATGTATCTCACATCGATATGTGTAACGACCAAAAATTTCAACCAATTTAAAACATTTTATTTCATTCAAAAACCATTACGTTCATACATCTTGTTTTCAAAATAGTTTAAACATCAGAGTATCCCCAGAACCATATCACACAAATCATAAAACATGAGGAGCGATACGATCACGTCTTCGCCTTGCCACGATCTCCTGAAGCACCTGAAACAATAAACCACAACTGTAAGCCTGAAAGCATAGTGAGTTCCCCCAAAGTACCCATACACACATAAACATATGCATACAGCAAAGAACAACATACTACGGGTCCAATCAACCTTCCGGTTGGAATACCCCTGGCCCTCAACCATCGGGTTGGAATGCCTACGTACTACGAGCCCAATCATCCTACCGGGATGGAATACTCTCGGCCAACAACCATCGGGTTGGAATGCCCATACACTTATCCATACAACAATAACTACTATGGGTCCAATTATCCGTCGGGATGGAATACCCCAGGCCCCTCAACCATCGGGTTGGAATACCAACGTACTATGAGTCCAATCATCCTATCGGGATGGAATACTCCTGGCCCACAACCATCGGGTTGGAATGCCCCACCTCCTATACATATGGTAACTACTACTACCACTATGGGACCAATCATCCCTCGGGATGGAATACCCCAGGCCCCTCAACCATCGGGTTGGAATGCCAAACTACTATGAGTCCAATCACCCTATCTGGATGGAATACTCCTGGCCCACAACCATCGGGTTGGAATGCCAATCTATACTAGCAAACAGGCACACATAACAGGCAACCACATAACACTCTACAGAACTAACATACTAGGGCCCTATCATCCTACCGGGATGGAATACCCTCTGCTACTGCTCAACATACATAACCCGCAGGTAACCTCCTACCAGCGTACATAAGGCATGACCAACTACAAGTCTATAAATAACCACCACCCAACTACCAGGGCGCTGATCCGACAGAACTAGCCATCACTTAACTATCCATTCCTCTAGGATACTAAGCTAACAAGGCATATTCTCATATCAATATCCTATATACCAAGATACTAGTAAGCATATCATCACATAACATAACAAGCTCTAAACAACAATCCAAAGGGTCGGCCTTGGTGCCTTAGACCCTTGAGTACAGTGAGGAAAACTCACCTTGAACTGCTGAAACACTGTTGGTACCCTTCTGACTGCTATCTGACAATCCCCGCACCGCTGCTCCTTTAGCGCCTCGAACTATCAATGCCACAAAAACACTTAGACCCAAAACAATATCCTTCTAAGGGTAAATTGACCATTTTACCCTTAACCCAAACCGGTCCATGACTAAGGTCCAAAATCACAACATGAAAAGCCCAACACTAGAAAAGCTTCTCAAGCCCACTAGTGACCCACTAATTGCCTAATTGCTATATTGGGCCCAATCCCGTAATGGGTCTCACCCTAAGCCCAAATTATATTCCTTGGCCCATACAATGTGATTTTTGTGGGCCCACTAAGGCCCAAATAACCAAACATGCCCCAAACCACGACCCAAAACTCATGATCCAACAGACAGGGTTACGCGGGGCGTAAATCAATGTACGCTTAGCGTATCGGCTCGATGATGGTACGTTGGGCATACCTACACATACGCTCAGCGTAGTGCTCTGCTAAGTCATTTCCTCGTTAAGTGCTTAACACTCCAAACCAGGTGCAATAATCACAGTTCCAAGTCCATTAAGATGTCTTAAGCTATAAAGTCGGCTACTTGGTGGCTTGCAACCCACCAAATGAACCCAAACTTGAAATATGACATCATACTTCCATAAAGGTGGCTAGATCTCATGCATGATCACAAATGAGCCCTAAAGGTTGAAACTTTAATGCATAAGGGACTCATATGATACTAAGGGTGGCAACCCTGGACTTAGAAACATGCTGGACTCATAAAGATGCATTCTTGGGACCAAAAAGTCCATAAAATTGTTCCAAGAGAGATCTAAGAGATTATTCGTCAAGCTCAAAGCTTTTTACCTTGAAGAGGTCCGAAATGAAACACTTGTCCCAGATCTATAAGCTCTAGCTTCCAAGATTCCTCCTTCCCAATCTTCTTCCTTTCTCTTCCAGGCTAAAAACCACCAAGATGAGCTTTTCAAGGCCAAGATCTCTAAAAATGGAGGTTGGAACGTTCTAGGGTTTCTTCTGAGGTTAGGGAGGCTGATATGGGGGGCTAGGGTTGAAGCCATTATGTTCTATTTATAGTGGCTCCAACAACCTTGTAACAGTGACTGACACCAAAAACAATGACGTGTATTATAAACCAAGCAGCCCCAAAACTAATTTAAGTTAAATTGATCTACCACCAATAGAAAGCACTTTTACTTTCCGATTCGACAACATCTTATAAAATCTATCAATCATAGTTTGTCAACCTTTCACTCTAGCCATATTATCTCCAATTGGAATAGCAAGGTAAGTAAACGATTATTTTTCTGCTCGACACCCCATTATTGTTGCAGACTCTTCCACTTAATCAAATGGTACCCCATTGTCGTATAAATTCGATTTACCTAATTTAACTTTCAATCCAGAAACTAAGTAGAAACATCCCAACACAGTAACAATGTTTGAGATATCTTCATGAGACCATTTCACCACAAGTCACTTGTCATTTGCCTTAAACAAATGTGAAGTCAAAAAATTCTCCAAACCAAATTTTATACCTCTATACGAATCAATTGACATTGCATTTTCTATTTCTACATGTAAACCTTCCATAGTCTAATGAATAAAAAAAGAGACATTGGATCACCTTGTCTCAAACCCCTCTTTAATTAGAACTCATGAGTAGGATTGTCATTTACTAAAACCAATAACCAAGCCACATGTAAACAAGCTCAAATCTAGTTTATCCATTTCAAACTAAAACCCATAAAATTACATGGCCGAGTTAAAGGAAATCAAAGTCAAGTGAATCATAAGTTGTGACATCCCTAATTTCACGGCCAGAAAAGACCGATTTGTTTATGCTTGTTTTTCAAATCAGAGTAATCTTTTAAAGAAAACGGTTGCATAATTCGTTCCCAAAACAAAATATGATAAGAATTTATCAAAGCATTTCTTTAAAGAAATGTATTTTCATTTTATAACAAAATCTCGGGATGTCATGTTCAATACAGACCAAAAGCATAAATAGAACAAAAATAGACCTTACAACAGTTATTCATAACTACAGGCCTATAATCCAAAATCGCTCGTTATGTCAGCCAACTTATGCTCTCGTACCATAACCTGTAATACAAAGAAAACTGAGAGGGTCGGGCTTGGGAGCCTGGTGAGCATATAGGGTTTTCAACCCATAATAATATAATTATTATATTCAATTATCAAACAATCAGTCCAATTACCAACCCGCATTATCTCCATTTATTTCTTAAAGATTTATCCTAAGAACCGATTACCCTTCATCCATTCATTCCTAAGGATTGTCCTAAGGAACTGGCACAAAGTCTAGTGCTGCTAAGGTTCTTAGATTACCTCTGGTGAACACGTGGTTCACAATAATTAATGAACACCTAGTTCAAGAACACCTAATGAGCACTTAAATCCAATATTACCCAATGAACACCTAGTTCAAAAACACTTAATGAACACTTAGTTCAAATATCCCTGATGAACCCAATCACCTAAGGAACACAGAGTACGAAAGCTCTTAGTTCAAACAATGTGATAATAAAGTATATCTCGATCCTGCAAAACCACTAATATTATAAACACATATAAATCATATTTCTAAAACAATATATCCCATCCCATCGATCCCCACATACTGACCCTATGCAATGATCTTACGAGATCTAGCCTAAGGAATCGATATGAACCACGAAATGAGGAAGCTGCTTCGGAAATTCCCTGGCAGCAAACGAGGATCAATAAAGACATCAAATGAGGGGAATGGAATAAGTTTCACCACGAACCTTCGTTCGTAAAAGAAAGAGCCACAAGTGATTTTAAGTCAGGGGTAGTTATCTAGATAACAATGCCTAGGCGTGGTCCGACTATCATGAGGTATTATACCCCATACTCTACCTATCCCAGCATCGAACTTTTCCTAGCAGTGGTGTAACATCCGGATATCCAAGCATAGAAATTTGAGTATTTTATTATGGGATATGAAGAGACTCGGCGAGTTGATGCCTCAACTCGTCGAGTACGATCGCGACTTGGTGACCTGTTTAATGAAGGGACTCGACGAGTCGGGTATCTGGACTCGCCGAGTCAGTGCTGTTAAGGAAAAACCTAATTGTCCAGGTTTGAGACCTATTTAAAGGACCTTATAGCCCTCTTGTGCAGCTACCAGTCCAAAGAGAGGTACCCTAGAGAGCTGGAGCTAAGAGTGAGAGAGATAAAGCCATTTTAAGCATTCTTGGTGTGATTTTGCAAGGGAGAAGTCATTTCCAACAAAGAGAGGTCAAGGGAGTTGTTGATTTAGAGTTCCTGAGCTCGTATCTTCATTGTAGAGGTATCAAATCAAATTCCCTTTTCTGTTTTGGGTGAGATTGGTGATTTTAGGGTTTTTACACCTTCCTATGGCTTGTAGTGATGAGTATAGGGTTCCTTTGTGTGAGAGATCCCAGATCTGGACCCATAGAGGTCCATAGGGCCTTATTTTGTATGTTTTATGTTGATTCATTAAGAGAATGAGACTTTGATGCCATTCTTGGATCCATTTCTCCAAGGAAAGCCTTGTGAGCTTTGCATGTATGTCAAGCCTCGACCTTTACGTGGTTATTGGTCGTAGGGAATCCAGATCTATGGATTAGAGGAACAGATCTGACCTTAGAAGGTCAAATGAGTGCTGACATAGGAGCAACTCGCCGAGTCCATGGGAAGACTCGACGAGTCGAGTCGGGTTGCCCCACGATACGAATCCAGTGGAAACCCGTCGAGTGGAAGGTTCACTCGACGAGTCGAGTGAGGCCGTGGAAGAGTCAGAAGACACGCATGGACTCGCCGAGTCACTCTTGTGCACTCGACGAGTCTGGTTAGAGTTGACCGATGACATGAGTTGACTTCTGTTGACTTTAGGGTTTTGGTCAACATAAGTAGTAGAGATCATGGAGGGGTAAAATGGTCTTTTACCCACTACCCGATTAGAGAGGGAAAGAGAAATTTTCGGTTTAATTAGAGATATTTGCCTTACGTGTTAGGCGGTGGCGAGTTCAAGATTCAAGTGTAAGGATAACTTCTTTCTGCTTTCAGGTGAGTCTTCTCACTATACATTACCTAAAGTGGTACTTATGTGTAGACCAGAGGGTCTTGTGTGTTATGTGTATGTATGAGATTATGTGCATTGTGATATATGTATGTTATGTGTTGTATAGACCGGACCGGAGGGTCCAATGATATAGACCGGACCGAAGGGTCCAACGAGTTATGGTCAGATCAAAGGATCCAACGAGCTACAGGACTGGAGGGTTCCGCTGAGACACATCGACTGGAGGGTCGTATTATAGCCTCGAGTGGCGTATGTGTTGTATGTGGTATTTTGGGGAACTCACTAAGCTTCGTGCTTACCGTGTTAAGTGTTATGTGTTTTAGGTTTTTTTCAGGATCACGGGACGGCACCGGCTCGGTTGTACACACCAGAGGAAGAGTTATGTTTTAGAGGATCCTGGATTATTATTTAATTGATTATGGAGTTATGTTTTTCAATTTAAACAAAATGAGATTTTTACGAAAAGTTTTTTAAGAATTAAGCGAATTTAAATGAAAAATTTAGTTTTGGAAATTTCGGTGTTACAAGGGGCCTGAATATCATGAGGTATTTCACCCCGAGACGCACCCTATCCAACAATATAACACCAGACATACCTAGCAGTGGTCTATTATCGACACACTTTATAAGGCAGTCTACGAAGTTCCCTTAATTACATCGTGAAAGAAAACGCTGACATATGAAGCTCGGTCAATCACTTCGTAAAAGAAAAGCTGACTCCAAAGCTCTCTCAAAATAAAATTTATCCATTCCACAATTATCTCAAATAGACAACAATATGTACACACATAACACGTAATTCATAGAAAATATTTAATATTTATGTGTAAGAAGAAAGTGACTATACACTCACTTGATCAGAAGATGATCGGGCAGCACTACGGCTTGTAGAAGTAGTATTCTTCGGTGAAACTATGATCTCTTCACACACCGAGCCTCTCGCGGGCAGAGCTTCGGCTCGTAAACTCTTTTCTTCTCGGGATCTTCAGAACTTCGGGACTTGCTTCGAGTCTCGGGAGAATATCGGGGCTTCGGGGTGTTAAAAGAGGGCTTAGAGAGGGTATCGGGAGTGGGAGAGTAAGAGATGAGCAACCAAACTCGGTTGCCCCTTGAATTCTATTTATAGGGAAAAAAATGCTAGGTTCACCTCGTGAGCTCGATACGTCATTGTGTTCGTCATGGCCACATGGCTTGGAAGACGTCCATCATCTTTTCACCTCGTGAGCCACTAATGCTTACCTCGTGAGCTCTAACACAGCCTTGGGGTTCATGCCCCAAACTTCAGAAAATCATAACTTTAGCATACGAGCTCCGTTTTTGACATTCTTTATATCCACACGTAGGTGAGATTATGATCTATAACTCTCGTTTAGACTCCATTGGCTAATTTTGAATTTATTTTTATTATATTATTTTTAGTAGGCCGGGACAGGAAAACTCCGTTATAAATTCATAACTTCTTCATTCGACGTCCATTTCCGTCTGTCTTTTTACCTTTACACTACCATTGACGAGATCTTCGATTCTCGTTTAGATTGTTTCGGCTAAAAACCGCTCGATCTCAAATCGAGTATTCAGGCTGCACACTACTAAGTCGAAACTTCGGAAAATCATAACTTCCTCATACGAAGTCAGATTTGGGTGTTCTTTTTATGCACGCTCTCGGTTTAACAAATTCTACAACTTCCGTTTAGATCGCTAAGGCTAAATATCGCTCTATCGTAAATTCATTGTTTACGTCGCGCTGTGTCGTGCCGGTTCTGTCGCGAAACTTCGACAGGTCATAATTTCTTCGTTATAAATCGGATTTCAGAATTATTTATATATCTGGAATCCTTGTCACAGCCACTACAACTTAGTTAAGATTATTCATTCTAAATAATCTTCTATCAAAAAGTCATTTTTGATGTTTATCGTCTTTAAATTGACTAGCCCGGATCTACGGTCGTTACATAAGTCTTCACAAAATCAACTCAAACAATATATATCACATTTTCGTCCTTTATTACCAATCCACTATTTCATTCACCTTTATCCAAGTGTAAACATACTCGAATCTAGTCTATCTAGTAAATTTCCATGATAATTTTAAAGATTGTGTCTCCTTAAATTCTCTATTTTATCTTTGCTTTTCGAGCAAGATTACAACTTTCAACTTGCTCAAATCCATGCATTTTTTTAAGCATACTCAACCGATCCAACACAATAGCTTGAGTTGATGCACCCTCTTCTATTATTTTATCAATGTCTTTCAATCGATTATTATTTTTCCTTGTCTTCTCTCACTTTAATCACCTTATGACATTTTTATGTTGTTATTTAAATGTTGGCATTTATTTTTGAACTCAAGAAATTTATTAGTACTATTTCAAGTTGATCATTCAAAACAAGACTAACAGTTTGGTACTCCGATTACATCCAAAAATCATACGACCTGAAAGGTATTTGACCAAAATCTGAAACCTCGGTGTAATGTACCAAAAATGGTAGCAAAAATTTTCATTTTTATAACCATCAAATCAATACATCAAGTGTTTCAAAACTAATCCTAGTAAAAATGTATCACAATCATCATAATAGAGTAATAGTAATCATCGGTGCGGAAATTATAAAGGGATGTTATGTAGTCAAATTGGGTCCTTCCTTTTGGAACTGTAAGTACCTGAAAATGATCCAGGCTATGTTGGATCGTCAAATGGAGGAAACTAGACGTTTGCTCCAGCAAAATCGAGAGGAAGGCACTATTCAAATCGAACAGCCCGAGTTGAACGAAGGGCAGACTGAGGAAGGAGACTACAGTGGAATTGTTGGTCAAGTCAACCAACCAATAGTTCAAGAAAATAACCAAGATAACGGATTCGAGAGAAATGGATGTACAAGGATTTTCAGACTTGCAAGCCATCGACTTTCACGGGGAAGGAAGATCCAATCGGAGTCATGGATTGGATCTCGGAGATGGAGTTAGCTTTCATGACATGCGGTTGCAGAGGGAAGCTACAGACCACGTTTGCAGTGCGTCAGTTTCGAGGAGGCGCTGTACGTTGGTGGAATACTTTGGGAAAGACTTTAAGCCCCAACAAACCCCTGGAACTGACATGGGCAGAATTTCTGGTACAATTCAAACGAAAGTACTGCTCAGCTCAAAACCTGCTCGAGCTAGAGAACCAGTTTCTAACCCTAAAGAAGGGGAGCATGTCAATCGATGAATACACGAACAACTTCACAGAAAAGATGGAATTTGCCTTGCGTCTTGTTCCAGATGAGCTGACAAAAATTGATAAGTACGCAAAGGGATTACCATGGGAGTACGCGGTGCCAGTGCGTCAGGCACCTACTTTGGAGGCAGCTATCTGGGCTGCCAAGTCTGTGGAGGATATGATTAAGGGAAGAGCTGCCAGCAAAGTCGAGGTTGGCGAGAAAAGGAAATTTGACGGATCCTCAAGGTCCAGTAAGAAGGGTAGATTCTCGAAGTTTGGTTCGAGAGGAGGAGGATCAGAAGCGAAGTGGTGTGACAAGTGCAAGAAAAAGCACTCTGGGAAGTGTGACGGAGGGGTCACTTGTTACAAATGCGGAAAGCCTGGGCACTATGTCAATGAATGCACGTTCACTAAGAAGGTCTGTTATGAGTGCAACGAGGAGGGGCACATTTCAAGGGATTGCCCGAAGAAGAAGGAGACAGGAAGACCCAACATACCACCGAAGCCGAAGGCGAGAGCCTTCCAGATGACGCTCGAGGCTGCAAAGGAGGCAGCAGACGTCGCTTCAGGTACCTTTCTTGTAAATGGTTTGCCTGCAAATATACTATTTGATTCCGGAGCCAACTACTCCTTTGTATCGCATAAATTTGGTGGGAAATTAGCATTGCCTGTAGAAAAACTAGATAATGCCCTGATTGTAGAAGTTGCCAGTGGCAAATTCGTACCTGTTAGTAATCGTATTAGGAACATCGTCATCGACCTAAACGGAAACGAATTCCACGAAGAGCTATTACCCATAGAGTTAAACGGTTTCGACATCGTTTTGGGTATGGATTGGCTTAGCGCCAACGATGCTAAGATTCAATGCCGAAAGAAGATAGTAAAGGTAAACCCACCCGGAAAAGAATCATTTATGGTGTATGGGGACAAACGCAGAGTGAATTCTGGAATCATCTCCCTGATGAAAGCCAGGAAATGTTTGTCCAAAGGATGTGCATCATACTTGGCATTCGTAATCGATGCCAAGAAGGAGAAGAAAGAGGTGCAGAATATACCGGTTGTGTGTGATTATCCGGAAGTCTTTCCCGAAGATCTTCCCGGATTACCACCTGATAGGCAAGTGGAGTTTCGTATAGACTTGTTACCAGGAACAATACCGATAGCAAAAGCACCATACCGATTAGCACCGACGGAGATGAAGGAGCTCATGACGCAACTTCGGGAGCTGTTGGACAACGGTTTTATTCGACCTAGTTCATCACCCTGGGGAGCTCCGGTGTTATTCGTGAAGAAGAAAGACGGAAGTATGAGAATGTGTATAGACTACCGAGAGCTGAATAAGGCAACGGTGAAGAACAAGTATCCATTGCCGAGGATTGATGACCTTTTCGATCAGCTGCAAGGTTCGAGCTACTTCTCAAAGATCGATCTTAGGTCAGGATATCATCAGCTGAAGGTGAGGGAGCAGGATATTGAAAAGACTGCATTCAGAACAAGATATGGACACTACGAGTTCTTGGTTATGTCATTCGGACTAACCAATGCTCCCGCAGCATTCATGGATTTAATGAATAGGGTTTGTAAACCATTCCTCGATAAATCTGTGATAGTGTTCATCGACGACATTCTCATCTACTCGAAAAGCCAAGAGGAGCATGGCAAGCATCTACGGGAAGTATTAGAAGTGTTGAAAAAGGAGAAGCTTTTTGCAAAGTTCTCCAAATGCGACTTTTGGATACGGGAAGTCCAATTCTTGGGTCATGTTGTTAACCAGGAGGGAATAATGGTTGACCCCGCAAAGATCGAGGCTGTAATGAAGTGGGAACGTCCAAAGAGTCCCACGGAGATTCGAAGCTTTCTAGGATTAGCCGGATATTATCGACGATTTATCCAAGGCTTTTCTTCGATAGCTGCTCCATTAACAGCTTTGACTCATAAAGGAGCTATGTATACGTGGAGTGAGAAACACGATGAGGCATTCGAGAAGCTAAAGAAGAAGTTATGTGAAGCACCGATACTTTCTCTACCCGATGGAGTCGAAGATTTCGCGGTTTATAGTGACGCTTCTGGAGTCGGGTTGGGTTGTGTTCTGACCCAAAGAGAAAAGGTGATAGCATACGCATCTCGACAATTGAAAGAGCACGAAAAGAACTACCCCACTCATGATCTGGAGTTGGCAGCGGTAGTATTTGCCTTAAAGATATGGAGGCATTACCTCTACGGCACGAAGTGCAAGCTCTTCACTGATCATAAGAGTCTCCAGTATCTCTTTAATCAGAAGGAGTTGAACATGAGGCAACGACGCTGGCTAGAACTTCTCAAGGGCTATGACTGTGAGATACTCTACCACCCAGGTAAAGCAAATATTGTTGCTGATGCTCTCAGTCGGAAAGTCAATCTGGAAAGGAAAAGGCCAAGAGCGTTAAGAATTGAAGTCGTTTCAACGATTGTCGAAAGTATCAGGAAAGCTCAAGAAGAAGCTCTAGAGAAAAATGACCGAAAGGAAGAACGTTTGGGAAGAACGTTAGTGTTCGGTACAAACAGTCGAGGACTGAAGGTATTCCAAGATCGAATTTGGGTACCTAAGACGGGAGGAATAAGAGATCTTCTGATGGAAGAAGCACACAAGACCATGTACTCGATTCATCCCGGTATCACTAAAATGTATAGGGACCTAAAACCCTACTACTGGTGGCCGACGATGAAGCTCGATGTTGCGGAGTATGTGGCCGAGTGCGTAACATGTGCGAGGGTTAAGGCACAACATCAGAAACCGTATGGGAGTTTAGAACCTTTACCTATACCCATGGGTAAATGGGAAGACATCACCATGGATTTTGTGACTAAACTGCCCAGGACGAAGAACGGTCACGACATGATTTGGGTAGTCGTGGATCGTTTCACCAAGAGTGCACACTTCATAGCAGCCAACGAGAAGTGGTCTATGGATAAGCTCGCAAATGCTTACGTGAAGGAAATTGTAAGACTTCACGGTGTTCCTCTTACGATTGTATCAGATCGTGATAGTCGTTTCACGTCAAGGTTTTGGAGGAGTCTACAAGAGGAGTTGGGTACAAAGTTATGTTTGAGTACTGCTTACCATCCGCAAACTGATGGTCAGAGCGAAAGAACGATTCAGACACCGGAAGATATGCTGAGAGCATGTACCATCGAATTCCAAGGGAATTGGGACGAGCACTTACCTCTGGTAGAATTCTCCTACAACAATAGTTTTCATTCAAGCATCAAGATGGCACCTTACCAAGCCCTGTACGGACAAAAGTGTCGTACGCCGTCTTGTTGGCTTGAAGCCGGAGAGAAGCAGTTTATGGGCCCCGAGATAGTCCATGAGACTGCCAAGAAGTTGAAGGTGATTAGGGAAAGAATGTTAGCAGGTCAGGATCGTCAGAAGAGCTATGCTGACAAGAAAAGACGACCGATAACCTTCGAGGTTGGGGATTCCGTTCTGCTTAAAGTCTCACCATGGAAGGGACTTATACGATTTGGGAAACGAGGAAAGTTGAGTCCAAGGTTTATTGGACCGTTCAAAGTTCTTCAGAAGATTGGGAACCAAGCTTACAAGCTGGAATTGCCCGAAGAACTCAATGGTATTCATAACACTTTCCATGTGTGTTATTTGAGGAAATTCACGGGAGATGTTCCCGACATAATTCCAATCTCAGAGTTAAGGATGGATGAGAATAAAAGGCTGATCGAAGAGCCTGAGGCAATTGTTGACCGTAAGACTAAGAAGTTACGACGCAAGATGGTCGACTTGGTGCTAGTCCGATGGAAACATTCGAATGGGCCGAATCTCACTTGGGAAACAGAGGATGACATGATGAGTCGCTATCCACATCTGTTTGCTGATGCATGATTCCGGGACGGAATCATCCTAAGGGGGAGAGAATTGTAACGCCCGGGTTTCAGGGCTAAGCATTTTTGTCAATGTAATAGTCTAGGTCAACTCTTGTAACTCTTTTTGAAGTAATAAAGATGATATATTTGAGTATTATGTGAATTATGTGTGTTTATGTGTATATTATTTAATTATAAGTGTATAATTAATAAATAATAAAAATAAGTGTCAAAATTAAAGTATGAGATAATCCCGATATCTCTACATAAAGTTGTAGAATATGTCTCAAGGTTTCCGTACATATAAAGAATGCCGAAATCCGAGTTATAACGAAGAAGTTATAACCCGTCGAAGTTTTGCGGTAAAACCGGCACGGCACCGGGGAGCGTAAATAGTGAATTTACGATAGAGCAAGATTTAGCCTTAGCAATCTAAACGAAAGTCGTAGAATATGTTAAAATAAGAACATCGATAAAAAGAACGCCCAAATCTGACTTCGTATGAAGAAGTTATGATTTTTCGAAATTTCGGAATAGCAGTGTACAGCCTGAAATTCGAATATTAGATCGAGCGGTTTTTAGCCGACACGACCTGAACGAGAATCGAAGATCTTGTTAAGGTTAGCGTAACGAGAAAAAGATGGGTGAAAACGGATGTCGGATGAAGAAGTTATGAGGATTTAACGGACCAATCGTGTCCCGGCCCGTTAATAATATAAAATTTAAAATCGAGCCAAAATTAGCCGACGGAGTCTAAACGAAAGTTGTAGAGTACGTTCCCACCTTCGCGTGGATATAAAGAACGTCGAAAACGGAGGTCGTACGCGAAAGTTACGAATTTTTAAAGTCGAAGTGTGAAAATACGAAGTCTGTTGCGAGGCTGATGACGTGGCTGCATCTGGGCCGCCCATCGCTGATGAAGGAACGCGCTTCGGATGATGACACCTGCCCTCGCTGTACGCTCCGCGTCCGAAGCCAGTACGCCCCGCGTACCCTCGCCCTTATCTCTTCCGGAGTGCTAGCCAGCTGGTCCGAGGTGGCGCTCCTATCCGATGACTACGCCCCGCGTAGGTCCGAGGTACGCCCAGCGTACCGAGGCCTCGCATGGCTATATAAAGGGGCCGATTTTCCTTCATTTCTCACACCTTTTTCACTTCTCTCTCTAACTTCTTTCTCTCTCTACAACCCCAAAACACCTCTAAACCCTAGTTAAGCCCCTTAGCACCCTAGGGAAGCCCCGAGGCTCCCGGAATCCCGAGAAAAAGGAGTTTTTCGGTTTCGAAACGCTGCTCCAATTAAGTCCCGGTTTTCGATAAAATTCGCTGTAAGTATGCTACGCTTACGCAATTTTTAATATAGCTTTCAAATAATTATAGGAATGTCATTAGGTCCTTAAAATAATTATTTGGGCTATAATTATGAGTTATATCGAGTATTATTAACGCTTAGTAATACTCGGACTAATTAATTTGTCGCGGTTATCGTTAAACTAAACCCTAGTGGTATCGGTACTAGGTTTTATCGAAGGAATATCGTTTTGAGAGTATCGAAGCGCTGTCCGAGTGCTGAGTCACCACCTACTCAGGTGAGTGCATAGTTACTTTCAGCTTACACATAGATATGAAGTATTTTATATAAATTACGTGCTATGTGTGCATATTATCTGAATACTTGCTATCTATGCCGGATGAACATTGTTATACATGTTTTCAATGATTTAAACTGTATATGTATTTTATATCTACGAAAATGTTGGGGTAAAACATGGGTAGATGTAATAGGTGATGTGTGATAAAATGATGAGAGGCCTCGATGTTGATGTTGTTGTTGTTTCTGTCATCTAGCGGAGTATGGATGACGACCACGGACTCTTCTAGACAGTCCAGTGGAACACTAGCAGGCTCGCAACCTGTAGGTGTTTGTGAACGACGTGTTCACCGGTGTACTCCATCCCCCACATGGTTGCCTTTAGGACATTTATTGCTGAGGAATCCCCTTAGCAGTAGTGTCCGTCCCGATGATGATCCTTAGGCTAGGTCCCTTATGATAGGTGTTTAGGGACGTAAAGTGAGGATAACGGGAACGGGTAATCGGGTTATTGTTGATTGATGAAATTAATAAACTTATTTATTGTGGGTTGAAAACCCTATGTGCTCACCAGGCTCCCAAGCCTGACCCACTCAGTTTTATATATTACAGGTAGTGGCGCATGAGCATAGATGTGATGTTTTGGACGAGGGATTACGGATATAGGCCTGTAGATATGAAATAATGTAGTAAGACTTATATTGTAATGTTTATGCTTTTGATCTATACGAACATGACATCCCAAGTCTTTTAATGAAATACATTTCTATGGAAATGCTTTTAATAAATCTTTATCATATTTTGTTTTGGGACAAATTCCGCAACACTTTCATTTAAAATGTAACTCTGATTTTTAAACAAAGCATAAACAAACCGGTCTTTTCTGGCCGTGATTTTGGGGATGTCACATCAAGGGTCAGCCTCCATCTCCTTCTTAGAAAGCCACCACGAAACCCTAATTCCCCCTTGAGTGTTCTTGGAGCTTAGAGGGCCTCTAGAGAGCATTTTGGTGTTTTGGATCCACTTTTCAAGGAAGTGAAGAGCAAAACAAGGTGGTGGATTAAAGGAGAAGGTATAGATCTGGGGTTATTGCTTCATTTCATACTTTCTTGAGGTATAAAGTATTGAACTTGTCTCTTGAATGCTTAGATCTATTATGGTGGAGTTTTGGACATTTTTTACCCCATGGATGAAGCTTTATTGTCTAAATCTGATTCCTAGACTAAGGGTTGCCACCCTTGGTGCTAAATGATTCCCTAAGACAAAAACTTGTCATCTTGGTGGTATTTTTGGGCTCATGCAAGAGTTAAGACCATTTTCATGGAAGTAGAATAGCATTTTTGGAGTTTGGGCATGTTTGGGACATGTAAAGTCACCAAGTCATCGACTTTATGGATTAAGACGTTGAAGAGGAATTGGATCTGTAATTATAGCTTCTGGAATGGAGTATTAAGCACTTAATGGGAAAAGGAGCTTAACAGAGGAGTACGATGGGCGTACGTGCAGGTACGCGCAACATACACCACCTTCAGGCTTCAGCTAGTACGCTTAGCGTACAGAAGAGTACGACCCGCGTACTCATCAGTTATGGGCTTGGGGTGTTTTGGGCCTCGGGTTGGGCCAAGCAGTGGACTTTGGGTCTTAATGGGCCATCAGAAGTCAGATGTTTTGGGCCAAGAATATGTTTGGGCTTAGGGTAAGGCCCATTAGAGGGATTGGGCCCAATTTGGCAGATTGGGCCATTAGTGGGCCACTAGTGGGCTTGGAAACCTACCTAGTGTTGGACCTTTTTGTATTATGGCTTCGGGTTGTAACGCTCTAAAAATTTCAACCAATTTAAACTTTTCAAAAACAACCCAGTTTCATAAAGTTATTACAAAAAGGTTTTCAATACGATTATTATCAGAGTATTCCCGGAACCACATCATAAAACATAATCATGAGGAGCGGTACGATCACGCCTCTGCCTAGCCACGGTCTCCTGAAGAACCTGAAAAACATCAAACCACAACTGTAAGCCCGAAAGCTTAGTGAGATACCCCCAAAATACCAACCACATATACCATACACGCACAACATGCCATATCATAACAGAACACAGGACAGCCATGCACTTCGGGTCTACTGTGTGACTGGTCCGCCGTACCGGGCCTTTAGTCCACCTGGTCCACCCTCCGAGTCTAGCTATACGCATCGAGTCTACAGTGTGATTGGTCCGCCGCACCGGGCCTTCAACCCACATGGTCCACTCTTTGAGTCTACAGTATGCCTGGTCCGCCCGCACTGGGCCTTCAGTCGGCCTGGTCCACTCTCCGAGCCTCGGCATGTCTGGTCCGCCCTCTTAGGGCCTACAGCCTATCCGGACCGCTCATTGGGCCTTCAGGATAACCGGTCCGCCCTGGGTATGTTGGCCTACAGCATAAAGCAAGACTCGACTCAACCTAACCCCAACCCAACAACCATGTGCACATAAACATTCAATCATATAACAATTCACATTCAATCAAAACGATCTAGGAGATCACATAACATATCATCATCCTAACCAGGATACCGACCAAACCGGTCACTAGTATAGCATCATCCTATATACCAGGTTACCGACCTTAACCAGGTCTCTAACATACCATCCTAACTACCAGGATGCAAACATAACAAAGCAATAACGACGATACCCGGATTACAATCCGATAAAGGGCCGGCCTTGGTGCCGTAGACCTTGTCGATATAGTGAGGGATAACTCACCTGCAACTGCTGACTGCAAAGATAAGACCAAGCTGCTCTGACCACTGACACGATCTCCACCACTAGCCAATCACCAAAACACTGAACTCAAAACAAATGCCAACAATTACCAAAATGCCCCTGGAAGTCAACTGGTCAACCCTTGGTCAAATTCAAAGTCAAAGTCAACCTCCTGATTGACTCTACTCGCCGAGTCAACCCGCTGACTCGTCGAGTCCCCAAGCTCAAAACTCCCAATCCGCGACTCAACTCGCCGATTCGCCCCAAGACTCGCCGAGTCCAACAAACTCAGAGTCCTTTCTCACTCAACTCACCGAGTCATCCCTTGAGTCACTGATTCACATCTTAACCAGAAAAATGTTAGGACCTCACGACCAGACTCGCCGAGTCCAAGGCTATCTTCAACCAACTCGCCGAGTTGTTCTTCCAACTCGTCGAGTTCCTGCCCATCTTCATGCAACTCGCCGAGTACACCCTTGTGACTCGCCGAGTACCCCTAATTCTTAATCCATACAGAGGCTTTCCAGGCCATGCAGATGATCCAAACCATAGATCTACCCTTTTACAAACCATCCATCACGTAAAGTGGCAAACTTTACGTGAATCCAAAGAGATCTGAGCATATAACACTCTAGGGTTAGGGTTTGGGACAAGATGGCTTCACTAATCACTCAAGAACAGGGACTTTAAGGCACTCTAGACCTTATCCATTCCAGATCTTAGGTAGAAACCTCATATCTAACCTCCAAACTCAAAATATCACAAGTTATGCTTTCCAAAAACTCCAAAATGATAATAACAGCCCAAGCAACGAAATAATACCTCAAAAGAAAGCTCCAACATAAGAGAAATCCAAATCCTTGCAAAGCCCCTTGCTCCAAGCCTCTTAACTCTCCAAGATCTCTTCCACAAACACTCCTCCAAGGCTCAAATGCTCTCAAATTCACTCACAATCGTGCATTAGGGTTTTCTGGACTTCAAGGGAGAGTAAGGAGGCTGGGGAGAGGGTATAATGTCCTTTATATAGGGCTCAACCCCTGAAATTAGGGTTTTTTTTACACAGCACCAACTCACCGAGTCCAGCCACCGACTCGCCGAGTTGGCCACTTAACACGCGACCAAAGTCGCGACCCTACTCGCCGAGTTGCCCATTCACATTTTCACTTTGAACCCTGAACTTGCACTCATGAACTCGGGATGTTACATGGGCCTTAGATATAGACCAAGTTAGACTAGGGGTAAAATGGTCATTTTACACTAAGGAGGATTATTGATTTGGGCTAATTGTCATTTTGGGTAATAGTATCTTGGGGAGTCGATAGACCAGCAGTTCGGGGATCCGCCAGCTAGCAGCGAAGGGTTATTCGTAGGGTTCTACAGTCAGCTTGTGAGGTGAGTCTCCTCACTGTTTGTATGGGTCTAAGGCACCAATGTCGGCCCATTTAATTTATGTACAATAGGAAGACCTAGGGGTTAGCCCTAGGCATTATGCATGAAAGACCAGGAGGCGGCTCTTAGCACACATTATGTTATTATGTATGGTAGGAAGACCCGGGGGTTAGCCCTAGGCAATATGTATGAAAGACTAGGAGGTGGCTCCTGGCACACTGTATGTTATTATGCATGAAAGACCAGGATGTGACTCCTGGCACACTATATGTTGGTTAGCTAAGTAGAGTAGTATGTATGCTAGTTGTCTTTGTGATGCTTGCATGGAAGGCCAGGAGGTGGCTCTTGGCACTTGTCTGTAAGACCGAGGGGGGTAGCCCCAGGCTTGGCAAGAAAGACCACGTGCGGCTCGTGCAATAATGGCAAGACTATCTTTGGCACATAGCACCTTACTTGATTTATGGATATGTTTGATAATTATGGCTCACGGTTTGTTTAGCATGTATGGCCCAATTCATATGTATGGTATGTGGTATTTGGGGGACTAACTAAGCTTCGTGCTTATGGTTTACAGTTTTGGTTTAAGGTATCTTCATTTTTCAAGAAAAAGGAGTTCGGGATGATTGCAGCGCATTCACCCATGTTATTCTGCATTATGTGATCTTTGGGATTAGACTCTGATAATTGTTTTAACTGAAATGTTTTTCATGTCTGGAACAAAGTTATTAAAGATTTTCTTATATTAAAAATGAAATTTTTGGCCTTAAATTTTGGGATGTTACAAGTGAGTCCCCCAAAAAACTACATACAATACAACATGCCCAACCCGAGATACAAATTGGCCTATCCCAACATGTAAATGGTCCCAGCCCAACATGTAAATGGGCCCAACCCAACATGCATACCAACAAGCCAAACTCAACACATCGATGGGCTCAATCCAACATATACATGCAAGAGTCACAAAGACAATTAGCATCCTACATAGTATAGTGAGAAGACTCACATGTCTCACGAAATCAGCTAAACCACAGGTCAACAATCAAAGTCAAAGTCAACAACCAACAATATTAACCAATAAACCTCACGTCGTGACCATTCCAACACACTCGTCCTAATTCCAACTTGTCTCGCTCTAACTCAGCCAACTTGGTCACGGAAAACCCACTCAGCAAGCATCACGACGTGAACCCTCCTTGGTCACGTCGTGATCACAACATGACAATATAATCATGAAAACTTCAATTGTCACGACATGACATCCTCAATGTCACGTCGTGACCACAGTTTGAGACTACAAGTTAATGGTTTGAGACCTTAATCCATTAAGTCTTTAACTTCCACTTTCCAGAAAGCTTCCAAATGCCCAAAATCATCTAAAGATCAATGATTTTTAGCCAAGTATGATCACTGAGAGTCTGAGGCTTAAACTTGGTCAAACATGGGGAAATATCACCAAATATCTCATGCGTGGGTCCAATACACAACCAAACTCCAAATCTAAACCATATACACTCAAATGGCTTCAAGGATCCATAAAGTTGCCAACTTTATGGAATCTCATCACTTCAACTTGCTCAAAATTGAGGATAAAGGGACAAGTGTTGGATTAGTGTCTAAGTCCATAACTATTTTGGTATGTACTTGACCTGATTATAAGCATGGTCCTTTTGGGTTGCCTTCACCATAGCAATATGTAGGATGAATTAAGGAGAGAAAGGTTTAATTATGATTTATTAATATATTATGAGAATAATATATTAAAGGAGAAATCATATTGTTTAATTAATATTAGTCAAGAATTAATAAAGAATTAATTTTGTGGCTAAAAGAGATTAATTAAACTTAGGGGGGTGGAATTGTAATTATAAGATAATTGCAATTGGGCTATGGATCACCTTGGAATAACAGGTTAGACGAATTCTATGGGGAAGCCCATTAGAAATCGTCCAAGGCATGTTCCAGAAGGGGTCCATGGACTGCTTAGGGCTTACGCAGTCAAATTAGGGTTTCCTTGTTAGATAACCCTAATTGCCTACCTATTTAAGAAGCCCCTAAGCCCCAAAAACGTGGTGAATGATTCCCTTAGGGTTTATGGATGATTTTTTTGGTGCTCATGTCTCTTCTCTCTTCATCCAAGTTGCTTAGTGGTGTTTGTGACTCTATTAGAGGTGTAGCACTTGAGGCACTAAGCTTTCTGAAGCCAAGGGTTGATTGTTATTACTATATATCAATCAAAGGTAAGATCTAAACCCTAATTTCAGTCATAGTTTATTAGATCTAGGGTTTATGGATTTGGATTATCATTTGCATATTCATTAGACAAACTAGATCCAAAGCTATTAGGGTTTACATGTACACCATAGGATTGATGTATTGCTCAAAACCCATCAACAAGGACTTAGATCTAGCAACCTAGAAGCATAAAGTTTGAATCTTGGATACTTACGAAGATCCAGAATGTGCACAAGAGGATAATGACGAGGTTTCCTTGCTGGATCAACACACTAGAACACCTTCTTCTTCTTCTTCAAGCTACCAAAAGCACCAAAATAAACCAAGAACCACCAAGAGGGATTAAGGTTAGGTTTTTTGAGGTTTGAGAGTGATGGAGGTTGATAATGAAACCTAAAATCAAATTATGGGGTTTAAATATGAATGAAACCCTAAAATATCATGAGATTGGGCTGCAACCTTCCTTACGTCATGACCATATACACGTCACGTCGTAACCACAGTCTAGATACACGTTCCTCACTTTGGCTTGTCACGTTGTGACCACCCTATGATCACGTCGTGACACTAGGTTTTCCCCAAAATCCAATCTTTTGACTCCTTAATGTCCTAAACCGAACCATTTTGGAAAACGAGTGTTACACTCGTTCTTCAAGATATTACGAAAAAGATCATAAATCACATGTAGAAAACCAACGAAAAAATTGGGAAATTTTTCAACCACCTCATCAGATATCATCAACCAAAAAATTGTAAACTTTACTCTATTTCTCACCATTCTTAATTCTCATGAAACTGTAACCACCCAAAGGAACTAATGTTAGAACCCCATCATAAATAAAATCATTAAAATGACCAGTTGTATTATGAAAAAACATAGCCCCATCAGATATAAAATCATTAAAATGATTGGATGCACTTTAAGAAAACATAGTACCCATTCTGTAATGCCTATGTTCCAGGTATTTTTATATTCGGATTAATTTATTAAAAATTTTGCAAAATCGGTCCATACGTTGGGCATACGTGATAGGTACGTCAGGTGTAGATCATTAAATGTGATCGTGGGTGTCCTTGAGTATGTTGGACATACGTTCTTGGTACTTTGGGCGTACTTATACAGGTGTCAAACCCTAATTTTTAGGTTTTGGACCCTATTTAAACACCATAAGACCCTCAAGGCCTCTCTTATCACCAGCCTCTATTATCCTAAAGCATCATTTCGAAACCCTAGCCACCTTGAGAGGTCCTTAAGCTCTTAGATTAATTCGTGTGTGTTTTGGTTCATTTGAAGAAGACGGAGTTAAATGGAGAGGTTTTGGGAAGCTTAGAGCTTGTAGAACCAGACTTGGTTTTTCATATTTAATCTTTTGGAGGTATAAAGCTTCAAACTTTATAGATCTTTAGTGTAAATCTAGTTTTGGGTTATGTTTTAGTCTCATGGTTTGGATCTTGAGAGTAGAATCCATAACCTTTAAGCATCATTTCTAGTCATTTCTGAGGTCATTAAGTCATAAAAATTGCATATTTTTTGGTACATTTCTTCCATACATGAGTTATTGGTCCTTTGGTGAAGTTATGGACCTAGGGTTTAGTTGTGGATCCCACTGAGCCATGTAAAAGCTTAAAGCTTTCAACTTTATTAGTTAAGACCTTCCCAAGATTAAGATATATGAGTTGGACGTTAGGTCTTAAAGCATTAAGAGCTTAAAGTCGAGTTTTTGGCAATCGTGGAGTACGCAGGGTGTAACGGGTTTGGCTCAAGTTTCGTTTCTGTTGAAGCCCAGTACATTGGGCGTAATGGGGTGGAACGCATGGCGTACTCACCAGAAGGCCATTTGGTCCATTTTTTGGCCTTGGTTCATTATGGGTTTGGGCCATGGTTAGATGTGTCAAGTAGGGGAACGGTAAAATGGTCTTTTAACCTTAGCATGATAGAATACAATCTAGACCATTGATTATGGGTTATTACCCTGGTTATTAATTAATGTCGCTTTTGGATATGTTCAGAGTGAGGAGTCGTGGTAGCAGCAGCCTGAGAGTGTAACAACCCAATTTTTCAAAAGAAAATTTTCATTTTTGATTAACCGAACACATATCCATAAATCACTAAATCCAAATATAATTATTTTCAAAACTCATATCAATTACAACTTTTATTTCAAAACATCAGAGTGTCCTATAAAACGCCTGAAAGAGTGCACATTGCGCCATCAAGCCTTGCATTTTCCCTTGGGCTCAGATGTACCTAAAACAAATCCAAAACCTATAAGCTAATGTTTAGTGAGTCCCCTAGAGCATACCCCACACACAATCCACATAACACATATCATATTAGCTATAAAAGCTACATATACCACATAAGCCATGCATGCTATCATATAAGGATGTCGTGGGCTCCCCTTAAGGTCTTATACCTTCATGCCATAGGTGTAACACCCCAAAATTCAAGGCCAAAAATTTCATTTTTAATATATGAAAACCGTTAACAACTTTGTTCCACACATTGAAAACATTTCAATTAAAACAATTATCAGATTCCAATCCCAAAGATCACATGGTGCAGAATAACATGGGTGAATGCGTTGTGATCGTCCCAGGCTCCATTTTCTTGAAACTAAAGACACCTGAAACCAAAATTGTAAACCGTAAGCACGAAGCTTAGTGAGTTCCCCAAATACCACATACCATACATATCAAATGTGCATTACATGCCATACACATTGTGAGTCATACATATCAAACATATTCGTAATCAATTAAGGTGTTATGTGCCAAATATAGTCTAGCCTTTATGCCACGGGCCGCACGTGGTCTTTCTTGCCAAGCCTGGGGCCATCCCCCTCGGTCTTACAGAAAAGTGCCAAGAGCCACCTCCTGGTCTTCCATGTAAACATCACAAAGACAACTAGCATACATACTACTCTACTTAGCTAATCAACATATAGTGTGCCCGGAGCCACCTCTTGGTCTCTCATACATATTGACTAGGGCTTACCCCCGGGTCTTCCTACCATACATAATAACATATAGTGTGCTAGGAGCCGTCTCCTGGTCTTTTATACATATTGCCTAGGGCTAACCCCCGAGTCTTCTTATCATGCATAATGCCTAGGGCTAACCCCCAGGTCTTCAAACCAGGTCAAACTTGATCAAGGTCAACGGTCAAAGCCAACGCTCCGAGTTGACTCAACTCACCGAGTTGGCCCACCAACTTGTCGGGTCCCACAATCCACACGTAGATCTAGACTTCGATCCTACTCGTCGAGTCTTCCTTGAGCTCGTCGAGTTCACCTTTAAACACGTTGGGACCCTTTTACAACTGACTCGCCGAGTGCACCTTGAACTCGTCGAGTCCATCTTCATAAGTTAGGGATATTGTCTTGGACTCGCTGAGTTCACCCTTGAACTCGTCGAGTACGATGATCTTCAAGTCCATATTAAACCCAACTGGCTGAGTTCTCTACCAAATCCACACACACCCGCTAACAGAAGGGTTTTGGGCAAGAAACGGCCTGACTCGCCGAGTCCCAAGAGCAACTCGTCGAGTCCTCCTAAGTACAATTCTATTCAGACGATTTCAGTCGGGCACAAAGCATCCAAGACCTAGATCTAACCCTCTAGGGTCGAAATAACAAGCAAAGCCTCTGCCTTTACATCCATGCATGGCTCTTTTTGCTTAAAAGTCCATAACAACCTCTTTAACCTTACATGGGGAGTTCTAATGGCATAAAGCTTTCACCTTTATGCCATAACCACCCTAAATACTTCCATATCTGAAAGGATCTGGCTTGAGGACGTCCAAATCCCAAAAGAAACCATTCTTGGACCAAAGTCTTCATAAAAGGGGGAAAGAATAGATCTAATGAACTAATGATCAAGTTAGATACATGATTACCAGAAAATGATGAGATTGATAAACTACTTTCTGGATCCACAAGCCTCTCCTTGAGCCTTCAAATTTCATCTACTTCTTCTTGACTTCAAGAACACAAAATACTCTCAAAAATGCCTCACAAGCATTAGGGTTTCGAGACCTGTGGGTTCTGGTCTTGGAGGATGGATATGAGACCAAGAGAAGGGGAATAAGATCCTTAAATAGGGTACCAAGTCCCGGATTTAGGGTTTTCCCAAACCAGACCAATTCGCTGAGTCGGTCCCCTGACTAGTCGAGTAGGTCACTTAACCCGCGACCCGAATCGTGCTCCTACTCGACGAGTCGTCCCACCTACTCGACGAGTCACTTTCTGATTTTGATGTTTTCGTTTCCTTTCTTGGTCTTCTAGATTTGGGGTGTTACAATGGGCTCCCCCACATGGTCTTTACCTAGGAATGCCATGGGATCCCCCACATGGTCTTATATCCAACTGCCACAGGCTCCCCTGGGGTCTTCCAGGCAATAACATACATAAACAACTAGCATATCATATATCACAGAAGTATCTATCATACTACATAACACACACATAAACATATAAGGATGTCTTGGGCTCCCCCCAGGGTCTTATACCATCATGCCATGGGCTCCCCCACATGGTATTTACCTATAAATGTCATGGGCTCCCACACATGGTCTTATATCCAACTACTACGGGCTCCCCCCGGGGTCTTCCATACAAATATCATATAATCACTAGCATACCACATACCATAAAGCTAACTATCATACCACATATCTCTACCACATCTAGTGTACCACATAACATAATATAGGCCAACCTTGGTGCCTTAGACCAATTGGTATGGTGAGAAGACTCACATCTCACGAATATTGAACTGACAAGCTAGAATCAGATATGTCCCACGTGCTGCTCCAACTCAACTGCCTATAGCATCATAAGATAGACTTTTCATCATCCCAAAATCATCCTTAAAGTCAACCTTGGTCAAAGTCAAGGTCAACAATCCATGTTGACCTCAACTCGTCGAGTGCATATAGCGACTTGTCGAATTCCTATCGAGTCCAGAAAACCTAGTCAACCCCTAGCCAACTCGCCGAGTTGTTTCATCAACTCGACAAGTTCACTTGATATCAATAAGGCGGGGAAACCCAATCTGACTCGTCGAGTTACTAGGGCAAATCGTCGAGTCCCCCTTCTTGTTTGCTTGTTATGATGATACATCGAATGCAGGGACTCCAGGGCTTGGATCTGAAACCCTTAGGTGTCTACAAGGATAAATTTTCCAACTTTACCCTCTATAACCATTCCAAATACTCTGAGGCCCTTATCAAAGGTTGTAAAGCTTCACAACTTTGCCATAAAGTCCAAAACTCTAGGGATCTGGAATCCCTCCTTTCCAGAAGAGTTTCTAGTCCTCAAAACGTTCCAAAGATGGAGGCTTTATGGAAATGCATGTACAATGCATGTCCTTAAGTCAAAATGGCCAAAAAGAGGGAAATATGCCCTAAAAACCCTTTCATGACGTCCTTGCTTGACCAAAGGCTAGATATAGCCCACCTTGGGACCATTTTGCCCTAGAGATCCATAAAGTTGCAAACTTTATGAACCTCATGCATGAAATCAACAAGAAGGATAGGAAATGAAGAGTAAACTCAAGATCTAGCCATATTTTAAGATAAAAATCGAGTCTTGAAGACTTACAGCAGTCCACAGGATGGTCAAGCTTAAGAGTGAGGGATTGGTTTGCTAGATCTTCTCCTTCTCCTCACTGTCTCTTTCTTCTTAAGCTTCAAAAGTCACTCTAGCTAGCAAGATTAAAGAGAATGGGGATTAGGATTTAGCACAGACGTTATTAGGGTTTGGAGGCTGATGGAAGGTCAGCCTCAAGGTTCTTAAGGAGATTATATAGGGTGCAAACCCTAAAATTAGTGTTTTCTCTCTTCAACTCCTACCCGCCGAGTCGATACTTTTGACTCGTCGAGTAGGTCCTGCCCCCGCGTCCATGAGATGGCCTCTACTCAACGAGTTGGGACATCCACTCACCGAGTCCATGCACAAACCCTAAAAATTCATGTAAATTACTTAATACCTGAAACAGGTGTTACAAATCCCCCCCACTTGAACCAGACTTCGTCCTCGAAGTTTGCTGCCCCAAATAAACCTGGGTCGTGGTCTCGCATATCCTCCTATGGCTCCCATGTCCATTCGGAGCCCCTTCGATGTTGTCATTGCACCTTTACCAACTTCACTTCCTTGTTCCGAAGAACCTTGGTTTTCCTATCTATAATCGCAACAGGCCTCTCAATGTCGTTCAGGCTCTCATCTACCTGAATGTCGTCCAGAGAGATGACTGCGGACTCGTCAGTGACACACTTCCGAAGCTGCGACACATTGAAGGTTTTGTGAATCTGGCTAAGCTCATTCGGCAGTTCCAAGTGATATGCTACCTTGCCTACCCAGGCCGTAATCCTAAACGGGCCTATATATCGAGGTCCTAACTTTCCCCTCTTTCGAAACCTGATGACCCCCTTCCAGGGCGACACCTTCAGTAACAAAAAGTCCCCCATCTGGAACTCAAGGTCCGATCGCCTCCGGTCAGCATAACTTTTCTGAAAGATCTATGCGACCCGCATCCGGTCGTGCACCTGCTGAATCAGCTCGGTAGTCTTGAGTACTACCTTGGTGCTCCCCATGACCCGATGTCTAACCTCGCCCCAACAAACCTGGGTTCTGCATCTCCTACCGTACAACATCTCGAATGGGGGTCGGTCGATACTGGC
This sequence comes from Lactuca sativa, assembly GCF_002870075.4. Lineage (NCBI taxonomy): Eukaryota > Viridiplantae > Streptophyta > Magnoliopsida > Asterales > Asteraceae > Lactuca > Lactuca sativa. The sequence continues at coordinate 200,813,466 of NC_056624.2, forward strand.
ATGATAGTTGTTATTGTACAAAAACTTTGCCAGTGGGAGGTACGTATCCCAACTCCCTCCGAAATCCAACACACGTACACGCATCATATCCTCAAGTGTCTGGATCGTCCTATCACTTTGGCCATCTGTCTGGGGGAGGTATGTCGTGCTAAAATGCAACTGAGTGCCCAGTTCCTCATGGAACTTCTTCCAGAACCTAGATGTAAATGGAACATCCCTGTCAGAGACTACTAACACAGGCACCCCGTGTCTAGCCACCACCTCCCGCACATGTATATCCGCCAACTTCCATAAACTAGATGTAAATCACATAGACATAATGCAGGATATCTTAGTACTCAACATAAACACATAAGACATCTCAGTCACACAAAGATACCACTCATGGTAAGTATAGTGAGAAGACTCACCTCGCAAGCAAGCAAATAACCTCGTGCTCGAATCTCGAACTAACCTCCACCTAACACAAAGGATGAATATCTCTAATCAATACTCTTTTCATGACTCTAATACCCGAAGGCTATTCTTTCTCTCTCTAACTCTTGAAGTGGATAAAAGACCATTTTACCCCTCCATGATCTCCATTACACATGCTTGACCCAACCCTAAAGTCAACAGAAGTCAAACTCGAGTCAGCAACCCATGTTTGACCTGAATCGCCGAGTGCACCCATGTGACTCGTCGAGTCCACTTGTTTTCCTCAGAAGTCTTGTGAAGGTCCAACTCATCTCGTCGAGTTGACCCCCAACTCACCGAGTTATCGCATGATCAAGCTCATTGGGACAAACCCTCACCGACTCATCGAGTCGGCTCATCGACTCGGCGAGTCAATTCAAATTCATTCCTTATTCAGACGATTCAAAGCAGATCTACCACTCGAAACACTAGATCTAGCATCTCAAGACTCAGTTGTCACGTAAAGCTTCGATCTTTACTTTCATGTATGGTAATTTTTGCTCCAATATACCAAAACATGCTCTCACAAGGAGTTAATAACAATAACCCTCATGTGGATGAATAAAGTTGGGACCTTTGAACTCTAGGGACCTCACAAGGTCCAAATCTGAGGTTTAAACCCCATGATAACTCAATATGCTCGAAATCCCAACAAAAAGGTGGAAGAAACCGTAATCTTCCAATATAATGAGATCTAGGAAAATAAATGAGAAATGTGCAAGCTTTTACCTCCCACTTAAACCCTAGCATGAAGATACTCTAGATCCAACCAATTCTCTTGCTTCCTTGTTGGATAATCTCCTATTCTCCTTAAAAGATGCACTAGGTTACTCCAAGTTTAGCTTCTAAGACTCTCTTGGCTCACTACACACGTTTAGGGTTTTACACAGGAAGGTTATGCAGCTGGTGAGGCAGAAATGGGGGCATAAGTTCCCTTATATAGGCTCCAACCCCAGGAAATTAGGGTTTCACAACACAGCACCAACTCGGCAAGTCAGCTCTCTGACTCGTCGAGTCCATTCATTAATCCCACGCGGTTAACTCGACTCTACTCGACGAGGTGGACTCACAACTCGTCGAGTCACTCAACAAATCTCAAAAAATTAAACACACAATAATATACCTGGGATTCTGGATGTTACAATTCGGGTTTCAAATAACTTACAACAAAGAGTTATTAAAAAGAACAACAATTTATACATGACAATGGCTACAACAGATACTAGCATTATAAAAATTATAACATCTGGTTTCGAGGATGTGATTTATCTCATTAACATCTAGGTTTTGTGGTGTGAGCCATGCCGTTAAGTAGCGACACGACCTTATGTTGGCACAACGCAAAGCCGTCACAACCTAAAACCCTAGATATTGGGTCTTGCTCCCTACTTAAGGAATATGATTTTTAGGGGTTTTCTATTCCAAGCCTTCATACTGCATAAACATTTTTTCTCCCAAACCCTAGCCTCTCCCATACCTTTTTGGTGAAGTTTGAAGTTGCAGCAAGGAAGGTTTTGGTACACCAAAGGCTAAATCTAGGAAATGCAAGCTTCTTAACCTCACTATTGTGATTTGTAAGTATTCAAATTCTGAACTTTATGCTTGTTGGTTGCTAGAACTAGATTTTTTAGATTTTTAGTGTATTTTGGGTCCCTTAATGGTGTTCTTGGAGTTGGGAGATCTCCAGAATCTTATTGATGTCTTATTTTCTTCTAGACTTGTTAAGAATATAGAAAAAATAAATACTCACTTCTATATCAAATTTCTTTTTAACATATCCCCTAAGTAGCATAACACTTAATGTTTGTTTGTGTAAGATTTGTGTAGTGTAATGGCTATCAATCTAAGCATAGCTACCAACTGAACCCAATTTCAAATTTCTTGCTTAATTATGCTCATTTATAAGAAACTTAATTTGCAAAGAGTGTTATTCACTTATCCATGAAGCCTACAGTCTAAACTTGCATGGACAAGAACAACATTTAACTAAAAGTCTCCTATTTTTTTTATAACATCACTGATAACCATTATCAACAACATAACTACACTGATGGATTTTATAGGTTACAAAACTAATGTGTATGCGGAATTTCACTTAATCGCACTTGCAACCTAAAGTATCTTTGTCATATACTTTGAATGCAAACATACTAAGAACAACAAAACTAGATTAACCCTAATATAATTTAAATATAATACAAGAATTAGGGTTACATACCTTTGATTGTTGTAGTAAATAAATCACTTCAATCCTTCATTTAAAGAGATTAGAAAGCTGCACCAAAATGATGATGCTGATGGGTTTTAGCCATAAGAACTTTCCTATGTGTGCGTGCAAAACCCTAATGCTTGGATCTAGGCTTTCTAATTAAACATGCTTTGAATCCAAGACTTCTAATGGCTAATTAGATTAAATAACAACATTGAAACAGATCTAGAACCATACCTTTGAATTCCTTGTTGACCTTGTTGTCTTGGAGCTTCTCGAGTCACAATTGTCACTCCTCTAATGGCTTACAAACACCAATAGCAATAAAGATGATTTAGGAGAGAGGAGAGGGAAGGAAATCGGCCAGGGTTTCTATTCTTTTGATGAAGTGCCGATTTCCCTTGCCCATGGGGTCTATTTATACTTGTAGACTCCTTAAGGGTTACAACCTAAACCCTAATTGGATAATCTTCTCTTAAGGCTATCCAAATCCTTTCCATAGATAAGTCATTGGACGATTTTGGAGCTATCCTAGCTTCTAGAATCCGTCCACTATATATCTATAAGGATTTATAGTCTAAAGCTTAACTATCAAACAATTGACAGTTTATACCCCTTTATTTAATTAATCTCTTTAAGTCACTTAATTAATTCCAATTAATTCTATGACTTATATTAATCAAATAACAATATATTATTCTTTATATTATTCTCATAATATACTAATAATATTTACTCTCTCTTAATAAATCATCCTATCAAGTTGATATGGTGAAGGCAACCCAAAAGGACCATGCACAACCGGGTCAAATACTTGCCTAATATAGTTGCAGCCTTAGACACTATTCCAACAGTCTCCCACTTGGATAAGTCTAGTAACTATATGCACAAGTACAATTCGGTTTGCAATCGTAGCTCTCAAAGACGCTGTCAAACTCTGATCTAATCAATCTTGTCCTTTAGATAAGGGATCCTACAGTCCTCTGTTAGATATCATGCTGACAATCCTATGGAATGGTTAGTCAAGCATTTAGGTTTCTCGTTCTCTAATTTATTCGACATAGAACTTAATCGAACACATCAATTCAGTTCTGACCGGGCCCGGCACATAAGTCAAATCAAATCATCGAGGGGCCGAGATATCGCTTTTACCTTCTTAGATAAAAGTTACAGATAAACTTCGACTTATATGCATTTACTTATTCATTAACCAACTTTACACAACAATGCGTTTTATAACACCGAGTTACTGATGCGTTTTCGCATTATCAATGTACAATCAATTAACAAATAACAAACCATATATCTAGGTTTTAAGACTATATGATATTATCGTCTTGCGATCACCCTTTTATATCATATTCCATAAGGTGATTCCAGCAAGCGCGAGTTTATTCCAATGCTCAAAACTAGTTCATAAGCACTCATGAACGTTGCAGCAACCCTTTGCTATGTCTAAAACCATTTAGACAATCTACACACCAATTCATGACAATCTTCATTCATATCTACTTCCAACATATGAACGATTGTGGACAATTTGAACAATTCGATTATTCCTAATAAACTCAATTATTCTGGAAGTCAAAACATGCAAAGTGAAACAATAGCTAAACAATTAACATAAGATAGTAACATTACTCATAAATAAAACTCCTTTATTTAATCATCGAATGTTAATTACATTTATCTATTACACGTTTCTAATACTATCTAATCTATGCTAATATCATCCTTCAGCCCAATACTCCTAGCATGCTGCAAGTGCTTAACCCTACTCAGTCCCTTCGTAAGCGGATCTGCTGGGTTATCTTCTGATGATATCCTCTTCACTACGATTTGTCCTTCTTCTACACGATGTCTAATGAAATCGTATTTTCTGTCGATATGTCTTGATCTACCATGATCCCTCGGTTCCTTGGTGAAGCACGACTCATCATAGAGCGAACCATATCCAATAAGGTTCGATTACGCCTTTCTGCCACACCATTCAACTGCGATGTCCTAGGAGGCGTCAATTGCGAAACTATTCCACACTCCTTGAGATAATCGTGGAATTCAAGACTTAGGTACTCTCCTCCTCGATCGGATCGAAGCATCTTGATTTTCCTACCCAATTGATTCTCCACTTCATTCTTGAACTCTTTGAACTTTTCAAAAGTTTCTGACTTTTGCTTGATTAAATAGATATACCCATATATACTATAATCATCGGTAAAAGTCACGTAGAAGCGGTTCCCATCCTTCATGGTTGATCTAAACGGTCCACATACATCGGTATGTATTACGTCCAATAGACCCTCACCCCTTTCACATGTACTCGTGAAGGGTGACTTAGTCATCTTTCCAAGTAAACAAGACTCGCATATGTCATCTTCCCTAAGGTCGAATGACTCCAACACTCCATCCTTTTGGAGTTGGGATATGCGTTTCTTGTTGACATGTCCAAGACGACAATGCCACAAGGATGCTTTATCCATACTAGTGGAAGAATCTATATTCAAAACATCATTTCCTAAGTTATCAACAATCATAACAGTTTCATATATTCCATTACATGGTATAGCTTCAAAGTAAAAGACACCATTTAGATAAGCCAAAATAGAACCATTCTCATTATTAAAAGAAAATCTAAATCCTTGTCTATATAAACCATGAAATGAAATGATGTTTCTAGCCATTTCTGGAGAATAGCAACAATTGTTCAAATCTAAACACAAATTATTCCTAAGCACTAAAGAATACACTCCAATCTTGGTCACAGGCGACGATCTTCTGTTCCCCATGATTAGATTGATTCTTCCTTGCTCCACATCCTTACTTCTTCTTAGTCCCTACACATTAGAACAAATGTGGTAACCACAACCGGTATCAAGAACCCAAGAAATAGCATGATTAGAATCGTTAGATTTAATTGTGTATATACCTGCGAAAGATGGCTTGATCTTTCCTTCTTTGATTGTTTGCAGGTACTCTGGGCAACTTCTCTTCCAATGTCCTATCTTGTGGCAGTGGTGGCACTCTGCCTCCTTCGGGTTAGGACAGGGCTTAGCGGGATCAACTTTGGTCCCACTAGAAGAGGCACCATCTCGGGCTTTAACCTTGCGATAGTTCTTCGATGAAGCTTTCCTCTTCTTTCCCTTCCCTTGACCAATAGCCAAGACAGGAGCAGTAGGCGGATTGGGAGTTGGTGCAACAGACTTGTATTTGAAGTTGCTCTCAGCAACCCTCAAGAGACCTTGGAGTTTGCTTAGGGTGACCTCTTCTTTGTTCATGTGGTAGGTCATCCTAAATTGGTTGTACATCGGAGGCAAAGAGTGAAGCACCATGTCGATCGCCAAGTCTTCCCCAAAGTCAACATTTAACTTGCGAAGGCGGTCGACATACCTTTGCATCTTTTGCAAGTGCACGGTAAGAGATTCTCCATGACCCATCTTAGCGGAAATCATGTTGGTGAAAATCTCATAACGCTTTTGTCTCGCGTTTTGGTGGTATCTCTCCAATAAGTCTTGATGCATCTCGTACAGGTACATGTCCTCGTAGGACTTTTGGAATTCAAAGTTCATGGTGGCAATCATGATGCAATGTACCTTCGTTGCATCTCGCTCATGAGTTTCAAAAGCGGTGATTTCAGCCGGAGTAGCGATTTCGGGGTTGATCTTCCCGAGCTTCTCATCGAGGACATACTCCTTATCCTCATAGCGAGCAATGGTGCGAATGTATCTTATCCATTCGCTAAAGTTCGTTCCATCGAAGGTGACCTTTTGGCAAAGGCTCATCAACGTGAAAGAACTAGCAACAGCGTTGTTAGCGTTCGACATCTACAAATAGAAAGGACAAAGATAGATTAGAATAAGAATACCTAATTATCACCCAATTAGAAAAATTAGGGCTAGGATCCAACAATAACATTTACATAGTAGAAAAGGGATGCCGTAATCTAACATGCAAATAAATTGAAGGTAAGTGAATGACGATTCACTAATTCTCCATCACAAAAACCTAAACTATTAGTCCTAAGTGTATTGAGAATTCCTAGGTTCGGATGAGATTCATTGAAACTATTCAATGGCATGTTTAAATCTCGATATGCCCCTCTTGTTTGTGACTGGGATACCGAGGATCACAAAGCGGGTGTGAATTACCATGCAAATTCACATGGTGCCTTCATTGTAACGATCACCTATTCGATGTGCCGGTAAACCACACACGCTCCATCGAACTATGATAAACAATGAATCACCCTTTGCCACCTTTGTTAGAACCAATTAGTGTGCCGGTAAACCACACACGCTCCACCAACTTCTTAGCAAGGGTGCAAAGTGTAATTTCATGGGATTGCATCAATTCACTTTTCCTAAAGTAACTAAGATTGGGAAATTTTAAAATATGTGTAGTTACTTTGTATTACTTATTATACTTTTAATGAGAGGATGAGGTTGCCCTATCCTACCCGTTCGGCTAACGACCCTCCACCGATCAAGCAAGCGGTGGGTGTGAGTGTACACCCATTAAGCGCCATTTTATAGGCCGCAACCTTATACCCACCTTATAGATCGGCTTCGTGAATGAGGCCTACTAACGGTAAGACTAGCATTTAGTTATATATATATATATATATATATATATATATATATATATATATATATATATATATATATATATATATATATATATATATATATTATTCTAGTAATATCATATTAGTATAGGGTTGTATTTTAAACCTTTTAAAATCTAGGGTTTGAAATTTAAATTGTCTAAATTAAAACTTTTAATCACAAAATATAAATTTCAAAACTTGAAGACAAGTTTTAAACATTTAAAACATGGAGGATCAAATAACAAATAATTCCAATTAACAATTAATTTCCTAATTATCTATATTTGATTTATTCAAGATTTCTTGCAAGATAATTACCAAAATAATCAAAATAATTAATTAATTATCATATAAGGAAATTAAATATTTTATTAGTTGATAAATATCTTTAATTAGATCAAGATCACAGTCATATATATCAAAAAATCGGATTAGGGTTGATCTAATATGATTAAGGTAAGTTTCCATAAGATAATTATGAAAAAATCCTGAATCTGGCCATTCCTAACGCCTGGACTCGCCGAGTGCACAAAGGGACTCGCCGAGTCAGGCCTACTCGTCGAGTCCACTTTGGAACTCGCCGAGTCCATGACTCAGAAACCAAAAATCGAATTTTTCAGGTTTGTTTCAGTTAATCAAGCAACAATTTAATGAAAACCAAGCTAGTCTCTGATACCACTGATGGGTTTTAGCCATAAGAACTTTCCTATGTGCGCATGCAAAACCCTAATGCTTGGATCTAGGCTTTCTAATTAAACATGCTTTGAATCCAAGACTTCTAATGGCTAATTAGATTAAATAACAACATTGAAACAGATCTAGAACCATACCTTTGAATTCCTTGTTGACCTTGTTGTCTTGGAGCTTCTAGAGTCACAATTGTCACTCCTCTAATGGCTTACAAACACCAATAGCAATAAAGATGATTTAGGAGAGAGGAGAGGGAAGGAAATCGGCCAGGTTTTCTATTCTTTTGATGAAGTGCCGATTTCCGTTGCCCATGGGGTCTATTTATACTTGTATACTCCTTAAGGGTTACAACCTAAACCCTAATTGGATAATCTTCTCTTAAGGCTATCCAAATCCTTTCCATAGATAAGTCATTGGACGATTTTGGAGCTATCCTAGCTTCTAGAATCCGTCCACTATATATCTGTAAGGATTTATAGTCTAAAGCTTAACTATCAAACAATTGACAGTTTATACCCCTTTATTTAATTAATCTCTTTAAGTCACCAAATTAATTCCAATTAATTCTATGACTTATATTAATCAAATAACAATATACTATTCTTTATATTATTCTCATAATATACTAATAATATTTACTCTCTCTTAATAAATCATCCTATCAAGTTGCTATGGTGAAGGCAACCCAAAAGGATCATGCACAACCGGGTCAAATACTTGCCTAATATAGTTGCAGCCTTAGACACTATTCCAACAGATGCTTCTAATGGCTCACAACCAAAACCTAGAACTAAAAGATAATTGAGGAGAGAGGAGGAGAAGGAAATTTTGTTCATATACTTTTAGGAAAGAATAACTATGAAAATCCTAGCCTAAGGGGTCCTATTTATAGTTTAGGTAACTTAGGGACAAAGCTAGATTTGAATGGATTTAATCTCCATCCAAATCATTTCCTTATATGCATCCAAGAGGCTTTTGGGAACCCCAAGGAGGTTCCCAAAACCGTTCTTCTTTGGATGGTTCTAGAATTGCCTCTTTTGTTCAACTATTAAACAATTACAATTCACTTCTTGTACCTTTAATTAATTCCAATTAATCTCGAATTAATTCCATATTGATTTTTATTAATAATTAATCAATTCTAATTGATTTCATGTTAGTTTATTAATCATATAAATCAACAAATCAATTATTTAATAATTGATCTCATATTAATTTATTAATCACATAATAAATTAACATACTAGTTATCTCTTTCCAATTAATATATTAATATTAATCACATAATATATTAACAAATCATTTCCTTATAATAGTTTATTAATCATATAATAATCTAATAAATTATCCTTTCCCTCTCCCCCCCCCCCCTCCCTCTCTCTCTACAAATGTCATTCTAACCAAGTTCTAGTTATGAGAGCAACCCAAAAAGGATTTTGTTTCTAATTACAAGAATATACCAATTTAATTACTGACATAGACACCTTAATCCAACATACACAACATATGTTTTAATTGTTTAGGACTTTCAAATTGTATACCTAGCATATGCTTATACTTTTTCCACCGAACAACTTCATTATAGGTTCTTTTTTCATCAACTATTGCCTCATTTTCATCCATATGAAGATATGGCTCCTCATGAGGTGGATTGCATGGGGTTGGATTCACCTTGGGGAAGAGCTTACTCAAAAACACATCATTGATGGTCTTGTTCATAGAAGTACACTCATCTAAGTTAACCCCATCATCCATCTATCCTTGCAAATCATTTAGGCCAATGTCAACACCCATATCACCTTGAAAAGCCATATACACTTGAATGCTCGTCTTCAGGACTGCGCACTTCAACTTTTTCATCATTAAGCCAATTATGCAAATTCATACCAAGGTGATCAATGTAAACAGAAAGTATACAACCACAAACGTACCCTATTTTGATGAAGTGTATATAGTCGATGCCTATAACTATTATCTTCAACCGTTCAGGAAATTGCAAGTCCGACATATAATAATACATATTCTTATACTTCTCATGTGTGAATCTTTAAAGAAAAACCACAAATTTGTTCTTGTCCATTCTAGCAAAATAAAATGCACATCCTCAAACTGACGCTCTATTCCATTTGCGTAACTGATAGTAGGGTACCTCGTAAAAATACTTTGGAAAAAATATCAATCATCATGTAAAGAAACGAAGCCATTAGGTCAATTATTATCAAATATGACAATTGAGGTGGCTACTCATTTTAATGGTGTGGCTCGTTAAAGTTGATGATTAGGAATGGGTTCACTGGGTGACCTCTTTTTTTTTCACAACGAGACGTTTAAAATACTAAAAACTTGAATATGTATCCTTAGAAAGCGAAATTCAAAAAACAAAAGAGATATTTTAAATCAAAATCGGTAAGTTATAAGCAAAAATGACAATAACTATATCTTTGAGAGGAGGGGGGGGGGGGGGGGGGGGGGGGGGGGGGGGTTCACTCTTGAATGGACGGAGAGCTCTAGATGCCAAAGCTTAGGAAAAAGTTGTTTAAAACTAAGGTATATCCGTGGACATATAATGTCGAGATAACTTCTAAAATTTATTTGTTAGTCATACAAAAAGTCAACCAATTGCGTATTAATTATACATTGGCTACTACGTTTTCTTTGTCCTTTTTTGTCTAACATTAGAAATTTAGTTAAGCCACTCAAGTTTCAAGCAAAACCCTGTGAAGGTTGTTCTTTAATACCATCATTAATAATTGTCATAAATTATGGTTTTCTATTTTTTGAAAGACTTTAGATGGAAGTTACTTATCTCCATCATAAGAATCACTATACACACCAACAACGTTGTATGACCCATCATCTTTCATCACCACTTGAAGGTACTTACGGATTTTCACTAAGAATTAAAAAGAAATATGTTAAATAATGTATACAATTATCTAATTGAGCAATTAATTTCATGACATGTATTGATCTAAATAAGCTTATAAACAACAAATATGTGCGGTGAAATGCCAAAAACTTAATAACATATTTTGGTTAACAGTATTTTTGACAATAACAATTAAAATTTATATTTATTTGTTGATTGAATAAAATCTGATTGAGTCAATGTCTGATTCATTCGAACTCAACTTCTTATCAGATCTGATAATAAAGATGTCAAATACTATATGACTTAATTAAATGTTTTTAATTATAGTATACTGATTGAGATTGAGTCAAACCATACAACTTACCATACCTAGTAAAAACATATATGAAAAAACCTTAGTATTATTTATGCAACTTCAAACCCTCGGCCTTACTTTGATATCAATACAATATAGATTTTGCTTGGTCAACTCCCTCCCTGTACTTAGAAAGTCAATAAAAAGAACTAGTTTGGGCCCACGTTGGCCTCATGAGACATGAAATGAACCACCCAAAATACAATGTGAAAAAGTTGGCAAGGCATGTGAGAGAGTCAATGGTTGGCTACAATAGAATCATCATGGCCATGGTATATGGGCATCAATCATATTTATCATGCTTTTATTGCTTTGTGTCTCACATTTCTTTGTACCTTTTTTTTCTCACATGTGGCTCATATCACTCATTCTTTCTTTAATTCTTATGGCTTAAGATTTTAGACAAATTAATATTCATCTCCAATAAAATTTCCAACATGAATTTGATTGTTTTATGAATTATGAATAACGTGCAAATTTAATGAGTATAATCGAAACAAAAATGACAAATTAGGTACTTAGCACCAACAATACGATACGTAAGATGGAGTGCACATGTCATCGATGACGTACCATAACTCTTTAACATCTAAGATATATCATTAATTATCCACGTGTCAAAGATATAAAATAGATAAATAAGGTATGAACTATCAAACAAAAATTCTTTGGTCTTTAATAATCCTTGTAATTTTGTGAAAAATTGATTATTAAAATGACAATTCTATCCTTAGTTTATGTAGTTAACGAAAACGAACATTGGAACAGAAAACGAATGGTATATTCAAATCGGAAGGTTGTGGCCCATCAATATATCATTATCAAGTGCACAATGACCAATCCACTCACTTTTTGAATGATGAATTGACGAAAATAACCTCGAATGGTCCTACTATTGGGGAGAAAAAGATCCAAAATCTCTTTTGTATCCCACATAATATGAGGAGAAGTTGACACAATTGATCATAATTGTGTCAACTTTGAATTTATGGCAACAAGAGCACAAGCTTTTCTTCAATGGCCCATCGTTCCCCCACTCTATATCTATCCAAGTCATTTTGATTTAATATAGTTGACTTTTTTTTTTGTGTGTATATTTAATATTCAATTGCCACGGTTTTTTTATTTTAATTGGCATCGTTGTGTTTAATTATAAATGATTTATGGAAATGTTGATTTTACGTGTCGTAGTGTGAATTGAAACTCTCAAGTTTCCACCACAACATGTCAAGATTTCAAATAGTTGCATAATTTCACAATAAAACAATATGCGCCAATATAATCAAGAAATTTGTATGAACAACGACATTCCAAAAGAAATAAAATTATTAGAAAACAATATGTCAGTTTTCAAAATAAATACAATTATTAGAAAACTACATATCATATCATATGCCACAGTTTTCTTAACTTTGTAAAAGCTATCAATTGAACTTCATTGTGCTTGATACACAGCATAATTATTTTTTCTGAAAGAACCATGTCCGCTCACCAAGACCATAATAAAAGTCTTTTATCTTTATTTTTCAACCATTTATAGGTTCAATGTTTTTCAAAATTTGTGAGAATATTTTACTTTTTAGTTCAAGAACTAATAAGAGATTATTCTGTCATGCTTTGTAAAGTCAAAATTCATGCACATTTAGTGATTTTAATAACCACCACCAAAATCTAAGAGTATATCTTTATCTTTCATTCTTTCCTATATCATCTTTTTTGGGTTACCAACACATGTAGCATTAAAGAAGGCAAAATAGACTTGGGGGCTCTTTTTTTCTTTTTCTTTTTCCATCTAAGTTCTTTAAAGTGTTATATAGAGAATACAATATTCTTTTCTATACCGAATAAATCCCTTACATTTAAAAAAAAAATCATAATATTCATTAGTTTTAACAATATTCATAAAAGGTGTTGGGAGGGGAAAAAATAGTTAAACTCATAAAATTGTTGAATACTGTAACAATCATATCAATGCATAATTTTCGTTTAATCAACTAAAACAAACATAAATTAGGGAGAAGTTGGCAACCAAAAAAGGTAATTTAACAATGGGAATGTTAGTTGTCTAACGTTCTGATGCAACTAATGTAATTATAATAAAAGTACAAGTGTATGAATGACGAATTTATTTATTGAAAAATTATGTGAAAATACAATGAACCAAAACTCCTCCAATGATTCTGATTCAAGTTTCTCTACGTAATGGGCCAAATTAAGTCTTTAAAAACAACCCCACATGCCATAAGAAATTAAGATAACCTTTTTGAGGCCGGAAAGGCCACGGGTTTTGAGTAGATAAAATGTATATGAAAAGAATAATAAGCTAGAACACAAAACGCATATAATAATTTGGAAAAAAAAATTGAATATATAAAGATAAAAGACTATTAAAAGCAGGATCATACATCCATTAGGGAAAAAAATGTTATAAAAGTAGAGCATGTAAGAAGGTAACATGACATGAAGGTTAGTTGGTTTTTTTGACACATGTCCCAACTGATTTGAACCAATGCATAAGACTTCGGTGATCCTTCACATAAAGCCATGCTTGCAGGAAAGGAAACAGAGCATCATTTATGCCTCTCTCTTCAATGTAACCATGAAACGCATCCCTCATTCTATCATCAAGCCCTCTGTTAATTATTAGTACAAACACCAATTAGTTTTATAATATTATAAAAAACCTAATAATTCAAGGGCATTGCTTGTTTTAACAAATAATATGAACTCATCATGTGTATGTCTACAGAAGTACAGATATCATTGTTTCAGAGTTTCGCACAATCAATAAAGAAAGCTGATTGAATGAAGTTGTGTGGATAAACATATCAAATGTTTTTCTTGTTTGATTTTATTTGTTTCTGTGTTACTAATTTCTTCGGTAAGAAAAATGACTGGTATACCCCCATCTTCATCTCGTTCATCCTTATTCTTTCTCCCTTCATCATTTTTAATTTTTATACATAGCAAGTAAAGTAACCAACCAGTGTATGTGGTAAAGAAAAATGTATCATCTATTCACCCTCATCCACCACACCCATCTCATTTGGGCATTTCATCAAACACCTTCCCTGCTTTTCCAACAAACCAATAATATCACTCCGCCAAAACCACCATTCTTCTTCTGTTTACTGATCATAGGTATTCATCAGGGTTGTAAGCCGGATAGTTTTGGGGGGAAATAAAAGTGAAGGTTCTGTAATCTATACAAACCAGAAGCTGCAGTAGAGACCACAATCTTGGATTGTTGATAAGGTGTATAAATGCATACATAACAAAGAAGCATGTATGTCATCTTATAGCCAAGAACTATAAACTACACAAGGTATCAATGGGGGAAAAAAAGATAAAAACCCCACAGAAAATTGGTGTGCTGATGAGAGTATGATGATGAATATGCAGTTTAGAGAAGAGTTTGCTGGTTTTACAGCTAATTTCTATGCTGTCAATAGGATTATGAAGTCATCTCAGGTAAATCCCAACATTCTGTTCATATTTATGGTCGAATAGAAAGTGAAGCACAGAATGATATTTGTAATAGAAATATAAATCATGAGATAAACATTAGATAGCTATGGCAGTTCTAATATTATAAATTTAGAGCATGAGATGACTTACTCAAAATCAGGACCATTGTATTTGGATGGAACCTCAAGGAGCCCTGAAGTTTCATTCTTATGTCTTAAGGAAACAGAATGAATTCCCAAAGCATCTGGATACAGCCCACACAGAAAATGCAAAACAAAGTCTTGCCCAGGCTTCGATATATCAGCATGAAGAAACAACTGATTGATCTCGTCGTCACCATCAATCTCAGCAGGATCCAATCCAGGGAGAATGTTAACCATCCGCATTACAGATATACTGATCTCCTCATCTCCATACATTCGCTTCAGAACAGGACCACCACTGTCAAGTGCCCCTTTCACCACTGTAAATGGTGAAGGAGGACTCACCTTCTGTGAACAAATAATAAATCAAATAACATCTAGAGGCAAATACATAAACCCCACTTAAACCCTGCATTTTTTAATTAACCATAGGACAAGTACTTTTGTTGAATCAATAGTGCCTACCAGGTGCTCGACGTAATATCAAAGAGTTGAATAGACTTTTGTTTCAGTTTTTCAATCTAAGTCATCGTAAACCCTACAGTTAGAGATCAGATGTGCACTTACAGGGGGAGGAGCCATTTTGGAGACTTCGGTGTAGTGTTCTTTAAGAGAACGAAGAATCATGGAGTTAACAACGGCAGATGAAGTAGATTTGCTGCTGGAGGAGTAGTGGCTGCGGAAAGGTGTGCTGGTAATTCCCTGCAACGGCGACCGAAGAGCCCCGGCAGCGCGCGCCATAGCTGTTTTCCACATGGTTTCCTGTTTGCCTGTGAGGTATGCGCCTCTCGCGAATCGCGATGTTGTAGTTACAACCTTCAACGATTTTGTTAGACAAAACTACAAATTTGGTCTTGTGGTTTGCAAAAATCGTTGGACGGGGTCCAAAAAGTTTTTAGCTTGCACTGAAGGTCCAAAATCAAGGTTTTTCTGGGTTTTTGGTCTAAAAAGATTTGAAATTACTGATTTACCCTTTTAATTTCAATTTTATATTTTCTTTTCGTATTTATTAGAATACTTTATGAAATAAAAATAAAAAACAAAAAAGATAGACCCACTTCATATCTCTCTCTCTCTCATATCTCTCTCTCTCTCTCATCCCATGACCAAAAACCCAATTACTCCATCGAAGAACCCCACAGTTCCATCATCTTCTCACCATTCTCTTCATGGACACACCGTCTGCAACCTCATATTGTTACAGTTCACGATAAGCAAACACTCTTCACATCACAATTCCCACCGTCGACCACCACAATCATAAACAGGACCTGCAAATCAGAAAGAAAACACACACAAGTTAATTTTTCTTCAATCGAGTTTACACCATATTTTCTTTCTCGAGTGTGTGTGTGTGTTTCAATTTTTCACTGTGTATTGAACCCAGATGTCAGATCCTCGATTATTTGTGGAAATATGCTTCAATTTATGTTGTTTATCAACCCTTACTTCTTAAGAGCCCTAATTTCTTTGATGGTGGCTGTCCGATGATGAACAACATATATGGAATCCTTTACACAGGTCTGTGTTGAACCAAAGGTTAGGGTTCTGATTCAAAGAAGTAGCAATGATGATGACGACACTAATGGAGCAAATGAAAACTGTGACAACTGGAACTCAACAACAGTGTGTGCAGGTGAGAAGAAGAAGAAAAAAAAAGAAGAAGAAGAAGGAGGGATGGGGGAATTATTGTGCATTCCTCATATTCTAGTTCATCATCTCACCATCGACACCTGCGTTACCAGTTCATCATCTCATCATCGACTCATCAATTGGGGGAATTTGGTGTTGTTGATGATTGTGTTTATTTGGAATTTTTCATAACCTCAAAACAAAACCCAGATGGAACACAAGCTCTCTTTTTTTTCCACATATCTGGGTTTTTTAATAGGAGCTTTTATGTGGATTTGTTTTTATTTTCAAGCAAGAAAGAAGCACACAAGTCCAACCATGGCGTTTTATTTTAAGAGAGAGAAAGAAAGGGAGAGAGAGAGATAGAGAGATGAGGAGGAGGAAGAAGAAGAGAGAGAATGGGGGAGGGCTCCGATGGGGTGGGGGGGAAAGAGAGAGAGATGCGGTGAACCAACCTACTTCTTTTTTTGCATTAATAATTATAAAATAAAATATAAAAAATACAAAAAAGAAATTTAAAGGGCAAAACAGTCAATTCAAGTGCTGCATGGACCAAAACTACAAGAATTTCTTAAGTTTAGGATCAAAAACCTAGAAAAACCTTAATTTTGGACCTTCTGTGCAAGCTGGAAACTTTTTGGATCCCATCCAAAGATTTTTGCAAACCACAAGGACCAAATTTGCAGTTTTGTCATTTTGTTACAATGATGTGTTTTGTCAATTTTTAATGTTTACCGCACAAATGATTTTTTTTTTTAAATCATATTGGTAGGCTTTGTTTTAACTTTGGTCATTTTTCCATTTCATTGATTTCTGAAGTTAAGAGCATGTAAAATAGCATTTTACTATTATTTTTTTTTCGATGGAGCGAAGAACATGTTTTCTTTTCTCAAATAGGGTTTATACTTCATGTTGCTATCTTAACTACGAGAAGTTATGTGATCCATAATCTCTATACTAATAAAAGAGTAACTCTTTTGCCATGTGTCACCATATTAGATATTTTAATTAATGTTTTGCCACTTGTCAATCTATTAGTTTTCCATTTTAAATTTATTAGACATTCTTATTAATATAATTCTATTTTAAATTTTAAATTTTAAATTATTATTTTCATTAATTCACAAATAAAAATATCTAATATATATTAAAAAATTAATTTTATATATTTATTTGAATCAATGATTATAATTTCACATAACTAATAAACAATATCTCTTAAATTAATAATTTATTTAAAATAACTTATTAATAATTTTGAGTTTTTACTATAAAAATTTGATTAATTTTATAACCTTGGTTCCCACGGGTTATAAACTAGTATAGAATACAAGGATAAGATCTGCAATTGTGTATTGCATAGATCACAAATTGTATCCATTCATAGGAATTATGTTTGACGCCCGAACTTATGAATTAATGTTTTGACCTTGCTTTGATTATTGTTTAGAGTTATATTAACTCCTAAGTCCTAACTATGTGTTTTAATAAACTTTTGGTGTTACACACAAGTACTTAACAATTAATATGGTTACGGAATTGTTAAACTCTTAGAGAGTTGTCCTTAAAATGTGTATAAAAACATTATACCACTTGACAAAAGTAAAAGATGTTTGTATTTGTGATGTAGATAAAAGCCCGAATTTGCATAAACTTGTTGGATGGAAGAATTGCACATAGAATAGCCATTAGGCGTTTGCTTGTTTGGAAGACCCAAGTTCAACATAAACTATAATCTTATAAGCTAATATCATGATATAAAGTAATAAAACAAATAAATTTATCAATTTCTATATCTATATATGAGTGTATTAGGAGAGATGATTCCAAAAGGTCTGAATCAAATAAATATATTTGTCTAATACTATTTATATCGATTTTTGTAAATGATAATTTTTTAATATTAGTAGTATTTAAGATTGTGTTATAACAATTATTTTTTATGATATATTATGAAAATAATCATGGACATGAAAAATATATGTTTTATCTAATGTTATTAACATTTATTTTTGTCAAAATTTTACTATAAATGATATAAAATCAAATTGCATAATAAGACAAAAAAAATCAATAATGTTGTAATTAAAAAAAAAAATTATCAATTCATTACATTTTAGTTTTTTAAAACTCATTTTTATTTGTAAAAGGCCATGAGATGTTTTACATCGCAGTCCAAAGAACCCTTGTTACAACACAACTTCAATCTTCGTCATCGTCTCGCCATTAATTTCAAAACTATAACAAACCAGACGATCTATCGCCTGTAAATTCTTCTTATTTCTGCATAAACCCACCAACTTTCTTTAAGAACTCGGGCCGAAAAGTCCGTGCATCATCCTTCGCTTGAGGTTTGTCTTCACTTTTGTTTCTCTCTTTTCTTTTTGAGTAGATTTAAAATTTCAACATATTGGAACATACTTTGTTTAAAATTAAGCTTCATTCGCATGCCTCACTGATTAGGTTTTCAGGTTTTTGTGTTTCTTGGGACATTCTGGCCTTATTTGTACAGCCTTTTTATTTGCACACCACATGTTTGTTGTTTTGCCTCGCTTCATTCTCCCTCCCTCGCACACAAACACACAAACAGTTTTATCAGTATATATATATATATATATATATATATATATATATATATATATATATATATATATATATATATATATATATATATATATATATATATATATGCCTACTCGCGTGAAATGGAACAGTAATTGCATCTTTATTGTTGTATCTAAATAGGGTTTTTGGGAGGTAAGACAGCATATGAAATTTGTATGGATATACTTTTTTTTTTTTCAAAAGATCGAAATACTCACCTGTTACCACAATGGCATACTGACTTACTGAATTATGCGATGAGATGTTTGTTGATGTAACTGCGATTGGAATACTGATTTAAGACTGATTGATTGTGTTGCTGTTTTTTGAGTAAAAGGAGAAGATGAACAGGCAGACACCATATGGTGATGCAAGTGTGAACAGATATGGTGGTTCTCAATCTCATGCGTCTGCACAGAGAATGCAACAACATGCTCAAACACCTCAATTTCCATTTCGAGGAGATGGGCGACAGCAGTGGAATACAATTGCAAACCCACAGATTGAATTAAATCCAATGTCCCCTCATTCGTATTCCCAAGGTAAGTATTTCCTTCATTAATAGTTCCGATTTAAAAATTAAAAGAAAAACCCATTTAGTTTTGGTGATGGATACTTATATGCTTTCCTTTTGTACTTGACAATTTGTGAAGGAGGTCATAAAGGAAATATGAAGATCCAGTCCCAAGAAAGGATGGGAAATCAAAAGTATAATAATTATGAGAATCAAGGAAATAAGGAAACAAGACTACAGTCACATGAGCAAGAAATGGAAGTTGGGTATGAGGACAACACTTACACTCCTTCTCAATTAAGTTTTGAAGGAATGGAGCAGAGATTCCAAGATGAGATCATGAAATTAATAAAAGATCTAAGCAATGCAGAGGATGCAGAAAATGCTAGACACAAAGAGGTTACTTTATTCTGTTATTTCATATCTTATACCTTACACCTGAAAATATTTATACATTCTAAAAAGTAAAACCCCTGTGTCACCATTTTGCATGTTGTTTTTTTCAGAGAATAGTAGAGATCAATATGCGATACCAAGAGAATCTGTGTTCACTTAGAGCCCAACATGCGTCACGGGTAGGAGAGTTTGTTGGCAAGGAATCGGAGACACGGTTGCATCATTATCAACAAGCTGCAAATGCAATGACAGAAAGGGGCCCACCTGGGGGGATGGCTAGGGAAGCACGTAGGCGGTATGACAACTATGGAGCAATACCAGATGAGTCTTCTTACAGAGAGTATCAGCATCAGCATCAGCATCCTCAGTATCGTGAACATTCACGGGAACCCATGACAAGTCAAGGCTATGAATCAAGGGTTCCACACCCTCATGGCCGAGTTTATAACAATTCTGGTGCTCATTACTAATGTCAAATTAGACTAAGTCTGTGTTGTGTTGAGCACGCGTCAACTTATAAACTATTTTTGTGGTCTCACCACACTCTAAATTGCAATAAGCTTAAAAAATAAGTGCGCAAAACACAGCCTAATTTGAACTTTTGCTAGCGTGTAAGCTGTTATGAGTTTGGGGTGTTGCTAGATTATCAAGCTTTGTACAATGCATGCATGAATACTCCTTTCTGATCTTGCAGACTTGTCTTAAACAAGGGCATTGATTTGAGCTGGGTTACCCATAATGGGGCCCGGGATTCAGGATTGGCTATGCAAAGCAGGCCTGGCTCTGGTCTAAGAAAGACCTGCTGGTTACATTTTGAAACTAAGCCTGTTAAAAAGCCTGGCCTCGTTTGGTAGCCCTTTTTTTTGTCTTTTAAGTGTTTTTTCCATGGGAACCTTTCATTTGGTGTTTTATGCTTGGGTTGTTTGTTACCATTTTACCCCTAGGTGTACGTATATGGGAGTGTTTTGGTTACAACCCAAGTTAAAGGAAAATTTTCATATATGCCCGCCCTAAATAAACTATAAAGTATCATATTTGTCCTGATTGATTTTTAAATATCATATACACCCAATTTAAACTTCCTAAATATCATATTTGTCCAAATCATTTTTTAAATCATTTTAATTATTAAAATAACTTAGATTGATAATATTACCCTTACTTCGGAGCTGGTTGTATTTTCTCTCCCTCTTACTAAAAAATATCCATTGTTTCATGATCCATCTCATCCTTAAAAAAGGCAAATGAACGATTCCATCTGTTTATACTTTTTTGGGTCTGAATCCTTTATTATATTTGGGCTGCTCTTTGAATTCTATGGTACTACTGCAATTGCTTTTTAATTTCTATTGATTTTCCATGGTTTATCCCTTGATCGGTGTGCTCCGAGATAAAAAGATGGGTTTTAATTGATTTCCTTTGGTTTTTTGTTCCTATGCAATTAGTTTGGATATGTGAAAAAAAAATTTGTATCTAATCATGCTTCATCAAAAGCTTTACTTTTCACAGTCCATTAATTCACTTTTGGTTTTAACAATGTCAAAAAAAAAAAAAAAAATCATGGTTTGTTTAAATGGCGGATGTATGTATTGATTTGTTTCTGTATATATATACTTGATTTGTAAGTGGTTGTTTACTTGTTTTTAAAAAAAGAGTTTAGGTAAATATGATATTTAAGAAGTTAATAATACATATATATATATATATATATATATATATATATATATATATATATATATATATATATATATATATATATATATATATATATATATATATCAGTTAAAAGATGCTCTAAAACTTTGTACTTTTAGCAAAGTTCTGGTGTCTAAAGATAAAAGGGTTATTAATAAAAATAAGAGAGAGAGAGAGAGAGAGAGAGAGAGAGAGAGAGAGAGAGAGAGAGAGAGAGAGTAATCAAAAAAGCATATTCAGATAGGTTTAAAGAGTTGGGTAATTTTTTAAAAAAAAAAATGCTAAAAACACGTAGATCTGAGCTTGAGGTTGCAATGGCATAATGAAATAAGATATGGGCTACTAGTTTAGATGATCAGTGTTGTAGAACGTTGACAACGCACAAGTTAACTAAATATGTTTGTTTGTACGTGGATACAGAAAAACCTTGTAAATCTAAAGTAAAAAAGTTTGAATGAAAAAGATACAAGCCGTAGAAGCATTACGGCTCTAAATTTGATAGGTTTTAGGTTTGTATGTTTTTACAGTACAAAGCAAGAAAGATATGACTTGGCACGTTGTTATGAAATCTGGAAAAGCAGCCCTTCTAAAAAAAACTTGCTCCAAAAATGAGATATAACATCATATCCTTCCCTAACATCTATTATATTCTATAATACCACAATGGTACATAAAAACGCAACAAATTTTGCCTTTCAGACATCTCACCAAGTAATTTTTTTTATTAAGTTTGTCACTTCTTCCTGTTCTTGCTGTTTCTAACTTTCAAAATCCTTCTACCGGACTTGTCACCTCCACCTGAGCCCAATGAAAAACTTCCTCCACCACTAAAATCTGCACTACCAGACAACTGAAAATGATTATTCTGAGATGGTGGTTGGTTTGTCTGGAAAGGATTCTGTGGTGGTTGGCTTGTCTGGCCACCAAACTGGAAGGGAACCGTTGACGGTGTCGGGGTGCCTGAACCAAACATGAAACCGGGGGTTGGTGTGGGTGTGGCACCAGCTTGTCCAAATGCAGGAAGTGAAGGAGAAGGACTGGGTGTGGAGTCTTCAGCCATAGTGTCTTCCATACTCATCTGATCATTGTTGTTGGGTGAAGATCCAAAAACAGGGGTCGAGTTTCCAAAAACAGATGTAGATTGAGCAGGGAAAGCTGAAGTTGTAGCAGAGAATGAAAACAGGGAAGATCCTGTAGAAGCATTAATAAAAGGACTAGGAGAAGTGGATGTTGAAGATGAAGATGAAGATGCCCCGAAGGAAAATGTTGTAGGAGGTGAAGTCTTGGGAGGCTGCCAGGCCGAATTAAGACCAAAACTAGGTGTTATGCTGGTGGTGGAGCTACCAGATTTTATTTCTGATGTGGCAACAGCGGAACTCAGACCAAAACTAGGAACAGAGGAACCAAATAGAGAACCCCCTGAAGTAGATGACTGGACTGCGGTAGTCCCACCAAAAGATGTCTGAAATCCACCGGTGCCGCCATTGAAAAGGAATCCCTGATTGTTAGTGGCTGCTGGAGAACTGAAACCAAACATGTTGTTACCTCCTCCGGTGGTAGTAGTGGTCGGAGTACCAAAAGGTGAGGTGGTGGTGTCAGATTTTGGTTCTGCAGTGGTCTCTTTTGGAGGTTCTGCAGATTTGATTGAAGTGATTGCAGACCCAAAACTAAAGACAGGTGGAGCCGGGGCAACACCACTGGCAGCTGACATGGTGGTGGATGGCAAGGAAGTAGTAGTGCTAACACTGAAAATGTTATTTGTAGAAGAAGCTGGAAAAGAAGAGGAGGGAGCAAATGTAGATGGGGTTGAAATTGAACCATTGGTAATATTTGTATTTTTGGCACCAAATGAAAAAACACCACTTGTTGATGATGATGATGGTGTTAATGTAGGTGAAGATTCTGATTTATTATTGATCAGAGCATTGCCATTGTCATCTTTTTTGGATGCTGGGAATTGGACTTGATTGCTTTCCTTATTAACTGAATTAAACATGCTGCACACCGCCAAATGAAAACGTGACACAACACACACATGAGATTCGTCATATTATATGCAACAAACAACATCAATTTTTGCAAAAATTTATCATTACCTGGTTGAGCCAAGTGGTTTTGCATCTGTGGTAGCGTTTGGTTTGAATCCTGAAGGCTCATTAGCAGAAAACAAGAATGGTGACACGTTCTCGGTAACTTTAGCGGTACCACCAAATGTTGGAAAAACTGTTGCTTTCTTCTGTGGAGAAACAGTATCTGTTATTGCAGCTGGCTGGGGCTGAGTGTTGTTGTTACTTGCAGGCAAGTTAAATGCCACCTTCTTATTAACAACAGAACCATCGACAGATTTAAAACTGGTTTTTGGAAGAGATTTAGAATCATCAGTCTTTTGAGTTCCTGGAATTTTCTCAACTGGAGGAGATTGAATGACCTCAGCAGAAACATCCTTATTTCCAAACACAGATGTTTCCGGTTTCTTGTTTTGACCAAATGGGATGGTAGATACATGTCCTCCATTAGAACGGCTATCGTCATCCGCTAACTCCTGATAATCCTTCACAAGACAAACATAGCAATTAAGAGCATAATTTTGTAAAGACATTACATATGTTGAATACAGATGATGATATAACATACCTCATGTGCACTTATCTGGAATCGCTTCTTCTGGGGAGGCTCTGCTGGCAGCTTGAATGTAGAATCTGTTGGTCCGTTATCTCTTATAGATACACCAGAACTCCCATTCATAGTGCTCAGAACATTTCGAGGGACAGCAAACTTCTTAGGACCATTTTCTTCAACTTTTTCTTTACCTTTACTCTGGGTCTGGGTGGTGGTTGACTCACGAGCATCAGGAAACAAACTTTCTGATTTTTTATAATCTTCAGAACTTGACATAAGTTTGGGTGTAGAATCTGGTTTCTCCTGTGGTGTGAAGGGCGATTTCTCACTCATTCGAGTAAGCCTGGATCCTGGAGACTTCTCCTTTGGGCTCAATCTCTCAAGTTGTTCCAATATTTTTGTAGCCATTTGGGTCGACTTTGTAGGGACAGATGCATAACCTAAACTAGACCTGCTGGTCTCCCCGTTTTCCTCTATTGCCTTGAAGCTTTTAGAGTCAGCTTCATTCCTTAAAAGCAGTTTCTGCCTAAACTCACTTGTGTTTTTTGAAAGAGGACTTCCTTGAGAAAGAAGATTAGCTTTCTGTCGGATCCTACGCACCGGGCCTCCAGACCCAATATCATCTAGCACAGAGCTCCTACGCTTGGAAGCCTGAACAAAAACTTAACAAGTCAACATAAATTCAAATGTCACAAAACAAATAGAAATATTTAGATCATATATATAGATGGATACCATCTTGCTTGACTCAATTGACCCTTCTTGTTCCCAAGCAGGCTGGGACAATGGCAATGATGGTGAATTCATACCCTGAAAAGAAATCAATTGCAGATATAAAGATACTGCAAAACAATGTCAAAAGGTATCTAGAGTTGTTGGTTTATTTATACCTTTTGGCCAAAAGTTGAAGGTGGTCTGGAATATGGTGTGCGTGCCATGCTGTATATTGCTGATCTGCCTCTTGATCTTGGGGTTGTCAAAAAACCATTTTCAAGACCCTTGAAGGTTCCTGTACTTCTTGGTACAAGTGATGTGATGGGTGTTTTGGGGAGGATTGCTGTGGTATTAAGCAATGCTGAATCTTGGCTGCCAAATCTCAGGGTTGACGGTGACACTTTGGGTGCTCTTGTACCCATGTAAGCCCTTGCAAGCTCAGCAGGAGAAGCAACATCCTCTTCAAATGTCTGTAGACAGCATATATTTACATCGAATCAGTATTTCAGTACATAGCATAAACCCTTTTGGCAACAACTTTAAAACAAACAAAGGAACACACTCATACAAGTACAACTCACTCTTGAAGTAACAACAGGAGTTGAAGTAATAGCATGAATGTTTTCCCTCTCTTCCACATGCTTATTCAGTGGGCTACTTGTGGATGCTTCGGGCCTCTGAAAATGAGATGATGGGCTGGGAAGCTTTGCTCTATCCCCTTCATCGTCATCTGAGTTAGTAGCTTTTGCATGCAGCAAAGCTGTCAAATGCTCGATTTCAGATCTGAAATGGACCAAATGGTATATCAAATCAATTCTGACACAGCAGAAAGAAGGATAATGATCATAAACAAAAGAACTAACCTAGTAAAAGTCTTCTGTTTCAGCATATTCTCAAGCTCTGATATCTCAGTGGTAGCAGAGATGCTAGCCAAATTCCCACCTTCATTGGTGCTAGGATCCGGTTCTTCAAGGGTCTCTGGACACAAGAGAAATTTTGTAAGGGACATTGAGAGCATTAGAAAGAGATAAAGCAATGTGATATAAAGAATATGTAATGCGGATGTCATAGCTACCATGGAGACCAAAGAAATGTAGAGCACAAAAAACCAATTTCATATTAGAAAAAATAGATCTTCAGAAAATATTGAAACTTAAATGGCATGGAGTTGCAGTGTATGGCATAGTATTATGAATTTATGATAAAGACTTGCTTGGTTGTCCATATTTAACCTGACTTGTATTATAACAAGAGATATGTTTTACATTCATTACTAGATAAAAATATTATGATCCATAGTTGATATTTAGTTAATTACTTCTAGTATATCAAATTCCTCCAACTCCCCTTACCACTCTATCGAGTTTATGTCTTGCTGGAGCTTATGAAGAGAATGTAACAAGCGAAAATAACAAATACACAAGCATCAGTGATGGTGTGCAGTGAAATATATGGTAATGAAATACAGATATACAGAAAACAAACAGTGTTCGAATGAAGTATATGGATAAATGATATTGTGATGGCCTTTCCACTTGCAAGATATATTTTTCATAGGCGTTATCATAAGAAAACCCTAAACCTTTGTTTAATGGAGACCTTATGAAACTGAGCAATGTTAAAAAGACCAACAAACCAAAAAATTTCAGTTCCACTCCCCTACCAAATTTTCCAATTCACCAACATGACTGCAAACTTAATACATTGAAGAAAAATTGTTCCCATTCGGAGACAAATCACCTCTATAAACTAACAAATTGTATAAGAAGCCTTCAGCAATGCTAAACCCGATCGAATCAATACGCCACCCATCAGCAGCTCAGTTCAAACAAAATAAAAACCACTCAATTCTAAAGCTATGCCAACGATTACTAAGATGAGTTCTTTCTAAACCAATATTAAACCCATCAGCTGAAAATGCGGCAGCAAGAGAACACACCATATCGAGCTTATAAGAAGTGACTCTAAAGATACGCCCTTTATATGGTAAAAATATAAGCAATATAAAATCTGAGCAAATAAAAGATCGGGAATCAGCCAATACAACCAAATCAGGCCTAAAGTCACACGAAACATATATAATTCCGACAACGATCATACAAAAAAAAATCTGTACATCCACAAATCCTAAAAATAAATTCAAATCGCAAGAAAATGAAAAAAGCAATCTAATTGTAACAAATATATTGAACCTGGCGGACGCGGTGCAGCGATGGAAGGAAGCCGCTTACGAAATACGCCGAAGAACCTATCAGCCCCAGCGTGTATGAGCCTAGACGCTGGGTCTACGAGTTTCGCGAAGAGGCTAGGGCTCTTGTTCCTGAGTGCGGTAGAAGGTCGATCGTATGGTGTCGCCAGACCACTACGCCGAATAGGCTTCTTCCGAAACTTCCCCCCGGCTCCGCCGCTTTGGTATGGAGTCGCACCGTCGCCCGCCGTCGCCATAGGAGAAGCTCGAGCTGTTGAATGAGGAATTGCGTAGAGAGAGAGAAAGTTGAGCGGTGGAGAGAGAAAGAGTGGGAAATTAGGGTTTTTATCTGAGCGCAGACACAAATACGGCTTATGGATTTAATTTTTATATTTTTTTAAAATGCTTTGAAGGCAGGGAGCGTTGGAGAGAGAAAATGGGAGGCGAATATTCCGGTTAAAGTTACAAAAAGACCCCTTAAGTTAATATCAGTTACATAAAACACCTCTTTGTAAAATTCCCGTTAATTATGGTTCAATTTCTCTCCAAACTTTCTAAACTGTTTTTAATACCCGAAGTCCATCATAGGAAGCGATATCGTGAATCGTGATATGTATCATCGGTCATCCCCTTAAAATAATCAACAATTTTTTTATATTGTAGGTGTGATAAACACGATATGTAAAAAAAAGTAATTGATAGTCAATGGTTTATTATTTTCGTCCAAATATTTCCTTGTATATGTTAAACGAGTCTTAGATGTTTTATCCCATGCTTTATTATACATAAGTCATGTATCACTCATAATAGAAACCAGACTTATCTAGAAAGAAGACGATTTACCTTGGAGCAATCCATGACATATTCAAGCTTCAAGTTATTCCTTATATCAGCACGAGTGAAAACTAAAATCATAAGACCGGACGGAATGGGGTGAGGGAAAGGTTCCCTCCCCTCTTGAACACCACTCCATGGATGAGGGAAACAATGCGGGAAAAGAGGTGGGGGAGGGGTGCTGCGCTCTCTCTCCTCTTTTCATTGGCCAGATATTTTTTTTTATTTTTATCTTTTTTAATATTTATAAAATTATATATCTACTATAAAAATATAAAAAATATATCAAAATTCATTGTTTTTAATTCTTTACAAAATGAGTATAATATATGTATAAAATATTTAAAAAAAAAAATGAGGGAAGGGTTTCCCACCCATTCCTTGGCTTTTTGGTGAGGGAAAGGAAAGTAAAGGAAAGAGGGGTATGGTCCACCAAAAGTGAGGGAAGAGTCTCTCCCACACCCTCCGGTCTAAAACATCCATGTGGATTTGTTCCAATTTTACGGAACTTCATATTTCTCAATACCCTATAAAAAATATCAAAGTTATCTTTTTCGATTATCCGATAAATGAATATTTTTTAGGCTCGGCACACGAGTCACTGGCCCAAATTTTCTATAAATGTGTGATTAAATCGGAGAGTAAACAATAAAACTCAAAGTTAATTATTTTTTCTTTATCACCAATTAGAAATAGCCCGATTGGTTGGGCATAGTCTCTTAGTTTGAGATAACAGGGATGACAGATTCGATCATTGGTGCTAATAAGGATTAAAGTATTAATACTAACATCTAATCAGTCAACTAGAGGTTTAAAAAAAAAATCTTTATCATCTAAAAAAAATGGTTACCAATATAAAATGTTTGAATCGGATAAAATATCACAAGGTTGTAAAATAAAAGTATAATGCAAAAATGTATTAGTTGTATTTATATAATTAAATTAAGATTTGTTTTTATTAACGTTAATAACAAGGAAATGTATATAATTAAAATATATTGATAACAAACAAACGGTTTCATCTCCCATGGAATATAAACTATTTACTGAGAACGAATCATTAAAAAATGTTCAATTCATGTGTAAAAAATAAGTATTATTTTCCACGCATTTCAACTTATTTCATATTAAACAAATTTATTCATTAAAATCATATTTTGACTTGATATATTTATACAACCAATTTTTTATTTTTATATTAACATAAAACAATTGTCTAAATTGCTGAAAAAAACACTCCGGAAATTGTGAGGATACCTTTTCTTACAAGATATTCATTAATTTAGCAACAAATTAACGATTATACTTAAACTAGGTGTCAGACCCGTGTAATACACGGAAGAATTTAAAAAAAGATTAAACATTAAAATATAAAGAAAAAATATTTTTTAATATACAACTTTAAAATAAAAAATGAAGAAATGTATTTATTGCAATTTAATATTATATATATATATATATATATATATATATATATATATATATATGATATTCAATACTTTACATATATACGTTTATGATTTTAATTTTAAAAAATTTAACAAACCAAAAATTGACAAGTGGATAATATTTATTTCAAAAGCACCACAAAATGACAAGTGTCAAAACTCATGAAAGATTAACATGTGGCAAAAAAAAACCTTCATTTATTAAGGAGGATATAAACAAAAAATATTTTTTAATATACAACTTTAAAATAAAAAATAAAGAAATGTATTTATTGCAATTTAATATATATATATATATATATATATATATATATATATATATATATATATATATATGTGATATTCAATACTTTACATATATAAGTTTATGATTTTAATTTTAAAAAATTTAACAAACCAAAAATTGACAAGTGGATAATATTTATTTCAAAAGTACCATAAAATGACAAGTGCCAAAACTCATGAGAGATTGACATGTGGTAAAAAATACCTTCATTTATTAAGGAGGATTTATGAAGAGTTCACAAAAATAATACCTTTTTTACAAGTTAAACGATTAAAATAAATATTTCTAAAAAAATATAAACAAATAAAGGTTCAATTGAAATGTATCTTAACCATTTTAATGATACCTTATTTTGTCTATGTTCGTTATGAATATTTATCTTTACCAAATTTCAAAGCATTTAAAAAAAAAAATCGTTATTTTCGGTTCTTTATGAATTTTATTTAAAAGTTTGTGTCTTTTAGTTTACTTGCAAAAATTAATCCTTGTGAAAAAAATAGTTGTTTTTTTTGTTTATTCGTGAACCCACAACTAAAATTCACGATTTTCTGTAATAAATAGTTTTTAATGTCATAAAAAATATTCTCGCAAATGTATTAACTTTTTTCGCAATTTGGTGGTGATTTTATTAAATAATGCCTTGCCAAGTTAACATGACAATGGAATTTATGCAAACCTTAGATCACAAAAATGACAATAGGTAATATCGTAAGGGAGCAATATGTAAATTGGTAAAACCGAAAACTTTTCCCTCCCATTACATCCCATGGCGGGGAAGTTTTGTTGGTTAAACTTTTTAGCCAAAGCATATTTTAAGAATGAATGGAAGTGTTTTTTCAAAAGTGGTTTTGCCGGAAAAATAAAGTCTTTTATGAATATTTATATATCATTATTACAATTCTTTTAAAAAAATAAAACAAGGTACCAATCATATGAATTTCATGGATATGTTTTACAATTTTTTATTTATTGAAAAGCAATTTAACTATTGATTGATACTCAAATATCTTATTAAAAGTCAGTATTTTTCCCATTCCTAAATTCATTATAAGATGAAATAGGTATGTTTCTAACGTCCATATTTGGTGCACATTGTTACGTCTCAAATTCTTTTTCTCGTCCCTTTATATAAAAAGGCAAATATATATGATATGCGTGTGTAATAAAGAAGTTTACTTATAAAGATAATATGTCTTTATCATTTATACCATGTATGTTCATGTTTTTTTTTCTTTTGAATGAAATGTTGTCCATTTAAAGTAAAAAGAACCACTCAATAGAAAATAATTTTTTTAAAAATGGATTTCTGTTAAATCCTAACTATTTGCAAGTCTTTCATCATTTATTTTTCTTTTCTTATAAGGTTTGTCCAAGTTTTTATCTTCAAACCGAAAACTAAAGCCCAGACCAAATCATATCTTGATACGAAGTTGTTCTGAAAGCCTATATAAATTCTTTACTTGATTAATTATTTATAATACCTCTAGTTTCCATCGCAGTCCCCAATTATTTATGTTAGATATAAAGTTCTAGAGTATTTTTTGTTATTATATTACAAAATCAATACTCACACAGAGAAATGAACAAGAATCATATCATCATTACTTTCTATCACATTCACTTGTATGTATATAAGACCAATATAACTTGTGTAGACTTGCAGAAACAAGTTGAACTTCAAAACCGCAAGAGTTTGACACCCGAATCCCGATTGGTATAACAAACAACTGTTTAATCCTATATATTCGTATGATTTTCTCAACAAATAACCATTAATAAATAAACAAGAAAAAAAAAACCGAAAACCTTTTATGTTCATAGTTTTAGTGCTTCTCTAAATTTAATGCTGAAACTAGTATCTAAGCTTTTCTTAGCACCCACATTCACATTGGCATGTCCTTGCATCATCGCCACAAACTCGTTGTAGTCTATGCGCCCATCCTGAAAAAACAAAAAAAAAAAAACAAATCAAAGATGATTATGTTCTATCATGAACAAAAACAAGCTTTATAGGATTATTTTCGATGATCACAAGGATCAGAAGGGTATTCATGTCTTTTCATTAACAAAAAAGTCAAAGCAAATCCTTTTTCCACCTATTTGGATTGGACCAAAAAAACAAAATTTTGTCTCATACACATCGGTCTTGGACTCTTGTCCTAGTATGTAGACCATAAGACTGTCATATTCTGTCATGTCATGTCCTGCTATCTTATGTTAACATGACAAACAGAAAGGGCAATAAGGAAGTTACATTGTCTTGGTCAACATCTTGAATCAACTCTTCAAGGTGAGCATCTATGCCAAACTCCTCACAAGCATGTTGAAGCTCATCGGCAGTAATATAACCACTTCCATCTTTATCAAAGTAAGAAAAAGCCGCAAATAAATGATTTTCTTTCTCGATTTTGTTCATATGCAACGTTGCAGCAACAAATTCTCCATAATCAATTGTTCCACTATTATCCACATCTGCCTGAGTTCACCATGCAATCATATTCAATATTTTTTTCAACATATCTCCATCTAAAATATGTTGTAATAAATATTTGGTCTTACTGCTTGCATAAGATCGTAAATTTCTGACTCATTAAGATTAGCACCAACTCTTTTTAATCCATCCTTAAGTTCATCAAAAGTAATTTGACCACTGTTATCAGTATCAATCATCTCAAACATTTGTTTCAGTCCAGCTATTTCTTCTTCCGATAAGCTCTCCGCTATAACCTACATCATATTATTATTATTATTATTATTATTATATTATATTATATACCTATATACATTATTAACTGAATATTTGAAGATACCCTAAGAGCCATTTTCTTGAGCTTGTTCATGGCTGTAAATTGTTTCATGCGACTTAGAACGGCAGAGTCGAGAGGCTTGTCTGGAGCCACACCATCAACTTGAACCCAAGGATGGCCTAAAAAAATTCAATTAGTTAGAATATAACTTATTAAGCTAAAGAAAATTATATAAATAGTATTTTAGTATGCAAATTGAAGGCTCACATAAAACTTCATGTGCAGTTAATCTCCTTTTTGGGTCTCGAATAAGCATTCTTCTCACAAGATCTTTTGCTCCATCAGAAATACATGGCCATGGATCAGATGTGAAATCAAGATCACCATGAAGAACTTGTTCAAATATTCCTTGCTCTGTTTCTATATATCCATCACCAAATTATAACAATTAATATAAAAATTTGTTATGGTGAATTGTAATATTTTTATTACAATTTAACATAAAAAAGACATGGATACGAACGTTAAAATTGATTAATATTGATACGAACGTTAATACTTTTATCACAATTTAAGTATTTAACATAAAAAAGACATGGATACAAGTGACTTTACCCATACAGAATTTAATGCATCCCCTTAAATATTAATCACTCACCAGCCCAAAAAGGAGGAACCCCACTTAATAAGATGTAAACAATCACCCCTGCACTCCAAACATCTGCTTCAGGACCATAATTTTTTCTCAAGATTTCTGGTGCAACATAATATGGGCTACCAACTACATCATGAAAAGATTCACCTGAAAAAAAATAATAATAATCAAATTTATAGAAGAGCCATGTATGAAGTCAAAAGATTGTAAAATATAAAAACTTTTTTTCGAACAGAACAAGAAGAATGAATCAAAAGTATACCTGGCTTAAAGAAAACCGATAATCCAAAATCTATAGTTTTGAGAAGAGCGTCTTCCCTTTTATCCACAAAAAGAAAATTCTCAGGCTTCAAATCCCGATGCATAACACTCATAGAGTGACAAGCCTCCACAACTCCGACGATAGTTCTAGTAAGCTCTGCCGCTTTTCTTTCTGTGTAATGTCCACGCTGAATAATCCGATCAAAAAGCTCACCTCCGGCACACAATTCCATAACAAGATGAACAGCTACAGCATCTTCATACGCCCCTTTAATCGATATAACATTTCGATGTTCCGCTAGATGATGCATTATTTGAATTTCTCTTCTCACATCTTCTACATCCTCATCGGTCAATAACTTCCTTTTTGCGATTGATTTACAGGCGTAGAGCTCACCGGAAGCTTTTTCTATACAGAGAAACGTCGTCCCAAACTGCCCCTGTCCTAATTTCTTCCCCAAAGAGAAGAATTCCTTCAGGTTGCCGGTTTTTCTTTGCAAGACGGAATCTGTACGGAGTCCGGCACTTGACACCCTCTTCATCTGACCAGCTTTTTTGGGTTTCACTGGTTCTGTTTCTTGTTTCTTTCCGGTTTTCGGGATCGTTATGTGTTGTGGTGGTTTGTTTTGGACGGGTAATGGCGATTGGTGATCTGTAGCTTCATCTCCGTTAAGGGCTGCCGGAGGTTCATCAGGTGATCGGGTTCGCCACATTGTATCGGAAACTGATTGGATGAATCCATTCTTTAAAAAACTTGGTCCGACGCAAGTATTCCCCATCTAGCAATCTCTTCTCAACGAACCCCTTTCCGATTTAAACATAGAGATCCAACTTCACTGCAGTTACTCGATAAAATGAAGATCTATTCAAAATCAAAAACCCAAAACGGATAATCATAATCTAAACTCACGCATGAATTACAATCGGCAAGCATAAAGAAATTAAAACAATATCGAAGTGATCAGAGCGTATTTCTAGTCTATATGAACTACAAGTCTACAAATCGCAAGAATCGGATAAACTAAATTGACTGATACCAGATTTGAGTCAACGGGTACATATGTACAGCAAACTGAACATCAATTAACGATGAATGACAACAAGAATCGAAGACCTTCAATCATTCCATATACCCAAATGAAGAACGCCCAGAAAAGTGGACGTGAACGAGGAATCGAAAGCTACTCAGGGAGATAAACAAAAAGAAACACGAAGTCCCAGTTTATTTCAAAATAAATTGTTACACAATCATACGGTAAAACAAAACGGATACTAACCAGCTAGGCGGAGAAAGTCGAAATTATGCTGACTTATTCCAGCGATTTTGTTTTCGTGGGATTTCTATTGGTTTAAGGAACCGCAGTTTGTTCGAATCATCGAGACTTTTATTCACAGGACACGGGAAATATGTTATATGGCTGCTTCTTCACTCTTCTCGGATTTGTCGATACCCGGAATTTGCGTCTGATTCTTTGGAATTTGGATTGTGGGCATGACGAGTCAAATGAGTTGTTCTATTTTCCATAGATTTTTTCGTTGCCTTTTCTGGCTCTTTTTTCTTGAACGGAAAAAGTGAATCTTAGAACATGAAAAGTGTTTCATCCACCTCATCAAATTTTTTAGGTTATTTTATTGAATAAAATATTTTTTTTATGATAATAATAAGTAATAACCAATATTTAATTATATTTACTTTAACATTTTAAACAAGTCGTTTATCTTTTTATTGCACCTACTACGCTATGAGTGTTGTACAAACAGCCCTACCTATAAAACCTCTTTTGGAGTAAATATTGAGGATGACATATGTCTTATTTGGAGAATTTAATCTTTATGATTTAATATGTAACATCCCAAAAATAAGAGTAAAATTTTTATTTTTCCAAAAACAACCCCAAATCAATAATTGTTAACAAAAACATTGTTTCAAAAGTATAGTTCGTAAATCATAGTATCCCAAATCCAATAACATAAAATCCAAAAGATGTGCACGATAAAGCCCTTTCCTGAAACTTGATAGTGATCTCTGTTACAGTCTCAGTAGTCTAGTGGAGATCAAGAAACTCTGGCGCTAACTGTTGTACCTCAATCGCTGGTGCAAACTCAGCTCGGAACATGGTCGAGAAGTCATCCCATGACATATCATCAACAACATCATCACCCAACTCATTACCAACCTCTTCCCACCAATCTCGTGCATTGTCCTTCAATAGGCAGGAAATATATTTGACCTTTGTCTCTTCGGGGTAGAAGATCGTCCTGAATACATTGGCCATATCCGCTAACCACCTCCTACTAACAATGGGGTCCCTCTCCCCATGGAACGCAGGAGCTCCACAAGCACATAACTCCCAGAAAGAAAGAATGCGAGCTCCAATGATAGCCATAACCTCTGCACGGAACGCGCTCAAACACTCATAAACACTACGAGAAATCTCTGATGAAATGAACTCCAGCAACTGCTAGCTAATCGGCTCAACACCCGCACCTGAGCCATAACCCGAACCTGAACCACCTCCCTGAGAGCTCATCTCCGAACTGAAAATACCACAACCCAACGATCAAAACATACTCAAGAATTAACATCCCCTAAGCTTCTTAGATTCTCCAAGACTCTCACCAATTCGAGTATGGATCATGTGCTTTCAGTAGTACGGGCCCAATACTACCTTCCACACCTATCCATACTTTCATCATAAATCCTCCTAAATGGGTCAGCATTGGTGCCTTCGACCTATAGAACAGTAAGGAGACTCGCCTCAAATGCAGAAGCTCGTTGAAAGAATTCCCTAGCCGCTGCCCTGACGACACCTCCGAACTATCCGATCAAAATAACACCCAATTAGCAATTGGGTTCCATTCTAAGGCCCACCAACCATACTTAGGGTAAAATAACCATTTTACCCCTAACCCAACATGAACCAAAACCAAGGCTCAAAACCAAAAGATTCACAAAGGCCCACTAATGGCCCAATTTTCCAAATTGGTCCCAATCCCACATGGGCCTTAACTTAAGCCCATATTTTCCTTAAATACATTTCAGATTACCTCAAACACCCTGTGGGACAAACGATCGCAACTTCTTCTGTAACGCCCGTAGATTCGGGCTAGTCAATTAGAGATAATAGGGTTCGAAAACGACTTTTCGACAAAAGATTATTTAGAATAAATAATCTTAACCAAGTTTTAGAATATGTCTTAAGGGTTCCGTACATATAAAGAATGTCAAAATCCGAGTTATAACGAAGAAGTTATGGCCCGTCGAAGTTTTATGGCAAAACCGGCCCAGCACCGGGAGACGTAAATAGTGAATTTTTGATAAAGTTGTAGCACCTGGTTCGTGGTATGTATGATTTATCTGACTATTTTACATTTTTAGCCTTGGACTCGGCGAGTCGTAGGCTAGACTCGCCGAGTAGGGACGGGATTTTGAGCACGATTAAGTTGGCGACTCGACGAGTCCATACTCTGGACTCGGCGAGTCTACCAGTCTGGAAGAAACCCTAATTTCAGGGGTTTGCACCTTATTTAAACCCCCCTTATGCGCCCCAAGTTAGCCTCCTTCACCCTCAGAGCATCATATACCGAACCCTAACCCTCTTATTGTGATTTGAAGTGTTCTTGTGCTTGTTCCTTGAAGATTGAAGAAGAGAAGGAAGGAAAGACCAAAAGAGAAGGTGAAGAGCAAGGATCTAGGACTTAATCCAGAGTTCATTGAGGTACAATTCGGATCTATTCTGTTTTTATGCTCAAATCCCCATTAGAACATCATAAAGCTATCTTTGAACCATTTCCAAGCTTGTTAGTAGTATAGGGATCATAATGGGTTGAATAGCTGCTAGATCTGGTCATGTTCGAGTTCCAGAAGCCTAGATCTAATACCTTTATGGGGCCATATTGCATGAAAGCCCTAGATATACCCCTTT
Source organism: Lactuca sativa (assembly GCF_002870075.4). Lineage (NCBI taxonomy): Eukaryota > Viridiplantae > Streptophyta > Magnoliopsida > Asterales > Asteraceae > Lactuca > Lactuca sativa. The sequence goes on from NC_056624.2 coordinate 200,850,781, forward strand.
TATTGTGTTTTGAGCCTTAGAATCCCCATTGATGATTATATACACGTAAAGTTGGAAACTTTACGTGTTAATCGAGTCCTATGAACCCAGATCTATGAATGGAATGCACTGGATTCAAGCAGAATCGAGTGTAGAAAGATTGCATGTATGCAACTCGGCGAGTTGTTCTTCGGACTCGGCGAGTCGAGTCGCGAGTCCCCGATTTTTCCCCTTTTCGAGTAGGCGAGTAGAGCAGTGAGCCATAGGTGGACTTAGTGAGTCGGAAGCCAGACTCAGCAATGGAGGGACTCGGCGAGTCAATGCCCTAACTCGGCGGGTCCAAGGCAATCTTCATAGAACTCGGCGAGTTGTTCATCAACTCGGCGAGTCGAGGACAGAACATGTTCATCGGATGAAGATCAACTCGACGAGTTGTTCATACAACTCGGCGAATTGGATGCAGGACCATTGAGTATTCAGTTAGGAGGTGAACTCGTCGATTCAATGACTAACTCGACGAGTAGAGACGGGAGTAAGGACAATCGACTCGATATGTACTCGACGAGTTGGCAAGCCAACGCGGTGAGTCGGGTCAACTGGAAGTTGACTTTGACTTGACTTTGGTTTGGAATCGGTCAGGGGTAAAATAGTCATTTTACCCTGGGAATAGTATAAATGTCTGATTAAGTGTTTTATGGGAATATAGCCGGGGGATCACCGGTAGGGATGAAAGTGGGTCCAAACCCGGACCGGATGGACCCGGACCCGGAAAACCCGGAACCGGTTAACGGGATTTTATAGAACCGGACCGGTATATAGGACCCGGTTCCGGTTCGGTTCCGGGTATGGTTCCGGGTAAAGTGGGTCTAGAACCGGAAAACCCGGAAACATCAAAGTGGGTAGGTTGGAACCGGAAACCTCGGAAAAATCAAAATTTTTTGGTAATTACTTGCTACTTAATGAGTTGAACTTTGAAAATTTTCATATTGATATCCCGACTTTGGTTGACCGTAACTCATTGAATATGAAACCAAAATTAACAAAATTATAGTCTAAAATCATGTACAAACTCTAAAATACACTCTGGAAATAACCGCATGTCAATCCGACTTTAAACAAATGATATTTTCATGTGTTAACATTTTCACATAATAGAAAGTGCAAAAACAAATAGCTGAAAAGTTGAAAATTTTTAGTTTTGATATCCCGACTTCGGAGGGCTGTAAATCATTGAATGTTAAACCAAAAATGACAAAATTATAGTCTAAACTCATGTCAAACTGTAAACTGCAAGTTGGAAAAAACCAAATGTCAATCGACTTCAAACGAATTAGATATGCATGTTTTAAAACTTTCACTGAATACAAAAAAACTGAAAAACTAAAAACTTCCAGCTTTGATATCTTGACTTTGGAGGACTGTAAGTCAATGAATATAATACTAAAAATGGCAAATTTATAGTCTAAAATCATGTACAAACTCTAAACTACATGTTGGAAAAAACCGCATGTCAATCGGAGTTGAAACGGATGAGATATGTATCTTTTAAACGTTTCACAAAAACCGGTTCCGACCCTAAAAGTGGTTCTGGTTCCAAACATCGGTTCCGGTTTTTAGACCCGGTTTACCCCGACCCAATGGACCCAAAACCGGATTACCCGGAACCCGAATAAAGCCAATTTATAAACCCGGAACCGGAACCATTAGAACCGGTTCTATATATTTCGGTTCTAACGGTTCCGGTTCGAGTCTGATTCCGGTTTCGGTCCGGTTTTCTGGTTCTAAATCTCATCCCTAATCATCGGATCAGCTGTCAGACATTTGCAGATCAGCTTTTCAGCAGTCAGCCTTTTGAGGTGAGTTACCTTCCAGTAAGGGTGGGTCTAAGGCCACAATGTCGGTCCACCAAGTAGGAGTATTTTAGAAGATGATTGTCTCTGTGATAATTATCTTGGTATGGATACGTGTTTGGTTATGAGATATATCTGTATGATATGTTACACGTATGATAAGGATAGTTTTCCCCTGACAGTGGTCTTTAGGACCAATGGGTAGGTCAGTACTCGGATATGCCTGATTGTATGCTTATACCTTGTTGTTGTATGCTAGTAGTAGGGGTGGAATAAACCCCAGTTACCGGTTGAAAGATATCGTTGATGATTACCGGTTGAAAGATACCGATGGTATTGTATGGTATGTGGTATGATGAGGACTCTCACTAAGCTTCGTGTTTACAGTTTTAGTTGTGGTTTCAGGTACCTCTTCGTCAAAGGGGAAAGAGTCGACGGCGTAGCGGCGCATCACACACATGACTTCCGCACTGGATTTTATGGGATCGTACTCTGATTTTCTTGTTTCCGATGATATTGTTTTGAGACATAACCTTATGTTTTATAATTAATGTAACTTTGACAATGTTTTAGTAACACGCTTTATTACATGTTAAATTCTAAAAATGAATTTTTTGGCCTCGAAATTTGGGATGTTACAAAAGGACTTTTTAGCCTTATCGATCCAAATTATTCCAAATAAAAGTTGTTGTATATGTTAAACCGAGAACATACAAAAAAAAGAACGCCCAAATCTGACTTCGTATGAGAAAGTTATAAATTTTCTAAGATTTGGCATAACAGTGCACGACCCGAAACTCGAATTTTAATTCGAACGGTTTTTGGGCTACGCGACCTAAATGAGAATTGAAGATATCATTAATAGAAACTCAACAGTAAAAAGACAGACGAAAACAGAGTTTGTATGTAGAAGTTATGAATTTTACGCGGACATTTAACAGTATAATCTCCTCGTACTGTTAAATTTAAGATCGGTCGAGAATTAGCCCACAGAGTTAAAATGAAAGTTGTAGATCTTATTTTTACCTACGCGTGGATATAAAGAACGTCAAAAACGGAGGTCGTATGTGAAAGTTACGGATTTTAGAAGTCGAAAGTGTGCTGTGCGAAAATGGGTGACGTGACACAATCTTGGCCATTAATTTCTCCCCAAGTATTGTCACTAGATAGTGACATGTGGCACCAAGTTCAGCCATTTTCACCCTATAAATAGAACCTCTCACACCCTCATTTTCTTCACACCTTTCCCATTTTTTTTACTCTTTCTCTCTCTCTCTAAAACCTCTCTCTAGCCCCGAAACCCTCCGAAAAGCCTAGGGAACCTCCCTAGCACGAGGCGGAAGACTCGGAGTGCTCGACGGCTCCTAGAGGAAGAGCTTTTCGGCTCGGGAATGCTGCTCCAAGCAAAGCCCGATTTTCTATAAAACTCGCTGTAAGTGAGCTACGCCTACGCTATTTTTAATATATCATTTATTTAATTATAGTAACGTTATTAAGAACTTATAATAAGTAATTGGGCTATTATTATGGGTTATATAAGTATTGTTTAATGCTTATATAATAGTAATAATAGCTAGACTATTAATTAGTCTTGGCGAATAATAGACTAAACTCTAGTCGTAATAATACTAGGTTTCGTAAAAAAAATTATTTTTTTAGAAGCGAAGCGCTATCTGAGTTCGGAATCACCACCTTATCAAGTGAGTGCATAGTCCCTTTCATGAACATTATTTTAATACAAGTATTAATTAAAGTATTAAATATATGTTAAAGAGTTTATGTGTGAATGCATAGTCCCTTTCATGAACATGATTTTAATACAAGTATCGATTGAAGTATTAAATATATGTTTATGTGCGAATTATTTGATGTTGCCTGGGATGTTTGTTAAAGAACATACCTGATTGTATATGCTGATTTAGGATAAAGAGTAAACCTAAATTAATTATGAGGAATATTGGGTAGTGTTTTCTTACGAGTACGAGTGAATTATACTCAGAGAATAAAACCATAGTATATGTCATTGATCCGGGAGCATGGATTAGACATTGTCATTGTCCCTAGTCCGAGAGTATGGATTAGACATAATCATTCATCATTAATCTGAGAGTATGGATTAGTCATTTGTCCCTAGTCCGAGAATATGGATTAGGTGAAGTCGTTCATTTCTGTTCTGGGAGTATGGATTAGGTAAAACGACTAATCTTAGGTCCGAGAGTATGGATAGTCTCGTTGTGATGATCGACAGAGGTGGGATAAGAGTTGTTTTATGTATATGGTGAAATTGTATATTTTGTTAGTTTTAAACTATATATATGGTATAACATTGTGGGATTGAAATCCCTATGTACTCACCAGGTTTCCCAACCTGACCCACTCAGGTTATTTATATCACAGGTGTTGATATGAAGTCACATTACACTGAGAGATTAAGGAGATATAAATCACTAGTGATAATGAATGTAAGTTCTGTTTATGCTTATGTTTCTGTATTGACGATGACATCCCAAATGTTTTAAAATGAATAAAAATACTTTTATTCAGAAATGATTTGATAACGTATTTATCACGTTTTACTGGGAACAAATTCTGCAACATTTTTATTAAAAGAGGCACTCTGATTTTTATAAAGCATAAACAAAATCGGTCTTTTCTGACCGTGAAAATGGGGATGTCACATCTTCGTTCAAACTTTATTTTCGACGTTCTTTATATCCACGAAAAGGTGTTGAAGAGCTCTACAATATTATCTAAATATCTTGGACTAAAATTTCTCGAACAAAAATCCATATTTCGTGCAAGAACCCGGTCTATGACTTTTCACTTTCTACCATTCGGCCCAAAACACAATTTAAAGTTAAATCTCTTAACTAACATTACCTCCTTCCACAAGGACTAAACTTTGTCTCCTTGAGGCCCAAAGCCTTACACAATCGACTTCCGGCTCACGACCCATAAATAGGAGGAAAATGTATGTTACATAACATCTCTTTGTCTATCGTCATCGAGCATCCATCTCAAGAATAAAGAGTGTTATCGTATCACAAATCCCTAAATAATGTCTCATATCTCTTGTCCAGGTTTATTAATTTTCGTTGTCGTAACGTATGGTGTTTCGATCCAACATCTTGACATTATTAATCAACTTATTCTTGTATTATTCGGATTAATTTAATATTTTTTCATGTTTTGATTAACCCGATTTCAATCCACATTAGGGTGACAATCCATGACACGACACGAAACGAAATTGATTTATACATAAAATTGAAATTTGAATTCGTGTTTGTGTTCGTGCTCGTGTCAAGTGTAAAAAACACGATATCGTATCGTTTCATGTTCGTGTTCAAAATTTTCATACAAAATTGACACAATTTAGCATTTGTTTGTCGTGTTTTTCGTATTATGTATGACTAAGTATTAATTAAATAAATTAATTGTTATTTTATGTTATTTTTAATTAATAAAACAAGATATCATGGAGTGTCAGCTAAAAACATGATATGATTTTCCGATTTGCTAAATGCAGATTTCTATTATAAAGTCAATAAAACCTTCATTTAATTAGAAAGATATGTGGATCCTAATTCATATCTAAAAACATGATATGATTTTTCCGATTTGCTAAATGCAGATTTCTATTATAAAGTCAATAAAGCCTTCATTTAATTAGAAAGATATGTGGATCCTAATTCATATCTGTTTATTTTTTCAATTTGTATTGAGCCAAGTATTGTTTACTTTTCCAAAATGTGATGAACATGTAACATGTTTTATAATTGCAAATCTATTAACATGTTTTGTAACATCATTTTAAACTATTATCATAACTTTTTTTTTTGTTTGTTATTTTGATGTATTGATTTTCTAAATAAATTTTGTGGGTGTGATCCTTTTATTGAGAGGTCCTACTTCCAACTTTCCAAGTGGTAGGCTGCTCTTTGACCAACCTACACGTACAAAACACAGAATCAACTCCCCATCTCTTCGGCCACCAATACACACCATATCTTATTCCGACTATACCCCATCAAAAATCTGATCGATATATCCCAAATCAAATGACCATTTTACCCCCTCCCCCAAATACACACAAAAACAATCCTAATCACACCCCAAAACCCAAATATTTCGAGGATACTTCCTTTTCCTTCACAAATCTCTATCTCCTCCACCTTCTTTTATGTCTTTACACAATTGATTCCCTGCAATTTTGGGTGATCAAATATGGTGGCATGTCGTGAAACTGGAATCTTGCCCAATGCTCCAAAGTACATTGCATGCTACCTCCAGCAACTTTCCTGAAATTAAAATCCCTACCCATCATTAATAAACAACTCATATCTAATTATATAATTATTTTGACTATCAAACAAATGTTATTAAACATATGATTTGAAAGAATACTTGGTAAAACTATTACTTATCTTGCAATTAAAATGAAGTCCACCCCTATTTATATAATACCCGAAAGCAACTGCATAACTTGTAATTTGTTCAACTCATCATCATCATCTTAACTTGTTAATAATAGACTATAGTAAAAATTGCCAATCCAACTAACAAAGTATGGGGTATAACTTATTAACTTGTAGTTTGTTCAACTCATCATCATCTTAAAATAAACTACAGTAGAAATTGCCAATCCAACTAACAAAGCATGGGGTATCATTTATTCATAATTTATATAGACTTAAGAAGCATGAATAATAAGAAAAGACAAAAACAAAATTGGAGTATTGACAAAAGATGTTATTTGGTGGAGACTGAATTATTCTTAATGACAGCCCAGAATTGGAAAATGTCAAAGATGTACAAGACATCCAATGATATGATATTGATATGTGCATAGAAATGATTAATAAAATACTGTTGTTTACTTAACATTTTGCAACAAGTATGCATGCTTTTAGAATCCTATAAGCAAGTAGACGCACGATGTGTATATATATATGTACAAACAAATTAACGTAGGGTACAAGATGTATTCTAAAGCGATGCGACCGACAGTTGGCCGCATGTTAATTGCCAAGTATTCAATGGACCCCGTAACTGCCCTCTACAACTATTTAATAACAATTAAGACGATTCTACAATATATTTATAAATATTCCCCACTGAAACTTATTGTAATTCATTTAATTATAAAATCGTGGGAAATCTATTATGTTTTAGTAACACATCTATTTGTTTAAGAACAAAAAATGAGAAATGAATAGATGGGCCAGAGTTGATAATAGTTAATCTCTTAAACTTAAGGTCGTGTCACTTAGCATAATGACAATCTTGTCCTTGTTGACTTCTCTATTTGACCCACCGACAGCCCAACTTTAACTACCCTTTTGCACGATATGTATAAAATACAAAGACTTTTGTATTAGTTTAGTATATGATTAGATTAGATTATATATGTTCATTCCAAATACAACATTCAATTTAATAAATATGTATTAATAAACAAATGATCTTAATAAAATAAAATGTACAAATAGGTTTTTAAGTTTTTTTATATACAAACATGGTATTTTGATAAACAGCTTATAACTCGAAATAAAAAGACTTAATTATTTAAAATTTATCAGTTAATGAATTACTATTATTCGTTTAACATGTAAATGTATTGATGGCGATAAATGCTTGCAAACACCCTTCACAAGCCAATGAAAGTTTATTAATTAATAGTTAAAGTTAAATTTTTTAAAGTTAGAATAAAAAATTGTAATCTTTAAATGAAACAAAAATTCCCCGGAGAACAGACCACCATTGTTTCCGGCGACATAAATTAAAAAGCCTTAAGACATAAATTCAATGCAGGAAGATGATCGACGTACCTCTACGAGTTTTGGGAATGACCTTAACATGGTCAACCGTTTCTGCAGTCTTCGTCTTCTTCAAATCTGACTCCGTCGTCGACGGGAATAAAACCCCATCAATCCCCTGAACCGATATTCTTCCGTCGGTATAAATGTCGGGATCGAATAAATAAGCAGTTTCCTCGCCGTCGCCGAACTTTACCGACCCATCGGCCTCCTGCGCCATCACCTTATGCGGCAGGTGAAGAGTGTCGTACTGAATTTTCCCGAATCTTCTTACTGCATTGTACATACTCTCTTCCGTTTGATACTCCGGTACGATATGGTAGTACATGATCCTCTCCGGTGCACCTGGCTCCGCCAACTGATCGGTGGTCAATTTCGCCATGGCTTCGTCGTTCGGTGCCAGCACCGTTAATACGTATCCCTCTGACACTAATTTCCCCATTTCCGTTGCCAAATTTGTCAGATTCACCAGAATGTCAGCCATCTCATTGTACCTAAACATGAAATCGAATTAGGGATTTCTGGATGATGCATAATTGAATCGTTGAATCGTAAACAATAGTTGTAAATTGGTAATTACCCTCCGTAGTGTAGAAGCGTATGGATGAAGTCCTTGACCTGACTCTCGCCGTCGAAATGGTGGCGAGGGCCTCCGGGTCCGGGGGCAGGAGCCGGAGCCAACGAAGGACCAGGCGCCATGGCGGAGTATATGGGAAGAACAGGGGCCGAACCAACAGGAACAGGCGGTGCCATTTTTCTCAATCTGTTCGTCCTGGGATCCACCTCCGGTGCTCCCTCAGGTTTAACGGCAGAAATGGAACGCAAGCTCCGGCGAGTATTGAAATCCTGTTGTACGGATTTTGGGATCAACAACCGACCAATCCCGTGGATAATTCCATCGTTTCGAACAACGTCTTCCACACGAACAACCTCCGCAGAACCAACAAACTTCACCGACGACTCGGAATTGGAAAGATGTAAGGGGTCATCCGATAGCGTATCATGGCGTGTAGTTTCATTCGGCCACCGTGAGAGATCGAGTCGAGTAGGGAGGATGTGGTGGAGGATCAGCTTTTGAAGCGATCGAAGATTCCGGGGTTCGAGAAGGAACCGCTTGAACTCCGGGTCTAGCTCGCGTTCCAAAGCTTCATTTCTGGGTGCAAAAATGGTAATGTTGTGAATGGCGACAGCCTCTTCCAGGGTTTGCAACAGAATCGCCTTCTCTACGAGCTCCGCCAACTCGGTGTAACGGGAATCAAGAAGCGCGACAAGGACGGAGTTAGAGTTCACCTGAGCGGCGGCGACGGCAGTGGTGGTGAATTGGTTGAGCAGGGGTAGAAGTAGAAGGAAGAAGAGGGTATTGAGATAGTACTGTGGCGACGCCATTGATTTGCCACTGAGCAAGTGTCGGCGACTATGGCGGATTGGCGGGTCGAGGTTGAGTTATCGATGTACGTACGGTTTTATATATTTGTTGTGAGATGTTGACTTGTACGGTGGTTGAGAATAGTGGTTTTGGTTGGTTGCGGTTAAAAACACCGTCGGTGGTTGCGTAGTAATCCGGTGTCGGATGTCCAGGTGAAAACGCAAACAATCTGATAGTCTCAAAGTTCGATCGTCTTGTTTTTAAACTAATACACATTTAATTATATTTTGATTTATGAGATGATGATGAGTTAATGCGACCAAATTGATCATTAAATGAATACAAGTTACTCAATTTTTAATTATTTTATTATAATTTTTTTTGTCTAATGGTAGTATCTGATTTGTAAAAATAAATAAAAAATAGCACTGGTTTTATTTCGTGTGCAACTTGGTTTTGAATTCTAAATCTCATGTATCAAATTTCACTTCCTATTCATTAGGCTCCCATCGTAGTAATTTGTATAAATACATATAGTAATGCATCTTCATGACTTCATATGTGTTAGATTCAAACTTTCTAAATTATAATTTGGATTACCTCATAATCAGTTAAATTCATATAATAAACGTTTTACTTAAATTTTATGAAAATCGCATGACCTAAAAATAATGAAAAAGGACAAAAAGAGAGAGTGAAAGCAAAATATGACAATATCTTCTTTAAATGGGAAATTATGAGTTTGGTGACTTCATAAAGGTGGTGCCATGAAGAAATCAAGATGTGGGGACGATAATATAAGTGGTGTAGATACATTAGGAAGTAGGAACTCGCCAATTTATTTCGATGATATAATATGATGGTAATTAATTTATTATATATTTAATTCGTATGATGCGCTATTTGTAATTATTAAATCTATAAATATTTATAAAGGAGATATTTTTTCCTTTCATCATATTCATTTGAAACTTCCATATATTTTTTCTTTTATTACATTCATTTGAAACTCCATGACTTTTCAATTTCTTTCTAATAATAATTATAAGTTGGTTAATAAGGTTAAATAAATATAAAATTTAAAGTGTAATGATATATAAACTAAATTTCAATACTAAAATAATATATTTACTTCTATTTATAAAGTTATGTTTTTTAACTTTTAACATACTCCATTATACTTAATTTATTAGTTTTAATATATTGTTGGATGTAAACCATTATCATTTTAAATATACAATTTTGAAAGAATTTGTATAAAATACTTAAATAATTAATTTAAACATAACATTATAGGGTCAACTTAAATATAAATTTTAGTTTAACTTAAACAACCCAAACAATATTTTGTAAATAGTTAAAAATGATAAATTATAGTGTCTTTCTAATAATGATTATAAGTTGGTTAATAAGATCAAATAAATATAAACCTGAAGTGTAATCATAAATAAACTAAATTTCAATTTTAAAATAATATCTTTACTTCTACTTATAAAGTTTTGTCTTTAAATTTTAACATATTATACTTAATTTATTAGATTTAAAATTTTGTTGTATGTAAACTATTATTAGTTTAAATCTTCAACTTCTGAACAATTTAGACAAATACTTAAATTGTTAATTTAAATGCTAACATCACATTAAACCATATATTATATTTAATTTTATTCATATGTAACTCGCGGTTAGAAGTCATTTAAAAGATTGAGATTATACAGTTATAACAGATGTATATATTATCATATAATTCAAAATAATCAATATATTATATTAATTTAGTATACAAATTATTATATTAAATTTAATAACAACGTTATTGTTATATTTAAAAATATATATTTATAAAGACTTCAACTATATTTGTGTTTTTGCGCAACGTGTAGACATTCGTCTAGTGATAAGTAATAAATTTCACAAACGTCTTATTATTGTATTATACTAATTTTACTTGTTTCTTTTCAAGAATTATTCATAAATGACCAAACAAAATATTTATGACAATATACAACATAAAAAAATTTCGATAGGCAGGGACTTCCATTGTAAAGGCATATCAATAATAAAAACGTTTTGTTTTTTAGGTTAATATGCTAAATATGGACTCTTATTTCTTTGAACGAGTTGGTTTTTTAAATGTTTAATTGTTAGGTGATATTACTAGACAAAATTAACGAAGGTTTGTAGTTATTATCAAAGATTGTGAAATAACATGAGTATTATATTATATATATAATTTATTTTTATGTTCTTTTGAACGGCAAACTATTTCTTAATTTATTTATGTTAATGAGGAGACTTGCACTTTCAATTTCAAAAAGAATGACAAAACTTGATATCGTTAACTTTGATATATAATTTATTTATTTCAAGAGGAGTGTATTTTCATGGATCATTCATAAATGACCAAACAAAAAATTTATGACAATTTGAAATATGAAAATGTTTCAATACACAAGTAATTCCGTTGTAAAGCCATACCAATAACAAAAATGTTTTGTTTCTTAGGTTAATATGCAAAATAGGGACTCTTATTTTCTTTGAACGGATTGATTTTTTATGTTTAGTCCTCAAGTGATATTTTACTAGACAAACTTAACGAGGGTTTGTAATTGTTATTAAGATAGTGAAATAACATGAATATTAAATTACATGACCTTTCTTTAGATTTTGATTTTATAGTCTAAGAGTTATCATGATTCGTCAACATTTCTAATCATGATCACCTTTGAAACGTGATCGTTGTTTTGTTTTTGCATTGGATGGGTCTAGGTAATCAATTTTCCTTGATTTCTTTGTTTTTTATTGGATTTCTGATCTGTGGTATGGACATTTAGACTTTAGAGGGGGGGACATAGAGGACTGAGTTTGATAACCAATGGACGTACGTAGGGAGGGGAAGGGACAAAATTACAATAAGGGTGTAGCTTTTTTTTTTTTTTTTTTTTTTTTTTTTTTTTTATCAATTATAGCCACATAGATCTTCACATAATGATGTGTAATATGTTTCTCAAATGATTATGTTATGAATTCGGAATTCCTATCAAAGATGAACAAAACTGTATGTCAAAGTTGACAATTTTGTGACATGTGTTACATCCCAAAAATAGTGTTATTTTTTTAATCATTAATTTTGTACATGAAATTTCTCAAAGTCAACCACAATACATAGTATCAAAATCATTAGAGTAAAAATAATCAAAAGTGCGGAATCATGAGGCCGGACTCTTTCCTTTCTTATTGAAAATACCTGAAACCTAAAGGGCCTAGTAGCGTCCAGATCTGAGGTCTCAGCTCCATAACATACTTACAACCATTAATGACTAAAGGAGAAGCTAGAAAGGGCCATAAACTCTCTAATGGAGAGATCTAACAGCCAATTGATCAAGGTAATGACTTTTTACCTTCAAATAACTGCTACCACTGAGATGATGTCGGATCCAAAGACTCCTTGTTCCAAGCCTTCTATTTTTTGAAGGAATGCACCAAAACACACTCTCTATCGGCTCTAACCACTCACAAATGGAAGGTACTCGATTAGGGTTTGTCTCAGGGTGGTAAAGTGATGAGGGAGGCGGGTAAAGGAGTTAAAGTCCTTTAAATAAGGTGTAAGCCCGAATAATTAGGGTTTCATCAAACAGACCTAACTTGTCGAGTTTAGTCCTCCGACTCGACGAGTAGACTTCATATTCCGCGCGTCCTGATCAACTCCTACACGACGAGTTGGGACCAACCAACTTGTCGAGTAGGTCCTCTAATGTGAATAAAATTCTCAAGTTCCACATCCAGGAAATCAGGATGTTCCAGACTAAATGCAAAAATGTTATCATAGTTGTCATTACCATGCATGTTTTAGTACACGACATGGACCAATCACATATTTTTTTCATGATTTGATCTTTATTTTATCAACATATCTTAAATAGAGATGTAGTAACATAAAAACGGAGCACCAACTTAGTATAAGTAGAGTTGTAAAATGCTTTATTTTTTGTAGCATTGTAGTTGTTCTTACTTGCAGAAATAAACTTCCAGTTTGGGTTTCATATTCGCTCAAAATTTCTTGATTCTTTTTTATTTTTTGTCTTTTTTTGACTTTTACAAGATAAGTACATGTCCTGTATATATATTTTTTTGTTCCATAATAACTTTTTATAACCATTTAATAAATAAATTTCAATCTTTAGAACAATCCGATACATAACTTTTAATGACCATCATTTTATACAAAACTTTATAACTCACTTGACACATCAATCAATCGCATGATTAATAACTATCCCTTTTTCCCTTTATCTTTTCTTTGCAAATCGACCAAAATTATAACCAAGTCATAAGCGCATCCAAATCATCGAAATCCATCAAGATTGCACAGATCTGCATAAGATTAGACTGAAAACTGATTTAAATACAGTAGGGTCCATAAATCAATTTCTATAGCAAAAGCAAGCCAATTCATCCAAATCGATTTCAAAAATAGAAGAAGCATTTGTTGAAGTGTTCATTAACGTTAAAATATTCATCAATATTGAAGTGTTTATTAGTCATTGTTAAAGCGTTGGGCCAAGGTAGATATCAATTTGAAAGGAAGGTATTAGCATCTTTTGACATTTTTTTTTTCATAAGTTTTCTCTACAATTTATTTTAATTTGTTTGAATGAGTTGGTTCTTTTTACCAAATAGTGCATACTAACATTCCGATGAAATGGTTAAATGAATATGATAGCCCAAACAATCAGATTGAATGACGGATTACAATCAACAAAAGCATAAAGAACAAAAAAAATAACTTCAAACGTATTCTTAATTGATAATAATAAAAAACTCACCCACAAGGCACAATCAAAAGAAATAGAAAACTTATAACGAGGATAAGGTAATCTTCCTTCCTTGACACTAGGAAATCAAAGTTGATTAGGAAAAGATTCCTAATCAGTTATCTAAAAAAAAAAAAAAAAAAACAGTTTTGAGGCTCTAAACGATCCCAAATTGCCAAAAAAACATCAAATATCATGGAATTTTTTTGAGTTTTTTTAATAGATCAATTTACATGTTGTGTGTGAATTTCTTCTAATTCTAAGCTATTGATGTCATCACACTTCTATTCCTACCAATAGTGACCTCAACAAAACATGCATTTGCACTTATAACACCCGCATTAACACTTGTACCATGCGTATTAGGATATCTTCGAGATAACAAAGTCTAATTTTCTAATATTATGTTTTTATAAGTAGATCCAACGAAAATAAGGAACAATAGCACCGTTAGTGAAACAACAATATATTGCAAATATTTAAAGGTTAAACAGAGCCGGTCCAAACGTATATGGGGCCCGGGGCGAAAAGAATAAAAGGGCCCTCAAAGACAAATATAATAAAAATTAAAAGAAATATCATTTATTCTTTGGTATAGACACGTTCAATTAGTAAAAAAAACAAGCCAAATTGTTTATCTTTTGAGCTAATTTGAATTTGAACCAATTTTACGCCCTAAAAATCATTTAGGTAATAACTTTTTTTATATATATACACTACATAGCCAATAAATTTTGGGCCCCCTAGAGACGTAGGCCATGGGCGGTCGCCCGGGTTGTCCACCGTCTGGACCGGCCCTGAGGTTAAATAACAATTGTATTTTTATTAAAAATTTATTTGTTGTATTTGGATGAAATATCGTCATTTAATTAAGGATGATAAGGGGACAAGTATTGGTGATCCCATTTCAATATGTGATTGTCAAATTATATCTCAAACGTTGTCCTATCCCATAAGTACTCGGTTACTAAATAACCATTGGGTTCACGAGTATATTCGTAGGTATTAGGCATCCCGTTTATGATCCTATTAAGTTAAATTTTACTCGTTGAAATTTTTGCTACCTAAAACTTTATCACAGTCTTATAAAAAATAATGACTTGAATTCTAACTATTCCAATTTATTACACCAAGAAGTTTTATATCTAAAAAATATTACATAAATATAATTATTAGCACTCAGTATTTAAAATATTTGAATTTCATGATAAACCAATCGAGATCATAACATAAATAACAAATTTAATTAATCTCCATTCTAAGATGTACGTAGTAATTTCATAAGAAACTTTCACTTTTTTTTTTATATCACATATAATTTTAAAATCATAAATAATAATAATAATAATATACTATTGGTTAGATGTTGGGTAAATGAGCACAGTTAATCACGCGGGTATAAATCTAATATCATAACTTTCCCAGACTTTTTAATATTTTTTAGAACAAATTTGATGCTCGATCTTATAACGATTTACTTGAACCAAATGACATCCCAAAAGTTTGTGTTTCGGTTTTTCTTATCGGATTTGGGTATTTTTGTCATCCTTAAATTTAATCTGGATGGTGCTTTTAAATATCTAGTTATAACTTATTAAGCATAAGTTGTTTGTCGATGCAATCAAATCAGAGCTATTCCTTCACATAAGGTAAGCCATCGAATCTCCAAATAGCAAAAGCAAATCAATATTTAGATATATATATTCTCGCTCACAAAACAGAACTCTTTGTGTATATGTATGTTGTATCATTGAGGAGTTTTATTATGGGAAAATGACTTGTAAGGGTAACGAAGTATTAGACTTGTACAAAAAATACTACTGAACTTTTTTTTTGTACACATATCACCAATCAACTATAGTTTTTGTACACATATGACCATTAAACTTCACTTTTGTTCAAAAAATATCATTATGTTACCGGTAATAGTAGGTCACCAGCCACGTAACATGCCACGTGGCATGCCATGTGGCTGCTGACGTGGATTTTATTGTATATTATATACATATTATACCATTAAACTATTTTTTGTACACATTATACCATTAAACTTTTTTTTGTGTATATTTTACCATTAAACTTTTTGTACACATTTTACCATTAATCTTATATAATTTATTCAAAAAATATCATTTCAAAAAATACATATTTTTACATAAAATGGGTTTTCTATCACCTATTGTGACTCCCTGATTTTGTAAGGTTTGGGGGAAACAGTTTCTTTTTTAGAATGATACTAAGGACTTTCTTTTACAACTACATTGAGAATTTATGTTGGTCATACATCAATTGAAACCCACAAGGTTTGAACTTGAGACTTTTATCTGGAGCGGCGATGAAATACTCAATTGTTCATTATTTTAGCTAATGTCTAGTAAACATATTCTTATAAGTCATTTTCTTAGGAAACTACGTTTGAGACACACTTATAAACTCATGAAACATTTTGTACATGCTACCTTATTATAATCTCCCATCTTCTTGATTATGGTTGATGATTAAAAAAGTGCATTGAAATTATGTCGTTGTTTACCGATAGGAAAATGACTTATAATGATAAGTTTACTAAAATTTAGAAAATCAGTAAAATCCACATCAGGTGATGGGAAACCTACTTTTATGTAATGATATGTATTTTTTGAAATGATATTTTCTTCAATAAATTATATAACATTAATGGTAAAATGTGTACAAAAAAAAATTTAATGGTAAAATGTGTACAAAAAAAGTTTAATGGTATAATGTGTACAAAAAATAGTTTAATGGTATAATGTATATATAATAAACAGTAAAATCCACGTCAGCAGCCACATGGCATGCCACGTGGCATGCTACGTGGCTAATGACCTTTTATTATCGGTAATATAATGGTATTTTTTGAACAAAGGTGAAGTTTAATAGTCATATGTGTACAAAAGCTATAGTTGATTGGTGATATGTGCACAAAAAAAAGTTCAATGATATTTTTTGTACAAGTCTAATACTTTGTTACTCTTACAAGTTATTTTCCCTTTTATTATCAAACTAGAGTCATATGTATAAAGGGAAAAACCAAATGATAGGAGTTAAATAACGTTGTTACCGGTTGACAAGGATGAAGAATTGAAGATATCCATTAATTAGGCTGGAGGGTGTGGTGCCACCGAAACCGCACTCCCTCCCCCGCCACATAAGCGTCATGTCATTTTTTACCACTCAAGTGTGGTTTCTTGCCACACCAAGGGAGTGGTGCCACACATTTTTTTTTTTTTAACTATTTTAATTTAATAAAACTTTTTTTTAACTATTTTAATTTAGTAAAACTTCTATTTTAATAAAAAAACATAATTTTTCATTACTTGAAAATTAAAAAAAAAAACATTACATTGCATTACCAAAAATAAATAGATAAAAAAAACACGAAAACCACACACATGACATTTAAATAATTCTAGAAACTTAAAAAACCACACACATGATTTTTTTTAAAAAGGTTTTTTGAAAGAGACAAGAGATTGTGTTGTGAAAAAAAAAATGTTAGATATGTATATATAAGAAAGAAAAAAAATAATAACCGACGATGCTCCCTTTTTCCCCTCAACCAATCAGAAAGCGCGACACTTAAGGACCGCAGTGCGGCCAAGACCGCACCAGACGGCGGTCTGGGGGCGGTGTTCCTGGTCTACGAGGCACAAAGTGCGGTCTGGGACCGCACCCACACCCTTCAGCCTTATAGTCTAATGTGATATTTTTGAGTTTGTTAATAACACATGTTATCCATGTAACGCTATTTGATTGATTTAGTTCGAATCTAATGAAATCTTCTTTTGACATAGGTGTTCGTAGTGAGCATCACTAGTTTCTTGACTCCAGAGTAAAATTCTGTGTTAATTTGATAATTGCAGCTTTTTATTTATCTAATAAACATTAACTACGATATAAAATATTAAGTTTACAAAATAATGTTGTAAAATTATCAAATTATATGCATTTCATGTTACAAAAGTAATTTTATCATTTCCAATGAATTTCATTCCATTTCGTTGGGTTTTCCTTACAAACAACATAAATTAATAATTCATTACATTCTAACAAAACAACCAAACGTAACGATCAGATGATAATGATTTATTTATTACCTCATCAATCAATTACTCAGTCCATTCCATTCTGACCAACCAAACAATACATGGTAAACACTTCAATAATCAATCCTTAACAAAGTCTTAGGTATCAATAATTCAAATTCTCCTTTTATAATGTTAAAGTTCGAACTTTTTTTGACACCCTTTTTTTCTTTGAGTTTGCCTTTTTACCTTATTCGATTTGAAAACTGATTCCTACCTTATCATTATTAGCATTTTATTAGTATCATAATTATATTATCGATAATTATATTATCGTAGATCAATCAGGTTAGATCCAATAGATCTTTTACTTAGCAGAATTTTCGAATTAAAAAAAGGAACTAATCCTAAAATCTTTTTTCACATATTCACATATAAAATAAGAAAAATGGAAAGTTCTTACCTCTAGGATCTCAATGCGAAGGACACCGGAAAGCATCTTACACCTACCAATCTTCCATCACCTTAGCAAACATCTAAAACCATATGCTCCAAAACATTATTATCATTAATATTACTTTATTCCACAATATATTAAAAATGATGGAAGATATTCTTTCTTGTCTTGCATGTATATTCACAAAAAAAAATTAAAATAAATTCCACATTGTTTATAAATTTAAAAAGTATCGATCAAAAGGGTTATTGAATTTATCATAATTGAATCTTTATTAGTTCATGTTATCAAAATTATTGAGTCTACCCAATATATCAGATCAGATTTCCTTAAAACATTATTTATATAATTGGTGAAGTTTGTAAAATCCTTGTCCCAGCAAACACCTACTAAGAGATATGGTCGGGCTTTTGTGTTGTTCTTAGTTATACATACAATTTTCATATGCATCATGTAGGACTTCGATTCACAACTATATTTTTTATTTTTGTTTTTTACCTTCTTAAGTCCAAGACTCGCATTCAAGATAAGAAGAGACCATAGATGATGTTTTCCCTCGTGGTTTGCTACTTTACTTTTTCTAGATTATAATATATTATTGTAAAATATATTAATCGACTTTAATAGTTAATCTTAAAAGTAATTATTAAACAATTAATAATAATAATTAACAAAAGTGTAAGTACGTTGATGATATTGTTTTAATAGGCAATGGTGAAAGTGAAACGAGTCGCTTAAAATAGCTTTTATCCAAATAATTTGTGGTCATCTCAAGTATTTTGTGAAAAAGGGAGTTGCACAGTCAAATAAGGGGATTTTTGTCTTTCATTTATTGACCTTCCAAGTGTTTCGAGGATATTTGAGTAGGGTGATGGTGGAAGATTCCTTATAGATCGTGTATGTTCACTTTCTGAACTGATATTTTCACTATATGTCTGAGTTACAGGAAATCTAGTTTAGGATAATCCAAAAAGACACTTGTGTAGGCAGTAAACACAAGCCAAATCGCTAGAGAATTCTTAGATCGTTTAGAAAAAGAAGAGTTGAGAAAAGGGTTCTGTCTAAGACTCAAAAGAGGAGTCGTATAAATACATGACACATTATGGTTAATCTTCAAAATTAGTTATGCAAATATTGAAATTAATGGCATAATCAATGGTTACCAAAAGTGACAAGATTTGTGAATCTTATGATAATCACCCACTAGATTTCGGATTTTCCATAAAGAATAGTGGAACCACCGCCAGGGGCTCTGTCCCTTAGACCCCGCTAAGGGCGCTCCCCCTTGGAGCCAAAAAAGGGGGGCGACCCCCTTGAACCCCATATTTTTGTCATATCGGCTTATAATTCGATCTTATATATGCATGCACTTTGCATTCACCAAACATATATGAGATAGTATAAACGATAAGCCCCTTATCTTACTTGTCCGTTCCAATTACACAAAATGTCATGTGACACTAGAATCACGAACACTAAGTGAAACTGGTATGATAGGTTACGAACTAGTTGACGTCCCAATTGGACTCATATGTCAAATTGGGAAATAGAATAGGTGGCGCTACAATGGATAAAGGGAGGTACCAACGCCTCGTGGGAAAGCTCATATACTTATCTCATACCTATCCTGATATTGGTTTCCTTTTTAGTATGGTAAGTCAGTTCATGAAAATCATCATCAAGAACACATGGATGTTGCGTTTTGAATTCTAAGATATCTCAAAATAACACCGACAATTTTTTTTTTTTTTGAAAAAACCATAAGTAGAAGCATTGAAGTATATACATATGCAAATTTATTCGGAGTTTTACCTTATCTAAAGTCTACACCTGGATAGTGTTCATTTGTGTGGGGTAATTTGGGGACATGGTCTAATTATGTTTGTACAAGGTCTAATTGTGTATTTTCCTTGTTTTATTTTTCGTTGTACATCTAAATATTTTGTACCTCTTGTGTGAATGAAATCGGGATATTCATTTGACTAAAACTTTACACTTTCTTCTGAAATCATTCTGGATCATATGAGTTTCTTTCCCTAGGAAGATTTGCTAACTCCCAAGTTCCATTTCCCATGATCAAATTCATTTCATCATTGACAACTTACATCTAAATTGGAACACCCCTAGACGACATCACTTCAACAAAAGTATTAGGGTACTCCTCCAAATTAATGGCATAAAATGACCTTTCCCACCACTTTCTTTTATGTCTCTTCGACGGATTACAATAATCATTTATTATCTTTTCTCTGTTACCTCTCATACTTCTCCTTGGTTCGTCTGTATTCCAATAGGTCTCAAGATTATCATGTGAAATGCCCACAATATTAAGAGTTATGATGGGGTAAGTGTTTTCATCCTCTCTTGAAAAAATTTATATGAAGAATTCCACATCTCTAGATTCTATGGTGATGGTTGATTCCTCATCCGAGAGTTTGTAACCCTTGTTATTCTTTGCATATCCAATGAATATACTCTCAATAGCCCAAGCTCCCTACTCCAATGTTATCGACTAGGTGTGAAATAATTTGTTACAGACCCTAGACTCTTATATAGTCTATATTTGACTTTCTTCCTTTCCATAATTTGTATGGACTCGTGTGAATCACACGATTAGTTTAGACTCACTGTATACGCTCAACAAAGCTTCTAACCATTTGTTTGAGAGCGAATGGTGAGGTTCATTTGTTTTTGTATGTCATTCTCTTCGTAAATGCATCAAACTCCTTAGTAAATATTCTCTGACGCTAGTTGAGCGAGATTATTTATGTATGTTTCTTGTTGATTGTCAACCTTTGTCTTATACATTTTATATGCATTAAAAGCTTCATCTTTTTGTCAAAGCACATAAACTTGTAGATGTTGGCTCAAGTCATCATAGAACCTAACAAAATACACATCACCTCCTTGAGTGAGTATTCTATTAAGTTCACATATGTAAGAGTGAATCAACTCCATTAACGATGTAACCCTTTTAACCGAAGAATTGGGTTCTTTGTAAATTTTGATTTCACACAAGTTTCATATTTTTCAAATTATTTGTTGTCAAAATTTAACTACCGTCTTGTTTGTATATTTTTTCATTGTTTATAACATTTTGTGTGTGTTAAACATATATGTCATAAAGAAATTGAACAATTGAAGTGACAAAAAAAATATTCATTAACAAAGCCAATAGGTACATTCTTACTAGCAATAGAAGAAGCTACGGTAACACACATATAACTATTAAAACCAGTGGAGGATCTCTTATCAAGGAACATGCGATACATGCCACCAAGCTTTTTAGTTTTTCTGACATAGATACTTACTCTAGAGATCTTTCTTGAACACCATCTTGAAAAGGAATCCTATCAAACTTGTTAGCAGACACAATCCATTGTGGATAGTAGGGACATATAGGACATCTCAAGAGTTACCCTATGACTACATCTATCAGTAATGCCAAGAACCTCAAGTTTGCCTCTGTCTGCACTATCTCTATTGTCCTTACAGGTGTGGGACGATAGCTAAGAAATTATGATCTACCTCTACAAACATGAACCAAAATTAACTCCAATTTCCAAAGCTAACCATGAGCAGCTTGCACACGTGAAAATGTGAATATCATGTAAGCTACCTGGTTGACAACCTCTTCAAAAACATTATCAAAAAAGGTCTAATGTAACATCCAAATTCGCGGGTATGCTATTTTGATTATTTAATTTTTGGAGTCATTGGAGGGACTCGACAAGTTGGTGCATCAACTCGTCGAGTAGGGTCGTGACTTTTGACGCGTTTTAGCGACTGGCTTCGCCGAGTCGGGTATCTGACTCGACGAGTCGGTGCTGACGAGGAAAACCCTAATTTCTCGGGTTGAGGACCTATTTAAAGGTCCTTATGGCCTTCATTTGCAGCCACTTACTCCCCTGAGATACCCTAAAGAACGAAGAGAGCTTAGAGAGCAAGGGAAAGGCTAATTCTTCATCCTTTTGGTGTGATCTTGCAAGAAGGAGTGGGAAAGTCCAAGCTAGAGCATTTGTGGAGCTTGGATCTATGTTGTTCATACTAAGATTCGCTTCTGGTGGAACAAATCCTTTCCCATTTAGTGTATTTGATAGATTTCTTGAATCTAGGGTTTCTTTGCATCTTTTTGAGTTGGATCTTGAAGCATGTGATGTCCCACGGTGGTGTAGATGTTAGATCTGGACCATGAGAGGTCCAAAAAGTCCCAGCCATCCATCTTTATGTTGTTTCATGAGAGTTTTGTGAGCAGGTTACCATTTTAAAGGTTATTTCTCCATTTATGGCTTTGTATGTGTTGCATGAACGTAAAGTTTGAACCTTTACGTGACTTTGAGTGCTAGAAGGTTAGATCTACTAGTTGGAGAAGCAGATCTGACCTCAGAAGGTCGTTTGAGTGTTTCCTTGGAAGGAACTCGCCGAGTCCATAAGGGGACTCGACGTGTCGAGTCGGGTTGCCCCGCGATTCTTGACCAGTGGTAACCCGTCGAGTGGAAGGTTCACTCGACGAGTCAAGTGAGGTTTAGAAAGACCTAGAGGACATGCTTAGACTCGCCGAGTCACCTATGTGCACTCGACGAGTCTGGTCAAAGTTGACCATTGACTTTCGCTGCCTTTTAGGGTCTAGTCAACGTTCGGACTTCTGAGCCATTGGAGGGGTAAAATGGTCTTTTACCCTCCTGAGGGAACTAAGAGAGGGAATAGCCTAGCCTTTGAGAGTCATATTGATTAGAGTAATTATTTTATGTGATTAGGCGGAGGCTAGATCAGTATTTTCGAGTCCGAGATTTACCGAGTTACCCGAGGTGAGTCTTCTCACTATACTCTACCTAGAGTGGTAATTAGAGTTATGTGACAGAGTATGTTGTATGTTATTATATGATGTGATATCTATGTGATTATGTGTTATGTGTGATTCAGAGTTTACAGAGTAGGACCGAAAGGTCCACAGAGTTAGGACCAGAAGGTCCACACAGAGTTAGGACCAGAAGGTCCACACAGGGCAAGCTGGGCAACCGCCCCGGGCCCCCAAATGCCAAAGGGCCCCCATTTTATACTTGTTATATTGGGTTATATATTTGTTATATTGGGTTATATATTGATAATCTAATGTTTTTAAGCTTAAGGGATTGGTTCAGAGGCCCAACAGTTCTATACTGATTAGGTACCAACAAGGGAGCAGGAGCCATTCCGATTAGAGAGAGGCGTGTGATGTTTCCGAATTTCAAGGCTCATCAACAATATCAGTCATCTAGTTTCTATGGAAACTTTAAACGCCATCGCTTCCACTTCTCTAGATAACGGTTGGTTCTAGACTTATTATATTTCTTATTCTTCTTCTTTGATTTTTGGGTTCAACCATTTCTTATTCTTCCTTTCTGGTTTCTTCTGATTTCTGAAACTCAATTCTTATTTCAAAAATATCAGAGGCACCAGATCATTCCTTATTCTTTCCTTCTTAGTTTTGATTTCTTGTTTCTAAACTAGCACTACTGCATCATACGTAAGTCAGTGAATGGGAAGTTCTTTCTGAATGCGAACTTCGAGAATTAAGAGTAAGACTTAATTAATTTCTATTGATTTGTTGCAAAGGGTAAACATGGAAAAATAAATATAATTTCTTGTTGTAGATTGTGGCAGCGGACTTGCATTATACTTTTTATTTATTTGATTGTTCTTATACCTCTAGAGTATTTTTGGTTTACTGCTTCTGTTTTGGGCCTCAATTAATAAAATATCAAAATGATCATAATTTTTTTATTGGTAATGTTATATATAATTATAAATATATCATTATGAAAAACAAATTAGATTTTAAGTTTTATTTAATTTCTCTTTATGCTGAACCAAACAACGGGAAACCGATTAAACCACATTATTTTGTTTGGTTAAAGTTTTATAACTAAAAAAACACCCTGAAAAGGGCCCCATTTTTTTTGTTTGCCCCGGGCCTCTAATCAGCTTGGACCGGCCCTGGGTCCACAGAGTTATGGGACTGGAGGGTCCCACTGAGACACTGTGACCAGAGGGTCATACAGAGTTATAGCCTCGAGTGGCTAATATGTGTCGTGTGTGGTATTTTAGGGAAATCACTAAGCATTTATGGTTACAGTGTTATGTGTTATGTGTTTCAGGTACTAGTGACGATCACGTGAAGGCGCCGACATGATCCGTACACACAGACCGAGGATTTTGTTTGTGATCTTGAGATATGTTTTATTTGATGACAATTGTTGAACATGAGATTTGAGAATGTTTAAGTGATAATTATGTTGTTTGAAAAATGAAAAATTGTTTTGAAAATTTACGTCGTTACATCTAAATTTCCTTGCCTTACACCCGCATGCATATTATACCTTATCTATTCGCATATGTGGCAATATTAGGACCTTTTTAGTTTTTTGGCTTGGTTCAATGTTGTGTGCTTGTTGACGAGCAGACCTCTTAAATCTATTTTCTTGGGTGACAGGTAGGGCTGTTCACTATTCGGATAAAACCAAATTATCCAATTATCCAATTTGGATTGTATTATTTGGTTCGGATATTCGGTTTTTGGATTGGTTTTCAACAAAACCGAATTATTATTTTGGATTTCAGATTGGTTTTGGTTTATAAAATAAGAACCGAATAGTCCAAAAAACCGAATAAACATTTATCCTTTATCTATTTATAATATATATCTATAATTATTTATTAATTTTGTAATTTATTTTTTCAAATAGGTTCAAAACGTTTCACCCGATAAAAAAAACATTAATATGTATTTTCTCTCGAAAGTTTTGTATCTATAAAATATTTAACTATAATATATCTTCTTATTAGTTATTTATAAATTTCAAATCACAAATAAATTATTTGTTTTTACTTCTTGTGTAAAGTTGGATAATATTATAATTATATGTCGTTTTAAAATGTTTCGGTTTTTGAAAACCGAATTATAAAAACCGATCCAACCGAATTGTAATTGGATCGGATCAGATCGGATTTAAATTTAGTTTGGACAATTCGGATTCATGTTTTGAAAACCGAAATCAATTTGGATTTACTTGATTGGATCGGATGAAACCGATCTATCCAAACGAACACCCATAGTAACAGATTGTGACACTCAAAATTTTCCTTTTCGCTATAACTCCCACCTGGCAAATGATCCACTTAATTCGTGCTTACCAAATTTATTCCTGTTGCGACTCCTCCTCACCACGATGTGCTTCAACATATTATCCAAAGAGTAGTCTTCATATTTGTGCACCATCCTTTTGGAGAAATCCTTCCAGGAGGGTTGCAACTTTGTAATAATTGCACCAAATTGAACGATTTCTAAGAGAGAAAGAGAGATAGAAATGTAGTCAAGGATATGGAGTTCATTCACTTGCTCCAAGTTCGGTTTATCTTCAAGACATCAACCATTTAGAAGTTGAGAAGCTTAGTTATAAGGTAGTTATTAGTATCTTATTTATGTATTTCTATTTGTGCTCCAATGCTTTCAAAAGCTATTTGGGATCTGTAAATGCAATAAGTGGCGGAGCTACATGGGGCGTTGGGGGTACTGCAACATCCCCAAAAAAATTGTTATACGTATATAAAAAAATTATTTGTAAACATGTTCTATGTTATTATACCGCCAACTAAAGAGATTATATCATATTTTTTAATGCCCCAAATATGATAACTGCATAGAATATTTATTGATAATGTTTGTATCCCCATATAAAAATTTTAGCTCCGCTACTGATTGTAATTGATGAGTACAAACCATAGAGAGAGTGCTTGATGTGGCTAAGACACAGATCTTCCGCATATTTGCAGAGAAGTTGTTTCTTTTCCAAATCTGAGAATATTTTCCGATGTTCTTTTACCGCTTCGGGGTATGATAAGAAAGAATAAGGGCAATAATGGTGCTCGCACGACTCACAAGGTTTAATTTTCTTTTCTGTATTGATTTAAACTCACGAGTTTAGGTTGTCAGATAAAGTGCATACCTTGCTAATTTACGATCAAAATTTATGAGCTTTGTGGTAAATTCTTGGTAATTGAAAAAAAGGTGGTATTAAGGGTATTCTCTAAATATGATCACTTTTGTCAACAACAGCACAACAGAAACAGCAACAGCAACTGCAACACCGCCACCGCCACTGCCACCGCCACCACCACCACCACCACCACCAACAACAACAACAACATCAACATCAACATCAACAACAACAACAATTTAATATTCATTATTACAAATGGGATATTAGTTTTAACTGCAAACCGACCTTATCATCCATAATCATTTCGATTATAAGAAAGGGTAAGAAGAAGACTTATCTCGTTATCAGACAAATTTAAATACACAATAACAAAATTAAAACCAACCTCATTGATTAATTTCCTTAACAATAACGATTGCATTAATTTATATACATGTTCTTAAAGTTGTTTATGTCACTTAATTGATGAAAGTGTAAGGCATAAATGACTAATATTTATCACATAATAACTCTTAACTTCAACAAGAATGGAATAACAATCGATGCAAGAGATTAACTAGAAATCAGAAGAGACTAGAATCTCATAAACTTCCTACTTGCATTTTCAAGAAAGAGAGGAGAGGAAATCAAATTTTATGATGTGTAGAAATACCACACGATATGTTGTATTTATTTTGCAGAAAAACCATAAGTGGCCCTGATAATCTATGATTATGACGACAAAAGCGCTTTCATGTGACGCCACGTGGTAGTTGTTGGTGAATTGTTTCACTAATTGTATTCAAGTGTAATGGACTGACTTGTTGACCAAAATCAAATTTTGATGAATATTAAACAAGGAAGGTGCAGAGTGCACACTTGTTTAAGTTTGTTCAAGATTCAAAATACACTGTCATTTTGGGGTGAAGCCCCTGAATGAACGGGGGTCCGCCCTGGGAGCGGGGTCCAAGGGGCAGACCCGTGCTTGGGGTTGAAATCCGAATTATTGAAAATGAACCCGATTTTTGACTTTGTTAAAATCCAAATTTTTTATTTGTGTTATATTGCTTTGTTAAAGATGCATCGGAAATCCGGATTATTGAAAATGAACCCAGTTTTTGACTTTGTTTTGACTCTTATTAGAATGTCCGTCTTTATGACAGTTTTGACTATTGGAGACAGTTTGGGATAAAAAACTGATTTGTGACAGTTTTCAGACAAACATGGTTTATAACCAATTTTGTCTTCATTTTCTGGTACTCATGAAAATCATAACTTCTCATTTTCCGTTCTTGTTCTCTAATGTCCTGAGTCTTATCCAATTGAATATTGAAAAGCACCACCAAATACTTCAATTTGAAAATTATTACACAATTCTCAAAATTTGTAAGGGCTTTACTTGTGAGGAGTTAGTAAAATTGTTGCCTTACACCTTGACTACGTGGAAGTTATCCGTTGGAGGTCATAAGGGGTTGATCCAACCATTTGCATCGTAAAAGTAAAAGCTTCTCACGACCATGCGAAGCACTAATTGTGCCCACATCGCGTCACTTCAACTATGACTAGGCGTGTGTTTAGGTTGCACCCTTCTTTGACCCAAACCGTTTTGTCTTATATGACAAGGTGGGAAAGATGCTTTCAAATCCACTTTAGGTTTCTATTATATCAAATGTGGCCAACAAAAGAAAGCTTTTCTACCTTCTTCCATAATACATACAAACTGCTTGATATAATGTGGGAGCAAAAAAATAAAAAATAAAAACAAGTAAATTTGTGTCCGGAATCATGGAGAGCTTGCATAAAAGAAAATTTACTGTGTGATATATTTCGTTCGTATGATGTTGTAAAACACTCATCTAAAACGTAAGCTTTCTGCAATTATTACTTTTCTTCAAAAAAAACATGGTGATTGGCCTCATAGGCATGTCACATGGTAAACACAACACCATTTATGACATTAACACTATATTTTATAACAATTTTGATACGAAGTTGCATTCATGTATGAGGTTTTTTATGGTTCTTGTATTATAAGAAATAGATGTAATAGCAAAAGAAAAAAAAAATATCAAGTCTAAAACTGTACAGGTGCCAAATTAAGAACTTTGATTAAACTTGAAGGGGATAATATGTTATAAAGCAAAATTTAGTGAAGATTACATAAATTCATAATCTGGAATGCTGATATAATCATATGACAGAATAAAATTGTTGCATCACTGACTGAAAGTAGTTGCCCCGTTAATTTGGCGAGTGGTTACAGGTTCTTTACGGACCTTGTCCAGAGCAAAACTGACACTCAATGGCCTTCCTAAAAAAGCCTGCAATTTGAACCACATATATATATATATATATATATATATATATATATATATATATATATATATATATATATATATATATATATATATATATATAAGGATTAAAGGGTGACAAAATGGAATTCAGTTCATATTTTGGGCATAAATATGCTTAAAAGAGTTAAAAGGTATTCGCTTAACCTTTCCATCCATGGCGTCTTTGGCTGAACTGGCTTCATCTTCACATGAGAAGTTCACAAACCCGAAACCTCTTGACCTACCACTGTCTTTATCATACATGATCCTTACTGCAAACAACATGCCATTGCCACACAATTTAAACCACAGAGCAATGCTAGTTTGAAGTACTGAACCAAATGTGACCTTACCCATCAACCAAATCGTCCCTAAAAATCTTTATTCTAATTAATGTGTGTGTGTGTGAGAGAGAGTGAGTGTGTCGGTTTCTTTATACGCAGTGCCTATTCTCATTCAGACATTTCATCGAACACATGGCGAACAAAGCGAATACAACTCCAGGCCCGAGATAAAGATGATTTCAATTGTTTTAAGTTGAATTATGAGAAGCTATTTACCTTCGGATACATCGCCAAATGATGAGAAAGCTTCTTTCAATGATTTTTCGTCCACCGACCATGACAACCCTTTAAAACCCACATCAGAATAAGTATAAATTTCAAAACACGTTCGATAAGTATACTAAGCAGCGTAGGCAATCACCTGCCACAAAGAGTTTATTGTTGGAAGGGGGAGAAGAGAAAGAACGGGAGTGAGAATACGAGGATGTGATAACTTGTCTCGCAAACTGTATCAAACTAGTTTTCCTCATTTTTGCTGACGAACAAATGGAGAACGGAGATGCTCTTCGACTTTAATCTTTGTTCAGTATTATTTATCTAAAAAAAAAATTAATACAATATTTTAACAATTTGAAAAGTTTTAATTTATAAAAAAAAAATTAAGTTATTAAAATTAATGATGCTTCAATACATTTAGGCCTGACAATTGAGTTGAATTCGAATTGGCGGGTCAGAAAACATAAACTCAACCCAACCCATATAATATATGAGTTGACGGGTTGGCGGATCATGAGTTGGTGGGTTGGAAATCTCAACCCAACCCAAGCCATATAACCCCTTTAAGTATACGGGTTAACGAGTTCACAAGTTAATGGGTCAAACCCAACCCATATAACCCGTTTAATGAATAAACAACACATTTTAAAAAATGAGATTTTTTCAACATAAATTCATAAAATGATTAAAGTAATTAACATAAAAAAATATTTTCAACATAAATTCATAAAGTCAATAACATCCAAATAAAAATGAAAAATGAAAACATTCATCAGAAAAATGGATGTGTTCTTCGGTCGTGACTCGTAAAATAATGACATGTATATATATATATATATATATATATATATATATATATATATATATATATATATATATATATATATATATATATATATATATATATATATATATATATATATATATATATATATATATATGGGTTGGTGGGTTGACCCGCGAACCCAAACAGATAACCCAACCCAACCCATGAAATAAGCAGGTTGGTGGTTGGCATGTCAAAAATCTCGATTCAAACCCGTCTATTTTTGGGTTGGGTCAGTGTCGAGTTACGGGTTGAGTCGAGAGTTGTCATCCTAAATACATTGAATACATTATATATATATATATATATATATATATATATATATATATATATATATAAACCCTTTCTAGTAAAAACCTTACATATTAAATGTTGAATTTTAATTTAATAAAATGACAAGTGCAAAATGAAAAAATTTAGACAAATGTCATGTGTACAAATTAAGAAAAAAAAATGACATGTGGCAAAAATATTTTGATTTATTAGGGATGACTAGATTATAACCACTTAAAACGCACTAAACATATAGAAAAATACATATAAAGTTATAAAAAACCGACACTATTAAAAAAGAGATAAAGTAACATAAAATGACTTCGTATTATTGATTATATTAAAATGTTTAAAAAATAAAATGAAATATCTGATTATCTATAATCTTTGAGTGACTTTTTTGTTGATGACATTTTTTTGTTTTATTGGTTGGACGGCTTTCCTCGTTACATATGAGGACCTTCAAACCTTTTTTACTTGTCACGCGATAAACAACTATATATAACTGATCATGAGTGAAGACACGTCTACGCAAATACAATCCAACAATTGATAATGACTGTCCTTGACTCATATTAATGGTCATAGCAAAATAAACAGCTACGACGAATTGCCTCCGCTAAAAACGGAAGGAGATTCTTTTATAAGACAAAGTTAACTTTAAGTGATGTATATAAGTAGTCTCATTAAAGAATACATCAGCTATAATCCGTGCCCCAATGACAGGTTTTCTAAGCCTAACAATTTGTAACCTACTACCATGACAAGTTCTCCAGCTTTTCCATTTTAGGGATCTTTAGAGTAGCAGCAAGAAGAGCACCAGATTTCGAATAAGATCACTCTAAAGTGTTGGTGGTGGCAGCGATATTATAGGGCGTTTGCGCAAACTGAATGATGGTGTTAAAGATTCAAGATCTACAACCTCAAGATTATCACGATGGATCGAATTATACTTTTCCTGTACAAATGTGTACAAGGATGAGTAATAATTCTGATTTCATTGAGACTTTTAGAATTTTATGTTTATGCATAAAATTTTCACCTTATTTGTCATGTTAATAGAAGTACCATCATCATCACCAATTTGTTGTTCATACGCTGGTGAAAGTTTGAAAACCTTAGTAACTACACTTTCATCACCGGTCAATTTAAGCACAGTGTGAGCAAGATAGTTATTTTCAAGATTGAAGACAAAGATCTGAACTTTGAAGACATACTTTCTATTGAGAAGGGTTTTGAACTCATCGGGGATATTTTGAAGTCCTTGATCCTAATTTAAAATACAAGTAAATATGGGAACATTTAAAGAAGAGATATAAAATATGTCAATTATTTAAATAATGCAGATTTATTAGCAAACCTTTGATATTTTTTCCATAAACCATAGTTTACAGCTGTGAATGTAACGACCCAATTTTCACGTCCATAAATTTCATTTTTGATTAAGTGATTTGCAAAACATTTGTAAAAAAATATCAACCGATCATATCATTTCATAAAAACATGTCTCGTGTCTAAAAACCGAATCGTAAAAACATAATAATGTCAGAGTACAAATCCAAGAATAACTCATAGTGCGGAAAACAATGTGTGTGTCTGATGTGCCGCTACCGCGCCAGCTCCTTCCCTTTCGCTGAAGAGGTACTTGAAACCAAAACTGAAAACTGTAAGCACGAAGCTTAGTGAGTTCCCCCATCGTACCACATACCATACAATCACATAGCATACATACTGCCAGACAATTTTGGGGTGCCCGACCTACCCAGTACGACCATTCTGGGGCACCGACCTACCCGTACGACCATTCTGGGGTGCTGACCTACCCATGCGGCCATTCTGGGGTGTCGTCCTACCCATGCGACCATTCTAGGGTGTCGTCCTACCCGTGTCAAGCCATTCTGGGATGCTGACCTGCCCGTCGGCCCTAACAACCGACCCTCGGGGACTATTCCACCCCCTACTGCTACTATCACATATATCATAACATAACCATATTATCAGACATATCTGGGGTGTCCGAACCACCATTCGGTCCTAACAACTGAACTTTGGGACAATTCCCCTCCCACTACCACTATCACATATAACATATCATCACGTATTGTCAGACATATCTGGGGTGTCTAACCTACCCTTCGGTCCTAACAACCGAACTCTACTACTATCACATATAACATATCATGCCAGCATATAACATATCAGGTAGTAGCAAACCTAGATGAATATCACAAAGACAATCATCTAACATACGACTCCTACTGGTGGGCCGACATTGTGGCCGTAGACCCACCGCTACTGGAAGGTAACTCAACTCGAACAAGTAGCTGCTGATAATCTGTGTGGGAAGTCTCTGTCTGCTATTACTCCGGAAATCCTCCGGCTATAATCCCCCACAAACACTTAGTCAGAAACCGACATCTACTCTTAGGGTAAAATGACTATTCTACCCCCAATCAAGTCAAAGCCAAAGTCAACTTCAAGTTGACCCCACTCGCCGAGTTGGGTCGTCAACTCGCCGAGTCCCTCACCCTTTACTCGTCCTCATCCATGACCCCACTCGTCGAGTTGGGCCGTCAACTCGACGAGTTCTTCCCTCATATGAACATCACATGAAAACTCATCCGACTCGCCGAGTTGATGAGCAACTCGTCGAGTTCACCTTCATCTGATGAACAAGTTCTTTCATCGACTCGCCGAGTTGATAAACAACTCGTCGAGTTCATCTTCATCCTTAAGAAGATTGCCTTGGACTCGCCGAGTTTGCTCATGCACTCGCCGAGTCCCATGAATTTCCAGAACAATGGCTTGGCCCAGAACGTTGGGTCACTCCCCGGGACTCCCTCAAACCTTTCCACACTCAACTGGGTCCTTTTGACCCTCAACTGATATGGGACAAAAACCTTGGACTCACCAAGTCCAAGGATGGACTCATCGAGTCGGCCACATCTTCTCACTAAATCTTCGATTTCTGATTTACAACCCTTGATCAAAAGATAGATCTATGCTTCTACAATCGATCTAGCGCGTAAAGTTACAACCTTTACGTGCTTGCATGGGACATTGAGCTCAAAAGGTCCTAAAACAAGCTCTTACAGTGCATGGGGCCTTCTCTGAGTGCAAAAGCCACTCCTTTCTGACTTGTAACCACTCTAAGGACCTAGATCTGAAACATCAACCCCTAACTATGCTTGCAATCATGGTTGGTGACTAAAATGGATTAGAAAAGCCCTAAAACTCCACAAAATGGGATCTATAACAAGAACAAACAAGGTATAGACTTTATACCTTCTTTAGACTGCAAATGATGCTCGAAATCGGATCCCTCTAGCCTCCTCTTGATCCTTCAAGCTTTTCCTTCCTCCCTTGGATCACAAAAGCACCAAAATCACTCCCAATGCCTTAGATTGATTCAATAACGACTAGGGTTTGCTATGTGGGTCTCTGGGAGCAAATGGGACGAAGGAGGCCGAGTTAAGGTGTTTAAATAGGGTGCAAACCCTCGGATTAGGGTTTTTGTCCAGACAGGGCCTACTCGCCTACTCAGGGACCCGACTCGTCGAGTCCACTGCTTAAACCCCGCGTCTCATCCCGCTTCTACTCGGCAAGTTGGTCGTTCAACTCGCCGAATCCAAGGCCAAAATGCAAAATATTTTAAAGAATTAATAAAAGAATACGTACCAAGAACCAGGTGCTACAGTGAATCAGATCTTTTACACGACGTTCAAATAATACAAATGAAGAAGTCCCACTTTCATCTTGAACATGAACTAAGACCCTGATCCTAACAATTGTAACATAATACTTATAATTACCGAAATTAAAGTGGAAAATATGAATAAAGAAAAAATTAAAGGCACGCATAGTTCAAAAGTAAAGAATGTAGTAACTTGCCATAAACATTGGAAACTCCCTCGCAACCATCACATTTAACAACTTTGTTAGCAACTTTTTTAGAACAATCGCGACAATAAAAAGAGTATCGGCCTTCGTCCGCATTGAATCCGATGATAGTAGCAATGATGATTAAACTAATTTTCTGGTTCATACATTGTTTGAAACGAAACTTATTAAAATCAAGTAATATATTATTGACATGTAAAATAAAAAGAATATAATGCGGGAAAAAAGTAAATTGTTATGTAAACCTTGTTGTAATCTGGAATGTCATCAATGTTTTTGATTGGAAAACGAAGGTAGTAATCCCCTGGATTTGTCATAACTGTATATGGGTTAAGCTGTGTTGTATGAGTGGAAGACTCAACATTCACATCTAAAGTAGTAAGACTACATATATGAAAAAAAAAACTTGAGGTTAAAAAATAACTATAATAAATAAGTAAGCACATGCAAACAAAAAATAGTGAAGGATTAATGAGTAAAAAGAAGACTCACCTTTCTTTGAATTCTAAAATCTAATCGACCCAAACAATCACTTACCAACTTGAGGCTGACCAGGAAAATATTATAGAAAAATCATGTCAGTAATTGCTTTTAAGTTAAAATTATAATGTGTTGAAATGGACATATAGAATGATATCTAAAATATC
This sequence comes from Lactuca sativa, assembly GCF_002870075.4. Lineage (NCBI taxonomy): Eukaryota > Viridiplantae > Streptophyta > Magnoliopsida > Asterales > Asteraceae > Lactuca > Lactuca sativa. The sequence goes on from NC_056624.2 coordinate 200,885,612, forward strand.
CTTACTACCCCAAGCTTTGAGTTTGGCTAAACGTAAAATAATGAAAACCGGGGCAGTATCATTATGATGTTCTGAAATGTAGGTGTTAAGCTTAAGTGCAAAAATATCCCACAACGCAACTGAAATATGTCTGTCACTAAAAATGCATGGTGGTTATTATAGAAAGATAAAAATAAAATTGTGCAATTTAATAATAAATAAATATATGATTGCATATCTTAGATCTTAGTTATCAACAATGACTCGCATGGGATCTGACGACACAACTTGCCCAAGAAAATCTAAGAGACAAATGTAATAGATTAATATATGATACAAATGTGTGTTACATTTAAAAAACAAAGTACAAAAATATGGGGAAAATAAGAGAAAAACATACCAAATGTGACGCGAGTGTCAAAATTTGTGGCTAGCAAATCCGGGAAACTGATAAAATGATAAGGATCAACCCTATCAACAAAATCAGTGGATAGACGAACTGTGGTGGTTTTGTAAAAATTTATCTAATGTTTATGAGGAACACATATGTAGTCTTCCTTATTTCTAGATATACCAAATTTATTGATCCCCCTAACAGCTCCTTCATCGAATAGGGCTTCAAATACAGGAATGTGACTCTTTTTTATTGATGCATGTATTTTAGTGACCTGTAGTTGATTATGATTTAAATAGTGTAAATAAAATGTGAATGAACTATATTAAAATATAGAATTTTGACCTGTTGGTCAATTAAAATCATGTCAAAGCTCCCAACCATTTTGGGTTGCTTTTATAGGTTTTTTAACACGGATCTTCGAACATTCTATTGTTGCATTGATGTTAGAAACCTTATCGAAGACCAGTTAGAGGCATTGTTGTTTCCCATCATATTGTATTCTTTGAATTGAAAATAAAATAAGTTAAAGGGAATTATGATATGGATTAACAAAAAACATATAGTTATATTATAAGATTTATAGGGATGTATAATATTTCATAATTATAATATGATATATGAAAACTAATTTAATCTAGTTTTTATATTATAAAAAGGTATTAATTAGAGTATGCAATAAAAATATATATAGACTATAAAATGTCAAAACAAAAATAGTTGGAAGCATACCAAAAATAATAATATCTTTATCATATTTTCCATTTTATTAATTCATACTAAAAATAAAGCAAGGACCTTTTTATATGGAGGTATAAAACTATTTAATTACAGTATTCTACGACATTTATTGTAAATCGTTTCCATAATTAAAAAAGTTTTATATTATATTATGATATCATAATAAAATAAAAATAAATTGTAAAATCATAAAAAAAAACAGTTAAAATCATATTAAAATCATAAATTATCATATTATACGAAATTAAATTTCAAATTACAATTGTATCCACAGCAAAACGAATATGACAATTCTACCCTTGGTTACAATTAGATTGTGTCCTTAGAGTTGAAAAATTAATGAATTTTACCCTACATATAATTAACTATAACAAAAAATTAACATTTTTGTTAAACTGAGTTATTAACATTTTTGTTAAACTGAGTTTTAAACCGATTTCAACATATTAGATGTATGTATAAATTTATGATAATACCTCTATCATTGTTATAATAAAGACACCAATGAAAGTCATTTTGCATTTAATGAAATGAAATTTTATTCTTGTAAAAATGTAGTATATAACATAGAGCGTGTATTATCGGCAATCATAATTCTGAAATGAATATTTTTTCTAATGTTTTGGTAATATAGTTTGAGAATTGTGGATGTGTATTATCATCAATCTGAAAGTAGAATGTTATTTCTTAAATTTCCTCAAAAACAATGAAACAACTTAAAGGTTGTTCGTAATGTTCTTTGAGAATTATTTAGGGGTATTATTGTCATTATGAAAGTAGAATGTTAATTTTTAGTTTTAACCATTTTATATCATTCTAAGTTGACGATAATATCCCAAAAAATGATGAAAATAACTACGATAACATATTAGATGTCAATAAAAAAATACTACCTCCGTCCCATATTTATTGTCCACTTTTGACTTTTGAAGTCTTTATTCTTCAACTTTGACCTTAAATATTTTTGTCCTTGATATATAAAACTTAATGCAAAATTTATGAATAGATTGTATTTTAAATGTTTTTTCATTGCTATAAGTTTCAACGAGTAATACATAACACAAATAACAATATTTAAGGTCAAAGTTGATGAATAAAGACTTCAAAAGTCAAAAGTGGACAATTATTATGGGACGGAGGGAGTATGAAAGTACAATGATAGGGGTATTATCATAAATTTCAAATGAGTAGTGTTTAGTTGGGTTTTTGTAATTTACTTTTCAGAAAAAGCTCCATAAATAGACACAAAACACCACCACCAATCAATAATTGAAATATTAACAATTTGAACATGTAAATAATCGCATGGTTATAACTGTAATTTATGCTCATTCACTTGGTTCATGAGTTGACTAACTTGAATTTTCACATCATTATTCTCATCCTTCTATGTTTTATGCTTTTCAACAATAATAATATTCTCTGCCTATATCAAATCAAAAAAGGAAAATGTTAGCAAAATGAGAAACTTTATACGTAATGAAAAATGAAAATACATTTTTTAAAAGTCAAAAACCTTCAAATCTGACTGCAGTGCAAAAGTAACTTTCCAAGCTTTCTGAACTTCATTGAATAGTAACACACTGATCATTTGCAACTTTAAGTGTTTGTTTTAGTTCCACAAACGATCAAGACTTTCTTTTTTTATCTCATAAAACGCCTTACGAGCATCATTTGCCTATATTAAAGAATGCAAATTATGCCTCATAATATAAAATAAAATAGAGAAGACAAGGGTAATATAAAAATTTCTACAAACTTACAGTAAATTAAAAAAACACATTTGATGGGCCTGAGAAATTAAAAAACACAAAAAGAAGCAACCGATCTTGAAAAAGTTTGTAAAAACGAATAAGTATTTCATCAAACAGTTCTTATACAAAAATAAAAAATAAGAACGAATAAGTATTTCATGGTTTAAAACCTATAGATAAGACAACCAATTAGAATTTAGGGTAGATGTAGATCCAATCAGCTCATAATAACCATATGGGACTTAATTTGTAAACATCTATGTAACGACCCAAAAATATTGACATAAAATTTCGTTTAATTTATAAATAAAGGATCATCAGTTAATTGCTTAAATAAAATAGGTACATTATAATCAGAGTATAGATCCCATAACAAGTCAAATACGGAACAATAAGTGTGCGTGCCATGCAGACAACCCGAGCTCTTCCTTTAAAAACTGAAGTACCTGAAACATAAACTGAAAACCGTAAACACAACGCTTAGTGAGTTCCCCAAGATACCACATACCATACATACCATAAACATATAGTGGGCCCGCACCGCTTCGGAACCCGCTCGGCATCGGGCCTTAGCCCGGAAAACATATAAACACAGACACATGCAAGAGTGACAAAGACAGTTAGCATACTAACAACATAACATAAACAAGGTCCAACATTGGTGCCTTCGACTCGTTAAACCCGGTGAGGAAACTCACCTCGCACTGCTAAAGTCCCACAGATAAAACTCCAGCTACTGGCTGACAGATCCCCGAACTGTCAACATCAAAACAACTCCCAACTAATAACTGGGTTCCAATGCATAACCATAAATCCACACTTAGAGTAAAAATACTACTTTACCCCAACCTATCTTGATCCAAGCCCAAGGCCCAAACTCACATTTTGAAGGCCCAAAAGCCAAGCAATCAACCAAGGCCCAACATATAGCCAAATTTTCCAAATTAGGCCCTAACCCCTTACACGGGCCTTACCCTTTAACACCCATAAAAATCATGCCAATTTAAAACTTTTTGAAATCATTCAAAACCAATAATTATTAAAAGTTTGTTTTCAAGATGTTTTCATGCCAGAGTATCGAAGAATCAAATCACAAAAACATAAGGAGGTGCATGATCACGCCTTCTCCTTCCCGCGATCGTCAGAAGTACCTGAAACAAAATCAACAACTGTAAGCCCGAAGCTTAGTGAGTTCCCCCAAAATACCCACACAAAAAATAACATACATGTAATAACAACATATTATGGGCCCAATCAACCATCGGGTTGGAATGCCCCATGCCCTCAACCATCGGGTTGGAATGCCAACATACTATGGGTCCAATCATCCTCGGGATGGTATACCCACAACCATCATGTTGGAATGCCCACATACTACGAGTCCAATCATCCTCGGATTGAATACTCACGACCCACAACCATCGGGTTGGAATGTCCCGGTCTGTTGGCTCTCGCACGAAGTAGATAACCCTCAACCACCAATTAACCATGTGTACATAACTGTTGGATTAATGTCTAAGTCCATAACTATTTTGGCATGTACTTGACCCGATTGTGCATGGTCCTTTTGGGTTGCCTTCACACTGGTGACTAGACATGATGATTGTTGAGGAGAGAGGCTGGTTTATTGTTAAGAATAATAAATTAGGGTATAAATATGATTTGTTAATATATTATATGAATAATATATTAATTTGGAATCATATTATTAATTAGTATTTAATCAGAAATTAATTTAGAATTAATTTTAGGATTAAAGGAACTGACTGAAAGTGCAGGGGCTATTTTGTAATTATTTAATAGTTGAGGCTTTGGGCCATTGGATCACCTTTATTAAGGCTTGAACGAAAATCCTAGAAGGATCTAGGAGTTTTCGTCCAAGGGCTTAAGGAAATGAGTCCATGGACTTGCTTAGGCCCTAAGCTAAGGGATTAGGGTTTACACCTTGAAACCCTAGTTAGCCTTAAGTATAAATAGCACCCTAAGGCACTAAGATTTCGTCCAAGCCTTGGGAAACCCTAAAAGGGATGAAATCTAGGGCAAGATACCCTTCTCTCCTCTCTCCCATATTCATCCTTTCACCTAGTGTGTTTGTGAGCCATTAGAGGTACTACACTCGTGGTACTTGCTTTCAAGAGTTAAGGAAATTCAAGGAACTAGTTGTTATTGCTATATAACAACAAAAGGTATGTATTCTATTTTATATATGAATTTCGAAAATAATATTAGCATGCCAGGTTTCTTTTTGTGTTCATAAAGTTGTATAACTAATAGTGAAAACATAGATCCAACTCTAGGGTTGCATGCACACATATGATTGTTTGTTTAAAACCCATTAGTGGTATCAGAGCCATTGGTTTTTGTTTTCAATTAGCTTTATTCAAATGTATGAACTTGACATATTAGGGTTTATGGCTAATAAACCCTGGAGGCTTGATTTTCGAAATTAGGGTTTCTAAACCCTAGATTTCAAAATTTTTGGTAAGATTTCCTAAACCTTTTTCTTTGGCCCAAGATTTCGATTTTAGGGTTGTCTAATCCTAGAATTTCGAAATTGCCTCTTTCCCCATGATTAGATCCTAAATTTTAGGGATTTGGATATTGCCATATCTTGTAATTATTCTTTAAATGTTTAAATTTGGTAATTAAAGATTTTGAATATCCCATCCCATAATTTCGAATTCTAGGGATTGAAGAGATTAGGTTAAATTAATTGTTTAATTTAAAAGATATCCTTACCAAAGTAAAAGATAATTGTCAAATTAATTAGATAATCATTTCCTTATGTGATAAACTTGATTTATTTGATAGATTATCTTGCAAGAAATTGAATTAGGTCATATTTAGATAATTACTAATTAATTGGTTAATTATTATTATTTGTAATTTGATCTAGAATGTTCTTGCTTATGTTTTGAAAATTTTCAAAACTTGCCCTCAAGTTTTGGAATTTAAATTGTTTGATTAAAATGTTTAATTTTGAAAAAGTCTAAATTCTAAAACCCTAATTTTGAAAAGTTCAAATTACACCCTTATGGTTTTATTAAATTAATTAAGTGTATGATTAAAAGAGAGTTAATAAATCCATAATGATATGGTTTATATTTAATTAAATTAAAAGTGTAATTTATAAAATTAAACCACCTAGTATTTTAAAAGTGTAAAATACACCCTTATACTATGTATAACATTAAAAGTCTAATATTATATATGTATAACTTAAATGTTAGTCTTACCGTTAGTAGGCCTCATTCACGAAGCCGATCTATAAGGGGGGTATAAGGTTATGGCCTATAAAATGGCCGTTTAATGGGTGTCCACTCTCACCCACCGCTTCCTTGATTGGTGGAGGGTCGTTAGCCGAACGGGTAGGATAGGGCAAACCCTTTCCATTAAAAGTATAATGAAGTACAAAAGTAACTAAATGTTTTTACAAAATTCTCAATCTTAGTTACTTTAGGCAAAAGTGAATTGATGCAATTCCATGAAATTACACTTTGTGCCCTTGCGAAGACGTTAGTGGAGCGTGTGTGGTTAACCGACACACTAAATGGTTATAAGCAAAGGTAGAAAAGGGTGACTCTTTGTTTGTCATAGTTCGGTGGAGCGTGTGTGGTTAACCGGCACATCGAATAGGCAATTGTAACATTGGGGGGCACCATGTAAGTTTGCATGGTTATTCACACCCTGTTTTGTGATCGTCGGCATCCCAGTCACAAATCGAGGGGCATATCGAGATTTATACATGCCATTGAAAAGTTCAATGAATCTCAAAAGATCTAGGAATTTTCAATAGATTTAAAACTTAAATTTCTTTTTCGTTTTAATGGTGGAAATTGGTAAATCGTCATTTACCTACCTTCAAATATTCTGCAACTAGATTACGGCATCCCTCTTCTAGGTTGTAGAGTATTGTGTTGGATCCTAGCCTCGATGTTTCATTTGGGTGTCACATCGAGGATTCTAATCAACTTAACTTGAATTTTCTCCCGTTTTGTAGATGTCTAGTTATGACAATCATGGTCTTCCCAAATCCCATGGAACAAGATTTCCAAACGAAGATGATATTCTGCGATATGATCGAGGAACAAGAGATCATGCTTTAGTTCCTCCACCTCCTCCAATTATTCTCCCTAACCCACAAGTTCGAAGCCTTGAAAAGTTTAAACTTACTCAAGCCCTTTTGGGAAGTAAACATGAAGAAGGGAAACCTATGTGTACACACGTCTTAGAGATGAAGTCACACAAATCCTATGGAACAAGATTTCCAAATGAAGATGATATTCTACGATATGATCGAGGAACAAGAGATCATGCTTCACTTCCTCCACCTCCTCCAATTATTCTCCCCAACCCACAAGTTCGAAGCCTTGAAAAGTTTAAAGTTACTCAAGCCCTTTTGGCAAGTAAACATAAAGAAGGGAAACCTATGTGTACACACGTCTTAGAGATGAAGTCACACATCGATAGGTTAAGGATGTTGGGTGTCGAGATTTTAGGTGAGTTGGCTGTTAATTGGGTTCTTCATTCACTTCCTAAATCATATAGTGAGCTCGTTAGAGAGTACTATATGATGGACCATGACGTGACCCTCATTGATTTGACCTATTTGCTTATAGTTGCTAAATCAGCAATGATTTGGTGAGCTGGTCGAGCAAATTTGTCTGGTGAATCAAACTCCCAAACTTCAATGGACACTGAAAATGGTGACATTGGAGATCCAGAAAAGGTAGATTCCGAGATAGTTCCTTGTGCCATTCCAAAAGAGTCCATTTGCTTCTATTGCCAAGAGAAGGGACATTGGAGACGAAGCTTCCCTATTTACCTAAGAGATCTAAGAGATGGGAGAGTCAAAACGTATGGCTCTACTTTAGGTAAAATCCATTAACTAACTCCTTTAAGTTCCTATTCTAGATTCTTGATACATAATGTAATAAGATTACATTTTGATGTTTTGTAGAATCGAAGAAAAGAGAGAAAGCTTAAGGGAAGAAGTGAGTTGAATCTAATCGTGAAGAAATGGATTTCGATCGCATTGCTTGAAGATTAGATTCTTAAGCTACTACTTGGAGTTTGAATAGATTGCTTAGGAATATGTAACAACATATTTCAGTTGAATTGCATTGTAAGGACAAATTTTTCCGCAATAAAATAAATTTTGATTTTATATTATTTATTTATCCTTGCAATGGTGTGTTTGAAAATTTGATGTTTGTAAGTTTCTATTATTAGCAATAATGGATTTGATTCTTAATTATGTTATTTGTGGAAAGGTCAAGAATTTACCAAATAGGGAAAGTTTCTCATCGCCCAAGTTTCAATTGGACATAAACTTGGAATCATATAACTTGGTTGCATGATGAATGAGAAATTTCATATTTGGAAATTAGACTAATTTGTTGACAAAGGGTCAAGTGAAGGACTAGGAGATCGAGTACACAAGGTTGTGTGTTGATCAAGTCCACCACAAGAATAACAGAGATATTCGTCATGATTTACTAAGGTTAAGTAAATATGATTATACTTATGAGATTAACTGTAATTTCGAGTTGATTGAAAGAGTTTAAATCAACAACATAATGAATAAGAAGAATCAAGTAGACAGAAAGACAAAAGTTTCTCTATTCTAAGAACAAGGGAGAGTACCTTTTATTATGTTTTATGATAGGTCTTAATGATTAATAACCATATCTCAATTGATCCTCTAAGTGAGTTTTAGTGCAATTGTATGTCTGAGAAAAGGAATCAAGAATTGAAGAAATGGTTAAATCAAGAAGTCAATCATATTTCGTTCAAATATCAAGTCTTAGAGTTAAGATTGTGAATTGAGTGACAAGTCTCAAGAAGGTTTATAACATTAATCAAATGTGGAGTTTGGAAAAGGTTTCTTATTCTTGCACATTTGAAATTGGAAGGTTGTGATGTCTTGGATAAGTCAAAAGACCAACTAGGACCAATTTTGTGAAGTGTTTTGTGTTGATAAAAGCTACACTAACTCTTGAATATTTGTTTTGTCAAGAAATGTTTATTGACAAGAGAATCTTATATGTCAAGGAGTCAGTGGGAGTATCAATGTCTTGAAAGGTTTCAAGAACAAATCAAGAATAAACCTTATCGATCATCACTAGCACATGGCTTGAGGTTTACAACCTATTGTGTTGACATTATTTTGTTTCTGTGCCATTCCAATTGAGTTAATTATGCATGTGAGTTCTATGAGTTCTCATTTGAACGCATAAAAGGCAAGCACCTTGATCAATGAAAAGTACATTGATATGAAAGGGTAAGCTGCTTAACTACTTGGAAGACATGATGGGCACTCGTGTTACCATAAGGCAAGAAATCAAGATTGAGAAAGTTCGTTCCATATGAGTTTGGATTTGTCAGAAATTTTGGTTTTGGCAAATTCGCATGGACAGGAACTCATACACCATTAAAATCTAAGTGTCATAAGATTCCCTCCTTCATGAAAATGACTGTGAGGAAATGCTTTCACTAAGAGAGATTTTAAGAAGATAGTGATTGTGAAAATTGTATTCTCGAATTCGATTATGGTTACGGTATCCCTTTCCATAATTCGATTGTGAGATTTGACAATTAGTCTGAATTGTTTAGACACACATATGAGCTATCTAAGGCAAAGGTGTATAAGTTTAAGAAGCTTAGATAAAGGATTATCAAAGCATTAGGTATTAGAAATATGAACTTCAGAAATTCAATAAGTATTGTTTTCTGGAAGTTCAGTTGTTTTCTAAAACATGTCAAAGCTAGTGAGAGCATAAGTGTTATGCTTATATGATAATAATCATCATGATAGTGGGAGCATCAGTGTTATTCCTGTATGATTATTATGGCAACTATTGCAAGTTAGCAATATTAATTATAGAAAACAAGAGTTATACTGTGCAAAGTCGTAAGGGTTGAAAAGTTGTTTTGCTATAATTAAGGGAGAGAATATTGTACTTCGTTTCGAAATCTAAAAGCTTAGATTGAGAAATTTTAATAAATTTAGTCAAAGGATACATAGTCTGTTCTTAAATTTCGATTATGATTACGGCATCCCTCTTCATAGTTCGAATTGTAAGAACGTGACACATAAAATATTATGGCAGAAGATTGATAAAGTATCATGTCTTTATGTAAGACATTATGCATCGTATCCCATACGCTTCGGGTATAGGATTGATTGTCAGTGCTATTATATTTGACCATTCTAAAATTTTCCAAATGTCTAGCGCATCTAGAGGGAAAAAGGACTACAATCGGTTTTTGACTAAGATAATTAAACAACTATCAAAGGACGATCCAAAGCTCGCTGAGGATTAGTCGCTTGTGAGTAGTTGGAAGTATGGTATTGGATGACATTATTATGAATAGATAAGATTCTATTAAGAATGAATTGTCATATGGCAAATATGGAAATGTTTCCATATTAGGAGTTGGATATTGAGAATCTATGTCTAGATTAGAAACTTTTATGCAAGAAGAATGTTCAAAGAAATGTACTTTGAGTGAGAAACATCATATCTAATTATCTATAGAATTGTTTCTGATAGCGATTGGCCAAGTCTTGATGATTTTGAGATATGCCTTTACGAAATAATCATTTCATAAAATGTTAGAATCTAGCATAAGTAACAAGAATTTGATATTCTTATACTTATGATAAGGATTGGGAGTTGTGAAATGAGTATGATTGGAAATGTGTTCATTTGATCTATTTCACAAAGTAAGGACCGTATGTAAACATTGTGTGCATGCTGAGAGCATGGGACAAGTGTAGTAATAATTCAAGAAAGAAGTTGATTACCCGAAACAATAAATAATGAGTAATCGATATGGTGATTAAATAAAATGTTTTATTTATACCTAGAGTTTGGGGCCATATGGGATTAGTATTATTCTTGTGTTTCACTTTGCATGTTTTGACTTCCTGAATAATTAAATTGGTTCAGAACAATCAAATTATTCGAATGGACCACAGTCGTTCATATGTTGGAAGTAGGTATGAATGAAGACTGTCGTGAATTGGTGTGTGGATTGTCTAAAGTGTATTAGACATAAGCAAATGTTTGCTGCAACGTTCATGAGTACTTATGAATATGATTTTGAACATTGGATTAAACCCACACTCACAAGAATCACTTCATGGATTTTATCACGAGTGATTGGTGAGACGATAACATCTTATATTCTTGAAACCGAGATGTGTGAGTCGTATCTTGCGAGTCGGTTACACATTGATAATATGTAAACGCACCAGTAACTTGGTGTTATGAAACATATTGTTGTGTGTGATTCGGTAAGTGAGTGTAAGCAAGCATTGAATCAAAGTTTATCCGTTCCTTTTATCCAAAGTAGGATGAAAGCGATATCTGTGGGCCCCTCGATGATTTAGTGATGACACCCTAAGTGCTTGGCCAAGCCGGGACTAATTTGATGTGTTCAATTGTAGTGTGTTCTCAGTCGTCGTAAATCGGAAATCGGGAAACAGAACATAGATCGAGAGAATGATCAAAATCCATATCTCAATTCTATATGATATCAAGAATGGAGGAATATATGATCCCTTATCTAAAGGACACGCTTCTGATAAGATCAGAGTTGATAGCGGCTTTTGAAAGCTACGATTGCTAATCAGGATCTGAGGTTATACGCATAATAGTTATTAGACTTATCCAAGTGGGAGACTGTTGGATTAGTGTCTAAGTCCAAAACTATTTTGGTATGTACTTGACCCGATTGTGCATGGTCCTTTTGGGTTGCCTTCACACTGGTGACTAGACATGATGATTGTTGAGGAGAGAGGCTGGTTTATTGTTAAGAATAATAAATTAGGGTATAAATATGATTTGTTAATATATTATATGAATAATATATTAATTTGGAATCATATTATTAATTAGTATTTAATCAGAAATTAATTTAGAATTAATTTTGGGATTAAAGGAACTGACTGAAAGTGCAGAGGCTATTTTTTAATTATTTAATAGTTGAGGCTTTGGGCCATTGGATCACCTTTATTAAGGCTTGAACGAAAATCCTAGAAGGATCTAGGAGTTTTCGTCCAAGGGCTTAAGGAAAGGAGTCCATGGACTTGCTTAGGCCCTAAGCTAAGGGATTATGGTTTACACCTTGAAAGCCTAGTTAGCCTTAAGTATAAATAGCACCCTAAGGCACTAAGATTTCGTCCAAGCCTTGGGAAATCTTAAAAGGGACGAAATCTAGGGCAAGATACCCTTCTCTCCTCTCTCCCATATTCATCCTTTCACCTAGTGTGTTTGTGAGCCATTAGAGGTACTACACTCGTGGTACTTGCTTTCAAGAGCTAAGGAAATTCAAGGAACTAGTTGTTATTGCTATATAACAACAAAAGGTATGTATTCTATTTTATATATGAATTTCGAAAATAATATTAGCATGCCAGGTTTCTTTTTGTGTTCATAAAGTTGTATAACTAATAGTGAAAACATAGATCCAACTCTAGGGTTGCATGCACACATAGGATTGTTTGTTTAAAACCCATCAATAACAGATAATCACATAACAATATACAAACAGACATACCGATTTATAGGTTACTAAGCATAGCAACGTCCTATTTGCCAGGATACTCATATAACTGATCATAACCACATAGAAACATCCTATCTACTAGGATACCGATCTAACATATCAGACTACCATAAAACAGGATAACAATCCAAAGGGCCGGCCTTGGTGCCTCAGACCCTTGAGTATAGTGAGGAAAACTCACCTCACTAGTAGCTCGAGATGATAATGTCAAACTCCCCGAATACAACTCCAAACTCAATCACCTACATCCACCAATGGTCCATTTCCATAAATTTACTAAAATATCCCCAGATGTCAAACTGGTCAACCCTTGGTCAAAGTTAAGGTTAACAGTCAAGGTCAACAGTCCATGTTGACCCAACTCGCCGAGTGCAACTTACTAACTCGTCGAGTTCTTTCAGAACTCAAAGAATCGCTAAAACCCCAGTTGACTCGCCGAGTTTTCAGACAACTCGTCGAGTCCATGCAGTGTCTAATTGTCGGGAAAACTCTAACAAACTCGCCGAGTTCATGTAGAAAACAAAAACGGGAAACCCTCATTCGACTCGTTTAGTTGTCTGATGCAACTCTTCGAGTCCCTTCATTCCATTTCTCATTTAGATGTTTTTACGTGAAACCAAAGCTCCAAACTGTAGATCTAGGCTCCTAGGGTGTTGCTATCACGTAAAGTTGCTAACTTTACGTGCTTGCATGGCTCCTTGAAGCTAAACCACTCATAACTAGCATTAGAAGAAGGTTTTGGACATAAAGGAGAGCCAAAGCTTCATAAAGCTTGAGGCTTTATGTCCATAAGGGCATAGAGGAGTCCAAATCTGAAACCATGACTTGTGACAAGCTCAAATCCAAAGGTAACCCCCATTTTGCACCAAAAAGACCATATTCTCATATAAGAAGATATCTATCAAATGGAAGGCCAAGGTAAAAACTTTTTACCTTCAAATGCAAGCCAAGACGATGTAGACACTGGATCTAAAAGCTTCTTCTCGTTCCAAGCTTCTTAATCTTAAAACTTCTTCAACAAATGCACCAATAACACATTTTAGCCTCTCACACACTCATGAATAGGGTTTAGATCGATTAGGGCTTCTTATGGTCGTCAAAAAGTGGTAAGGAGGCTAGAGGAAATGACTTAAGGTCCTTTAAATAAGGTGCAGACCCTAAATTTTAGGGTTTCCATGCACAACCTCTATTCATTGAGTCGGGGTCCACCGACTCGTCGAGTAGAAATCATAAATCACGCGAGCTGACTAGGGTCGACACGACGAGTTGGGGTCTCTAACTCATTGAGTTCCCTCAAGAAAATGAATATAAAGATTTTAAAACTTATACCTAGGAGTCGGGATGTCACATGCCCTAAAGCCCATCCAAATATCCTAGTCCATACACTTGTTCTCGGATGGCCTAACAAGAACCCAAACACCTAAGCCCAAAGAAGGCCCAACTCAAAGCCCAACATAATTAGGGTTTTTACATAAAATGATGATTAGGGTTAAGTAAAAACACTTAACCCGTTAAGGACTTCCATTAAGTCCATCTCTCTACTAGGTCAATTATACAATATGGTCGGGCATAATTCATAATTCCAATTCGACGGTTCAAACGCGGGTCTCGACAAATCCCAAACTAAATTCTCCAAAAATTAGGGTTTTCTAAACCCTAATTAGGGTTTCCAACTCAAGCACTTGTCGTAGGGTCCAAAGTTAAGTTTTTTGGTAAATTCGGGTTTTACTAGGTCGGGCACCACCCACTGCCATCTCGGACGGTGGTGGTCGACGGTGGCTCACGGCGACAGCCACCACCTCGCGGCGGTGGTGGTGGATTTTCCTTAATCTTTCCAACCAAAAATTTCTTCTACAACCTCACGCCATACTTCACACGCATATTATCACAAAACACACACACAGCCACCTCCTACGGTGGTTGGTGGCGGCACGAGATGGCAGAAGGTGGAAACCACCATGGTTGGTGGCCATCGTGGTTCTTTTCGGTTTCCGGCCAACAAACACGCTCACATAGTTGACAACCACAACCAAAACACACCTACACACATTGTGAACACAGTTGGTCCCTTCTTAAGGTAGCGAACCTCGACCGGAGCAATTCTGAAAGGCAGGTTGCACGAGCGGCGGCGGAGGCTAGCTGTTGCGGAACGGAATCAGGATCGAAAGGGCAGCCGAAATAGTGCCAAAAACTGTTGAGTGCGACTGTGGACGGCGATAGAAAGAAGATGAAGAAGAAAGGTGGCGGAATGGTGGCAACGGACACATCCCGTACTCACGTCGACAATCTGATCTCGTCGGAAGGGTAACGTGGGCAGTGACAGCGACATCGACATTAGGGATGGCAGCGTCGGAGATGGTAGAGACAAGTGTAACAATGTAAGGTTACAGTTCATCCGTGAAAACTAGATGGGAAGGAGGCATCAGGTTTAATCCTGTGTTCCTTCAAACTTTTATTCATTTTTCCAAGTTTAGTCCATCTTCATAAGATCTTTTCAAATTAACTCCCAAACTTACCACCACTGCCTTCAAAAATCTTTACAAAAGTACTCCGAAAATTACATTTAACCCCCAATATTCCCAAAATTATGACATTTAACTCCCGAACCGAACAGCCTGCTAAATTATTAAGGAGTTAGGGTTACAATAAAATAATATGATTTACATCTCGGGGTTAAGGGTTTATTTATTTATTTTCAAACGGAGTGTTACAATCTTAAAAAGGATAAAATTTTGAGAGTTATTTAAGCATGAATAAAATCACATCTCCAATAAAAAGAGTAAAAAACCAAATCTTGTCCTTTTAACGGGGAAAGTCACAACAGTGGTTGGGGAACATTGGTTGTGGTGTAGTTGTTTAGGGTTAGCAAAAGGAGAAAGTTGTTTTTTTAATGTTAATTGAAAAACTTAAAATTCTTATGAGTTTTAGAGAAAAAAGAAAATAAGAACCGCCAGAATTCAAAGAAAATGCACAATAATTGCTTCAAAGTTCGAATAGAAAATGACATAATAAAGGCATCAACTTGCTTGTTTAGATCAGTTGAATTGCTTTGAAAGATTGAAAGCCCGACTTCAAATCTCCTATTTAGCTCAACTCACTGATTTGCGTTTCTATTATCATTTGCCAGAAAAATTCGCTGTGGATATTATACCCATGAGTAGTGTGGACCATCCCAACACTAAAATTGTTGGAATAGTGTCTAAGGCTGCAACTATATTAGGCAAGTATTTGACCCGGTTGTGCATGGTCCTTTTGGGTTGCCTTCACCATAGCAACTTGATAGGATGATTTATTAAGAGAGAATAAATATTATTAATATATTATGGGAATAATATAAAGAATAATAATATTGTTATTTGATTAATATAAGTCATAGAATTAATTAGAATTAATTTGGTGACTTAAAGAGATTAATTAAATAAGACGGTATAAACTGTCAATTGTTTGATAGTTAAACTTTAGACTGTAAATCCATATTGGATAGGGGTTGGACGAATTCTAGAAGCTAAGGATAGCTTAAAATCATCCAAGTCTATCTAAGGAATGGATTTGGATTGCTTTAAGAGAAGATTATCCAATCAGGGTTTAAGCTGTAACCCTTAAGGAGTCTACAAGTATAAATAGACCCTATGGCAAAGGGAAATCGGTACTTGATCTAAAGTAGAGAACCCCTGGCCGAATTCCTCCTCTCTCCTCTCTCTCAAATCATCCTCCTTGCTATTTGGTGTCTATAAGCCGTTAGAGGAGTGACAGTTGTGACTCTAGAGCTCCAAGACAACAAGATCAAACAAGAGATTCAAAGGTATGATTCTAGATCTGTTTTTGTATTGTTCTTCAACCTAATTAGTCATTAGAAGTCTTGGATTCAAAGCATGTTTAATTAGAAAGCCTAGATCCAAGCATTAGGGTTTTGCATGCGCACATAGGAAAGTTCTTATGGCTAAAACCCATCAGTGGTATCAGAGCCTAGATTGGTTTCTATTAAATTGTTGCTTGTTTGTTTGAAACTTGTGTGCAAAATTCGAATTTTGTGTTTCTGAGTCGTAAACTCGACGAGTCCCATGGTGGACTCGACGAGTTGGCCTAACTCGACGAGTCTAGTTGGGAACTCGACGAGTCTAGTTGGGAACTCGACGAGTTCAAGCGTCAGGAAGGGCCAGATTCGGGATTTTTTCATATTTATCTTATGGAAACTTACCTTTATCATATTAGATCAATCTTAATCCGATTTTCTGAGAAGTTAGTGGAGCATGTGTGGTTTACCGGCACACTAATTGGTTATAAGCAAAGGTGGCAAAGGGTGATTCATTGTTTATCATAGTTCGATGGAGCGTGTGTGGTTTACCGGCACATCGAATAGGTGATCGTTACAATGAAGGCACCATGTGAATTTGCATGGTAATTCACACCTGCTTTGTGATCCTCGGTATCCCAATCACAAACAAGAGGGGCATATTGAGATTTAAACATGTCATTGAATAGTTTCAATGAATCTCATCCGTACCTAGGAATTCTCAATACATTTAGGACTTAAAGTTATGTTTTTATGGTGGAGAATTAGTGAATCGTCATTCACTTACCTTCATATTATTTGCATGTTAGATTACGACATCCCTTTTCTAATATGTAAATATTGTTGTTGGATCCTAGCCCTAATTTTTCTTATTGGGTGATAATTAGGGATTCATATTCTAATCTATCTTTGTCCTTTCTAATTGTAGATGTCGAACGCAAACAACGTTGCTGCTAGTTCTTTCACATTGATGAGCCTTTGCCAAAAGGTCACTTTCGATGGAACGAACTTTAGCGAATGGATAAGATACATTCGCACCATTGCTCGCTATGAGGATAAGGAGTATGTCCTCGATGAGAAGCTCGAGAAAATCAACCCTGAAATCGCTACTCCGGCTGAAATGACCGCTTTTGAAACTCATGAGCGAGATGCAATGAAGGTACATTGCATCATGATAGCCACCATGAACTCCGAATTCCAAAAGTCCTATGAGGACATGTACCCGTACGAGATACATCAAGACTTATTGGAGAGATACCACCAAAACGCGAGACAAGAGCGTTATGAGATTTTCACTAACATGATTTCCGATAAGATGGGTCATGGAGAGTCTCTTACCGTGCACCTGCAAAAGATGCAAAGGTATGTCGACCGCCTTCGCAAGTTAAATGTTGACTTTGGGGAAGACTTGGCGATCGACATGGTGCTTCACTCTTTGCCTTCGAGCTTCAATCAATTTAGGATGACCTATCACATGAACAAAGAGGAGGTCACCCTAAGCAAACTCCAAAGTCTCTTGAGGGTCGCTGAGAGCAACTTCAAGGACAAGTCTGTTGCACCAACTCCCAATCCGCCCGCTGCTCCTATCTTGGCTATTGGACAAGGAAAGGGAAAGAAGAGGAAGGCTTCATCTAAGAACTATTGTAAGGTTAAAGCCCGAGATGGCGCCTCTTCTAGTGGGACCAAAGTCGATCCTGCTAAGCCATGCCCTAACCCAAAGGATGCAGAGTGCCACCACTGCCATAAGATAGGACATTGGAAGAGAAGCTGCCCAGAGTACCTGCAAGCCATTAAGGAAGGAAAGATCAAGCCGTCTTTCGCAGGTATATACACAATTAAATCTAACGATTCTAATCATGTTATTTCTTGGGTTCTTGATACCGGTTGTGATTATCACATTTGTTCTAATGTGCAGGGACTAAGAAGAAGTAGGGATGTGGAGCAAGGAAGGATCAATCTAATCATGGGAAACAGAAGATCGTCGCCTGTGACCAAGATTAGAGTGTATTCTTTAGTGCTTAGGAATAATTTATGTTTAGATTTGAACAATTGTTGCTATTCGCCAGAAATGGCTAGAAACATCATTTCATTTCATGGTTTGTTTAGACAAGGTTTTAGATTTTCTTTTAATAATGAGAATGGTTCTATTTTGGCTTATCTAAATGGCATCTTTTACTTTGAAGCTATACCATGTAATGGAATTTATGAAACCGTTATGATTGTTGATAACTTAGGAAATGATGTTTTGAACATAGATTCTTCCACTAGTATGGATAAAGCATCCTTGTGGCATTGTCGTCTTGGACATGTCAACAAGAAACGCATAGCCCAACTCCAAAAGGATGGAGTGTTGGAGTCATTCGACCTTAGGGAAGATGACACGTGCGAGTCTTGTTTACTTGGAAAGATGACTAAGTCACCCTTCACAAGTACGTGTGAAAGGGGTGAGGGTCTGTTGGACCTAATACATACCGATGTATGTGGACCGTTTAGATTAACCACGAAGGATGGGAACCGCTTCTACGTGACTTTTACCGATGACTATAGTAGATATGGGTATATCTATTTGATCAAGCAAAAGTCAGAAACTTTTGAAAAGTTCAAAGAGTTCAAGAATGAAGTGGAGAATCAATTGGGCAGGAAAATCAAGATGCTTCGATCCGATCGAGGAGGAGAGTACCTAAGTCTTGAATTCCACGATTATCTCAAGGAGTGTGGAATAGTTTCACAATTGACGCCACCTAGGACACCACAATTGAATGGTGTGGCAGAAAGGCATAATCGAACCTTATTGGATATGGTTCGCTCTATGATGAGTCGTGCTTCAATATCAATCTCTTTTTGGGGGTATGCCTTAGAGACTTCCGCCCATATCCTTAACCGAGTCCCTACTAAGAAGGTTGCCAAAACACCTCACGAGATGTGGACAGGGAAAGCTCCCTCGTTGGCACATATCAAGGTTTGGGGTTGCGACGCTTTCGTAGGACGAGATACTCACGAAAAGCTAGAACCTCGAAGTGAGCGATGTATTTTCATCGCCTACCCGCAGAAATCCTTTGGATATCTCTTTTATAGACCGAAGGACAATGTCGTCTTTGTTGCGAGGAGAGGAGTTTTCCGAGAGCGAGAACTCATAAGCCAAGGAGACAGTGGGAGGCAAATCGAGCTTGAATAGATTCAAGAGTCGATAGATGAAGGAACCTCTACCACTGGCACTCAACTCGAGGAGGAAACTCAGGTTGAACTGATTGACGAGTCCTTACCTCTTAGATGTTCCGATAGAGTTCGAGTTCAACCCCAATTCTATGGTTTTCATATTACTACCAAAGGGGACACGTATATTAGTGATGGTACACTAATAAATCTTGATGAACCTAATAGCTATAAGGAAGCCATGGCAGGCCCGGAGTCTGCAAAATGGAAAGAGGCAATGGATAGCGAGATCCAATCCATGTATGATAACCAAGTTTGGAATTTGGTTGATAATGTACCCGGACGTAAGACCGTTGCGTGCAAATGGATCTTCAAGAAAAAGACCGACGCGGATGGAAAAGCACACACATATAAAGCGCGATTGGTCGCGAAGGGCTTTACTCAAACTCCCGGAGTTGACGATGATGAGAACTTCTCACCAGTTGCGAAGATAAAATCTATTAGGGTGATGCTAGCAATTGCCGCATTTCATGATTATGAGATTTGGCAAATGGATGTCAAGACCGCTTTCCTTAACGGAAAGTTGGCTGAGGATGTTTACATGGCTCAGCCAGAGGGGTTTGTGGATCCGAAGCATCCGAATAGAGTGTGTAAGCTTGAAAAGTCCATTTATGGACTTAAGCAAGCGTCTCGTAGATGGAATCTTTGCTTCGATGAGAAAGTCAAAGAGTTTGGATTTGTACGAAGCGAAGATGAATCTTGTGTATATGTCAAAGCCAGTGGGAGTATAGTAAGCTTCCTCGTTCTATATGTCGATGACATATTACTCATAGGAAATGACATCCCGACTCTGCAGGAATTTAAGTCCTGGCTTGGGAAGTGCTTCGCTATGAAGGACCTCGGAGAGGCTTCTTACATTTTGGGAATAAGGATAGTGAGAGAAAGAAGTAAGAAACTAATTGGACTTAGTCAGAACACTTACTTAGAGAAGGTACTAAAACGTTTTAGTATGGAAAACTCAAAGAAGGGAGAATTACCGATACAAAGTAATGTCAAGTTGAGTAAGACTCAAAGTCCGAGTACCGAAGCTGAAATAGCATAAATGAGCCGAGTACCATACGCTTCCGCAGTTGGCTCAATCATGTACGCTATGACTTGTACTCACCCTGATGTAGCCTTTGCTTTGAGCATGGTTAGTAGATATCAAGGGAACCCTGGCAGAGCCCATTGGATTGCAATGAAGAATATCCTTAAGTACCTTCGGAGGACGAAGGAATGGTTCTTAGTCCTCGGAGGGAGTGATGACTTGAAGGTGCGAGGGTATAGTGACGCCAGGTTTCAGACCGACAAGGACAACTACCGTTCGCAGTCGGGCTGGGTCTTTACCCTGAATGGAGGAGCAGTGACTTGGAAAAGTTCCAAGCAAGAAACCGTAGCTGATTCAACGTGCGAATCATAGTACATTGCAGCGAGCGAAGCGTCGAAGGAGGCAATATGGCTGAAGAACTTCATCGGTGATCTTGGAGTTGTACCTGCCATAAAGGAGCCCATGGAGATTTTCTGTGATAATGAAGGAGCGGTTGCCTTGACCAAGGAACCGAGGGATCATGGTAGATCTAGACATATCGACATAAAATGTCACTTTATTAGACATTGTGTAGAAGAAGGACAACTCGTAGTGAAGAGGATATCATCAGAAGATAACCCAACAGATCCGCTTACGAAGGGACTGAGCAGGGTTAAGCACTTGCAACATGCTAGGAGTATTGGGCTGAAGGATGATATTAGCATAGATTAAATAGTAGTAGAAACGTGTAATAGATAAATGTAATTAACATTTGATGATTAAATAAAGAAGTTTTATTTATGAGTAATGTTACTGTCTTATATTAATTGTTTAACTATCGTTTATTTTGCATGTTTTGACTTCCAGAATAATTGAAATTGTTAAGAATAATCGAATTAT
Organism: Lactuca sativa; assembly: GCF_002870075.4. Taxonomy (NCBI): domain Eukaryota; kingdom Viridiplantae; phylum Streptophyta; class Magnoliopsida; order Asterales; family Asteraceae; genus Lactuca; species Lactuca sativa. The sequence continues at coordinate 200,906,968 of NC_056624.2, forward strand.
TCAAATTGTCCACAGTCGTTCATATGTTGGAAGTAGATATGAATGATGATTGTCATGAATTGGTGCGTAGATTGTCTTAATGGTATTAGACATGGCAAAAGATTGTTGTGACGTTCATGAGTGCTTATGAACTGGTTTTGAGCATTTGAACAAACCCGTGCTTGCTGGAATCACCTTATGGAATATGATATAAAAAGGGTGATCGCAAGATGATAATATCATATAGTCTTAAAACCTAGATATATGGTTTGTTATTTGTTAATTGGTTGTACATTGATAATGCGAAAACGCATCAGTAACTTGGTGTTATAAAACGTATTGTTGTGTATAGTTGATTAATGAATAAGTAAATGCATATAAGTCGAAGTTTATCTGTAACTTTTATCCTAAGTAGGTAAAAGCGATATCTCGGCCGCTCGATGATTTGATTTGACTTATGTGTCGGGCCCTGTCAGAACTGAATTGATGTGTTTGATTAAGTTCTATGTCAAATAAATCGGAGATCGAGAAACCAAAATGCTAGACGAATTATTCCATAGAATTGTCAGCATGATATCTAACAGAGGACTGTACGATCCCTTATCTAAAGGACAAGATTGATTAGATCAGAGTTTGACAATGTCTTTGAGAGCTACGATTGCAAATCGAATTGTACTTGTGCATATAGTTACTAGACTTATCCAAGTGGGAGACTGTTGGAATAGTGTCTAAGGCTGCAACTATATTAGGCAAGTATTTGACCCGGTTGTGCATGGTCCTTTTGGGTTGCCTTCACCATAGCAACTTGATAGGATGATTTATTAAGAGAGAATAAATATTATTAATATATTATGGGAATAATATAAAGAATAATAATATTGTTATTTGATTAATATAAGTCATAGAATTAATTAGAATTAATTTGGTGACTTAAAGAGATTAATTAAATAAGACGGTATAAACTGTCAATTGTTTGATAGTTAAACTTTAGACTGTAAATCCATATTGGATAAGGATAGCTTAAAATCGTCCAAGTCTATCTAAGGAATGGATTTTGATTGCTTTAAGAGAAGATTATCCAATTAGGGTTTAAGCTGTAACCCTTAAGGAGTCTACAAGTATAAATAGACCCTATGGCAAAGGGAAATCGGTACTTGATCTAAAATAGAGAACCCCTGGCCGAATTCCTCCTCTCTCCTCTCTCTCAAATCATCCTCCTTGCTATTTGGTGTTTGTAAACCATTAGAGGAGTGACAATTGTGACTCTAGAGCTCCAAGACAACAAGATCAAACAAGAGATTCTAAGGTATGATTCTAGATCTGTTTTTGTATTGTTCTTAAACCTAATTAGTCATTAGAAGTCTTGGATTCAAAACATGTTTAATTAGAAAGCCTAGATCCAAGCATTAGGGTTTTGCATGCGCACATAGGAAAGTTCTTATGGCTAAAACCCATCAAAAATAACTTAGGGTTAAGAAGAATGTTGAAATATAAGTTTTGTGGAATATGTTCCTAATATGATTTTTTGTACCGAAATACTTTACGATACTAACACTTATTTGGAATAACATTTACGATTTTGAACAAAGAATCCAACAAAGAAATGAAAAGGAATTAGAGGGATTTATGGAGTTGTTTAGATTCTTGGATGAATTCGCACTTCATCAATGGTCATACATCGTCACTGAATCCATTTATGATATCCTTGAATCCTCTGTAATTGTAATGAAATGAAATTGTAAATTTTATATTAAAAAAAATAGACAATGATTTGATGGCATCCAAGAAATTGTTTTTTTACTCACTTCAATTTGTTTAATCGGGCATGTAAAATCCTCATTTTTTGGTTTTTCATTATCGTTAATGTTTTTAGTCATAGACGGGTAACCGAAAAACCAAAATATTAAATTTTATTAGATAATATGGTGTTTAAGTCTACACTTTAGTCTTTATATTTAAATAGAATTTACTTAAATTACCATAAATGAAATAAAATCATCATTTTGAAGTAAAGATACACGATTATTGCCCTAACCTATTTTATTCGAGTTAGAAAACAAAATAAGATATTAATTTATCATAAAATTACACAATCAGTCATTGATACCTTGCTAATTAGACAACATCGCTTATTGGTGATCTCATATGTCATCTTTTATTTAAGTGTTAGGTTATTATCTTTTGGAAATTATATATCCTCCCTAATAAATCAAAAGCTTTTTGCCAAATGCCATTTTATCTTTCATTACGACACTAGACATTTTTCTAGAATTTTTTAATATTTTATTTTTCATTTGTCATTTTATTGTAATTTTTCATTTTATTAAATTAAAATTTCCCATTTAATATGTAATATAATATATGTGTAAGATATTTATTAGAAAGTGTTTATATATGTAATGTATTCAATGTATTAAAGCCTAATTAATTGTAATAATTTAAATTTTTTTCTCATTTTTCTTATAAATTCAAACTTCTTAAATTGTTAAAATTTCATATTTAATTTTTTTTTTAAAATAAACTCATGTAATACATGGATCTCACACCTAATCTCTAAATATTATTAAAAGAGAAACTTTATAACATCATCTTAAACAATTATGACCCTTGATTGTGTTTTAATCCTATGTTTTCCACCCTTAGATCAAGTTGTTGACATCATCTTTCCCAAATGGAATGTATTTAATTTCAATAAAAGCTTTCCATATATTAAATCTTGAATTTCCGGTTATAAAAATTTTAATATTGTCAACCAATTTTATAAAACGTAACTTATATTAAATTTAGGAAATGTAATAAAGACTATTAAAACTCACCAAAATTAAATTGAATAAGACGGAAGTGCCCTAATTTCAATTGAGTCTATGTTTTTTTCTTCTTATCAAGGCGCATACACAGACACACAAATCCTCCATCCCGATATGTTGAAGCTTCCTTCTTCCCTACCATTGTCGTCACTAGCGTCTCTGCCTCCGGTCGGGGTTGACTATTACACCTCCGACGACTTCTTCAGGTAATGTTTTCAGTCTGTCTATTTCTCTTGCTATGTAACCGATCTTCCCCTTTTTCCTAAATTCAAGGATTTGACATAAAATTTGTTGTTCGTCAATATGCCACTATAATTTAACTTATGGTTTGTTCAAAATCGTTGGTAATAATAATAATGATAAAATTGGTTATGTATGTTTTAATGGATTTGAAAATTGGTTATGTAACTTTGGCGCACTTTTGATTTTCTGAATTGAAGATGAAACACTGAAGTTTAAGAAATTAGCACTCATCAACGTCAGAATTCTGTTGCCATTAGGATATTAGAGAGTGAACAAATGTTGAAACATAAAATTGATTCCAGGCTAGTCTTTATTTGTAACAATCCTACATTGTTATTACTTATGAGATGGTCGTGACCTTTTTTGTTATTTAATCTTTACTTCATACTACATATTTGAATTTAAATTTGGGGGTGTGCTCAATTGCGGGATTCTGAGAAGGATTGCTAAGAATCAGTCATTTCATTCATTTCCCCAATTCCATCGTATCAAACTGTAAACTTTCTTAATATTTATTTTTGGCAGGAATCTCAGAGTTATCCAACGAAACATCTTTTATTGTTATTTTCTTCTTGTGCTTAAATCAAAATCCTTATTCTTATAAACAATGGGTGGGTTTTGTATAAACCGTTTTTTACTATTTAGTTCACACAAAAAAAAAAGTTATCATTGGTTTTGTTGCTTATTGGTTTGGTTTTATCTATCTTTCTAACCATAAACCAAACCGAAATCTAATAAAATTTATTTTTATTGCAAGTTTTTGATTTGTTTTAATTAGGATAATTATTTTACTTATTATAAATTATTTTTTTAGCTAATTGTTATATATTTTGTTTTATATTTATATTTATATTTATATTTATGATTTTTAATTAGGATAATTATTTTACTTATTATACATTATTTTTGTAGCTAATTGTTATATTATATATATATATATATATATATATATATATATATATATATATATATATATATATATATATATATATATATATATTTATGATTTTTATCGAGGACTTTAGAATTAATTAACTTTGATTCAACAAGGTCTATGTTATACTTTAGAGAAAGTTTTAAAAATCTTTTTCGCTTTTTCTCATATTTACTAAAAATCGTAACTTGATTAGTATCAGTCCATGTCATAGCTTTGTAATGATTTTGGGTTTCCCTTGATTCATGAATGATTGTTTTGGCATATCATAATTATTATCACTACTAGACAACTGATTTATGTACACAAGCAATCGAAATAAATAGTAGTGATTGATCCCAAGTATACATAAGTATACACAAGCAATCTGAACACTATTTCTTATAGCATTATGTATTATAGTAATCGTAACATTTTGATTAATTATTATCACATAATCATTTTCTATCTTTTTTTTACATTAATTAATGTATATGAATTGTTTTAAACACACTGATATAAATGAAGTTGCATCAACATTCACTATGGTAAAAAGACAAACGGTGGTGAACCACTGCTCTTAGAATCCAATAATGATGCTTAAATTCTTTCTGAATCATCTTTAAACAAGTTTGTTGGAGCTGCTGACATGCACAACTTAGAGGTACATTTAAAATAATTTAACTTATGTCTATTAATCTTAGAAATAAAGTCAAGAAACATCAACACACTTTCATTTATATGTGCCTTATATCGTTTCTACTTTTATTTCTTTAATATACAAATTAATGAAGTACAACCATCAATAGTACTTCATTTTTCATAAAAATGACTAAAAAGCCCTTGTATTTTTGTAGGAAATGGATCATCCAACTACCCTTACATGTAATTTAAGACCATATGAGAACCAAACTATTTATTGGATGACAGAATCAGAGAAAGGTATGGATGTTGAAAAAGCAGAAGAAACACTTCATCCATGTTTGGGTGCATATAATATATGTGATGAGTATGATACTTTAAATCTCAAATTTTAATTATATAAAGAATTTTTTTTTTTTTTAATTTATAAATTATTTACTTTAACAAAAGGGTCACGCAATTTATGTAAGTATGTTCTCTAGGGAAGCAACTACTAAATTACCAAAAGCAACAAAAACAATCATTAAAGGGGTAAGTTTGTTTTTACTTAAAATTGATTAATTACAAGAAATATTAATGTACTTTTACTTCCATTGATTTATTTATTAAAGCGTAATGTTTTAATTTATTCTTGTTACAACATTGTACTTTTAAAATTAGGCTAATCTGATTAAAAACCTTATATTTTGTTATTTTTTCCGGATTAAAACTCAACTTTATTTTTTTTCTTAAAAATACCTTATATATTTTCATTTTTTCCAAAAAAAAATCATCAACCTTCTAACTATTTCCGAACAAATCCTGAAATCTATTTTGTTTTTTCAAAAAACCCTCAAATTCTACAAGTTTTCAACAAAAAATAACTAAAAGGGTCTGATCAGAAAAAACCAAAAAATACAAGGTCTTTAAAAAAAAAGAGGTGAGGTTTAATCTGAAAAAACACAAAATATAAGGTCTGTTATGAGATTAAACCTTAAAAATCTAAATACAAAGTGTAGATTTAAAGTATAATGTCGTAATAAAAAAGACCAAAACTTTAATGTTGTAATTGACTGAATTCTTCATAGTAAATTTTATTAATAAGAAAAAAAGTTAAAAGTAAAATGTTTTAAAAGAAAAAAAAAGAAAGTTAGATGCTATGACACACAGATAAATGGAAGTATTTAGTTTTTTTTGATAATAAATAGTTAATGTAACAACCCAAAAATTTCGTTTTTCAACATAACCAAAAACCATAATCTGAGTGTCATATCATAAACCATACATGATGTATCTCAAAATAATAATAAAACACTGTGCGGAAAACTGTATCATATCCATGTCATATAAAAATCAAGAACCAAATCAACTCCCAGGATAAAAGCTGAAGCTGTGGTGTGTGCGATGCCATCATCCCGAGCTCTTCCCTCTACAAGCGGAAGTATCTGAAACCAAAACTGAAACTGTAAGCACGAAGCTTAGTGAGCTCCCCCAAACTACCACATACCATACAATACATATAAATCACATACTGGGCCTTGCCCACTGCATCAGACCGAGGTTTGGAACTAATGGACCATCCAGCTCCCCTGGAGCCCTACTAAATCTCTTGCTAAGCGCAAGTGATACGAATGATCGGGTAGCCCCCGAATCGAATAATACCAAAGCAGAAATGTCGTTCACAGAGAACGACCCTGAATAAAACATACCATCATAAGCAATATTCAATCAGTAATAATAAAGAGATAAAGGGAAGATACATACCCGTCACCACATCAGGAGTCGCTCGCGCCTCCTCTGCTGTCATCTGAAATGCCCTACTCTTCGCCACTGGCGCATCAGCTCGGCCCTGCCGGCCATCTGTAATCCTCAAGGTAGCAGGGGCAGGTGCAGCCACCTTCCCTGCTGCAGCTAAACTCGGACACTGGGACTTTTTATGTCCCCTCTGATTGCACTGAAAGCAAATCAGATCTGATGCTACGACGGCAGTAGCAGGGGCCGTACAATCCCTACTCAAATGCCCGATACGACCGCACTTGTAGCAGTCGGAACTCCCTGCCTTGCACGCTCCCTCGTGCAATCTCCCACACTTGCCACATCGACCGTGGCTCTGCTGACTCCTAGGTCTGTGATCCAAAACCTTGGGCTTTTTGCCCGAACCGCCTGAACCCGAAACCGCCTCCGGTTTCCTCTTCTTCTCCATCTCGAGATCAATCTCCCTCTCCCGAGCCCTAGCAATCATATCTTCCAGCGTTTTACAGCTGGACCGGCTCACAAACTGGCGGATATCGCTCCGCAACATCTCATGATAACGGGCCTTCTTCATTTCCTCATCAGCCACGTACTGAGGAACGAGAAGAGCCCTCTCCCTGAACTTGGCGGTGATCTCCGCCACTGTCTCTATAGTCTGGGTGAGGTCCTGAAACTCCCTAGCCAACTGCTGCACCTCAATAACCGGTGCGAACTCCGCCCTGAACCTGGTAGAGAAATCAGCCCAAGTCATAGCGTCCAATGCTGCGTCATCTCCAATGGAATGTCCGACCTCCTCCCACCAGTCCCGTGCCCTGTCCTTCAGAAGACAGGATGCCAATCTGACCTTGTCCCCCTCGGGACACCTGCTAGTGCGGAAAGCGTTGGCCACATCCGCCAACCATCTGGTACTCGCTATGGGGTCCCGCGCCCCATGATAGTCCAGAGCTCCACATGCCCTGAACTCCCTGAATGTAAGGGTGCGCGACCCCATCATGCCCGCCACCTCGGCACGGAAGGTGCCCAATCTCTCATCCATCAGCTCTAGAATCCCCTCCTTGATCGAACCGAAGATCACAGGAGTCTGCTCTATAATGATACGCGTAATCTCCGAAGAAAGAAACTCTCGGGTCTGCTCATCCATGCGCTCATCCCCCGAGCCTGAACCTGATCCCTCCCCGGCACCTCCGCTGCCGGCTGCTGGTCTCGAACGCAAAACCACCATTCTGAAACACATCACAACTACATTAGAAAACGGAAATATCTCAAGGGATCATTGATACTACAACTAGATTCCTGGTCTTGTCTCAGCCTTTCTTGATTCGAGTACGGATCCTCTGCTTCCAGTAGTACGGGCCCATACTACCTTCCACATCTATCCGTACTTTCTTCAAGAACTGCTCTGACTCCACCAAGTCACTTCTACTACTACTGATCTCTGCTACTCTCATCCTAGGCTTGCCCCAGGGAACCTCAGACTCAACTCAACTAGTCCTCAGCTGCTGCAGGTCTCCTTATAATGCTAATTAACCACCACCTGAACACCATCACATGTGACGAAGATCAGATAATCCTTCAAGTAAAAGACCCGTCCCTATAACGGTTGGACTCAAACAAGAGCTGCGCAATAGGGCCAGTTCCAGCACTCCGGGATTATTCAACCCTGATCACATGTGGTGTAACGTGTTCATCTAATGGCTAACTTCCATCACTCAGAACTCCCACAAAGCACAAAGCAAGCAGCATTCGGATAAAGGAAACATACTCAGGCAAAACTATTCTCAAAACGAGAAACTGATCTAGCATACAGTGCTAAGCTCATACTATCAGGCATAACCTAAACAGGCTATCCTACTGCTGTCTACTCAATACTAGCATGCAATACTCATAAAGCTGTAACACATAAAGCAGGCACATAAGGCATCCTCCTAGATCCTTAGTCCTATACTAGCATGTTGTTCTACTGAAACTGAAACTGAACAAATAACTTGTATGGGTAATTTGGGAGTACTTACTTGAGCTCAGCTGATCGCATGCACCACACCCTTATCTTGTTTAAAAATTTCTTTCTTTCTAAGTGCTTTCAAAATTCTTTTAGAAAACATTTTCCTTTTAAAAATCTTTTTATTTCCCCTTAGTTTGAGTTCAGATACACCCGGAAGTGTATCCGAATCCCTCAAACTAGGGCTCTGATACCAACTTGTAACAACCCAAAAATACGACCCAAAAATTTCGTTTTTCAACATAACCAAAAACCATAATCTGAGTGTCATATCATAAACCATACATGATGTATCTCAAAATAATAATAAAACATTGTGCGGAAAATTGTATCATATCCATGTCATATAAAAATCAAGAACCAAATCAACTCCCAGGATAAAAGCTGAAGCTGTGGTGTGTGCGATGCCATCATCCCGAGCTCTTCCCTCTACAAGCGGAAGTACCTGAAACCAAAACTGAAACTGTAAGCACGAAGCTTAGTGAACTCCCCCAAACTACCACATACCATACAATACATATAAATCACATACTGGGCCTTGCCCACTGCATCAGACCGAGGTCTGGAACTAGCTGCATCGGACCGAAGTCCGGAACTGACTGGGACCTTGTCCCCTGCATCGGACCAGAGTCCGAAACTAACTGCATCGGACCGAAGTCCGGAACTAACTGCATCGGACCGAAATCCGGAACTGACTGCATCGGACCGAAGTCCGGAACTAACTGCATCGGACCGAAGTCCGGAACTGACTGATCATGACATAGCATAACACATATCAACTAATATAGACACATATACTGCATACTGCATCGGACTAAAGTCCGGAACATGTAACACATAAACATGCTTGAATCACATAGACATCAAGCATACTGAACTACTGCATCGGACTGAAATCCGGAACTACTAAATGGGCCGGCATTGTGGCCGTAGACCCGTTCCTACTGGAAGGAAACTCACCTTGTGAACTGGCTGCTGAGTGTATGGCTCTGAAAGCTAGCTGCTGCTGCTCCGGTATCTCCCCGGCTACAAGTCCATAAACACACTCAATCAAATACTAAACACTGCGCTTGGGGTAAAATGACTCTTTTACCCTTGGTCAAAGTCAACTCTCTTTTGGGCTGACTCGCCGAGTTGGGCCGCCCAAATCGCCGAGTCCTACTCTCACTTCTCAGTTCTACACGCTGCTACTCGTCGAGTGTGGCATCGACTCGACGAGTACCCACTTGATCCAAGAACTCAGACAATCTTCATCCGACTCGCCGAGCCGTATGAACAAACTCGACGAGTTGTTCTTGATCTTAAGAAGATTGCCTTGGACTCGCCGAGTTGTATGAACAACTCGCCGAGTCCCTCCATCACTGAGTCTACTCTCAACTCGCTGAGTCCACTCTCTAACTCACTGGATCCACTCGACACTAATAAAAATGAAGGAATCGGGAACTCGCGACCCAACTCGCCGAGTCGTTCTTCCCGACTCGCCGAGTTGCCGCCATGCAACTGATTTTTACTCGATTTTGTTTGAATCCAACACGAACAATTGATAGATCTGAGTCCAATAAGCTGATTTACCACGTAAAGTTTCCAACTTTACGTGTACAACCTCATGAATAAGGGAAATAAGGCTAAAAGATGCACAAAATGGGTAGATGTATGATTAATATGCAAAGTAACTCCAAAAAGGCAGTAGATCTGGGCTCTACAACACCCAATCATTCAGATCTAAAGATATCTCGACTTATTAAGGCATTCATGCAAACCTAAGGCTTGGAACAAGCATCAACTAGATCCTAGGAGAGCTCTAATGGAGGTTTAAAGCATATAACAAGAGGGAAAATCCGAAAATACCTCAAATAACTCAGATTTGCCCTTGGATCTTTGCACTACACCTCTTCTCCTTGCTCCTTTCTTCTTCTCCTTCTTCAAACCTTCACAAAATGGCACAAAACACTTAGCTCACACAAGGGAGGATTAGGGTTCTTTCTCACAGTGTTCTCAGGGTGAGGGAGGCGAGAATGGGGCTATAAGGTGACTTAAATAGTGGGCAACCCGGGGATTTAGGGTTTCACCCAGACGGATGGACTCGCCGAGTCAGGGATATGGACTCGCCGAGTCCCCGGCTCACATGTGCTCGAAGTCCCGACCCTACTCGGCGAATCAGGCTATGAACTCGCCGAGTCCCTCATGCAAGACTTACAACAATTACCAAAGAATTAACATACCGGGAACGGGTCGTTACAGTTAAATACACATACAAATGATTTTTTTTCCTTTTTTTGATTTGATTATAATTGTACAAATATTAGCCGTTGCAATGAGACTTGGTAAATTTGTGATGGGAATTTCTTTGATCCTTGCAAGAACAGGAAAAGGAACCCTAGAAATCAAGGGAAAAATATTTCATAAAAAGTAGAATAAAGATTCTTAAAAAATACCAAGAGGTGGAATACTCATTGTTTGTCCTATGGCTTTGTTGAGTCAATGGAAGGTTTGACTTTTTTGTTTTTATATGTTGCACTGACAATGACTTACTTGATTTTGTCTATGCAAAAGACGTAAGTGCCATTTTCATCTTCATAATTGAGAATAGCCATAGAAAAAGTAATGTTAACTCTGAATCATGAAAAATCAACCATTTTTTCAGTTATTTTTTGTATTAATGAAAGGTTTGACTTTTAGTCTTTATATGTTACACTGACATGACATGACAAAACAAGTTGTGACAACGATTGTGACATATACTGATAATTTACTTACATGATTGATGATGTTGTGTTTTGGAAGGTTTTTGGCTTCTTTGCTTCGGCTGCAATCAGGATTAGGATAATAGGAATTAGAAGGTAAAAAAAGTCAAGTGCAAACTCTAAGACCAATAAATTCATAGTACTGAATGGTGTTAAAAGAAACAATGCTAGTTATACTTGGGACCTAATTTTATCAAAGGTATAGCTGAAGATTAATTTAGTAACAAAATTAATCTTTTTTTTTCTTATTTTTCTTAATGTTGTGTTGGTTAGACTCTTGGATTTCTTCATGGTATTTTCAGGTCATCAATAATCATTTTGACATGCTTTTGGTTGCTGGTGCAGGTTGTCAGTCCCTTTCAACAAGGCTAGATCTTCTATTAAACTATTTATGGTTAATTATGTTCAGTGTAGACTTTATGGTTAATTCTAAGTTATCAGAATGTTGTCTATTATAACCTTTCATGAATTATTTTGAAATGACATATTGTAGGGATCCTTGATGAAATCTTATAGCACTATAATTCTATGTAATGCCTTATCGACATATTTACAAGATTAATAGAGCTTGCATCGGGATATATGGACATCAATCCAAACTAGAGGTAAAAGGCAACAACATTCTGTTCATATTACAATTATATTTTATTTCTAATTCCGGAGAAGTGGTTTTTATTTTGGGTCTTCCTCATGGCTGCTCGATGGTGGAATCAAAACTACCCTAAAAGATTTATTTTTAACTCAAACTTGAGCAATGCTTTGGTTCATCAGATTTAGTAACCTCTGAAATTTCCAATTTCCTATTTCACATTTTTTCTATAATTTACTAACCATGTTAGTATTGAAGAATTTTTGCTTAAATTTATTAATCAAACTTACATTTTTTTCTTTAAGTTCCAATTTTACACGGTTTGCTCTTTTGTCGTGGTAGGGGGCAGTTTTGATGAAGTTGCTCTAAGCAAATACGTATAATCATTGAAATGAATAAATTACATTATAAGGGTTGTTTTCTATTTTTATGTTGATAAAGTGCAAGAAGCATCATCCAAATTCCGTGCGACATTTATCTTTTTCTTTAACCTCCTAATATGTACTGTATGCTTTCCTAAAAGTCAAAAGGTGCACAATGTTTACAAGTTTCTTGACTTTAGTACCCACTATGTGTTTGACAAAATTTTACAAAGAAACCTACCTTTCCTTTGTTTCTTTCATTAAATAGAGTATATTCAAAGATTTGATTTTTTAGGGTTTGGTTGAGATTTTAGTAATTCTTTTTAACAATATTTCATTGAATTGAAATTTCATCAGTTTGATATTAAATGAAAATTTGTTTGAGAACTCATCATATGAAACTTCTTTCATATGTATCATTTGGATGTCATTCTGATACGTAATTGTATGCTTACTTCTCTATTTTAATGTCATTATTCTTCATTTTCAAAAATAAGTTATGTTTTTTTGTAAGCCTATTAATTATAACTTATATATAAAAGTTTTTTCCTATTATTTCAAGAATTTTGTGGCTAATAACTACAAATTTGATAGCATAAACACAAGGTAACCATTTAAAGTCTAATTGTATCTAACATAATCAATGTTGGAAGATGCTAAATAGATTAACTGAAGCTCTTTGTTGGTTTTAGTTTGTTCTTACTTATCTTGATAAGAGACAAATTCTTATTCAAACAAACCCTATAAAACTCATCAAATATGGTACATGAAAATCACATACCATTTTCGACTTTCCATTTTTTATTCTCCTTAGCAAAAGTTTTGGTTTTTATGTTAAAATTAAAGACTTTTTTCTTAAATTTGATTAATAATCTTTTCAAAAAAAAGATTATAACCGGTAGGAAAATGTAAGATTTGGTTTGGATGTAAGAAATAACAATGCACTTTCATTGACTTGTTTATTATATAGTTGTATTTTGGAAAATCTATCCATTTATTAAATGTCATCTATATACAAATCAATTTTCACTGTATAAAAATATAAAATTAAAACGCTATAATTCGTAATGTCTTAATAATAAAACTGAAAGTACATTGTTGAAATAGAAAGAACTTAAAGTAGGATTCTATATTACAAAAATAATTAAGTTTACGTTGTTATTTCTTGTAATCATTTTTTATATATTAGTCAATACGATTCAAAAAAATGAGTCGCTTTGGGTATAATATTGTATTGCAAAAAGGTTAAACTGATAAAAAAAATAAAAAAAGAAATTGGGTGTACAGTTTATAAGTTGTATAAAACATACCAATATATTATTATATCATTATTTCTTTTATATCTGTTTTTTTATTTGCAAGAAATAACAATTAAGTTTCACGGGTTTTTTTTACTAAGCATCTTACTATCAATTTTTTTTCCTAATTATAATATTGTATTTTGAAAAGTCTATCAATTTATAACAATGTCATTCATATACAAAGCAATTGTTATCTAGGTATAAAAAAACGAAAGTATGCTTTAATTTGGGTAGATTCTCTAAGTTGCATTGTCTTATTATGAAAAGAACTTAAACTACTGTTGAAATGACATACATTGACATGAATTAGCAACTAAGATTTCGTTTGTGACGAAGAAATACGTTCAACTAATAAAACAAAAAATATTGTCCAAAAAAATTTCCTTCAATGATTATAGATATTTATCAATTTCAGTGTATTTTATACATATTTCAATAACACCAATAGCCATAATTTTTTTTATAATTATTGTGCAATATCTATATACAATTCTATGTATTTTTATGAGTTCCACGCGTTTAACGCGGGTTATAATCTAGTATATGAAATATAATACTATCAGCAAAAAGAAGACCGCTTTAATTTCGTTGGTTGTAAGAAAAAGATGGTATGATACCATAAATTGAGACTATTCTTTTTGAGACCATTTTTGGGTTCTCACGGTGTCAAATAAATTAAATAATAGTAGAGAGGTTTTGCTTACCTATAACTCCAAGTATAATAATGCACATTAAGTTATACATTTTTGTTAGGGGTGAACATCATAACCGAAAAACCGAACCAAAACCAAATTAACCAATATAACCGAACCATTTTAAAAACCATTGGTTCGGTTTCTAATTTTTCTTAATAAAATAACTAACGGTTCGTTTATGGTTTTATAGGTTAACCGATCCATTATTAACCGAACCGCTAACTTTATATATTAATATATCAAAATTATAAAAATTATAGATTATATATAAAACAATAATCAAATTTATTTAAGACCTATTAAAATTTCAAAATATAATTCATTAATCATCACTTATCAGGAGACGAACGAACAATCAAACCATCAAAGGTTGATCACACATATAACAGAGACACACACAATCTTCCAATCATATATTGAGTTAGATTATTGATTAATGTTGTAATTCATAATTGGCTAATTCTATAATTTTAAACATTATTCACCATTAGTTTAATCTTCACACTCATAGTCCTAATTGGAAGGCTTCCCACACCGTTAATCCTAATCAAAGATTGTTTTGACTTTATAGTTATTTTCGAAAGATTTTTTTACTTTATAATCACAACTTCTAGGTAGGTTAAGTTTTTTGTTCTTCTTGACTTTGTGATATATTAAGAATGTATTTTTTTATTTTTTTATTTATTGTTTTTGACTTAATCACATTTAGTGTATATGAGTGATTGACTTTTTTTTTATCCATATACGACATAATATGAATGTTTGACTATTTTATCTTATAGTTTTTGATTTAATCGCATTGAACGTGTATGAATGTTTGGCTTTATTTTAATGTTATTATCAATTCTCAATATATGAAATTATTTATGTCAATTTTTTTAATGTTTTATATTTTTATTGAATGTTTTTGATTTTGAATATGACTATGTGTTTTCTCACTTCGAATATCAAAGGTACACATTTTATTCTATTAATATAAGCTAGGTTACAAACATTGGTTCCAATGACTCTTTTGTATTCTCTTTTCATTTTTTATGCTACTATACTTTCGTCATTTACATTATTTTGAACATTATGGTTAACCAATATTAACTATTAACCAAAACCGTTAACCGACAAAAACCATTAACCATAACCAATATTAATCATACCCAATGGCTACCAAAATGCATTAACCAATCATAATGGTTATGGTTCGGTTTTGACCAATAACCGAATCAAACCGCCCCATACACACCCCTAATTTTTGTTGTCTGTAAGGACCATGTTATCTTCAATGTGAGAGTATTCAAATCAAGCAAGTTCATTATTCTTCTAAACCATCTTTTTATAGGTTTCTCAAGAATTCAACTTTTTCCAATCTGAATCAAGCTAATTTTTATACCTATAAATAGAGTATTTTGTAATTAGTAATTATCAAAACTGTCATCTTGCAACACAAGAAATAAGTCCACCATTTTCCAAAGTTACAAAACAAAACACACATAATATTACAAAATTACATATAAACCACAAAAACACAGCGGTATTTAAAACTATATCTATCGGAAGGTATGTTCATATATATATATATATATATATATATATATATATATATATATATATATATATATATATATATATATATGGAAAAGTGAATATACCCTTAAGGGTATACAAGCTTAGGTACCCAAACCCACCATAATACGTCATTTTGTTTGGTATATTCATTATAATGTTCTTTAACGTCAATTCCTAACTTGACTTACAATCAAGATTTTCGATATTTCACTATTATCTTACTCCTACATCACATCTTTTTACCGAACACCTACTATGTTACATATATTATAGTTGAAAATGAAAAATATGTAAGAGTGAGATAAATGTGAAATTTATACAAATCTTGGAAGTAAATAAAGTTATAAGTTGAATTATAAGAACATTGGACAATTATAATGTATATATATGATACAAAACGACGTAGTATTGTAAGTTTGGGTACCTAAGCTTATATACCCTTAAGGGTATATTCACTTTTCCCTATATATATATATATATATATATATATATATATATATATATATATATATATATATATATATATATATATAGTGGTTCAAATGAGAACCAAAAAATGTTAAGAACCGTAAGAACCTGTAACTTTAGATGTTTATAAAGGGTTTAGGATTTAGGGTAACCCTAAACCCTAAACCTTTTATAAACACCCTAAACCCTAAACTCTTTATAAACACCCTAAACCCTAAACCATTTATAAACATCTAAAATTAGAGGTTCTTACGGTTCTTAACCTTTTTTGGTTCTCATTTGAACCTTTATATATATATATATATATATATATATATATATATATATATATATATATATATATATATGTATATATATATATATATATATATATATATATATATATATATATATATATATATATATATTTGGTTAATTAGATTTTTTTTCGTTTATATTTACCCATTTAACTTGTTAAACTGTACACATTCAGTTTTTATGACCGGTCACTTCAGGTTAGCCAAAAAAAATAACTTAATAAGATAATATATTTCTCATTTTGTACACATTTAGTCATTATTTTGGTACACATTTACACTCTGTTCCCGAGTCTCATTTAACGAGGGAAGTAGAGAGAAAATGATGGAATCGGAGAGAAAAAGTAAATCATCGTGTTCTCGAGTTTTTTTTTTTATGATTTAGGAAGAAAAGAAAGGAAATCAGAAGAAAATCTTTCCTCCTAATCTTCCTCCCAAATTGGAGAGTTTTGGAGAGAAGGGAATCAATGATAAGGATAGCAACACAAAGTTATATAAGATCACATATCATTCTCAACATACAACAAAAAATCGGTCTTTCATCCTGTGTTTCGACGTCCCTGCTGCATGTTGCATTCTTGCTCACAATATACAATAAAAATTCGGTCCATCATCCATCAAGTTTCATTCTTCTCCCTTTTATTTTTTTGTTGTTAGATCATGTTCACAAGATATTTTAGAACCTTTTTTTGCTTCATTATGCTTTGTTTCTTCTTCATTATTGTTCTTACAGTTGACTTGATTCATTAGGTTAACTGTGATTATATGTTTCGAACATAATTATATAAAAAGTAAATATGAATGTTAATTATATGAAAGTAAATATGAATGTTAACTAGTTCTTTCGTGAACATCTTTGAAGAATGATTTTTCTTTATGGCATAGCACATGATCGGTAGTTATACATAATGATATACACAATAATGGTACTGTGCTAGATGCATGTGGGTTGTGTGAGCACTTGTTTAGGGTAAGTAGCTATAGCCCACATATCCTTGTAAAGTGCATAGTTTCTTGCTACAGGTTTCATTCTTATTTCTTTTCATGTATTTATTTCTTCTTGGTGGTGTCATTCTTCTAGAAACACATGAGCATAAGACATGTTATGTTTCATCACAACAACGACCATTGTTTTATATGTAAATTAGGTTTCGAATGAGTAGGAAAATATTATATACTAGGTGTGAGACCCATGTATTACATGGGTTTAACTTAAAAAAATATGAAATTTTAACAATTTGAAAAGTTTGAATTTATAAGAAAAATGAGAAAAATTTTGAATTATTAAATACATTACATATATAAATCCTTTCTAATAAATAATTTACATATATATTACCTTACATATTAAATATGAAATTTTAATTTAATAAAATGAAAAATACAATCAAATGACAAGTGGAAAATAGAAAATTGAAAATTTCTAGAGTATGCCATGTGTCCAAATAAAGGAGAAGATGACATGTGGCAAAAAAAACCTTCATTTATTATAGTAGATACAACTTACACAATTCTAATTATGAAGTTAATTTGATTTGTTTATGTTGGTATCATATTAGCTTTCACTATGCGTTCATGCTTATAATAACAAACTGTTAAATCTAATTTTTTTCTTTATAAACCCTAATTATGCAATATCCAGAGAATTTCCATACTGTTTTGAGAAAACTGGAAGTAGTCCAGATTTCCAAGAATGATCATGAAATCAATATTACAAATTAAAGTTTTATAATGTTCATTTAGGATGCTCTCTTTATGGTCCTTCACATTTTCTAAAGATTAGTTTCATTCATATTTTCATTTTTTTAACACTAGTAATCGATACCAATCAACAATAATAAGCCAAAATGTGTTGTTGTTTTATGGTTTCAATCCTTCTTGCTGATTCTATATGTTCTTCTTTGTTGTTCTTGTTGGACTATTTTGCCTTTGCTTTTATTTTTGGCATGTGACTGTCTTTTGCTGATGTCAGGATGCCCTATTTATGGTCCTTCACATTTTGTACATAAAATAGGTCACATTGAATTCAGTGGATAATGACCTTCCTTCACCCGGTCATATTTTGAATCAAGACAAATGCAAGTTGTTCATCTAATCTGCTTGTTGATGGCTATTATGGCACAACGCAAACCTACCATCAGCAATGGTCCTAATTTACCTACTAGAGAAACTCTTTTAAAAGTCAACGTGTACGGGAAGAGTTGTTACATAACCTTTCAAATGGTGGCCATTGTCGTGAGCTTATCCGTATGAGTGAGCAAGCTTTTAAGAAGTTATGTGTTATCTTACGATGTGTTTGTGGTCTCCAACCTACTCAACGCATGTCGTTGAAGATCATGTTGCAAGATTTTTACACATTGTAGGTAATGATTTGAGAAATACATTTGTTTCTTGGATGTATCGGCGCTCTAAATCCACAACGAGTAAGTGCTTCCATAGAGTTTTTTGCTCGGTTATAGCATTAGAAAGTCTTTACATTCAACAACCACAAGGTGATGTTGTCCCCAAAGAAATTCAAGAAAAAAAAGATTCTTTCCTTACTTAAAGAACTGTGTAGGGGCAATTGATGGTACACATGTTCATATCAAAGTACCTAATAGAGATGCCCCTATATATCGTGGCCATAAGGGATACCCGATGATAAATGTCTTAGTTGCTTGTTCATTTGATTTAAAGTTTACGTATGTTTTAACCGGTTAAGAGAGTACCACATCAGACTCAAGGATACCAAAGAATGCGCTCAATAGAGATGATAAACCAGTAAGTCCAAATGATAATTTTTAATACCAACTTTTCATTTTGTGTTTAAATTATTATGAAAAAACTAATTGCAATTTAATTATAGGTCGTTATTATTTAGTAGATGCGGGTTTGTCTCACTCAACTACAGCGCCATATAGAGGTGTTAGGTATCATTTAAAAGAATATTCCACTCGGGCCCCACAAAATGCTAGAGAGTCGTTCAAGCTTCATCACGCTTCATTATGTAATGCTATAGAAAAAGGCATTTGGTGTTCTAAATATAAGGTTCCATATCATTAGAACTACATAGGAACCTTTTTATTCTTGTGAAACACAACCAAACATTTTTTGGAGTGTTGTATTTTACATAACTTTTTGATAGGTGAAGAGTGTGACAAAGATCTTGAAGATGAGGTATTACAAGAGGTGTTAAGTGCACCAACAGAGGAAGCGAGACATAATTCAAGTGGTGCGTGTGAGGGTAACGCATAGTAGAACAACCGAGGAACTCAATTGCAAATCAAATGTGGACTAATTACTCATTGAATCCAAACAATGAAATAAATATGTCAACATAGTTTAAGAGTATTTCGTTATATTACTTCATTTGCGAATTGGTTTTTTATTGAACATTGTTTTGTGAATTTATTTGTGTTATTAAGTTTATTTTTAATGTTATTTTTTATAACTTGTACACTTTATACCTATGTTCTTTTTATAATAATGTATGTTCCTTTTTATGTTATGTAGAAACCAATAATGAACATGCAATAACCTTTTGTAAATACTGGTAAGAAGTCACTCGTGAACCGGACAGAAGATGGACTACATTTGTTGATGCAATGGTACAACAACAATAAAAAGGATATAGGCTTCATGGAAATTTTACTACACAAGCGTATGCAAATATGGTTGAGGAGCTCAATAAGAAACTTAACATGAATTTAACTAAAAGTAATCTAAAAAATCGTTTGAAAAGTTTGAAATATGGTTTTTCACAATGGTATGACATGTTCCATAAGATTACCTTGAATGGGTTCGGTTGGAATGCTAAAACGCGGCTAATTGAAGCAGATGATCAGGTTTGGGATCACTTAATTAAGGTTAGTGTTCGTCTTACATTGTATTTAGTTTTGTTTTATATTTTGTTATTATTAAGAATTTTAATGTATTTTGGGGTTTTTAAACAGTCAAAACCTGAAGCAGCTATACTGAAGACAAAAAAGGTGGCCAACTTCGAGCAAATGTTGGTATTATTTGCGAGAGATAGAGCTTCAGGAGAAAATGTTGAAATAACAAAGGAGAGAAATGTCAGGTTTAACAAGACTATTGACATCAAAATAGAAAGTATTTCAGAGGTTGATGATTTATTGGTAAGTAATGATGTTACAGTGGAGAACCAACGTATAGATGATGATGATGAAGATGATATTCAAGTGGTATCTCCTACGCCTGAACAAAATCCAAGTGCGAAAAAGTGCAAAAGTAAAAAAAAAAAACAAAACAAAACAAAAAAAACCTCGTAGATGAAGTAGAAAAGGAAGTTGAACCTCAGCCTCAACCTGAAACTAAAACATCTGAAACAAAGATTATGAATGTTGTTGGTGATGTGGCTAATGCTATGAGGGAAGGTAAAAAAAATCTTTGAAAGAGCTTACCAGCATGAGTTAACAGGTGATGAAACTTATCAAGAATTGCAACGGATGGGTTTGGAACCCCATGAAATACCTAGTGCTCTCATGTATTTGGCTCATAACCAAGCAAATGTGAGGATGTTTACTTGTCCAATGAACATACAAAAGGATCTACTAAAGACAATGATGGACGCAGGTAAATGATGAATTGGGAGAATAGGTGTTTATTTTTTGTTTCTTTGTTGACTTATTTTTGGAATCACGAATTGAATTATGGTTTTTGGAATCATAGTCTGGTTAAACTGCATTGTTTTGGACATTTTTAAAGTTTGGTTTCTTTTCAATTAGACAGATGCTATTAAAAGATAGCCACAAATGTTTTCATTTTAATATTATTTATGTTTTGCTACCCATTGATAACTAGTGTTATACCTGTCCGGTGGACGGTTGATCGATGTAATAAAAAAACAATAGATCGATTTTACTTTTTTGTATAACATCGTATTTTCATTTGTTCAAACTATAACATTGTACTATAAAATCATTATTTTTTTTTTGTATTTTAATATTATTGATGTTTTGCTACGCATTGATAACTAGTGCTTACCTAAAACTTCTTCCCTTTCAACAGTATGATCGACTCCCTGTAAAACCCTAGCCGAAGGCACTGTTGTTGAGGACTTATTCCCTTCCCTCGCCCTATAGACGATCTGTACCATCATTCGAGAATAAAATGAACTCTTGCAATAAAAAAATCTTCTATGTGATTATGGCTTTAGAGCGCTCTAATTGGCTTGAACATAAGGTTATAATTTTCTCCTATTTAAGTTGAGTTTCTTGCTGAAAATTAAATCCAAAGAATGCTTACTTATCTTCAAAATCATTTTTGATTATATACATGATTGTAGAGTATTGCAAAACCATCTCCCCAATCGTAACTTGTAATCCTCCTGAAATATGTATGGGTAAGCTCTTCAATTGGATTTACCACACTTTTATTTCTTGAATTGATTAACCCCTTTGAAAACCTAATTTAGGCGTGAGTAGAAATTTGTAGCTTCCGCTCACCACTCATTCGATGAAATGCCTCAAAGGTCTCGAGAAAAGTTGTAAGTGCATCAATGACAAAAATTTGATCATCCAAAAGCTAAAGTTATTCTACGAATTATAAATTCCATTGAAAGCTACATATCTTACTAATTTCCTCCAAATTAGTTTTATTGTTATTCGGATTGTAAATTATCTAAACAGCGAATCCTTGCACACGTCGGACAAAATGTGGTGTTTTGTTACTACTCTTGCAAAAAAATCAAAGAGTTTACAATATTTTCTTAGCCTGTTTGAATTAATATAAGTTTCAACTGTTTAGGGAGTAACGGTATAGAAAAGGAGGTGGTAATCTGATATGTATCCTATTCTGATTCAATGAAATTGACATCTTCAATGCTGAGATAATTAATTCAATGAAATTGACATCTTTAATGCTGAGATAATTAATTCCAGGTCAATTATGTGTAATTTAAATTCGCTTACTTGGTTTACCTCTTTGAAATTTGGAACATGCATAAACCTTTTGGTTTAATGAACTTGACATATTTCTTTAATCAAACGAATACAATTTGGAAAAGAAGTTGGATGTTTTGTATAGTAAACAAACAAATGAACAAATGATACAGTTAGATGTTTATCTCCAGGTATGATTATTCTTACTATAATATTTATTCATTCTAGACGACATGACGAGAATTTGTATTTGAATCAAAATTATTGGTCCATAATTTCAATAAATGCTTCTAATATACTAATGTTCATGGTTGTAAACCCATTCTTGATCATAAATTCGTATCAATCCTTTTGTATACAATGGATATAAATTGTTCATTTTAGTTTTCTTACCATTGCATCTTATCTCTAAAACTATAGTTCTTTGAAATTAATATTTTGTTTCGAAACTTTATCGAAGAGTAATGACATACATGTAGGCTATTTATTTATTTGGCTATTTTGTATTTTTATTTATTGGGTTTCAGTTATATATATATATATATATATATATATATATATATATATATATATATATATATATATATATATATATATATATATATATATATATATATATATATATATATATATATGGGAAAAATGAATATACCCTTAAGGGTATATAAGCTTAGGTACCCAAACTTACAATACTACGTCGTTTTGTATCATATATATACATTATAATTGTCCAATGTTCTTATAATTCAACTTATAACTTTATTTACTTCCAAGATTTGTATAAATTTCACATTTATCTCACTCTTACATATTTTTCATTTTCAACTATAATATATGTAACATAGTAGGTGTTCGGTAAAAAGATGTGATGTAGGAGTAAGATAATAGTGAAATATCGAAAATCTTGATTATAAGTCAAGTTAGGAATTGACGTTAAAGAACATTATAATGAATATACCAAACAAAATGACGTATTATGGTGGGTTTGGGTACCTAAGCTTGTATATATATATATATATATATATATATATATATATATATATATATATATATATATATATATTACCTTTGTAAGTAGTATTTTTTTTAAATAAACGATGAAATTCACACTTTTTTTAATAGCCTGTGTACCTCATGGATCCCGAGACTACCCTCTCCCTTGTTTCTAAAATCTAAACCCAGCCAAGACCCCATCCCCATTTATTTATTTATTTATTTTATTTCGGCCCACGTTTTCTACAGACCCCCTCAAAATTTCCTCCACCTCTCACCGCCGATTCGTTCACCAATTTCGACCACCAATCTCCGCCGATGACACTGATGACTCCTCCTCCCATGGATGTAATAACAATCATTCTACAAACATATATACACGCACACACATAACCCGCTTCTTTCTCACTTACTGGCACATATGCACGCGCAACACACATATACGTTTGTATCTGTATCTATATCTACTGTTTCAAGTTTCGCTTGCTTTGTTATACTCACTTAATTGGATTATCGAGTTGTGATCTCATAAGCGATCTTTCTAAAATATGTTAAGCATGATGTTAAGTGGCTTGAATCTCTTGTTTTCTTTGTTACGGTTTGGGGAAATTCTTAATTTCTAGGGTTTTGAATTCTGATTGATCCGGAACTTTTTAATAATTGATGCCAGATCCAATTCGTTTATTATTGAATTTAATAACGCAGGCAGAGGAGGACGAGATGCTAGTACCACATTCTGATTTCGCTGCCACAGAAGGGCCTCAACCAATGGAAGGTACTACACAATCCAATTCGTTACCTTTTTTTTTTCCAGAGTTTCTGTTTGCAATGCCCTTGTTAATACATAGAATTTGATATAATGAATTGCAATTCTGCTTTTCAAACTTTATTAATGCGAGTTATTCCTATTTTTTCAGTTGCACCAGCAGAAGCTGGCAATGCTGTCGATGCACCAACTGTTGATGATCCACCATCAGCACGATTCACATGGACTATAGAAAATTTTTCGAGGCTGAGTAACAAAAAGTTGTACTCTGATGTTTTCTTTGTCGGAGGTTATAAATGGTATGTTGAACTGTAGCCTTCATCTTAGCTATTTGTTGTCAATTTGTTGCATTGTTAATGTAAAGCCATGTGGTGATTGGTTTATAAGACTCTGTTCACATTGTGTTTTGCTTGGGCAGGCGAGTGCTCATATTTCCAAAAGGAAACAATGTTGACCATCTTTCAATGTACCTTGATGTTGCCGATTCCTCAACATTGCCATATGGTTGGAGTAGATATGCTCAATTCAGCTTAGCTGTGGTTAATCAAGTTCATAATAAGTTATCGGTTAGAAAAGGTAAACTTTTATTGGATTTTTCTATATGAAGCATACTTTCATAGACAAAACACTTCGAGACTGGATGCCCTTATGTTAGTAAAATAAAGACGTGAATGATGTCATCTTTTATGCATAATAATATAATATGGTTTGTGATATTTGGGCATCTTCCCATTCGGCAGATACACAACACCAGTTCAATTCAAGAGAAAGTGATTGGGGTTTCACTTCATTTATGCCTCTAAGTGAGCTATATGACCCCACTAGAGGCTATCTTCTCAATGACAAATGTATAGTTGAAGCTGATGTGGCAGTCCGGAAAGTTGTTGATTACTGGTCACATGATTCAAAGAAGGAAACAGGTTATGTTGGCCTTAAGAATCAAGGTGCTACTTGCTATATGAACTCCTTGTTACAGACATTATATCATATCCCATATTTCAGGAAGGTTGGTGATCTTACTACTACACATAATGCACACTGATATCACTTGAAAGAAAACACTTACATTTGCTTTTTGATAATCAGGCTGTGTATCATATGCCAACAACTGAAAATGATATGCCATCAGGGAGCATTCCTCTGGCTTTGCAAAGTTTATTTTATAAGCTTCAATACAGTGACACAAGTGTCGCCACAAAAGAATTGACAAAGTCTTTTGGATGGGATACATACGACTCTTTTATGCAACACGATGTTCAAGAACTCAATCGAGTTCTCTGTGAGAAGCTTGAAGACAAAATGAAGGTATTATCAAAGTTGAATATTGTTACTTGTCAACAATGTATTAAAACCCGGTTTTTTTGTTGACCCGGTGTGGTGACCAGTTCAACCCGGTTTTGAACGCCATATATAATTAAATATAAGTTATTTCTCCTAACAGGTGATCAACAATGCATAATTAAGCAGTAGTCGGTAGTTGACTTTCACAGCATTAAATACTATTAATCTATCAACCACAGAACCCTATTTTTCT
The DNA here is from genome assembly GCF_002870075.4 of Lactuca sativa. Taxonomy (NCBI): domain Eukaryota; kingdom Viridiplantae; phylum Streptophyta; class Magnoliopsida; order Asterales; family Asteraceae; genus Lactuca; species Lactuca sativa. Next base: position 200,932,469 of record NC_056624.2, read on the forward strand.
TGGCCTATTCTTCTCACTTGCACTTTACAACTTAACTATGCACCTAATGAATCACAATTAAGTCCGAACCATTTTGTTCATGAAGTTCACCTAAGAGGATAAATTTGACTTTCGAGGTCAGACATATTGGATTTTTACTTCAATACAAATACATTTTTTTTTTAAATTTTCAAATGGGGTGGGCAAAACCGGTTTAACTCGGGTTTTTAGCAATTTCGAATCACCAGTTAACCGGGTTTTTAAGAAACCTGGTTCAATCCGAGTTAGAAATAGGCAAAAATGTTCATGATTGACCCGCTCTCTTCACCCGGTCACGTTAACCGGCCAGGTCAATTTGAGTTTTAAAACATTGATCATCAATAATACCCTTACTTATGCACACTTTTTATTGACACAGGGAACTGTTGTGGAGGGTACAATTCAACAGTTATTTGAAGGACATAATATGAACTATATTGAATGCATAAATGTTGACTACAAATCAACAAGAAAAGAGTCGTATTATGGTAAAAATCTTACTTACGATGATAATTTTCATATAGACATAATTTCTTGCTAATCTATATGTTATGTAGATCTTCAGCTTGATGTTAAAGGTTGTCGTGATGTCTATGCCTCTTTTGACAAGTATGTGGAAGTAGAAAGGCTTGAAGGTGACAACAGATATCATGCCGAACAACATGGGTTACAGGTTGGTGTATTAACTTAACTTATTCAAATGTAATTTTATTTGTAAAAATTCTAAGTTAAACATTTTATGTTTTTAGGTGACATTTTGTTTGTTTGAATTAAGTTTGATGTATACTATTATCTTGGTTTTCACATGCAATGCTATGAATATGATCTTTACAGGATGCAAAGAAGGGCGTATTATTCATTGATTTTCCCCCTGTTCTTCAACTCCAGTTGAAACGTTTCGAATATGATTTTATGCGGGACACGATGGTGAAGGTTAGTTTCTCAACTTAAGTTTCTTTCACCTCACCCATTAAACTATAATTGAATCAATTCAATACATTCATTAGTTATTAAAAATATATCTTACAACTATCTTCGATTAACAATCTATCATTTACCATAAACTCAACAACGTAGTCCCGGATGGATTCTGTATGCTTCAGCTCACAAAGTTTCTTCATCACTATGTTTTTAACATTATGTGATTATAATTTTCTATTAAGTTGCATCTTGAATTCTTCCCAAGTGTCTATGGTGTACAAGCCTATCTCTATGTCTCTACCATAGAACTGCGTTCTCGCATAAATATAGGACGAGCGTATCTACCTTCAACTTGTCATCCTTAACTTTAGTAGCGCTGAAGTTACATTCCAGGGTCCAAAAGATTAGTCATGTTCTCTAGGTCCGTGTTTACCTCCAGACTTCAACGATTTAGGCGCTTCAATGTGTGGCGTCTCCCTTGCATTGTAACAAAGAAGGCTTCTATTACTACAAAGAACTTGATAGTTTACAAAGCTACTTTGTGCGGTCTCTTAATGGTCTGGAGTGAGCTCCCTTACTTAATATTGGTAACTTACACTTCTTCTCAGGAAGTTTCTAGACCTCCAAAAATAAATGACTTACATTTCTTCTCAGGTCATTTCATTTCTAGACCTCCATATTATACATGACTATTTTAGAATATTCTTACATCCTCTATATCTATGTACAAGGATCCGTACCATTCAAGACCATTCGTTGACGTCCTAGATTCAATCTAGGGTGTTTTTGGGTCTTCCAAAATACTCTAGAATGCTCCATACTCTTCTAGGGTCTTCCACTATGTTCTTAACCTTCCTAGGTTTTTCAGTTTGTTCCAAAACCATCGAGATTCTTCCAAGACATTCTAAAATCTTCTAATATCTTCCAGGATGTTCTATAATCTTCCAGAGTATTCTAGTGCATCCTAGATTTGTCCAGAGTCTTTTCGAGCATTTCTGATTACTCCGGTGTTTTCCAGAGAGCTTTGTAAACTTCAAGAAGCTCTGTCTGTGACAAGAAGGTCAATTGCTAAACAATCATCTCATTTAGGATTTTCTAAGTAAAAATATTTTTCCATCCAGATAAATGATCGCTATGAATTCCCCTTGCAACTTGACCTTGATAGAGAAGATGGTAAATATTTATCACCCGAGGCAGACAGAAGTGTGCGCAACCTTTACACTCTTCACAGGTACTACTATCTATTTGCACATTTCCATATGTTAATAGAAACAAAATACTCCCATGTCATTATTCTCTCATGCTTAGTTTCCATATTTTATTGAATGATTTTTGGTCTGACCCTCCAACATTATCTTATTGCAGTGTATTGGTTCACAGTGGTGGGGTACATGGTGGACATTATTATGCCTACATCCGACCAACCCTTTCTGATCAATGGTCTGAACTCTAACCCCTTTACTTTTTATTTGTGTACTTGTATTTCTTTTCCATATCCATTCATGGCATTACTGAAGTTAATTTGACTATAGGTTTAAATTCGATGACGAACGTGTAACCAAAGAAGACATGAAGAGGGCATTAGATGAGCAATATGGGGGAGAGGAGGAGGTGATCCGATAGATAACTTGTTATGATTTATATAAAAGTTGCTATCCTGTTTTTATTAACTTAACTTCTGATTATATTTTTGTGTGACAGTTACCTCAAGCGAATCCCGGGTTCAATAACTCTCCATTTAAATTTACAAAGTATTCAAATGCATATATGCTTGTGTATATACGTGAAAGTGATAAGGAGAAAATAATCTGTAACGTGGATGAGAAGGATATAGCAGAGCACCTACGAGTAATATATTAAACTGTTGATATGAATTCTTTTTGTTCCTGTACCAAAATTTCAATAATAAACATTCTCTCATCATCCTCTTCAGATAAGATTGAAGAAAGAACAAGAAGAAAAAGATCAAAAAAGAAAGGAGAAAGCAGAGGCACATTTATATACGATTATAAAGGTTGCTCGAGATGACGACCTTCGTCGACAGATAGGGAAAGATATATATTTTGATTTGGTGGATCATGACAAAGTTCACAGCTTCCGCATTCAAAAACAAATATCTTTTGCCCTTTTCAAGGTAAGATATCTAGTTATTTTGTTTATATTCATAACAGATGCAATAGCTCTTATCACTTATTCTGTTGGATTTCATTTTCAGGAAGATGTGGCTAAGGAATTGGGTATACCAGTGCAATACCAACGTTTCTGGCTATGGGCAAAACGCCAAAATCACACTTACAGGCCAAATCGTCCATTGACACCTCAAGAAGAAGCTCAGTCTGTATGTAGTTGTTAATCATTGTGCACATGCTTAATAGTATTAGTATTGATGGTGTTTGACATGAGAAGTTTATTGTGTTATTTTAGGTTGGACATTTGAGAGAGGTGTCAAATAAGGCTAACAATGCTGAGCTTAAGTTGTTCTTGGAAGTAGAAGTTGGACAGGTATACATGTTGACAACTTGTTTTTTTTTTTTTTTTTCAACTGTTGGTGGATGTTATGTTATGAACTGAGTTATAACAACAGATTCAATAACACAAAAAGTAACAACAACTTCAAATATTGATTGATAACCTCAAATATACCCAAAAGATTACAAGAACAATGATAGTTTAGCTGATTTGAGATAGCCAATCTCCCAAGGAATAAATTCCAAATTTCACACAAAAGATAGATACCTCACTCCCTGCCCACTACCCTCTTCTTATACTATCTGTCATAACAAATTCACTAATATAAAATGCCTAAAATGCCCCTGCACTAATAAGATTATCTTTAGTTAATGATTTTCCCATATTGCCCTTATCTAACATATGTGGCCGAAGTTGATGCATAACATGTTATTGAATTCAAAATCTCAAAATCTTTTTTTTTTTTTTCATTGTAGGATTTACGCCCAATTTCTCCACCTGAGAAGACTAAAGAGGAGATTCTACTTTTCTTCAAACTTTATGATCCCTTTAAGGAGGAACTTCGGTATCCATTCTCTCTCTCTCTCTCTCTCTCTCTCTCTCTCACACACACACACACACACACATTAATCTGAAGCTCTTTTACATACCAGGTATGTTGGGAGGCTATTTGTGAAAGGCACAGGAAAGCCAATAGAAATACTAGCAAAGCTCAATGAACTGGCTGGATTTGCACCTGATGAAGAAATTGAACTATTCGAGGTTTGTTTCTTATATATAAAAATGTTACACTCTTTTGAATCATTTAAGTTGTTGCCTTCATATTCTTCATTACATCCAGGAAATCAAGTTTGAACCCAATGTTATGTGTGAACATATTGACAAGAAGCTAACTTTTCGGGGTAGTCAGGTATCTGTTTTTCAATTTCAATCTTTCTGATATCATCATTGCACTTTCTTTCTTCCTTTCTTTAATCACCATTATGTGATTGCTTTACAGCTTGAAGATGGGGACATCGTGTGCTTTCAGAAGCCTCTTAAGGATGAACCAATTACAGAAACATATCGTTATCCTGATGTTCCATCTTTTCTTGAGTATGTTCACAATCGTCAGGTACACCATTATCCATGATATTGACATGATTTTTTTTTTTGGATTTTTATTTTGTTGCATTATCTAATACTGGATACTGCATAGGTTGTACGCTTTCGTTCACTGGAGAAGCCCAAGGATGATGAGTTTTCTCTAGAATTGTGAGTTGATGTTATGGTGATTGAATTCATGAAGAACCTGATTATTGTTTTTATTGACATGGTTGACTTGATTTTCTTTGTTGTTTCAATTCAGGTCAAAACTTAACAATTATGATGATGTGGTTGAAAGACTTGCTGGGCATCTAAACTTAGATGATCCATCTAAAATCAGGCTCACATCTCACAACTGCTACTCTCAGCAACCTAAACCTCAGCCAATCAAATATCGTGGAGTTGAACATCTCTCAGACATGCTGGCCCACTACAATCAGGTTGCTTTTTCATTGTTTTGACCTCTTAATTTTCTAATAGATAAATTAACTGAAACATATATTTTTGTTGTTGTTGCAGACTTCAGACATTTTGTATTATGAAGTATTGGATATCCCTCTGCCAGAATTACAAGGTCTGAAAACTCTGAAAGTTGCCTTTCATCATGCTACAAAAGATGAAGTAAGTGCTGAGTTACATGACATCCATCTCTTTTTAGAAATTTCTCCCTTTTCTGATTTGTTTATTTATAAATAAATTGTTAGGTGGTAATACATACTATTAGATTGCCAAAGCAAAGCACAGTAGGGGATGTAATCAATGACCTTAAGACAAAGGTATCTATCTATTGTTCATACTTCATACTATAATCTAAACTTTTTAAAAGTCGTATATGGCTGGCTAACTGTTGAGTGTTTTGGAAACAGGTTGAGCTGTCTAATCCTGATGCAGAGCTTCGATTACTTGAGGTTTTCTACCACAAAATCTACAAGGCATGTCATTTTTCCAAGTTCATTTTGGTTGTATGCAGCCAAATCATTAAAAACACAATAACATGTTTCCATTTATGCAGATATTCCCTCTGAATGAAAAAATCGAGAACATTAACGATCAATACTGGACTTTACGTGCTGAGGAGGTATGATATACTACTCATGTTTGGTTTATGTGATTTCAAATATTTATTTATTTATTCATTTTGTTGAGGTGGTTTGTTACTGCAGGTTCCAGAAGAAGAAAAGGAGCTGGGCCCACAGGATCGTCTGATCCATGTTTATCACTTCATGAAAGACACAGCTCAAAACCAGGTCAGGGTTTTCACATTTTCTTGATTTGATAATACTGAATAGTTAAATACTAAAGATTTCATTAATATCTCTACAGCAGGTCCAGAACTTTGGGGAACCCTTCTTCCTGGTGATTCGTGAAGGTGAGACATTAGCTGAAGTTAAACTACGGATACAAAAGAAGTTACAGGTTCCCGATGAGGAGTTTTCCAAGGTATATTATTATATATTAGTATTAAAAAAAAATCATATGCTGATTTTGATTTTTAACCTTAACCTCATACTTTGTAATGTTATATGTATCAGTGGAAGTTTGCATTTCTGTCTTTGGGGCGTCCCACATACCTTCAGGATTCTGATATTGTCTCAAGTCGTTTTCAGGTACATAAACTTTTCCCTCTTGAGAAAAATATATTTAGTGTTTGTATGTATGTATTGTGTTGATAAAGTTGATAGATATATATAATATATGGTTTCAGAGAAGAGATGTTTATGGTGCTTGGGAACAATATTTGGGATTAGAACACTCTGACAATTCACCCAAGAGGTCATATGCTGCCAATCAGGTACTTGTACTACTACATCATATATATGTATTTACATAATCTAATGATAATAATATAAAAACCATGTGAGGAAACAGAAGATGTAAAATTTTGAATGAAATGTTTTTTTTTTTTGCAGAACCGACACACATTTGAGAAACCGGTTAGAATTTACAACTAAAAGAATGGAAGTAAGTCATTATAAGGTTTGTGAGTGGGGCATGTGACATGAAAAGGCAGAGGAAGAGAATGGAAGAAAGCATATAATGGTAGATGATGTGTAATTCTTTGTGAAAAAAAGGCATATATATACATAACATATATATTAATATTATACAAGACAGGTAAGTGCATAGTCTGTTTGATTGTGTAGCGTCCTCCTTCCTTCGGGTGATGATATGTGTAGTTTATTTTAGGTTTTATTTAATTAAATATTTGTCATCCGAGTGTAGCTACACCTACCTTAGACAGACATTCGAGAGCATGCATTGAGATTTTTGGTTGGTGGAGTTAGTTGTATAGAGGTATAGTTTGTGTTTCCCTTTGCTTCATCATTCTATCACACGATAACTAGAGATCACATTCATTTCTGTGTAATGCTTATTTTCTTTTTATTGCATTTACTACATGATATTCCTAAATTATATATATATATATATATATATATATATATATATATATATATATATATATATATATATATATATATATATATATATATATATATATATATATATATATATATATTAATTTATTATTCCTCTGCTGTTTTCTCTTTATATTTTTAAAATGTCAGACAATTCAAATTGGGATTTTAGGGTCATCCAAACAAAAAAATTTCAAATTTAGCATAAGAAAAAAGAAGACACTAATTACAAAATTCTTTTTAAAATAATTTAGGAACAATATCAACATTCTAGAATCATTCAAGCAAAAAAAAAAAAAAAATACAAAATTTTTTCATCTGGTTGTCTCAAACATTTTTAGGGGTTTAGCTATTCAACTTTTAAGTTCTGTTCGATTGTTGTGAATAGACTTGACGGTGGAACGAGTTTGGACGAATCAATCTTGATCAAAACTGTTTACCAAATATAAAAAACCGGAAGTCTGGATGTTTCCTCGAGCCTTAGGTAAACATAGTTTGGCCTATTGCATTTGTCTTTTGAAATTTCGATTGAAATTAAAAATAAATGATAAACAGTATAAAATATAAATATATAATTTGGAACTTTATACAAGTTATGAACTGAAAATGATATATTTAACCCTTTTAATAAAAGGGTCAATGGGTATGAAACTATGGATAGTCAACTAGTAAATGAGTTAAAAACCATCTTCCAAACCCATATAATTCTTATGGGTTTGGACATATTTCATTGTTGCTCTCTGGGTTAGAATTTTTCTAATTGTATTCAGTGAGTTAATATACTTTCTTTTGCTTCTCATAAAACCACTGGAGTCGATTACAACCAGATAATTTTGCCGTATTTGATGTCACGGTGGATGTCATATTGGCACCATATAGTATACACGTATATGAACAAATTATGTTACATTGGACGCCACAATGGATGTCACGTAGGATTCTATATCAATATATCCGGTTGAAACCATCCAAATGGTTTAATGAGAACCTAAAAATTTGTTTATTGGTTTACTGAGTGCAATTAAAAGATAAGCTAAAAAACAAATTGAATACCATTCACAATAACCTTTATAACATCCTTTTCAATATTATGAAAACATTGAAACAGTTTTTAATGACTTTTGTAAGTATAAGTAATTGTTTGTAATCAGGGCCGGTCCTGAAAAATAAAATATTCTTAAAGGCCCAAGACGAACAAGAAAAAAAGACCTTATCTTTATTATAATTTTGTATTTTTAAATAAAAATATATAATGAAAAAAATTGGGCCTTGTGCAGCAGTCCACTTTGGCCCCCTCTAAGCCCCCATGTTTGTAATTGTAGCCATTTATATTTAATTCTTCAGTTCGATTGTATAATCCGTGGTATGGACACACAAAGTAAACTATCAATCTGCATAGGCCTACCATGAGCAAGTTTACTTTTCAAATTGTGTGTAGGATATCCATGGACACGCCAATGCACCCATGACCTATCTAGTATCTACCTTTACCAAGCTTACCTTTCATCTAAAACACTTACAAATTTGTCTTTTCCTAATACAAATGTCAACACCTATGTAATGTTGTGAATAATATTATTTACCAACTCAAGACATATCTCAGTACAAACTCTAGAAAATTAGGATGTTACCCTCAATTGTTTTAGTAATGCTTACGTTAAGCGTGGGATTTAAAATAGCAGGACATATAAATTTACTTGCAAATCCTAAAATATTATATTGATTTATCCATTACATCTTTAACTATTTTATTCAGTTTGTAGGTACTTTGATATTATGTTAACTTATTTGACATTATAAATGTTCGTTTAATACTTAATATAATTATACACAACAACAACAGACCTAAGAATCCCATTAAAATAAAATACTAGATGGTAGGTAGATGTTGACAGTCATGTCTCTATAAAAGAAATAACAAGTGTGCCACATAAATTATTAGTGTTTGCATATAAAATTCCATCGAAATAATATTTTAATAATATCCTAATCTTATCTAGCAATATAATTTATTAGTTTCTTTTTTTTTTGGTATAAAATTCCATTATTTCATGACCGTTTATTTTACAAAATCTATAGAAGAATACTTTGGCTTTAACTACCACTTCTGTAAATAAAATAAAGACAAACGTCTAAATTTCTTTAAACGGGTTCAATAAATTTGAAGTCACGTTTTACCACCAAATTCAAAAATTATAATAAAACATAACTTTTGCGAGAGAAATATTTATTCTAAAATCAAATTTAAGTTTGTGATTAATTTTCAAACACAACTTGCATTATTATTAAAAGTATCTTAAAATAAGTATGAAATTAGAGCCTTGTCATCTTTGCCAAACTTTTCACCAAATTTCGAAACATACCATTTTGTGTCACTTGGCTTCACCCCATCAACAAGAACATTGTCGCTCTGTCTTACAAATATAAATTCAAGAGACTCCTGTGAACTTAACGATTTCAAACATATAGTGTGTGGGCATATAAACAAATCGAACAATCATCCTTTTAGAATTTTGTATTATACACCACATTTCTTTCTTAGACTCGAAAAAAATTGTAACAATGGTAAAAGTTTCTAGTTATTCTAACCACATCATGCCAAGTCCATCATATTTGAGATCGAAAGAAGGCGCATTACATAATTTGATTCATATGTTTTTTATTTGAGAACAATATTTGTAAGAATGATATGTGATTGCAACATCTAATAATCTAGAAATATATCATATAGATATGGAAACCGAACCCTCTAAACGAAGATTTCGAAGTATAAATCTACATATAACACCCTAATGGCTAAATTGGCCGAGGAAAAGAAGCAAAAATATGTAAAATTGAGAAGTTAGTATGTGACTTGTAGCAAATTTTAAAACAATGATATCAAAAGTTTGAATATGTCATGTTAGAGTATAAATCTAACTTTAATATCTATGTGGGATTTGTTTGGATTAACTTCACTAATCATTTGGATTCAGGATCCTTAACAAGTGATATCAGAGCTTCTAGTTTTTCGTTTGAGTGAATTTGGGGCTTTTGTTACTCTTTTTTTTTTTTTTTTTTTTTTTTTTTTTTTTTTTTTTTTCTTTTGTGATGCATGCCAAGTGTTTAATAATAAAATGGTTGACTTGTCTAAGAGTAATATTTTGGCTATTGATTATCATCATCATATGTTAATGGCTCTTATGATATTTTGGGCTCCACTATTCATTATGAAAAAAATGAATATGGGTGGTTATTTTTGGTCGATGGAAATTGGAGATGAGATACTGGCATTTAAACATCTACAATTAGCCGTGACAGAGAATGTGATTGGCAAAATTTGTAAAGTAACCAATGCCGTGGGTATTTGGTATAAGCTCAAAGAATCTTATTTGAAGATGTCACTTATTGACAAGCTAGATTCTCTATAGTAGATTCTCATTTACAAGCTAAGGGAGGGATCAAGTAGGAAGAATCATTTGGTGGCATTTGATGATTTGGTATGAGATCATTACAGCATCTGATGAAAAATTGGCATCCTTGGTGATTAATTGATGATGTAGATGTGTGTATTTAGTGATGATTTACTTGATAGCGGTATGTGTTGATGATTTTAGTGTTATCAATATATTTTGGTGTAACTATTATTAATAATGAGATAGACCGAGTTTCATTTACTAACCGAGCTTGGACGTGCGGGGTACACATTCGGTGTGATAAATGTGAACTCGGGAATATGAGGGTTCGGGGGCAGCGCCCCTAGGTGCAGGGTTCTAAGGGGCTGCAACCCCTTGGTGGGCTCTAGGGGCAGCGCCCTTATCGGGGTCCAAGGGGAAGAGCCCCTGGCGGTGGTTACGCTGTGACATCACTGTGATGTCAGAATTAGTTATGTCTTATAACCATATATCTAACCACTTTGTTTGGCGCCAAAATTGCATGTAACTACCACCAACTACTTTTTCCTCTTATATAAGAACATATTGCATGTTCCAGAAAATGGGTTATAGCGCCATAATTGCATGTAACTACCACCAACGACTTTTTCCTCTTGTATAAGAACATATTACATATTCCAGAAAATGGGTTACAAACTTACTCTCAAAAATCATACTTTTGGTTCTTTGTATCTCCAAAGAACACAAAACAACAAGATATATTTTTCTGTGTTTCGAATTTGGAAGAGACCTGATTTCTAAATTTCATTTCTTGGATTATCCCAAATCAGATTTTGTGATACCCAGACATAAGGGTCGAAATCATAGATTTTGGAAAGTGATTGCAATCACGATCCCAAAAATTATCCTAGTTAACTGATATTCTAAGACCCCAAAATCTTATAGTATGAATGGTGTTTGAGCGGCTATGTGGACACATATCAAAATACCATCTCTAAGCAAATTTTGATCTTCATTTTGTATGGATGTAGATTCAAAATTTGTCTCCAACACTCAACAATACTACAAAATGTTTTTCAAAAGAATTTGCACACACACACACACACACACACACACATATATATATATATATATATATATATATATATATATATATATATATATATATATATATATTCAAAAATAGGCAAATCAAAATGTTTTTTTTTCTTCTAGAAATTGAAATGAAATCGCCAAATCTGAATAAAAAAGCTAAGTATCCGTTTCTAATCGTTTGACATGACATAGTTAGTTACTTAGGGTATGTTTGGGTTAGCTTTTTTATGTCAAAAGTGATTTTTAAGAAAAGTGCTTATTAGATTATGGCTTTTAGGAAAAGCTGGTTTTAAAAAGTGTTTGGATGCGAAAAGTTGATTTTTCAGGAGTAAAATGGTTAAAAAGCTAAAAAGCTAAAAAGCTAGGATTTTCCAGCTTTTTGAAAGCTTTACTTTTTCCTATCCAAAAAATTGTTTTAAAAGTGCTTTTTAAATAAACAAACACTTTTTTTAGCTTATTAGCTTTTTAAAAAGCTAAAAAGCTAATAAGTTTTTTTTTAAATCTATCCCAAACACCCACTTAGAGGAGTGGAAACGAGCTTGACGTTTGAGATATTGATGCCTTGGAAATTGGAATTTGGAAGTCGAATCCCGCTCACTCCCTCTTACTTGGCACCTAGAATATTAGCTTAACATGCCTATTTCTAAAATAGCATGGTAAAAAAAATAAGATTTCAATATATACCCATAATAACAACTCCTAATCATGGGCCAGTAGACATTTAGAGGTTCGAGATAGTAGACCAGATTGCCCCTGACCATGGGCCAAACTGCATAATGCTTTGATACAACCATTTGAGAATTTAGGAAATTATCGGAAGAATTTTGTACAACTCAAAATTGCCACATGCTATAGTCATTTGTCGGTTTCTTAAAATAATCATGTTTTTGAATATTTTGAATCATACTAGATTCACCACTTGTTAGACCATGCACATCAGTACAAGACTACTAATCTTTCAATTATACCACATTAGCTTTTACAGTTACCATTTACACCGCTGCAATACCAATGCTCTTTCAAAATGGAACTCATTAATACATCAACAACTAATTTATAATTTTAATATATATATATATATATATATAATAGATTATAATTACTATATATTATATATGCATGTGTGTGGTATAACATAATACACATAAACTGCAAATCATAAATTCATAAAGCAAAGAATAGTCCCATTTTTTTTAAATGACAGAAATTATAATAAACTAGCAAGAAGCTAGAAAAAAATTACATGACAGTCGTAGCCGAAGCGGGATTATGAAGCCAAGCAGTCAAACCTAACTTAGCTTTACTACATATATTAGAAATCCAAAAGAAAACCTTATCTACAAAATTATCAAATAATAAATACTTTTTTGGGAACCGTTCCAAAGATGCTGGAATTTCAAAATTTTCAAATGCACCAAAACATAGTCAACCCAATTACATTAAAGACCTTTCTTTGTCCTCCCCTCAGATTCACCACATTAGAACAAGTAAGTAAAGACTACACATAAATCTGATTCAGAAGACGTAGACCCCACAAAATAGCAATACAAGTCCAAATATCCATAATATCATAACATCCAAAAAAAGATGATTAATTTTCAACATTGAACGGGAACAAATCGGACACATGATCGTCGCCACCGTAATACCTATGGAAGATAATCTCTCTCTCTCTCTCTCTCTCTCTCTCTCTCTCGGGGGAATACTTTGAAGCTGCAACCTCTAAATTATAATATTAAGTTTAATGGGAACCCAATTATTCCATCTAGTGACCATATCACCTAAAGTAATCAAACCACTATCCAGATAAGAACAATTTGAAGAAACCGAAAAGATGTCAGAGGTATCAAGAGACCACCCCAATCTGTCTGGGATTGCAGAAAGTTGAACACCCTGCATCAGATGTAGAAAAGAATCCCACTAGGTCTGCTCAATACCTCCCCTGGGAAACCGTCTAAAATTATGAAAATTCCAGTCAAAGGAAATACAATCTTTGACTGTAGAAGTACAATGGTTATCCAAAGCGAAAACCCTATGAAAAGAAACAACAAGTGGAAGATCTCCCATCCAAACAAGAATGGTCTCACTTTGTTATGGTTGCAAGACTTTTTACAATAAATTTGCCAGTATGGTTTTCAAACATTGTACATGTGGCTTTTGCAATGTAATTGAAAGCACTGCTGTGGGTACTCTTAGTCACTTTGTTTCCATATGAAGTGATTTTTCACTTAAACGACCACTTGGTATGGCCACCTGAAGTAGCGGCCAAATAGCCATTTTCTAATGAGTTTACTTTAAATGTCAAATTTAGGTCATTTGTTGGGCACTTTCTTCCTACTTTATCTCTAATGATTTCTTTGAACATAAAGGTTTTTTTTTGCTTCATTTTGGATATTTTGTAAGTGATTTGTAACCTCCATTTAATTGTTAATTAATAATGCAAAGCGGCTGGTCCTCTCAATGAATTTACACAATCACCTAATTGTGAAACCATGTTAAATGCCGATGTCTCATAACTTTATTTGTTTTCTATTTACATTTGCTATATCTCGATATGTTTTGCTTTCACTAGTAGACATTCTTATTGCATTTTCGCATCCTAATTTGTTATCTATTTTGTTGTTGAGTTTTACATTTCTTTTTGAGACAAAATGTTTGATACATTTTGGGATATGTTTGAATTGAAATTGGCAGTCAGCTGGATCTGTCATAAAATTCTAAAAAAAAAGACATGACAAAATGACATAGTGCTAGGGATTCGTGATTTAAAAAAATAGAACCAAGAAAGTATATTGAAGTTAATTAAAACTAAATCTATTGATGTCATTTCCATTATAAAATCAAGTTTGTAAACTAGACAAGAAAAGATAGACTAATATTTGAATATTGGATATGTATTGTTGTATAGATAAGATCCTTTATATTAGGATCTATAATTTTAATCATTTCTATATATATTGATATCAATACTGAAAGGGTTATTCATGCCAAATACATCTATTTTCACTTGGTATGAGAGCATGATCCACCTACTTCAAAACCCTAAACACATATCTGACTCTGTTGGTCTCCTTCCAAAGAGTATTTCTCATCTTTTACAATGTCTGCACCAGTGACATCATCCACCATTGCTACTGCCATATCGTGCAAATTAACCCAAACTAATATCTTATTATGGAAGGAATAAGTCACTCATATCTTACGAGGTATCCATCTTTTTGGTCATCTCGATGGCACTACGACAACACCTCCTGCCACATTGACTACATGAACTAGTGCTGCTGGAAAAGAAGCTACCAAAATTCCAAAAGAATCTCCCAATCCAGCCGATGAAATGTGGGTAATTTAAGATCTGGCTGTGATTTGAGGTCTCTTATCCTCCACGACTAAGGAAGTTCCTCATCAACTAATTCGTTGCATCAGCACAACTTAATAGTTGTGGACAACACTCCACATAATGTTCTCAGCACAACATCGAGGAAATTCAATCCAAATTCGCACACAACTCTCAACTACAAATAAGGGAGACATGAGTGAAACTGAATACTATTAGAAAAAGATTGGTTTTACTTATACAATGGCAAACATTGGTCAACCAATGAATGATGAATAAGTAATTGGTTATAGGTTAGCGGGCTTAGTACTGGTGCATGGTGATTTATTCACCGAAATTATTGTACTAAGCAACAAGCGTAAGATAACTCTTACCAAATTTTATTCTTATCTGATTGCTCATGAGGCCTAAGTCGTTGATATGGGAAATACAATTAAATTCAAATCATCTGCCAATAATATCTCTCGCCAAGAATCAAACAACATCAATAGTACCCCATGTCGAAATTACAATAATAACAATGGCTTCAACAACTCTCACAATCATCAACTAAGAAACTACCATGGCATAGGTGGTTGTGGATGAGGTCGTGACCGAGGTTGAAACAATGGTGGACCACATTGTTAAGTTTGTGGTATACTAGGTTATACTGCGTTGATTTGCAGAAACCATTTAAACCACACATATCACTCTAAAAAAATATTGTAGTGGAAACAATGTGACTTCGACATGATATAATCCTGACACAAGTTGGTACCTTTATACAGGAGCAACCGATCATCTAACCAACGATCTTAATCACTCACTCTACAAGATCACTACCATGGAAAAGATCAAGTCCAAGTAGCCAATGGTGCACAAGATCACTACCATGGAAAAGATCAAGTCCAAGTAGCCAGTGGTGCAGGTTTGTCTATTTCACATATTGGTCATTTTATAATTCTCGGTTTAAGTCGACCCTTTTCTCTTAAAAACATCTTATGTGTTCCTCACATTAACAAGAATCTATTATCTTCTCAAAGACTTGTATCTGATAATAATGTGTTCATTGAAATTTATCCTAATGTTTTTTTTTGTTAAGGAAATTGCCACTAAGAAAACATTTCTACTCGGTAGAAGCAAATAAGGTCTATATCTTGTGCCTGTCATGCACTCTAGAAGTCCAACTCATCATGCTTCGTCAAGTGTCAAGGTCTCCACATTGCAGTGACATCAACGTTTTGGTCACCCTACTTCAACAATTGTCAAGACATTTTTGAATTCTAATGAATTAGGTTGTCCTTTTTATAGTGAGTCGTTTGTTTGTGATGCATTTCAATGTGAAAAGAGTCATCAACTTCCTTATAATTGTCACAACTGGAATTTTCCTAGAACAATTCAAGTCTAAAACTCCAACCATGTACCAATTGATTTACAATGTAATTGGATGCAATAAAATTATGACTTTCATGAGCCATACTTATGGGTTTGATTTAAGTATGTGTGGTAATAACCCATGTTAGTTTAAGTTATTATAAGCTAATACAAGTTAACTAAACATTAAAGACTCAAAGAAGTCAACACTAATTCAAGTAATATGTATATGAGCATGCTATGATTTAATACTTAACTTAAAATCATAATATATTATATGTATATATAGAATTAGGTTTGGGGAATCTTATCCCAAACTCAAAACCAAATTCACTCTTTGGAATAAAGCAAAAACCGAAATCACCTTCTTCTAGAAGGCCTTGACCGAATTTCCTTCTCTCTTTGACCTTAGGACCGAATTTCCTTTTCTTTTTGACCTTAGGACCGAAAACACTTCCTTCCATGTGAAGTTATGACCGAAAACCCCTTAATATCTTCATATCTTATCCTTATTCAACTTCCCAATGTGATAATCTCACTTACCAACGTAAGTATCACATCACCTCTTCATATTTACTTCATATATAAGTCTCACATAAGATTATTCTTTCATTCTACAATTATAGTAACAAGTCTCACCACTTTTCCTCTTAACCTTCATATCCTCTCAAGACCAATTAAGCTCCAGGAAATCTTCACCTCAACATAGTTATAAGTTTTGGTAAGTAACTTTCATATAAACTAGTGTTTATACCACAATTTTCATCTCTAATTCCACATATTCACACATTAATATGTGTTTAAACTATTAGGATACGACTACCATTACGTAATCTAAATCGAAGATCATCGTTCTATCCCGTTATCAAAACCGTTATCACACTCGAGGCGAGTTCATACCCTTACATTTTCATAAGTTTTTCTATGTTTTAATGGGGAGAATACAGAGACTTGTGTTAATATACAAATTATGGTTTATATTTTATTATGTTTAAGTATCTTTTACATAAGAATATCAAACATGCAACATAACGTTATTACTAAATTTGCAAACGGTTACATGCAAAATACATTAAAACGAAACGATTATCATTTTCAACGAAACAATACATTTTAAACTATAATAGGTATAGTTTGGGAATCAATCACATTATTTTACCCTTTTGGGACAAGGAAACGATTATATAAAAATATAATTATTTTTATATATTATAATCACAAAGAAAGGAGTAACAATTTTATACATGAACATTTTCATTACAAAAACACGTACCTCGTTGGAAATTTGTGAGTCATTCATGTTCATTATACATATCAAAGGTATCCATGGAAGTCCTGTTTTATAAGCAAAGTCTCCTCCCGGAGAGCGTGACACTTGTGTATAGATATACGAGACTGATGATCCCGCAACTTGGTTGTTGGCTATAGCACGACCGACAGGTTATGGGTGACAATTCATTTTCAGCACGGTTATGAAAATTCACATGATAAACACCAATACGTTATTTTTATGTCAATTTGGTAATACGCTTATTTTACGTAATTACATATCTCTTCAAACGGTTTTATTTACGAATAAAACTACATACTACTAAACTAAGTATGACATATATATATATATATATATATATATATATATATATATATATATATATATATATATATATATATATATATACTTGCACATTTTGGTCTTAGAATAGATAAGACTACAATTTAGTTTTATGGAAAATATAGGATTTTCCGACATAGATATGATTACCTTACAAACAAACACTTTACAATTCAGCTTTATGGAAAATATAGGATTTTCCGGGATAAACACTCTCATTTTTATAAACAAACGAATTACAACTTATTTTATAGAAAATATCGGATTTTCTAGAAAAAAAAACGTGATTTCATCTCAATGAATGGAATACATTTATTCATACAAACGCTTATGAACTCATCAACTTAAATGTTGACACATTTTCTCAAATAACTTGTATTCTCAGGAAACCAGTAAAACAGATTATCGTCAGCTTTTGAAGATTTGACGCTAGGGCGTTAAACAAAACTTTTGACATCATATTGTAATTGACATTTTGAAACATGTAACGTATATAACAATGTAACTTTTTCAATTACGTATATGATGGTTGTGTTTGCTTTCTTTACTATTCAATTGTTATGATACTGCACATGACGTCATTCACCCCCGAACGTTTCTGCTGTTTAAGTTTGGGGGTGTGACAGATTGGTATCAGAGCATTGTTTATAGTGAACTAAGTATATCGAACCATATGATATACAACTATAAATACAATAAGACTAAAACACCCTGACCGAGATTTAAACTTTTTAAAATATATTAATATTTTTATAAAAAGTATACATGCATAGATACATACTAAGAATAGTATCGTAATAAAAACAAAACAACAGTATTAAAGATGCGTTGAGCACTCCGAGTACATCTGAGGGTATGTAATCAGGTCTGGAATGAATATAGCCTGATCAACTATATTTATTCGAGAGGTGACTAGCATACGGTTGGTAATAGTCGTAGTGGGAAACAAATCTAAAAACTTACCAACCTCATAAACTCGGGAACCAAACGTAAATTTAAAAATACTATAGGAGTATTTTGTGATACCATAATAACCGTAAATACTATATTTAGGCTTCGACGTATACACTATATTTATGCATCCCTCATATCCCTATTCTTGCACATACACAATGGCAAGATTTCACCCACATGGAGACCCATATTTCCCAAATCAAGGAAACGAAGGTTGGATCATGGAAGATCCAGAGGAGGATTCTGAAGAAGATCCAATGGAAGACGAAGACGAAGAGGATTCAGAAGACACCGACTCAAAGCCAGAGGTCTACAATCCACCACAAGCTGTCCGATACCCCGCAGCCAGACAAAACTTCCATGGCTCGGCGCCAAGATGGGCCACAGACTTACAAAGATGGATCCAAGATTACGGGATGGAAAGAGGCTTCTATAACCTCTCCAAAGGAAGTTCAACAGATAAGGCTCTCCCGATCATAGTTCGCCACATTGCTAACCAAGGGAGACAGGCAAGGGCATCCGCCCACCAAATCATGGAGGTTGGTGCTACCACCAAGATTACTGTTGTCCATCTTCGCCATCTGGACGAAGACCATGATCAGACCAGGAACCACACCGAAGCTCTTCAAGATGAAATGATTGCTGCCTAAGCTGAAATTAGAGCACTTCGGGAGCATCAAGCTACCCTGGAGCAACGTTTGAGGGAAGCAGAACATGAAGTGGCAGAGTCCAGTACTCAGAGTAGCACTCGCCACGAGTAGTGTTTATACTACTCATTTTTGATATAAACTAGGACTGCGGATATGTGTTAAATATTACTCTTATCTACATATAAACCGAACCCTGTGTCTAGGTGTTTACACTATTCTGGGAATTGTAATGCTGTCAAGATTTTACTTTAAACTTTGATGTATTATAGACCGGTGTCAAGGTCAAAATTTTCCAAACATTATGTATCAATATATCAAAGAAATTGACAAGCATTTTACTCTATTAGGAGTATTATTATTGAAATTCATAAATTTATTCTTACATAAATTTCTACTATTAATTGAATACAAAACATATTATGAGTCGGAACATAATACATGTAGAAACTAATAAAATTAGTTCATTAGCTCCCGACTTACAATTATTATTGAAGACTTACCGTCTTTTCACTTTTTTACTCTATGGCAGAAAGATGCCACCAAGAAAAAATCCCAGACGTTTCAAAAATACTCCACCAACTCCACCACCGCAATATGACCCCGCTGGGTTCCAAGCTGCGGTAATTGCTTCCGTAGCAGCCGCCATAACACAAATAAATGCAAGCGGTACGAGTGGAGCGGGAAATGACACTAACCACTCGAACCATGGAGAAAGTCACGGACACCCCAAGGAGTGTTCATATAAAGACTTTACCAACGGGAAACCTAAAACCTTAATTGCACTAATGCAATGGTTCGAGAAGACTGAATCAGTCTTCGAAATATACGCGTGTCTGGAAGCAAGTAAAGTACAATATGCAGCTTGCACCTTCTCTGACAGAGCTCTTACTTGCTGGAAGAGCTATGTCAAGGAATTAACCCTCCCAGTGGCAAATTCCATGAGCTGGGAAGACCTGAAGATCTTAATGTTAGAGGAATATTGCCCAAGGGGCGAAGTGGAAAAATTGGAGCATGAGCTGTGGACCCTTAAAATGATTGGATCTGACCTCGTCGCTTATACGGCCAGATTCAGTAACCTAGCCGTATTGTGTCCCGGGATAGTCACCCCGAAAGCAAAGAAGGTGAAAAGATACATATGGGGATTGGCACCCTAGATTCCCAGGGCACGTAATAGCTTCCAACCCTATTACCTTCGACAGTGCAAAACGCTTGGCGCAGTGACTTATTGATCATTGAGTCCGTCAGGGCATGATAACAACCGACCTTGAACAACCGAAAGAAAGTGACAACAGAAAAAGGCCTTGGAACAAGAGAAAGAGCAAAACAATAGAGGAAACCTCAAAAACCCGCTAAACCTCCAAAACCCGCTAAACAATATGCTGAGACAACAGAAAAAGGCCTTAGAACAAGTGGTGGCAGCTCACGCCGTCACTGTCCCAGCAACCCCAACACCTGCTAAACAATATGCTAAGAGTCTACTGAAATGCATTAAGTGTAACTACCACCATGTCGGTTCATTTCGAGAAATGTATTGCATGAAGTGCAACAAGAAAGGACACACAATCTGTTTCTGCAAAGAGCCAATTCAACAAGCTGCCCCAACCGCGAATACATGAGCGAGCCGTAATTGCTACGGATGCGGAGAAACAGGGCACATTAAGAGGGATTGCCCGAAAACAAGGAATGCAGGGGGAGTAGGAAGAGTACTGACCATGGGACAGGAGGAGGCAATAGCGGACCCAACCGTGGTCACAGGTACATTTCTACTCAATGATTCTTATGCATGCATATTGTTTGATAGTGGAGCGGAGAGGAGATTTGTGAGTGTAACACCCAAAAATACGAGCCAAAAATTCCATTTTTGAAAACATATATTTAGCAAAACATTCGAATAAAACGTTTACTGGTCATAACATTTTATAAAGATATCGCATGTCTGGAAAAACATTTCAATAACATAAAAAATGTCAGAGTACAAATCCCCAGGAAGGTCTCATGATGCGGAATACGAAACATGTGTGTGATGGGCTGCTACCGCGCCAGCTCCTTCCCCTTTGAAGAAGAAGTACTTGAAACCAAAACTGAAAACTGTAAGCACGAAGCTTAGTGAGTTCCCCCATCGTACCGCATACCATACAGTCACATATCATACATATTACCGAGCATTTCTGGGGTGCCCGACCTACCCGGTACGGCCATTCTGGGGTGCCGAACTACCCGTGTCAAGCCATTCTGGGGTACTGACTACCCATGTCACGCCATTCTGGGGTGCTGACTACCCTTCGGTCCTGACGACCGAACCTCGGGGACTAGTCCCCTCCTACTACCTCTATCGCATATAACGTAAATAGCCAGCATGCAAACATATCATCATATACTGTCAGACGTATCTGGGGTGTCTGACTACCCTTCGGTCCTAACAACCGAACTCTATTACTATCACATGTAACATATCATGCTAGCATATAATATATAAGGTAGTAGCAAACCTAGATGATATCACAAAGACAATCATCTATCATACATTTCCTACTGGTGGGCCGGCATTGTGGCCTTAGACCCACCGCTACTGGAAGGTAACTCACCTCGAAGTAGCTGCTGATCTGCGTGGGAAAGGTCTGTCTGCTGCTTCGGAAATCCTACGACTCAAGGAAAACGTTGAGATGCCACAAAAATGCTTGGCCTCCTTCTCCTCTTCTTGATCTACTCCTCTTTCTCCTCAAAAATCTTCAAGAACACACCCAAAACACTTCAATCTCACAAGGAAAAGGGCAAAGACGATGTTGGGAGCTCTGAGGGTGAATGGGGGCGAGGTTGGGGTGGAAATGAGTGTTTAAATAAGGTGCAAACCCTTGAAATTTAGGGTTTCAACAGACAGCGGTGACTCGCCGAGTCCAGAATATGGACTCGCCGAGTCGCCAACTTAAACGTGCCCCCGGACCGCGTCCCTACTCGGCGAGTCGGACCTACAACTCGCCGAGTCCAAGGCTAAAATGACAATTAGTAGGATAAATTTTACGTACCAAGAACCAGGTGCTACAAATCTCCCCCACTTATTTTAGACTTCGTCCTCGAAGTCTGCCGCTCGATCCTGAAACAGCTCGGGGTAATGCTCCATCATTTCTTCCACCGGCTCCCAAGTCCATTCCGAACCCTTGCGGCGCTGCCATTGCACTTTCACTAGCTCCACCCTCTTGTTCCTTAGATCCTTCAACTTCCGGTCGAGAATTGCGACTAGGCGCTTAATGTAATTCGGGCTGTCATCAACCTGTATATCCTCTAATGGCACCACCGCTGAATCATCCACGAGACACTTCCACAGCTGGGAGACATGGAAGGTGCTATGGATCTGGCTGAGCTTGGCTGGCAGATCCAACCTATATGCCACCTTGCCTACTCGGGCTACAACCCTGAACGGTCCAATGAATCTCGGGCCCAACTTTCCCCGCTTCCTGAATCGAATGACGCCTTTCCAAGGCGACACCTTCAGGAGAACCATATCCCCGACCTGGAACTCCAGGTCTGATCGACGCTTGTCGGCGTAACTTTTCTGCCGACTCTGCGCAGTCTGAAGCCTGCTTCGAACCTACTGGATTCTCTCGGTCGTCTTGAGCACCACCTCGGTGCTCCCCATGACCCTTTGGCCAACTTCACCCCAACATATCGGGGTCCTGCACCTCCGACTGTACAACATCTCGAATAGGGGACGATCAATACTCGCGTGATAGCTGTTGTTGTACGAGAACTCAGCCAAAGGAAGATAGGTATCCCAGCTACCACCGAAATCTAACACGCACGCCCGCAACATATCCTCCAAAGTCTGGATGGTCCGCTCACTCTGACCATCCGTTTGCGGGTGAAAAGCGGTGCTAAAATGCAGACGAGTGCCCAACTCATCATGAAACCTCTTCCAAAACCTGGAAGTGAACCGCACATCCCGATCTGATATCACTGACACTGGCACCCCGTGCCGCGCCACTATCCCCCTTATATAGATATCAGCCAACTTTTCGGCCGAGATACTCTCCGGAATCGGAATAAAATGGGCGCTCTTGGTCAACCGATCCACGATGACCCAAATCGAATCTACTCCTCGCGCAGTTCGTGGAAGCTTCGTGATAAAATCTATCGTAATATCCTCCCATTTCCACAACGGGATATCCAACGGCTGCATCTTGCCGTGCGGTCTCTGATGCTCGGCCTTGACCTTCCTACAGGTCAAACACCGGTCGACGTACCACACCACATCCCGCTTCATGCAGGGCCACCAATAGTCCAGGCGAAGATCCCGATACATCTTCGTTGCCCCTGGATGAATAGAGAATCGGGATTTGTGCGCCTCCTCTATCAAGATCTGGCGCACGCCTCCATGATACGGCACCCACACCCTACGGTGTAGTGTCAACAACCCCCGGCTATCATAATCAAAAGAGGTGACTTGACCCACTATTTGCTCACTCTTCCGATGCTCCTCCTTCATAGCCTCCTGTTGAGCCTTCCGAATCTGCTCCAATAGGGGAGTCACCACAGTCATCCTCATGCAAACATCCATGGTCGGCGCCGCCTTGCGGCTAAGCGCATCGGCCACCACATTGGCCTTCCCCGGGTGGTAAAGGATCTCGCAATCATAATCCTTCACCACGTCCAACCACCGACGTTGCCTCATGTTCAAATTCGGCTGATCCATGAGGTACCTCAAACTCTTGTGGTCCTTGTAAATGGTACAACGAACCCCGTAAAGGTAATGCCGCCAAATCTTGAGGGCGAAGACCACCGCCCCCAACTCTAAATCGTGCGTCAGGTAGTTCGCCTCGTGAGGCTTCAGCTGTCTTGAGGCATAAGCAATGACATGCCCCCTCTGCATCAACACTGCGCCTAAACCTGAGATCGACGCATCACAATATACCACAAAATCCTCCATGCCCTCGGTCAGGGCTAAGATCGGCGCCTCGCACAATCTCTGCCTCAGAGTCTCGAACGCTGCCTACTGCTCAGGCCCCCACCGAAAAACCACGACTTTCCTAGTCAACCGCGTCAGGGGTACGACTATCTTGGAGAAATCCTGAATGAACCTCCGATAGTAGCCTGCCAATCCTAGGAAACTCCAAATCTCGGATGGAGACTTCGGAACCTCCCACCTCATCACGGTCTCCACCTTGGACGGGTCTTCTGAAATCTCGTTCTGATTGATGAGGTGCCCAAGAAATTTCACCTCGCGCAACCAAAACTCACATTTGGAGAACTTGGCGTACAAGCTCTCCCTCCTCAGGGTCTCCAATACCTCTCTCAGATGCTCCTCATGCTCCTCTTGAGTCTTGGAATAAACCAAGATGTCATCAATGAAAACTATCACAGATCGATCCAACATCAGTCTGCACACGCGGTTCATGAGGTCCATGAACGTGGCAGGAGCATTGGTGAGCCCAAACAACATCACCACGAACTCATAATGGCCATAACGCGTCCAAAACGCGGTCTTCTGTATATCCTCCTCCTTGACCCTCATTGATGATAGCCTGAACGCAAATCGATCTTGGAGAACCAAGATGCTCCCTGCAACTGATCAAAGAGATCATCAATCCTCGTGAGTGGGTAACGGTTCTTCACCGTTACCTTATTCAGCTCCCGATAATCTTTACACATCCGGTGCGACCCATCCTTCTTCTTCACAAACTGGATCGGGGCTCCCTAGGGCGAACTGCTCGGACGAATAAATCCCTTGTCCAGCAGCTCCTGCAGCTGCGTAGACAACTCCTGCATCTCGAGAGGAGCCAACCGATAGGGTGCCTTGGCTATCGGAGCCGCACCAGGAACTAGGTCGATCTTGAACTCTACCTGGCGCTCCGGAGGTATTCCAGGAAGCTCCTCCGGGAACACATCAGCGTAGCCTCGCACCACTGGAACCTTGCTTACCATCGCCTTACCCGTCTCTCGGGTATCCATAACATACGCGACGTACCCCGCGCATCCCCGCTGAAGGTAGCGCCTAGCTCTCGCTGTTGAACATACTATAGGTCCATGCTGTGGCCTCTCGCCGTGGATCACCAACTCTCCCCCGCTTGGGGTCCTGACCCGCACTAGCTGCTGTGCGCAATCTATCACCGCCCCATTAGGGCTCAACCAATCCATGCCTATAATCACCTTGTTCCCCCGCAACGGTATGGGAACCAAATCCACCAAATAACGCTCCTCAAATAACCTCAAAACACAATCCCTGAACACTGCTGATGCTCGCACCGATCGATCATCGGCAATCTCTACCTCTAAAGGGCAATCCAACATGCCCGAGGACTCAGTAAACCTCTTGCTAAGCGCAAGGGAAACAAATGATCGGGTGGCACCCGAGTCGAACAACACTTGAACCGGAATACCGTTCACATGGAACGATCCTAATGTATATACACAGAGCACAAATCAATAACATAACATCATAAAATAAAATAGAGAGAAAGAATCATACCCGTCACCACATCGGGTGCAGCGTGTGCCTCTTCTGCTGTCAGCTGAAACGCCCGGCTCCTCTCCACTGGAGCCTCTGCCTTGCCCTGCCGGCCATCCGTAATCCGCAGGGTAGCTGGAGCTGGCGCCTTAACCGGCGCTGATGATGTTAACTGGGGGCAATTGGCCTTCTTGTGGCCCCTCTGGTTGCAGTGAAAACACAGCAACTCTGATGTCTGAATCACAGGTGCAGGGGCGGTACAATCCCTGCTGAAATGCCCCGTCTTGCCGCACTTATAGCAGCCCGACGATCCCAATCTACATGCCCCCTCATGAGGCCTGCCGCATTTCCTGCAGCGACTCGGTCTTGACTGGCCTTTCGGCCTACCATCTGATCCCTTGGGCTTCTTCCCCGAAGCCCCTCCTGTCTGTCCCTCCTCTGACTTCCTCTTCCTGATGTGTTCCAGGTCTATCTACCTCTCCCTCGCCTTGGCAATCATAGAGTCCAGGGTAGGGCAAGCTGAAAAACTGACATGCTCCCGAATATCAGCTCGTAGCATATCATGATAGCGGGTCCTCCTCATATCCTCGTCACCTACGTACTGGGGCACCAACAATGCCCTCTCCCGGAACTTGGCGGTGATCTCCGCCACAGTCTCCGTCGTCTGTCTCATATCTAGGAACTCCCTGGCCAGCTGCTGAAGCTCGACAGCTGGCGCAAACTCTGCCCTGAACCTGGTCATGAAGTCCGACCAGGTCATAGCCTCGACAACCGAGGCTCCCAACGAGTCACCGACGGACTCCCACCAATCCCTAGCTCGATCCCTCAAACATCCTGCTGCAAATCTCACCTTCAACCCCTCAGAGTAGAAGCTAGTCAACTGTGCAGACTCAATGTCTGCAATCCATCGCCTGGCAGCTATGTGGTCCTTCGCCCCATGAAAATCTGGTGCACCACTGCCCCGAAAGTCCTTGAAGGACAGCGTGCGAGATCCCGAATGGCTAGATGCCATGTCGCTCCTGAATGCCCGGAGGCGATCCTCCATCAACTCCAATATCCCTTCCTTGATCGACCCGAAGATGATGGGGGTCGACTCAAGGATGCCTCTGGTGATCTCTGACGCGATGAACTTGCGTAGTCCCTCATCTACTGGCTCGGAGCCTGATCCCGAACCTAACCCCTCTCCTGAACCGCCATCTATCGGCCTCGAACGTAGTACCACCATTCTGCAATACATAAATACAACCGTTAGTGATACTGATACTCCTTGAGGGATCACATCTACTACAAGTTCCCTGGTCTTATCTTGGCATTCCTCGATTCGGGTACGGATCCTCTGCTTTCAGTAGTACGGGCTCATACTACCTTCCACATCTATCCGTACCTTCTCCAAGAACTGCCTTGACTCACCAGGTCCCTTTCACTACCGCTGATCTCTGCTACTCTTATCCTAGGCTTACCCTAGGAACCTCTGACTCCACCAAACCAGTCCTCAGCTGCTGAAGGCCTCTTGGTGATGCCAATTAGTTATTACCTGAATACAATCACATGTGACGAGGCTCGGATAATCCTTCGAGTGAGGGACGCATCCCTACCACGGTTAGGACTCAAACAAGAGCTACACAATAGGGTCAAATCCAACCCTCTGAGATTATTCAACCCTGATCACATGTGACTTTAACGTATTCACCTAACAGCTGACTCCCATCACTTCAAAGCCCACATAGCACAAAGCAAACAACATTTGGACATAAAGGAAACAATCTCAAGCAGCTCTATCCTCGTAGAGAAAAACTGGACTAGCATACAATGATAGACTCGTACTATCAGGAATAACCTAAACAGGCTACCCTACTGATGTCTACTCAATTCTAGCATGCAACTTTTCATATACTAAAGCACAGAAAGCAGGCACATAAGGCATCACTCCTAGATCCTTAGTCCTATTCTAGCATGCTGTTCTACAGAAACTGATAAACATATATAAACTTGTATGGGTACATTGGGGAATACTTACTTGAGCTCGGCCGGTCGCACGCATCACACACTTTGTTCTTTCTTAAAACCCTTTTACTTAGCCCTTTTAGAAAACATTTTCTCTTTCCAAAATCTTTTAATCCCTCGATTTGAGTTCAAACGCCCCCGAAGGTGTGTCCGAATCCCTCAAACCAGGGCTTTGATACCAACTTGTAACACCCCAAAATATGAGCCAAAAATTTCATTTTTGAAAACATATATTTAGCAAAACATTCAAATAAAACGTTTACTGGTCATAACATTTTATAAAGATATCGCATGTTTGGAAAAACATTTCAATAACATAAAAAATGTCAGAGTACAAATCCCCAGGAAGGTCTCATGATGCGGAATACGAAACATGTGTGTGATGGGCTGCTACCGCGCCAGCTCCTTCCCCTTCGAGGAAGAGGTATTTGAAACCAAAACTAAAAACGGTAAGCACGAAGCTTAGTGAGTTCCCCTATCGTACTGCATATCATACAGTCACATATCATACATATTGCCGGGCATTTCTGGGGTGCCCGACCTACCCGGTACGGCCATTCTGGGGTGCCGAACTACCCGTGTCAAGCCATTCTGGGGTGCTGACTACCCATGTCACGCCGTTCTGGGGTGCTGACTACCCTTCGGTCCTGACGACCGAACCTCGGGGACTAGTCCCCTCCTACTACCTCTATCGCATATAATGTAAAAAGCCAGCATGCAAACATATCATCATATACTGTCAGACGTATCTGGGGTGTCTGACTACCCTTCGGTCCTAACAACCGAACTCTATTACTATCACATGTAACATATCATGCTAGCATATAATATATCAGGTAGTAGCAAACCTAGATGATATCACAAAGACAATCATCTATCATACATTTCCTACTGGTGGGCCGGCATTGTGGCCTTAGACCCACCGCTACTGGAAGGTAACTCACCTCGAAGTAGCTGCTGATCTGCGTGGGAAAGGTCTGTCTGCTGCTTCGGAAATCCTCCGACTCAAGGAAAACGTTGAGATGCCACAAAAATGCTTGGCCTCCTTCTCCTCTTCTTGATCTACTCCTCTTTCTCCTCAAAAATCTTCAAGAACACACCCAAAACACTTCAATCTCACAAGGAAAAGGGCAAAGACGATGTTGGGAGCTCTGAGGGTGAATGGGGGCGAGGTTGGGGCGGAAATGAGTGTTTAAATAGGGTGCAAACCCTTGAAATTTAGGGTTTCAACAGACAGCGGTGACTCGCCGAGTCCAGAATATGGACTCGCCGAGTCGCCAACTTAAACGTGCCCCCGGACCGCGTCCCTACTCGGCGAGTCGGACCTACAACTCGCCGAGTCCAAGGATAAAATGACAATTACTTGGATAAATTTTACGTACCAGGAACCAGGTGCTACAGTGAGCCACAAGTTTAAACATTTACTCAATCAAACGCCAAAATCATTAAACGAAACATTCACCGCCGAGATGGAAAATGGAAAGACGGAAAATACTAACGACATATACATAAACTGTACCCTCTCACTAAACAGTCATTCTTTTCAAATCAACCTCACGCTATTCTCAATAAAAAGTTTCGATGTCATCATCGACATGGATTGGATATATCCCGATCGTACTGATATTCTATGCTACGAGAAGGCTGTTCGCCTTAATCTACCAAGTGATGAAACCCTCGTCATTTATGGCGATAAGCCCAGTACGAACCTTCGCATCATTTCTTGCGCCAAGGGTCAGAAATACCTATGCAAAGAATACCACGTATTCTTGGCACATGTCATGAATGAAAAGCAAGAAGTGAAAGACCTCAAGAGCATTCTTGAATTCTATAATTTTCCTGATGTATTTCCTAAGGATCTTCCAGGAGTACGTCCTACGCGGCATGTTGAATTTAGAATTGATCTTATTCCTGGAGCTACCCCGGTAGCCAAATCACCATATCGTCTAGCCCCAGCTAAGATGTAGGAATTATCCAGCCAACTAAACAAACTACTAAGCAAGGGATTCATTCGACCGAGCTTCTCACCTTGGGGAGCACCGGTCCTGCTCGTAAAGAAGAAGGATAGATCGTTCCGAATGTGCATCGACTATCGTGAACTAAATAAACTCACCATTAAGAACCGATATCCACTACCACGAATAGACGACTTGTTCGATTAACTCCAAGGAGATGGTCGTTACGATTGGATGCGACTAGATGTGAAGGGTCAAAATCCATCACAGTTTGAAGTCTTTGGATGTGAATGAGAACCATTTCGGAATGTGAGTTGATGCAAATCTCGGAACCTTGGTTGCGAATCTCGGAATTCTAAGGGCCTTTTGTACTCGCCTTTATCAATTCCAATACGTGTATTCTAGTTTGATTCAAATTCAATTCAATAGGTCTTGATTTGTTTTCATCGATACTCAATCTATAGGTATAGATTGTTTATCAAAACTATATTTTTCTTGTTTTCTTGTAGAGAAAATTACCCTTGTTCTCATTTTCTTATCTTATTATTGAATTTTCCGTTGCAATCTAAATATTTAGAAATCACCCCCGATACACGTATCATATCTGGTATTAGATCTCCAAAATCCTACCATATTTTTTTTGATATCATTTGATGTTGTGATTCTTGTTTTGATTTGCTGTTGGTTGTGATTTTCTTGTTGTTGTTGTGATTCAGCGAGGTCTTGTCCATATTTCACTATTGATTCTGTTGAAATCGCATTTAAAGAAGCCATGAATTTCGAAGATCCAGATTTTCTAAATGTCGTGTGAGAAGCTATGTGTGGATTACAAGAAAAAGAAATACGACAGGCTAGGCGTGGACCGTTAAGGATTATTGAAGATTGCAAGATAAATGAATTGCCCGAGTTCATTGGTGGAGCCGATCCAGAAGATTATTTGGAGTGGGAGATAAAGATCGATCAGATTTTTGAGTACTAAGAATTAGACGATGAGAAGTGCTGTAAGTATGCAATCTTGAAGTTGAGTGGAGGAGCCTCACTTTGGTATAAAGGTTTGAAGAGGGTTCGTGAAAAAGATAGAAAAGATTACTTCTTGGGTTTCTTTGAAGAAAAAACTTCGAAAGTGTTATGTACCTGTTCACCATAGGATGACTACTTGTAGGAAGATGGTGAATCTGAAGCAAGGGAAGTTGAGTGTGGGGGATATATGAATGAGTTTGAGAAGTAAACGCTGGTGGGAGACATTGAGGAGGTAGAAGAACAAAAGATGGCTCATTTTCTTTCGGGGATGAATTATAATATCTATGGTATGGTGGAACTTTATCCTTTTTCATATTTTTATACACTTTGTAGCCTTTGTTTGAAGTTTGAAACCCAGACGAAAAGGGGTTATGAAGCGAATTCTAGCTTAGAGGATGCAAACACCAAGATTGACGCCTCTACTTCTGTGGATGCGAATGGGTCTTTGGTTGTGGGTGCTAAAATGTTCATCGTCGGTTCCTAAAACCACTATTCCATCCAAAGAGACGAAGGAGGTTACCTTGTCAAAAGTCTGATGTTTCAAATGTTAAGGTTTCAGACATTATCAGAATGTTTTTGCAAATAGAAGGGTGGTAACGTTGAGAGATGCTGTTGAAGTTCGATACAAGTTACTTGTGGAAGAAGAAAGAGTCAATAATACTTTTTAACTGAAGAAGCATGTGAAGGAGAAGAAGAAGAGGAAAAATACGTAGCACCAAAATGTGATATGATTTTGGCTCGTAGATCATTGCAAACACAGGTGGTGCAAGTTGATAGCAATCACCAACTATTTCATACGGAGTGTTGCGTGAAGGACAAGTTGTGTAGCTTAATTATTGATGGTGGGAGTTGTACGAATGTTGCTTGTAACGCCCGGGTTTCAGGGCTAAGCATTTTTGTCAATGTAATACTCTAGGTCAACTCTTGTAACTCTTTTTGAAGTAATAAAGATGAAATATTTGAGTATTATGTGAATTATGTGTGTTTATGTGTTTATTATTTAAATATAAATGTATAATTAATAGAGAATAAAAATAAGCGTCAAAATTAAAGTATGAGATAATCCCGATATCTCTACATAAAGTTGTAGAATATGTCTCAAGGTTTCCGTACATATAAAGAACGCCGAAATCCGAGTTATAACGAAGAAGTTATGGCCCGTCGAAGTTTTACGGCAAAACCGGCACGGCACTGGGAATCGTAAATAGTGAATTTACGATAGAGCGAGATTTAGCCTTAGTGATCTAAACGAAAGTCGTAGAATATGTTAAACTAAGAACATCGATAAAAAGAACGCCCAAATCTGACTTCGTATGAAGAAGTTATGAGATTTTAAACAGACAAATCCTGTCCCGGCTTGTTAAAAATATAACTTTAAAAATAAAGTCAAAATTAGCCGACGGAGTCTAAACGAAAGTTGTAGAGTACGTCTTCACCTACGCGTGGATATAAAGAACGTCAAAAACGGAGTTCGTATGAACGAGTTACAAATTATAATAGCATATTTACGTATTAAAATAAAGTATAAATCATGTATACGTACACACACACACACACACACACACATATATATATATATATATATATATATATATATATATATATATATATACATATGTATATATCATTAGAAAGGTATCGACGATGCGGTCATTATAAGACTAATGTTGAGTTCTTTCGACATTAGTTTAGTACAAATATCATTAAATCCATTTATAATAGTATTATAGAGGGGTGTTTAGTTGTTTATATAACTAAAAGGTCATTAAGTAATTATGGAGGGTAGTTTTTGAAAATTCAATTGGTATAAATAAGAGCCTTGGGCTTTCATATTTCTTACACCATTCTCTTGATTCAAGAGTCTTTCTCTCCTTATCCCCCGAGCATTTCGGTCCCTCGTGATTCGACTTCTCTTTCTGTAGCTTAGTATAGTAAGGTGAGCGCTGAAGCGCTGCACGAATCTTTATTAGAAAGATTCAGCGACGAAGTGCTGCCCCTGCAGAGCCCGACTCCTAGCTAAAACCCCCTTGTAAGTAAGTTATGCTTACCTTATTTTAATATAGCTTATATTTAAAATTAGTATTGTTATTATGAACTTATAATAAATATTTGAGCTATTATTATAACTTATATAAGTGTTGTTATAATATTTTTTTTAACTACTCGCGGTACGGGGAATCTGGTTTAAAGGGCCGCATAGGGTTGTTGGATTTCAGAAGTGCTATATGCCAAAATGGTCCTGCCCTCCGGTGTTTTATGTCTGGCCCCTGTCTGTACATAGTGGTTGGAAAATATTGTTTAACGCTTATATAATAATAATAATACTAAGACTAATAGTTGGTCACGGTAAATATTAGACTAAAATTTAGCGATAATAATGCTAGGTTTCGTCGAAGTAAAATAGAATCGTTAGAAGCAAGCGCTGCCCGATTTTGGAATCATCACCTTAACAAGTGAGTGCATAGTTACTTTCAACTTACACATAGATATGAAGTATTTTATATAAATTACGTGCTATGTGTGCATATTATCTGAATACTTGCTATCTATGCTAGATGAACGTTGTTATACATGTTTTCAATGATTTAAACTGTATATGTATTTTATATCTACGAAAATGTTGGGGTAAAACATGGGTAGATGCAATAGGTGATGTGTGATAAAATGATGAGAGGCCTCGATATTGATGTTGTTGATTCTGTCATCTAGCGGAGTATGGATGACGACCACGGACTCTTCTAGACAGTCCAGTGGAACACTAGCAGGCTCGCAACCTGTAGGTGTTTGTGAACGATATGTTCACCGGTGTACTCCATCCCCCACATGGTTGCCTTTAGGACATTTATTGCTGAGGAATCCCCTTAGCAGTAGTGTCCGTCCCGATGATGATCCTTAGGCTAGGTCCCTTATGATAGGTGTTTAGGGACGTAAAGTGAGGATAACGGGAACGGGTAATCGGGTTATTGTTGATCGATGAAATTAATAAACTTATTTATTGTGGGTTGAAAACCCTATGTGCTCACCAGGCTCCTAAGCCTGACCCACTCAGTTTTATGTATTACAGGTAGTGGCGCATGAGCATAGGTATGATGTTTTGGACGAGGGATTACGGATATAGGCCTGTAGATATGAAATAATGTAGTAAGGCTTATATTGTACTATTTATGATTTTGATCTGTACGAACATGACATCCCGAGTCTTTTAATGAAATACATTTCTATGGAAATGCTTTAGATAAATCTTTATCATATTTTTGTTTTGGGACAAATTCCGCAACACTTTCATTTAAAATGTAACTCTGATTTTTAAACAAAGCATAAACAAACCGGTCTTTTATGACCGTGATTTTGGGGATGTCACATTGCTTCTATTGAGATGGTTGCGAAGTTGGGTTTAGCTACTGTTGATCATCCTAAGCCATATGTACTTCATTGGCTAGATGATGGGGATAAGGTGAAAGTAACAAAATAGGTTCGGGTTGGTATAGTGATGGGATCGTGTGAAGACGAAGTCTTGTGTGATGTGATTCCAATGGACGCTTGTCATATTCTTTTGGGATATCCAGGGAAATTTGATAACAATGTGATACATAGAAAACGAAGCAATCAATATGAGTTGAAACATATAACGGTAAGAAAATTGTGTTATCACCTATGTCTTTCGCTGAAGTGAGATCAATGCATAACAAAAAATCAAAGAAGCTAAACCTCGCCATGTTGGTTAGCAATGGGGAAGTGGAAAAAGTTTTTGAACAAGAAGATACGACGGCTAAGGAGGTGAAGGAGATTGTGAAAGCAGATGGTTTAGTTGCGGATGTAGTTGCGGATATGATCGGAGTTTCAACGAAGACCAATGACTACTATGAAGAAACAAAGAACGAAACAAAGCCTGTGAAAGTTGATTCTCAACCATAACTTACGATGAATGCTCCATCTGATGTTCGTTCGAGGCCAAAAGATGTTGAAAATTTGTTAAGTCCAACTGTGGTTTTGAAAAATGATCCTAACCAAGTAAATCTGTTAATTCTTTGTTTGATGTTGAATTTGGTGCTAAAAATTATCTAGAATTGGAGAAAAAGATTGTTGATTTATCTGAAAGTGCGATTGGGGTTGTTGAAGATCGCTTGGAATTGAGGACAATTCCTTCCAAAAGGGGAGAGAATGACGCGAATGCAAAAAGGAGATTTGGCTGATGGATGCGAAAAGGCTAATGGATGCGAAAACAGTATTGGATGCGAAAGTGGAATCAGTTGCGAAAAGGGTCGTTGCGATTGGATGCAATCGATCACAATCCATCGCAGTCCGAAGTCTTTGGATGCGAATAAGAACCATTTTGGAATGTGACTAGATGTGAATCTTGGAATTCCAAGGGCCTTTTGGGAAGAGCTTGCATGGCTATTGATGCCGGTTAGAGCTGGAAGATTCTAGATATGTTTTTGACTTATTTTTAGCCTTTATTTAATAGTTTCCTTTTTTTATTAACATGTTTCTTTTATCTATTAGTTTTCTTTATCAATTCTAGGACACATATTCTAGGTTGATTCAAATTCAAATCAATAGGTCTTGATTTGTTTTCATCGATACTCAATCTATAGGTCTAGATTGTTTATCAAAACTATCTTTTTCGTATTTTCTTGTCGAGCAAGTTACCCTTGTTCTCGTTTTCGTATATTATTCTTGAATTTCCCGCTGCTCGAACAAGTTACTTGATAATCTAGGAGCAACTTACTTGAAAACAATTCCAGTTTTCATGCTCGAACAAAACATATAGAAGTCTATTTTCATTTTGTTAGAGAGAAGGTAGCAATGAGAGCAATGGATGTTAGATTCATATCTTCGATGATGAAGTTGCAAATGGACTTACAAAGCCTACAACTCGAAGTATGTTAGATAAGCTACCATACAATTTGAATCTAGTAGCGGTTAAGATTGAGGGAGAATATTGTAAACTAGATAAGAAAAGATAGCCTAATATTTGAATATTAGATATGCATGTTGTATAGATAAGATCCTTTATCTAACATCTTTGAATGATCAAGTTGCAGATGGACTTACAAAGCCTACAACTCGGAGTATGTTAGATCTAGGCTACGATACAATCTAAAAAAAACGGTTAAGATTGAGATAGAATGTAAACTAGATAAGAAAAGATTGACTAATATTGAATGTTGGATATGTAGATAAGATCCTATATCATAGGATCTACGGTTGTAATCGTTATATGTTTTCACAAAAAAAACATAGAAATTAAATAAGGGTTATTACTTTATTATAGCATCCCTTCTTCTTTTCTTATTTATTTATATATTTATTTGTTAACCTTATCAACCAAACGACAAGGATCTAAAATAAGTACGGGATTAGAGCCTTGACATCCTTCCCAAACCTTCCACCAAACTTTGAAACGTACCATTTTCTGGTCGCATAGCTTCGCCCCATCAACAGGAACGCAGTGCCTAGAGTCAAACAAAACGTAAACCCCGTCTGACAAATGCATGAGACTCCTACAAACTCCACAATTTCGAACATATAGTGTGGGCATATAACCAAATCGAACAATCCTCCTTTTGGGATCTTATACTCTCTATCGTCTTTCTTTCTTACGCTTGAGAGAATGTAATGATGGTAAAAGTTTCCAGTTATTCCAATCAAGAACATGCCAAGTCCAACGTATTTGAGATCGAAACCAGGTTGAGCAGGGGATTCTTGAGATAAATATTGGGCATAAATCATTGTAGCAATTGACAAAGTGTAGCTTAAACCGATGGTTATGGCAGCGTCAAGCATCATAGATCCGCTAAACTTGTGAACGAATAGGACCTGCACACGAAGCATGTAGTATGAAAACATTTGAACTGAAGTTTATAATTAAACAAGAAAAACATTGCATGCGTACGTACCTCGAGGATCCTCTTGAAGAAATGAATGGTGAGTACAGATATAACCATAAGGAATCGGCAATCTTGATGGGGAAAAAAGGTAAAAGAGGCAAGACCCACGAGGAATGATGGTGTATAGAACACAAGCATCCCGATTCTACTAGGCAGCTTAAGCTTCTCCTTGGCTTTTGGCTTGTTTGAACCAGTGTCGTCGTTATCACAAAACTTGGCGTACTGCTTGTTTTTGCCTATCAATTCCATGTAACCGGAAGTAATGAGAGCTAGCAGGTTGAAAATAGACATTGCATTGATGAACAAGGTAGGTGTTGATGGAAATAAGAATAACGAGATTACCATTTTAATTCTTGATCTCTTTGATGGTATATAGTAGTTGGTGCTTTTCAAGTAGGTATATATAAGGGCCAAAAAATGATGGTATGCAAGTGGGACAAAATGTGAATTAAAAACCAACGACCTGAATTCAATTCAAATTATACTTAGAGGTTTTAAAAAAGTTTCAATTTTTTTTACAGCTTATGTTTTTATAACGTTTTACATTTTAAATCTTTCTACTTATATATTTTAATACTAGTTTATAACCCGTGGAAATCACGGTTATAAAATTAATTCAAATTTTATAGCAAAAATTCATAATTATTAATCAATTATTTTAAATAGATAATTTTAAATAAATTATTAATTAAGAGATATACCAAAATTTTAAAATTAGTTATAAGTTCAAATTTTACATATAATTAAAAAAGTAAATGTTTCTATATAAAGTTTAAAATCTATTATTTAAAACATTAAACTCATTAATTGTGATAGTGATTTGCCTAATATATCTCATTGACACATGACATAATAGTAATATGGAGTTGTATTAGAGTGACACATGGCACAATGAGATTAAAACTATTCTTTTATTAGTATAGGGATTTTTAGGTTGTAATTTAAAAAAAAAATTATAGAACGGCATTAGGTTGTAATCTTTACATTGTTGTTTATTTTACGAATTTACGAAATGCCTGGTCCAGGGCTGCAGCGGCTGCTGTTGGCTGTTGGTGTTGAATTGAAGTATTGTTATTTGTTAAGCACTTAATCAGGGTTGCTGAAAGACTGGTTTTTCTTGGTGACTGATTTTGGTCTTGGTCCATTCAAAAGCTCATAATTCGTTTCTCATTGGTCTGCTCCAATCTGATTTTTATATGATGTCCCTTTTCCTATACTTTTTGTTCGTCTAACCAGCTCTTGGCTATGTTTTTCATTTTTTTATTTTTTATAAATATAATTACCCTTTTTTTTTTTGACGTAAGTATGAGTGTTTACATTTGCCCCATTTAATTTTGCCAAATCAATTTTTGACATTCATATAAAAAAAAAAGAATTTGGCATTTAATTCAACATTTTTTTAACCGATGAGAAACTTAATAAAAAATAAAACCGAGCCTAGCAAGTCACTAGATCCGGAGAAGGAAAAGTGCTAGAGAGTTCATACAAAATTGAAGGGAGAGTTACACCATTTGGTCCAAGGCAACTGGACAGAGAAACTTCTATATTTTCACCACACGAACACCAAAGAAATTATACCAACTACAATATA
This sequence comes from Lactuca sativa, assembly GCF_002870075.4. NCBI lineage: Eukaryota > Viridiplantae > Streptophyta > Magnoliopsida > Asterales > Asteraceae > Lactuca > Lactuca sativa. The sequence goes on from NC_056624.2 coordinate 200,970,652, forward strand.
TGAAGTAGAAAAGCATCTCCGGTTAAAGATTAAATCGTTTCTTGCCTTCTAAATGCTGAAAATCGTACCATATTATATAACAAGCAAGATTTTCTTCTTTTTTGTACATCACCTCTAATTGCTGCATAATCAAAGGAGTTTTGCCACTGATTGCACCTAGGGCTGTAAACGAACCGAATGAACACGAATTGGGGTTTGTTCATGTTCGTTCATTTAAATTAGCCAAACAAATAAACGAACACGAACGGATAAACGAACAACTTTTCTTGTTCATGTTCATTCGTTTAACAAATTACATTGTTCATGTTCGTGAACATGGTAAATGAACATAAACGAACACAAATAAACAAACGTAACTGAACATAAAATGAACTTATATAAACGAACATAAACGAACGTTCACGGACATAATTGAACGAACGAGATAATTGTTCATGTTTGTTCGTTTAACAAAACAAACAAGAATTTGTGTTCATGTTCGTTCATTTATTAAATAAACAAACATAAACGAACTTCAGGCCAAACGGTTCATGAACAGTTCGTTTATAGCCCTAATTGCACCTAATGAACTGTAACTCCATACCATAAGAATATCCATCTTAACAACAGCCAAACATGTAACCATCAAATGTTTTGAGGATTCCACACCACCATTGGAGCTCAAAGGCATGTTAACACCTTTCACTTGTAGAGCGTATGAAGTCAAAATACGCCCAAGACTGGCTCTCCAAACTGAACATGAAACTTTCAATGGTACGGTTTTTAACCTTGTGAACACAATACCCCTTATATATATATATATATATATATATATATATATATATATATATATATATATATATATATATATATATATATATATATATATGAGTAGGATCAAATGAGAACACCAAAAAGGTTTAGAACGTGAGAACAAAGTATATTCATTTGTGATTCCATGTATTCATTTTTGGAGAAATGATAAATTTTTACGCTTTTAATTTCAATAGAAGAGAAAAAACATATTCATGTTGATTGTGCGTAAAAATTTATCATTTCTCCACAAATGAATACATATAATCACAAATGAGTATACTTGTTCTCGCGTTCTCAACCTTTTAGGTGTTTTCATTTGATATTTTCCCTATATATATATATATATATATATATATATATATATATATATATATATATATATATATATATATATATATATATATATATATATATAGAGAGAGAGAGAGAGAGAGAGAGAGAGAGAGAGAGAGAACTAGGTTTAATTGTTTAAATTAAGTATTGTGTTATCGTATTCATAAATGTGGGCCAATCAAAATTAAATAAAAAATTAAATAATTAAATAAATAAATAAATAAGGGTAATTTAGTAATTTGTTTAGTAACTTCCAAAATTAATCCCTATAATCATGGTATTGACCTAATCTCTCCAATTTAAATCATGGATTCTAAAGTCGATCTCGTTCCCCTCGTTCCCCGTTATACGTTTTTTGCTTCAGGTTTGTGTATCGTCATTTTGACTGATCGGGCATAGGGGAAAGAATGGGACGAAAGCTGTGGGAGATTGATGACATAAATCGAGGGGCACCGGCCGATCGACTATCACCGGCATTTTCTTTCTTTTCTTTTTGGCCCGATCAGCAGCCACACGAATGGAGAAGGCAAAGAAGATCGCTGATCTCCAAGGGGGTGTTTTAGGTGGTTTAATCGACTGAATCGGATGGAGAGGAAGGTGAAGCGAGGGCAACAAGATTAACGTCGGCGAGATCTCCATCAGACCTTTGATTAACGCCGACGATATCTATCAGATTTTGCCTCTCGGTGGAGCTACTCTTGGTAGAGATGGTACCATGGTGATTCTTAGATTCTTCTTAAACAAACAACTTTTTTGATAAATTTTGCAAACGAAACTATCAATTACGAATTCAAAAGATCAATTTATTTGTTTGTAGCGATGACATTACGAATTCCATGCTCGCCTAAAGAACATCCATGGTCTGGAATCGGCTGTTTTGAAGGGTCACAAATCCGAGTTATCAGTTTGTAAGTATTTGGTAAATTACACTTTTCATCCTTTGGTTTATTTATATTTATAGATATGGGTCCATTGAAAGCCTTGGAAGTTTTGTAAGTTGCAAATTTATTATTCTTTTTCTTCAATTTATATTTGTTTTTTTATAAATTCTTGAAGCATTTTATTATTTGTTTTATATGGTAATTCCAATTCAAGTGGAATTTAGGGGTTTTGAATGATATGGGGATCATTATGTTTCTTTCAAATGGTCTGATTGATGCAAAAAAGGGACTGATTCAAATGGTCTGATTCATATTTCAATTTATGTTTTTTTCTTCTTCTGATTTAACACTTCATTTATGTGGACAGTGCAGGATCTTGACAATGTTGAATTCTGAAAAGGTATCAAGTATGTTTATGTAGATACTTAAATGGATGATATTGGTGAGATTCCAATTCTATTGGAATGTAATTACGTATTCCAATTCTGTTGGAATGGAAGTTGGAATCACAGAAGTTGATGCTTGAAGAACGGCTCACAAAATTGAAACGGGCCACATTATTCTTTTAGAATGTATTAGTCGTTGTTAGATTTTGATGTTTTCTTGCCCGTTTTGAAAGTTTTTTTAGTTTTATTCTTTAACAATAAATGTAATTCTTAACAATTGTTACCCGTATTCTATAAAAATAATGTATTTTTGTTTTTAATTCTTCAATTGATTGTTCAAGAATTTGTTATTCTACAAGAAGTTCAAACATTTATGGTTCAAGAATATTTTTATTTTTGAGTATATAATTAAATAAATAAACATATTATGTCAGAATGTCCGAATTAAAATAGTTATAATTCGTAAAATCAGATTTTTAAAATTAATATAATATATGATCCCTTAAAATATGCAATTTTTCTTTATTAAATCTATATTAATTGACTAAAATACCCTTGTAATTAAATTAGATGATATTTTTTAATTATATTTAATTCAATAATATATATTAATAATTTTATTAAAATAAGTAAAATTGATTGGCCCACAGTTATAAATACAATAACACAATAATTATTTTGAATAGAATAACCTAGGCATATATATATATATATATATATATATATATATATATATATATATATATATATATATATATATATATATATATATATATATATATTCAACTTCATTTATTTATTTTTATTTATCAATTTCAATGGACAAGCAATCAACAAAATATTAGTATATATTTGTATGTATCGTGTATGTATATTCGGCCCAACTCTTTATTGGCCATTGTTTGTATTGGTATTCTACATATATTTGTTAACGAATACAAAATTATTCAAGGGTCTTTGCCAAGGCTTCGGCCTTTTTCCCAAAAAAAAAAAAAAAAAATTATTCAAGGGAAAATCATTTGTCTATTTTGGTATCATATATCTTTACTCGATACTTATAATTCTTCTCCTCAATCTTTGTTTCTTTCCCTCGCGTCTCTTCTCAACCAGCCCTAGCATCACCCTTGTTCCATGGCTCCCAATACAAGTGAGTCAACAGAGAAACCGTATGGCATCAATAACAAATGCACATATGTTCCAATCACCCTTGATCTTGATGCCATGAGTTATGATGTCTGGCACACCCTATTTCAAGCCTTTCGTATTAGCTTCGGTCTTCAAAAACATATCAAAGACCCACCACCGACCAGATAACTTCCGAATGGGAGAAACTTGATAATCTCTGAAAGTTGTGGCTCTACGGGACCCTTTCTCAGCCCTTCCTTACGATGATTCTTAAGCCTGATGACAATAACGAAGCTCAAGCTATGCAACTCGATCAAGAACTCCGTACTCTTGACCTTGGAGACATGATCATTGCTGCTTACTACCAAAAAGTCAAGACTATTTTTTATCAACTGCCAAATATCGATCAACCTGTCACTGAAACTAATCTAGTTATTTACATGATTAATGGCTTGGGGGATAAATTCTATCAAGTTTCAGATATAATCCGTCATCAGCGTTCGCTTCCCACCTTTCTGGAGGCTCGTTCCATGTTGATGCTTGAAGAAACTCAACTCCAAAGTTCTCGCACCCATCCAGCACACCAGCGAGATCATAAGTCATAATCTTCTCCCACTCTACTTCTTTCAAGTTCAACTGACCCATCGCCCCCATCAACCTCACAGAGATTCTGATCGCCGCCACAACTCTCCGGCCATCGCAACAGGGCGTCAGTGGGGTGATCGTCGTCAACAAGAACGTCGTCGTGGGAGTGATCGATGATAGTCAGAATGCCGACAAAATAACAACAGCCACAATAGCGTTCCTCCATGGGTTGCCTCGACTTCTTTCTATCCTCCTTGGGCTGCTCCTACGTGGCAACAACGTTGGGCTCTTGGTCAATCTTTTCAGCAACAACCCAACTCCTTTGGTCCTCAGTGACAACTTCAACAGTCGGTCCAACAACCTGCTTCTTTTCATTCAGTCTGGCCCAATACTCTAGCAGGCCCAATAAACATGGCTACTTTTCTTCCCCAGGCGTTTCAATTCAAACTATGAGATTACAAGACGTGATCAATGCAGATTGGTTCATGGATACGGGGGCTACCAATCATCTTTCGTCGGACACGGGTAAATTACATATTATTTTTAATTGGCGTCCTTTTTCATCTATACTTTTCAGTGACGGGTCGCCCATACCCGTCACCAACATGGGACATGACATTCTTCTAACACCTCACCGTACCCTTCACTTAAATTATGTTCTTGTCACACCCAACATCATAAAAAATCTTATATTCGTTCGTAAATTTTAATTTACCACTGATAACAATTGCTCTATAGAATTTAACAAACTTGGTTTTTTTTTGTGAAGGATCCTCTGACAAAGCAAATTCTAATCCGCTGTGATAGCACTGGTGATCTATACCCGTTCCATTGTCTTCAAAGCCTGCCTCAAGCATTGCTCACCTCTACTCCCACCGTTTGACATCAAAGACTTTGGCACCCCAACCATGATGTGCTTCGTTTTTTTTTTTGTTTCTAGTTGTTCAATTTCATGTAACAAACAATTATCTTCTTTTATTTGCAATGCTTGTCCATTGGGAAAACATGTTTGTCTCCCTTTTTATAGTTCTAATAAAACTGTGGGTGCTCCTTTTGATATTGTTCACTCCGATATTTGGACCTCTCCCATTCCTAGTCTTGCTAGTTTCAAGTATTACGTCATATTTCTTGACCATTTTCTCACTTTGTTTGGGTTTACCCCTTGAGACAAAAATGCGATGCCATCTCCAAACTCCTACATTTCCGTGCTTATTATCACACTCAATTCAACAAAGAAATTAAACAATTTCAATGTGATCATGGGGGCGAATTTGACAACTAAACTCTTCACTCTATTTTTAACCAAAATGGCATTCAATTCCGTTTTTATTTGTAACGCCCCGTTTATTTAAATAAATTAATAAATGTGAGTCCCAAACTAATGTGTTAAGAATTTTGATAGTTGAGGGTTGTTTAGTAAATTACAGAGTTTATTTGAGAAGAATTTTAGAAGTAAGGGTATGCTTGGTAATTATTAGGATTTAAATTGTAAAGATTTTGAAATAATGGGGGCTAATGGGTAAGTTTCGAATTTATTTGGAAATGAATTTGGTGGGGAGGGACTAATCTTGGATAAAGGAACGGAAGTTTGAATGGACACAGGATATACCCGTATCCCTTTTCCCCCTACATCACTTCTTTAACCCTAACCTAAGACCATCTCCATTCCCCCCCCCCCCCCCCCCCCCCCCCCAATAAATGGAGTAAAAAATAGAGTAAATAGTGTTTCATCTCCAACCCTACTCCATTTTCTACCTTATTTTTTACCCTAAAAAGTATATTATTGGAATATTCCATTTTTATAACTTATATATATTGTTAAATATACCCATCTACTAATTAAACTCTATATTTATGATTAATTAATATAAATTAGTATATAATATTATATTATAAATATTAAATATTGTATTTAAATTATTAATAGTAGATAAAATAAACTAGAAATGTATAAAATAAAAATGAGAGGGACTAAAATTGACAACCAAACTTCACCTCCATTTTTGGAGATATAAATAGTATTCCCCCATATATAGGGGAATACTATTCATATCTCCAAAAATGGAGGTGAAAATGGGGTAGGGTTGGAGAAGAATGAGGGAAGAAATGGAGTTTAGGGGTGGGTTGGAGATGCCCTAAGAAACCATTTCCAGCCGCCATGCGTGAGTTGCCAGCCGCCGCTTCCCTTCCTCGTTCGTTTTTCGATCAGACGAAGCCACCTCGCCCCTGGAATGCCATCGCGACACTGCTGCTGGTCGGAGACGTCGTTGACAGCTCGGAGAGCCACCAAGATCGGTGGCAGTCGCCGTTTTTGCTGCTGAGAGGGTCATGCGTGACCTGAGGGTCCTCGGTAAGTATCGCCACCTGCTATTTCTTCCTTCCTCTCACCTGATCGACGATGTAACTGCCATCGGTGGCTGTTGGCCGCTGATCTCGCCGTTTCCGACGACATCAGCCACTTGGTTGGTGGCCGAATATTTATTGGTTCGAGTATATATGCTCTTGATCGTGTTTTTGGGGTTGGTTGAGCAATATTTTGGACAGAAAGCAACCGCCACCACCGTGAGGTGGTGGCTGCCATCTCTTTTGCCGCCACCAGCCACCGTGGGAGGGTGGTTGTGTGTGTGATTTAGTGTGTGTGCAGGCCTAGTTCGCGATTTAATATTGTATTGATATTCTTGGACATGAAAAATGAAGAAAACTCATCACCACAACCTTCTACCGCCATTCCGCCACCGTTAGCCACCATCTCCGGTGGCTGTGGGATTTCGAATGCGTTTAGATTGATGATTGAAGTACTTTTGATGTTGTGTTGGCCCAAGATCATAACCACCACCACCGTAGGGTGGTGGCTGCCGCCAAGCACCGCCGCCGGCCACCATGTTTGGGTGGAAAACCCTAATTATGAGTATTGGGCCTTAGACTTATTGGACCCATTTTTGGGCCATTGAGATTGGATTGTATATTAAGCCCAAATTCTCCATACCAATTATCTAGTAGAGTAAAGGACTTAATGGATTAAGTCCTTAATGGGCTAATTGAGAAAATACTAATATTTGAGAAATTATCAGGACACACACACAAGAATTATTTAATAAGTGAAATATTAAATAATAATCATTGACAGAAATTAATCTAAGCAATAATGGACTTAATGGATTAAGTCCTTAGTGGGTTAAGCCCTTAATGGGTTAAGTGAGAAACACTTAACCCTAATTATTATTTTATGAGAAACCCTAATTTCACTTGGGCTTTGTGTGGGCCATCCAAGAATAATCAAATGGACTAGAGTAATTAGTTGGGCTTTAGGGTAAGGACCATATGAAGGATTAGGCCCAATTTGGAAAGTTGGGCCATATGTTGGGCTTTGATCCCTAGTTGACTTTGGGCCTATGGATTGGGCCTTGGGCTTGGGTAAGCCAAGCTAGGGGTAATGTAGTAATTACCCAAAGTATGTATTTATAGTTATGTGTTAGAACCCAATTATTAATTGGGTGTTATTTTGGTGTTGACAGTTCGGGAATTTGTCATCCAACAACTAAGGTTGAGTCTGCGGGACTTCAGCAGTATGAGATTTTGTCTACGGGACGTCAGCAGTGTGAGGTGAGTTTCCCTCCAGTAGGAACAGGTCTACGGCCACAATGCCGGCCCGTTTAGTTAGCAGTAGTTCCGGACTTCAGTCCGATGCAGTAGTTCAGTATGCTTGGTGTCTTTGTGATACAGACATGGTATGAGTTATGTGTTCCGGACTATGGTCTGATGTAGTATGCAGTATATGTGTTTATATTATATGCTATGATTATGTTATGCTATGTTCAGTTAGTTCCGGACCTCAGTCCAATGCAGTAGTTAGAGTGCTTGATGTCTTTGTGATTCAAGCATGTTTTGTGTTATGTGTTCCGGACTCTGTTCCAATGCAGTATGCAGTATATGTATTCATGCTAGTTGACATGTTTATGTTATGTTATGTTCAGTTAGTTCCGGACTTCGGTCCGACGCAGGGGACAAGGTCCCAATCAGTTCCAGACTTTGGTCCGATGCAGAGGGCAAGGCCCTGGTTAGTTCCGGACTCCGGTCCGATGCAGTTTCCGGACTTCGGTCCGATGCAGAGGGCAAGGCCCTGGTTAGTTTCCGGACTTCGGTCCGATGCAGTGGGCAAGGCCCAGTAGATGCTTTATATGTTATTGTATGGTATGTGGTAGTTTGGGGGAGCTCACTAAGCTTCGTGCTTACGATTTTCAGTTTTGGTTTTAGGTACTCAGTTTTCAAAAGAGGAGCTCGGGAAGATTGCATTGCACACACCATTTGTTCAGCCTGGGATGTTTATACTCTGATATATTTGACAGCTGTTAAGATATTTTGAGATACATTCTTTATGATTCTTATATGACGATTGATGAATATGGTTTTATTACTAATTTAAAATGAAATTTTAAGACTGTATTTTTGGGATGTTTCATTATTTCCCTAAAACTTCTCAAAAAATGGTAAACTGGAATGGATGTTACGCACTATAAATAATCAAATTCTTTCCCTACTTTTCCAAGACCATCTTCCACCCACCTTTTGGGTTGAAGCCCTCAACATGGCTGCCCATCTTCTAAATCGCCTACCCTCTAGATCCATCGCCAACCATACACCATTTTACAAACTCTACAAAAAGCATCCCACATATGATCATATTCACATTTTTGGATGCCTATGTTATCCTCATCTCCACCCACATCATAAACTTGCTCCTCGCTCCACTCCTTTCATATTCCTTGGGTATCCCGAGAATCATCAGGGTTTCCGTTGCATTGACCTAACCACTAAAAAGATCATTATCTCCCGCCATGTCAATGTAACATCCCATTTAAAATAGAATAATTAAATAATAAACCCGGAACCCCGAGAAGTAATTATTATTATTATCATTTTATATTATTATAGCCTAAAATTCATAATATTTATCGGAGTGTTGGTTTCGGGGAGTCAAATGACATGATTTAGAGTTTTAGGGGTTAAAGTGTAAAATTCAGACTTAATTTGTAAAGGATTTAAGGAGGCAGGGTTTAAATGGTAAGTTATGGATATGTCTCGAAAGAAAAGGGAAAAGGAGGGGCGAATGTTTTCATTATGGGGTGATGTTTCATGGGAGTCAGGTATATAACCCTCGTCTAAACCCTAACCCTAGGAAACCCATTTCAACCGCCACCTTGGGCCTCCGAATCCTCCCAGCCACCACCTTCACTTCCTCCTTCCGACGCCGCACCACCACTGCGTTCCTTTCGTGTTTCCGACCAACGAAGACAACCGGTAACGCCTCCTTATCTACGACCGTAGATACCGAGACCAAGGATAGACAGCGGGTGACCTATGGGTGTTGTCGGATTCTCACTTCCAGCCGTTGTTGCACATTTCTATTGAAGACGGGGTTTCCGCCTCCACTCCAACCCGCCGCCGTCGTTGATGTAGTAGTGGAGGCTGATTTTGCTCACGTTGGATCACGTCCCTTCTCAGCCATCACAGTGCAGCGCCGTCGGCTGCTAGCACTACTGCCGTTTGTAAGCTCAGCCGCTGCCACCGCCATACGCCATTAGGTGGGTGGTGGTATTACTATTCCGGGCATGTGTGTGTATGTGTATCTTTGGGTGTGTTCGAGTCAAGGTCAGGTGGGTATGATTTTGCTTGGCCGAAATTCGAAAGAGGGCCACCACCACTGTGAGGTAGTGGCTAGCACCTCCGACCACCACCTGCCGCCACAGAGTGGATATGTGTGGGTGATTAATTTAGTGTGTGTGTGTTTAATTGTTTTTTTGTGATGTATGTTGTAATTGGTAAAGGAATAATGAAAAGAAACTCATAACCACCATCGTGAGGTGGTGGCTGCCGCCTCCTGCTGCCACCAGCCGCCGTGTTGGGTGGCCGTGTGCTTAGTTGTGTTTGGATTGCTTTTGGAGTGCTTGGACACGATTGGACTAGAACCATAACCACCACCGTGAGGTGGTGGCCGCCGCCGTGAGCCGCCATTGACCACAACTACCCGAGGTGGTAGTGGGTGGTGCTCAACTAATGAAACCCTAGTGGGGCTAATGGAACCCTAATAGGCCCAATGAAACCCTAATTAACCTAAAATCCTAACCATGTGACTAATTGGCTAGTATTGGGTAGGAAACCATAATTAGGGTTTGGAAAACCCTAATGTCATGAAACCCTAATTTTGGGGATTTATCGGGACACGCATGTGAATTATTTAATAAACCTAAAATATTAATTAATAATCATTTGCAATTAACCTAACGAAATATTGGACTTAATGGATTAAGTCCTTAATGGGTTAAGTAAGAAACACTTGAGTTGGGCCTTTCTTTTGGGCCTTGGTGATTGGGTTATTGATGAGCTATCCAAGAACAAGTGAATGGACTTAAAATAATTGGATATGCTTTAGGATAAGGCCCATATGAGGGGTTGGGCCGAATTTGGAAAATTGGACCATAATATGGGCCTTAATGATTATGAGATATTGGGCCATTGGTATACCAATAGTTTGGACTAGAATAAATGGATGGCCTTAAGGAAAGACCATTTAGAGGTATGGGCCCAATTTAGAAAATTGGGCCATATGTTAGGCTTTGTCCCATTACTTAACTTTTAGGCCTTTAGAGTGTGAGTTGCACCTTGGGCTTGGAACATAATTATTAATTGGGTATTGTTTGATGTTGACAGTTCGGGAATCTGTCAACCAGCAGCTGGATTTTCATCCGCGGGACTTCAGACGTGCCATGCGAGTTATCCTCACTATATCAACAGGGTATAAGGCACCAATGCCTACCCTTTTCGGATTTGTATCCGGGTTTATTACACGTTATGCTTTATGATATGTATCCTGGTTATAGGATGGTTGCTTGTAACGCCCGTAGATCCTGGCTAGTCAATTTAGAGGCAAGAATAAAAAATCTTAACCAAGTTGTAGAACATGTCACAAGGTTTCCGTACATATAAAGAACGCCGAAATCCGAGTTATAACGAAGAAGTTATGACCCGTCGAAGTTTCGCGACGGAACCGGCACGGCACCGGGAAGCGTAAATAGTGAATTTACGATAGAGCGAGATTTAGCCTTAGCGCTCTAAAAAAAGTCGTAGAATATGTTAAACTAAGAACATCGGTAAAAAGAACGCCCAAATCTGACTTCGTATGAAGAAGTTATGATTTTTCGAAGTTTCGGATTAGCAGTGTACAACCCAAAATTCGAATGTTAGATCAAGCAGTTTTTAGCCGACACGACCTAAACGAGAATCGAAGATCTCATTAAGAGTAGCGTAATGAGAGAAAGATGGGCGAAAACGGACATCAGACGAAGAAGTTATGAGGATTTAACGGACCAATCCTGTCCCAGCCTGTTAATAATATAAAATTTAAAATCGAGTCAAAATTAGCCGACGGAGTCTAAACGAAAGTTGTAGAGTACATTCCCGCCTTCACGTGGATATAAAGAACGTCGAAAACGGAGCTCGTACGCGAAAGTTACGAATTTTTAAAGATTGTACTCGATTTGCGAGATCTGATACGAAGTCGCTGACGTGGCGCTTTCCCAGCCGTCCAATGATGATCGGTGAAGTCGCCTCGGATCGTGACACGTAGCCCCCTCGCTACGCCCAACGTTCAGTCTCGTACGCGCCGCGTTCGCTTAGCCATGCTCGGTCCAGGAGAAGCCACGTCGCACCACCGAGCCTTTGCCACCTGATCATCTTATCCGTAGTTACGCCCCGCGTATGGTCCTCGGTACGCCCAGCGTACTCCGAGGCTGCGGTCTATAAAAGGGAAGTGAAGCCTCTCGAATTTTTCACACCTTCCACCACAAGTTTCTCTCTCTACTTTCTCTCACTACCCCCTAACCCTCTCCTAAGCCTAGGTAAACCCCCTAGCACCCCGAGGGAAGCCCCGAGGCTCCCGGAGTCCCGAGAAAAAGGAGTCTTTCGGTTTCGAAACGCTGCTCCAAATAAGTTCCGGTTTTCGATAAAATTCGCTGTAAGTGTGCTACGCTTACACAATTTTTAATATAGCTTTCGAATAATTATAGGAATGTTATTAGGTCCTTAAAATAATTATTTGGGCTATTATTATGAGTTATATTGAGTGTTATTAACGCTTAATAATAGTCAGACTAATTAATTTGTCGGTTATCGTTAGACTAAACCCTAGTGGTATTGGTACTAGGTTTTATCGAAGGAAAATCGTTTTGAGAGTATCGAAGCGCTGTCCGAATACTGAGTCATCACCTTTCAGGTGAGTGCATGGTCCCTTTCATCTTACACATAGATATGAAGTATTTTATTATAAATTACGTGCTATGTGTGCATATTGTCTGAATACTTGTTGTATATGCTGGTGAAAGATTTTTATACATGTTTTAAATGATGTAAACTGTATAAAGTATTTTATATCTACAAAATATGGTGGGTAAAACATGGGTAGATGAATGATGAGGGATAAAAGCTGATATAGAGGAACATTAGTAGCATGGACCTAGTGCCCTATAGGTATACATTGGCAGCAGTGGACCTAGTACCCTATAGATGAGCACTGGCAGCTGCGCCACAACCCGTAGATGTTTTAGATCTACGGTAAACGTCCTAGCAGCTGCGCTCTAAGGACAGTATCGGCAGCTGCGCCTAATAGGGAGCCTTATGACCATGACAGTAGCGTTTAAAGGTCAATACCGGCAGAAGCGCCTCATAGAAATGTCCCAATTCTGGCAGGTGTGCCTAAGTGACAAGATTAGCAGTTGCGCTTAACCAATGTGTCATTGGCAACAATTGACTTCATGTTGTTTCCTTAGGATGATCCTTAGGAATGATTGAATGAGAAATAGCTGATTCTTAGGGTAGATCCTTAAGAATAAAGAAGATAATGGGGATGGGTAATTGGGTTGATTGTTTGATTGTTTAAACATAATAATTATAATATTGTGGGTTGAAAACCCTATGTACTCACCAGGTTTCCCAACCTGACCCACTCAGTTTATTTATATCACAGGTGTTGATGTGAAGTCGCATTACACTAAGAGATTTAAAAGAGATGTAGATCACTAGAGTAAATGAATGTAAATTCTGTTTATGATTATGTTTCTGTATTGACGATGATCTCCCAAATGTTTTAAAAGCGAATAAAAATATATTTCTTTAGAAATGCTTTGATAACGCGATTATCATGTTTTTCTAGGAACAAGTTCCGCTACATTTTTATTAAAAGAGATACTCTGATTTTTATAAAGCATAAACAAAAGCGGTCTTTTCTGGCCGTAAAAATGGGGATGTCACAGTTGGTATCACAGCATTAGTTTAAGCGAACTAGGAATATGGATTTATTTATAGACTTAAACTTAGAATGCTAAGCGATGATTGTGAGGTGTGAGCACTAGATTATTTTAGGAATTGTGCCTAAAATGCTTTTATGTGCTAAATGCTTGTGCCTGATATGCTGTTATTTGTTCGGATCTATGGTCTGTTGCCGACCGGATCTGGAAACCTTATGTGTTTAGGATTCTAAGCGTTTAACTACGATATTAGAACTAGCATATAAACGTTTCGAAGTGATAAGGATGATTTAAACGTCAATCCTAAGTAAAGGTCTAGATTCACCTTATTCGGTGTATAGATCAAGATGGAAAGAACCCGTAGCGGAAACGTGAATGGGAACCAAAACCAACCCCCAGTGATTGAGCAAATACCGGTTGTGGTAGCCGTTGCTGAGCTAATAACAATGGACAGAGTGCAAGCAATGATCCAGGCGATGTTGGATCGTCAAATGGAGGAAACCAGACGTTTGCTCCATCAAAATCGAGAGGAAGCGACCATTCAGATCGAACAACATGAGTTGAACGAAGGGCAGACTGAGGAAGGAAACTACAGTGGGACTGTTGGTCAAGTCAACCCACCAATAGTTTGACAGAACAACCAAGATGACGAAGTCAAGAGGTATGGATGAAAGTACAAGGATTTTCTGACTTGCAAGCCATCAACTTTCACTGGAAAGGAGGATCCGATCGGGGTCATGGATTGGATCTTGGAGATGGAATTAGCTTTCATGACGTGTGGTTGCAAGGGAAAACAACAAACCACGTTTGCGGTACGCCAGTTCAGAGGAGGCGTGGTTCGTTGGTGGAATACCTTGGGAAAGACGCTGAGCCCCAATGAGCCCCTGCAACTGACATGGGCAGAATTTCTGGTGCAATTCAAATGTAGGTACTGCTCAGCCCAAAATCGGCTCGAGCTAGAAAACCAATTCCTTACCTTGAAGAAAGGAAGCATGTCTGTTGATGAATACACCAACAACTTCACAGAGAAGATGGAGTTCTCCTTAGGTCTTGTTCCGGATGAGCTGACGAAAGTCGACAAGTATGCAAAAGGACTTCCATGGGAGTACGCGGTGCCAGTGCGTCAGGCACCTACCTTGGAGGAAGCTATCTGGGCTGCCAAGTCGGTTGAGGAGATGATCAAGGGAAGAGCTGCCAACAAGACTGAGGTTGGCGAAAAGAGGAAGTTTGAGGGGTCTGCAAAGCCCGATGAGAGAAGCAAGACCAGTACCAGGAAGTTTAGAGGAGGGAGTGAAGAAAGACGGTGCGAGAAGTGCAAAAAGAAACACTCTGGAAAATGCGGTGAAGAGGTGACTTGTTTCAAGTGTGGGAAGCATGGGCATTATGCCAATGAGTGTAAATTCAACAAAAGGGTGTGTTACGAATGTAACGAGGAAGGGCACTTCAAGCAAGATTGCCCAAAGAGAGAAGGGGCTACAAAGCCAAATGTGCCGCCGAAACCAAAGGCAAGAGCATTTCAAATGATCCTTGACGAAGCAGATAACAATGCGAGGATTCAGGAGTGAGGGCTTGACATCCGAAGGTCGAGTTATGAAGTAGCCATAGAATCATATGATGTAGCCTGTTAGAGGAATAGTCTAGGGTGAACTTGAACACCTGTGTAATAGTTTCAAGGAATAATAAAAACCTTCGTTTTGATATTTGATGTGTTAAGCTGTTATGTGATTTTCTTGTGTGGTGACTTGGAAAACTACGGGACAATACTTGGGACGAGTATGAGTAGGTGTGAATGGTAGTAGAGGCCTATGCTACCAGAAGAACAGGACTCACACTTGGATCAGGGAAAGTCACAAGGTTACCAAGAAGCTAGTAATTGATTTTGTTTTATTCAAGTATGTCGTTACCATTGTTTCGGTAATGACTAAGAAGATTGTTGTTATCCCGACCCTAGTGGTCATATCACATAGAGTCCGACTACGCTGAGTAGGTTACGTGGTTCAGAGAACCAAGTTTGATGTAGCGTCCGACTTAAACCAAACGATTGAAATCAAAGCGATCAATAGAAGTATCACGCTCGTTTTTAAAGAAATTGGTAACTAGAAATGCCTAATGTTAAAGTGTGATTATATCACATTAGAACATGAAGGAAGGCATAGTCTGTTTTAGAATTTAACTCTAAGAGACCTAAGTCTAAGTGTTGCAACATACGATGATAGGTCATTAGAATATGACACATTGATCTATAGTAGTAATAAAAGAACTCATCTCAAGTTCGTATCCAGTAAGGATCAAGATTGTGACTTGAAGGTCATAATTTGGAGTCTAACCTGAGGTAGAGAGCAGGTGCACGATCGAGTACTGCTTACAGTCAATAAGTCTAAGAGATAGACTAGAAGAAATATAGAAGTTATAATTATTACCTAGGATGAAGAGATGATGTATGGAGTCATTATATGATCCCTGTTTCATTGATGATTCCGGGACGTAATCATCCTAAGGGGGAGATAATTGTAACGCCCGTAGATCCGGGCTAGTCAATTTAGAGGCAAAAGGGGTCGAAAATGACTTTTCGACAAAAGATTATTTAGAATAAATAATCTTAACCAAGTTGTAGAATATGTCACAAGGTTTCCGTACATATAAAGAACGCCGAAATCCGAGTTATAACGACGAAGTTATGACCCGTCGAAGTTTCGCGACGGAACCGGCACGGCACCAGGAAGCGTAAATAGTGAATTTACGATAGAGCGAGATTTAGCCTTAGCGCTCTAAAAAAAGTCGTAGAATATGTTAAACTAAGAACATCGGTAAAAAGAACGCCCAAATCTGACTTCGTATGAAGAAGTTATGATTTTTCGAAGTTTCGGATTAGCAGTGTACAGCCCAAAATTCGAATGTTAGATCAATCAGTTTTTAGCCGACACGACCTAAACGAGAATCGAAGATCTCGTTAAGAGTAGCGTAACGAGAGAAAGATGGGCGAAAACGGACATCAGAAGAAGAAGTTATGAGGATTTAACGGACCAATCCTGTCCCGGCCTGTTAATAATATAAAATTTACAATCGAGTCAAAATTAGCCGACGGAGTCTAAACGAAAGTTGTAGAGTACGTTCCCGCCTTCACGTGGATATAAAGAATGTCGAAAACAGAGCTTGTACGCGAAAGTTACAAGTTTTTAAAGATTGTACTCGATTTGCGAGATCTGATACGAAGTCGCTGATGTGGCGCTTTCCCAGCCGTCCGATGATGATCGGTGAAGTCGCCTCGGATCGTGACACGTAGCCCCCTCGCTACGCCCAACGTTCAGTCTCGTACGCGCCGCGTTCGCTTAGCCATGCTCGGTCCAGGAGAAGCCACGTCGCACCACCGAGCCTTCGCCACCTGATCATCTTATCCGAAGTTACGCCCCGCGTAAGGTCCTCGGTATGCCCAGCGTACTCCGAGGCTGCGGTCTATAAAAGGGAAGTGAAGCCTCTCAGATTTTTCACACCTTCCACCACAAGTTTCTCTCTCTACTTTCTCTCAGTACCCCCTAACCCTCTCCTAAGCCTAGGTAAACCCCCTAGCACCCCGAGGGAAGCCCCGAGGCTCCCGGAGTCCCGAGAAAAAGGAGTCTTTCGGTTTCGAAATGCTGCTCCAAATAAGTTCCGGTTTTCGATAAAATTCGCTGTAAGTGTGCTACGCTTATGCAATTTTTAATATAGCTTTCGAATAAATATAGGAATGTTATTAGGTCCTTAAAATAATTATTTGGGCTATTATTATGAGTTATATTGAGTGTTATTAATGCTTAATAATAGTCAGACTAATTAATTTGTCGGTTATCGTTAGACTAAACCCTAGTGGTATTGGTACTAGGTTTTATCGAAGGAAAATCGTTTTGAGAGTATCGAAGCGCTGTCCGAATACTGAGTCATCACCTTTCTGGTGAGTGCATGGTCGCTTTCATCTTACACATAGATATGAAGTATTTTATTATAAATTACGTGCTATGTGTGCATATTGTCTGAATACTTGTTGTATATGCTGGTGAAAGATTTTTATACATGTTTTAAATGATGTAAACTGTATAAAGTATTTTATATCTACAAAATATGTTGGGTAAAACATGGGTAGATGAATGATGAGGGATAAAAGTTGAAATAGAGGAACATTAGTAGCATAGACCTAGTGCCCTATAGGTATACATTGGCAGCAGTGGACCTAGTACCCTATAGATGAGCACTGGCAGCTGCGCCACAACCCGTAGATGTTTTAGATCTACGGTAAACGTCCTAGCAGCTGCACTCTAAGGACAGTATCGGCAGCTGCGCCTAATAGGGAGCCTTATGACCATGACAGTAGCGTTTAAAGGTCAATACCGACAGAAGCGCCTCATAGAAATGTCCCAATTCTGGCAGGTGCGCCTAAGTGACAAGATTAGCAGTTGCACTTAACCAATGTGTCATTGGCAACAATTGACTTCATGTTGTTTCCTTAGGATGATCCTTAGGAATGATTGAATGAGAAATAGCTGATTCTTAGGGTAGATCCTTAAGAATAAAGAAGATAATGGGGATGGGTAATTGGGTTGATTGTTTGATTGTTTAAACATAATAATTATAATATTGTGGGTTGAAAACCCTATGTACTCACCAGGTTTCCCAACCTGACCCACTCAGTTTATTTATATCACAGGTGTTGATGTGAAGTCACATTACACTAAGAGATTTAAAAGAGATGTAGATCACTAGAGTAAATGAATGTAAGTTCTGTTTATGATTATGTTTTTGTATTGACGATGATCTCCCAAATGTTTTAAAAGCGAATAAAAATATATTTCTTTAGAAATGCTTTGATAACACGATTATCATGTTTTTCTAGGAACAAGTTCCGCTACATTTTTATTAAAAGAGATACTCTGATTTTTATAAAGCATAAACAAAATTGGTCTTTTCTGGCCGTAAAAATGGGGATGTCACAGTTGGTATCACATCATTAGTTTAAGCGAACTAGGAATATGGATTTATTTCTAGACTTAAACTTAGATTGCTAAGCGATGATTGTGAGGTGTGAGCACTAGATTATTTTAGGAATTGTGCCTAAAATGCTTTTATGTGCTAAATGCTTGTGCCTGATATGCTGTTATTTGTTCGGATCTATGGTCTGTTGCCGACCGGATCTGGAAACCTTATGTGTTTAGGATTCTAAGCGTTTAACTACGATATTAGAACTAGCATATAAACGTTTCGAAGTGATAAGGATGATTTAAACGTCAATCCTATGTAAAGGTCTAGATTCACCTTATTCGGTGTATAGATCAAGATGGAAAGAACCCGTAGCGGAAACGTGAATGGGAACCAAAACCAACCCCCAGTGATTGAGCAAATACCGGTTGTGGTAGCCGTTGCTGAGCCAATAACAATGGCCAGAGTGCAAGCAATGATCCAGGCGATGTTGGATCGTCAAATGGAGGAAACCAGACGTTTGCTCCATCAAAATCGAGAGGAAGCGACCATTCAGATCGAACAACCCGAGTTGAACGAAGGGCAGACTGAGGAAGGAAACTACAGTGGGACTGTTGGTCAAGTCAACCCACCAATAGTTCGACAGAACAACCAAGATGACGAAGTCAAGAGGTATGGATGAAAGTACAAGGATTTTCTGACTTGCAAGCCATCAACTTTCACTGGAAAGGAGGATCCGATCGGGTCATGGATTGGATCTCGGAGATGGAATTAGCTTTCATGACATGTGGTTGCAAGGGAAAACAACAAACCACGTTTGCGGTACGCCAGTTCAGAGGAGGCGTGGTTCGTTGGTGGAATACCTTGGGAAAGACGCTGAGCCCCAATGAGCCCCTGCAACTGACATGGGCAGAATTTCTGGTGCAATTCAAACGTAGGTACTGCTCAGCCCAAAATCTGCTCGAGCTAGAAAACCAATTCCTTACCTTGAAGAAAGGAAGCATGTCTGTTGATGAATACACCAACAACTTCACAGAGAAGATGGAGTTCTCCTTACGTCTTGTTCCGGATGAGCTGACGAAAGTCGACAAGTATGCAAAAGGACTTCCATGGGAGTACGCGGTGCCAGTGCGTCAGGCACCTACCTTGGAGGCAGCTATCTGGGTTGCCAAGTCGGTTGAGGAGATGATCAAGGGAAAAGCTGCCAACAAGACTGAGGTTGGCGAAAAGAGGAAGTTTGATGGGTCTGCAAAGCCCGATGAGAGAAGCAAGACCAGTACCAGGAAGTTTAGAGGAGGGAGTGAAGAAAGACGGTGCGAGAAGTGCAAAAAGAAACACTCTGGAAAATGCGGTGAAGAGGTGACTTGTTTCTGTTGGGTTTTGAGCATTCTAACACTCCTAAGTGTACATGCAACCCTAAATACCTTGGATCTATGTTTTCTCTATTATACATGCAAATAAGAACTTCCAAGGTATTATCCTAATCTAGCATACAAAACAATGAATGTAACAAGATAGAATACATACCTTTTTGATGTAGAAAGTCTTCATGAAACTTGAGTGCATAGCCCCAATAGTGTGGAAGCCTCAAATGGAATCACAATCATCAAAACACTTAGAATAGCTTGAGAGAATTCTACAACTCATGAAATCGGCTAGCCCTTTCATTTCACACACTAGTAGCCGATTTTGGTCAAGAATAAGATGCTTATATAGTTAGGGTTACACCATGTAAACCCTAATAGACATGGCCTTTCATTTCCATGATCCATGGGTACAAATACACCATGGAGCATCCATGGACCATCCTATGGGTTTTAGCCCAACTTGATTATCCATGGCGCATTAGCCCACTATACAAGTATGGATGATTTACACAATCAACCCATATATTTAATTAGTCTTCTTTTGATCACTTAATTAATCCTAGATTAATTCTTGATCAATACTAATTAAATAATCTTATTATTCTTATTATTAATATACTAGAACTTATAATATATTAATAACCATAAGTGTCTTATTTCTCTCATTATAGTCTTTCCAAGTGCATGATGGTATGCAACCCAAATGGACCATGCCGGGTCGGGTCAAGTCTTACCAATTATAGTTATGGACTTAGACTTTAATCCAACAGTCTCCCACTTGGATAAGTCTAAAACTATTATTGCGTATGACTTCAAACCTAACTGGCAATCGTAGCTCTTAAAGCCGCTGTCGAACTCTGACCTTGTAGATGAACTCTGACCTTTGTCAATGACTTGTCCATTAGATAAGGGATCATATATTCCTCCATTCTAGATATCATATGGACTGAGACATGGATTATAATCATTCTCTCTGTCCATTTGTTGTTTCCCGATTTGCGATTTATGACGACTGACTAATTGAACAAATCAAATCAGTCCTGGCCCGGCCGAGCACTTCCATTTGTCATCATCAAATCATCGAGGGGCCCACAGATATCGCTTTTATCCCGAAGGTAAAAGGAACAGATAAACTTCGACTCATATGGCTTGTTCTACTACTTGTTGAATCATACACAAAGGCACGTTTTATAACACCGAGTTACCGTATGAGTTTTCGTGCAATCAATGTACTATCAACTCATAGTAACAACTCATATCTCTAGGTTTGAAGAATATAAGATATTATCGTCTCATGATCACTCGTGATAAAATCCATGAAGTGATTCCAATGAGCGCGGGTTGAATCCAATACTCAGAACTTATGAGCACTTATGAGTGTTGTAGCCCTTTGTCCAACACCTTAGACCTCTACAAGCCAACCCATGACAGTCTTAATTCATATCTACTTCCAACATATGACCGACTGTGGATGATTTGAATAACTTAGTCATTCCGGAAGAATAACCTAGTTTATTCGGGAAGTCAAAACATGCAAAGTGAAACACAATAATAATTGAATCTAATATGGTATCAACTCTTTGAACATAAATAAAACACCTTTTATTTATCACCATATGATTACACATTATTCATTGTATACTGTTTCAGCTATCAACTTTATTCTTGAATTTAAAACAATAGTTGTCCCATGCTCCAAGCATGTACACTATGTTTTCTTAAACACTAGTCATGCCATACACCAAGTATGCATACTATGTTTGTCTATGATCTTTACTTTGTGAACTAGATCAATTGAACATAACTTCAATGATTCTCTTTTCACACTCCCAAATCCTTACCGCAAATGCAAGAATTCCAAATTCATGTCATTTACTGAAATCTGTTAGATTCTAAACTTATATGCATTGATCCTCTTGTAATGATTATGCACAAAGTCATAAAGACTTGACAACAAACATTACAGAGCATTCCAAAGGAGATTATCTCCTTGGAAACATCCTTCTTGCATTAAGTTTCCTTAATCTTACACAGATTGAATAATTTCTAACTTTGAAACATTTCCAGATTCCATTTTGACTATCACTTCTGAACAAGAGTTGCCTCCTTACAGACTATGTCAAAATGGTCCTTCCAGAATTATCACTACTATACTTCCAACTGTCCTTGAGCAACCAATCTTTGGTAAACCTTAGATTGTCCTCGACAATTGTTTAATCCTTTTAGTCATATCCAGTTCTAAACTTTTTCCCTTCTTAATGCCCCAGGCATTTGGAAAATTTTTAGAAAGGGTGAATATAGCACATATAATCGATCCTATATCCGAAGCATATGGGACACGATTCATGATGTCTCACATAAAGACTAAACTAGTCTTTTGCTATAACATTTCCATTTCTATTTGCCAAGTTCTCATAATTCAGATTATGAAAAGGGATGTCGTAATCATAATCGAATTTTAGAACGCAAATAATGGACCCGTATACAGAATTTCCTATAGCACATGTAATCGATCCTATATCCGAAGCATATGGGACACGATTCATGATGTCTCACATAAAGACTAAACCAGTCTTTTGCTATAACATTTCCATTTCTATTTGCCAAGTTCTCATAATTCAGATTATGAAAAGGGATGCCGTAATCATAATCGAATTTTAGAACGCAAATAATGGACCCGTATACAGAATTTCCTTATGTTGAGCCATTCCAACATGAAATTCATATATATCCTTGACTAAATGATTAAAACCTCACGATCTAAGCTTATAGATTTGAGATGAAGTATAATTTCCTCTCCCTTAATTATAGCAAAACAACTCTTTCCCAATTGAAACTTTTGTTTTTCTATAATTAACATTGCTAACTTGCAATACTTATCATAATTATCATGCTCCCACTAACATGATGATTATTAGCATAACACTTATGCTCCCACTAGCTTTGACATGTACCCAGAAATCAGCTGGACTTCTAGAAATCAATACTTCATTGACTTTCTTACCAAAGTTCAGATTTCTGATACTAGATTGTTTTGATAAGACTTTATCAAAATCATACACCTTCCCTTAGATAGCACACTTGTGAGTCTAAACAATTATGAAGAGGTATGCCGTAATCATAATGGTTAGACCTTTTTGCCACTTCTCACAAGTCCATGTTAGTGTGCCGGTAAACCACACACGCTCCACTAACGACTTTGAGAATGCAAATATCACAATTGCTATCTAGCTAAAATCTACTTAGTGAAAGTGTTTCCTCACCATCATTTTCATGAATCGGAGAGAAACCTTATGACACTTAGATTTATATGGTGTATGAGTTCCTACCCATATGAATTTGTCAAAACCATAATCACAAGACAAGGATAATGACAAATCCAAACTCATATGGACTGAACTCAATCTTACTTTCTTGCCACCTGGCAGCTCAAGGGCCTGCCATTGCTTCCAAGTTGTTGTGCAACAAATTTAGAACTCTAAGAACTCATATGCAAAACCAACTTTAACTGGAATGGGCACAGAATATGTCAACACGATAGGTTATAAACCTCAAGTCATGTGCTAGTGAAGAACTTCAGGTTTTATTCTTGATTAGTTCTTGAGACTTTCAAGACCTTTAAGACTCCCACTGTCCTCTTGACCTATAAGACTCCCTTGTCAAATATCCAAGAGATAGTGTGGATTCTAATCAAGACAAACACTTCACACAGTTGGCCTAAGTTGGTCTTTGTTTTATCCAAAACATCACAACTTACCAATTTCAAATGTACAAGAGTAGAAAACTTTTACTCTTACATTTGACAAGTGTTTTAAACCTTCTTTAAGACATGTCACTCAAGTTACAATCTTGGAGTATGACTCTAAGACTTGTATTGGAACGAAGTATGACTCATCTTCTTGATTTAACCATTTCAACAATTCAAGATCCCTCTTCTTAGTCATAAGAATGCACTAAGACTTCCTTAGAGAACTAATTGTGCTATGGTTTCTTAATCATTAAGATGATCACAAAACTGATACTAAAGTACTCTCCCATCTTTTCAGATTTGAGAAACTTTTATCCTTCTGCCATTTTGATTCTTCTTATTCGCTCTGCCATACATTGGAACCTTTTCCAATGTCTTAGAGTTACACTTAAGCTTGTAAGTATAATCATATTTACTGAGCTTTAGTAAACTATGACGAATAGTCTTATCAATCTTTTGTGGTGGACTTGACCAGTGCACAAGACTATGTACTCGATACCTTAGTCCATTACTTGACTCACACATCCATGTGACCGAGTAATTAGTCTTAATTTTCCAATACTTGAAAGTTCTCATTCATCATGCTATACAACTTGCATGATTCCAAGTTCCGGTCCAAATGAAACTTGGGTGATGAGAATCTTTCCTTATTTGGTAAATATAGACATTACCACAAATGAAAGAATCAACTTCATATTTCCACTCTTGCTCTTAATGGAATCACATAAGCAACAATTTTTCCTCAAATGCCATTGTAAGGATATTTTAAAATAAATAAAATAAAAAATTTTCTTTTATTTTAAACTTTGCGGAAAACTTATCCTTACAATCCATATGAAAACTTGTTGTTACCTATTCCTAAGCAATATCTCATAACTCCTAAGAAGTAGCTCAAGAATCCGATCTTCAAACTATGCGATAGAAATCCATCTATGCCATCAGATTCAGCATATTCTTTCTTTAAGTTTCTTCACTTTTCTTTGATTCTTAAAACATCACCATGTGACCCAGTCACATTATGTATCAAGAATCTCAGAATAGAAACTTAGCAGAGTTAGGTAGTGGAATTTACCTGAAGTAGAGTCAAACTTATTGACTTTAACATCCTTAGGTAAATTTGGTAGCTTCGCAACCAATGCCCCTTCCTTTGGCAATATAAACATATGGAGCCTTTGATAATGGTACACGGGACTATCATAGACTTAGCTTTTCTCTTTACCATTTGGTCAACCGAGTTGACTATGGCCGATCCCTTTCCACTGGGAAGAGAGAGCTTTACTAGATATCCAATGTCATCATTGTCAATGTCCATAAAGTTTTAGGAAGTTGATCTTAGCAAATAGATAAGATCATTAAGGGTCTTGTCATAGTCTGTTTCATAGGTGTTCCAAAAGAACTCACTATGTGACTTAGAAAGTAATTGAACCACCAACTTTCTCAAGACTTTGACACCCAACTCTCCCGGCTTGTCAATATGTGACTACATCTCCAAGATGTGATCACACCTAGACCTTGCCTTGCCAATAGGACTTGAGTGACCTTAAACTTTTTTAAGAACTTGTGGGTTGGGGAGAATAATTGGAGGAGGTGAAAGAAGTATGATTTCCAAAGGACATCATCTTCATTTAGGAAACCTTGTTTCAAAAGATTTGGGAAGATCATAGGTGCCTAAACCAGACAACTTTTGGGAGATATTCAAGATAGTTGATTTAAAGTCCTTAATATGACACCCAATATGAAATATTAAGGCTAGGACCCAACAAACTATTTTATAACTTAGAAGAGGTATGCCGTAATCCAAGCTATAAAATATTTGAAGGTAGGTGAATGACGATTCACCAATTTCCACCAAGATAAACGAAATGTATTATTAGGTTTTAATTGGTTTTGAAACTCCTAGATCTTTGAGATTCATTGAACTATTCAAAGGCATGTTTCAATCTCGAGTGTGCCCTTCAGGTTTTGTGACTGGGATGCCGAGGATCACAAAACAAGGTGTGAAGTAACCATGCAAATCACTTGGTACCCTTAATAAATTACCCCTCAATCGATGTGCCGGTTAACCACACACGCTCCATCGATACTATGATAAATATTAAGTCACCCTTTACCTACCTTGTTAAGTCCAAGTTAGTGTGCCGGTTAACCACACACGCTCCACTAACGACTTAGACAAAGTGTAAAGTGTAATTTCATGGGTTAGCACCTTATTCACATTTTTCCTAAGTAACTAAGATTGGGTATTATTAAGTGTTTAGTTACTTAGTATTATCATTAATACTTTTAATGAAGGAGAATTATAGTCTTGTCAAACCCGTTCGGCTAACGACCCTCCACCGGTCAAGCAAGCGGTGGGTGAGAGTGGACACCCATTAAGTTGCCATTTTATAGGCAACAACCTTATACCCACCTTATAGACCGGCTTCGTGAATGAGGCGTACTAGCGGTAAGACTGACTTTACTCTTATACATATATATATTATTAACTTATAATATTATAAAGTATAAGGGTTGAATTTTAACTTTTAAAATTCTAAGGGCTAACTTGGAATTAAAGTATTCATAAGTGAAAACTTTTCAAATTCCAAAACTTGAGGGCAAGTTTTGAAACTATTCAAAACTAATTAATTCCATAACTTATGTGTTTAAAGTAGTTTTAATCCAAAAACTCTTCAAGTTCCATAACTTGAGGACAAGTTATGGAAGACTTTAAACTAATAAAAGAAGTAACTTTTTTTTATTTTATAACTTATGGATTTAATTATGGTTACATATTTTTCTTTAGTGAAGTGACTCTTGAAATTCCATAACTTGAGGACAAGTTTGGAGTCATAAAAAAAAATTATTCAATGACACAAGACTCTTCATTTTGTAACCATTGCCAACCTTTATGAGTTTTATGAGTCTTAAATGTGACTTTTCATGTAACTTGAGGACAAGTTACACAAACACATTTTATACTCAACTCTTAGATTAAAATGGATTGAAAACATCTATTTCAATTAACTTTTCTATTAATCTAAGCAACTCATAAGAACAAGATAATTCAAATCAAACTTTTTCATGTAATTAGTCTAAACCTTAAACTAATACAAAACATGAATCTATTGACAATTATCTTTGAAAATGGATTAGCATGAACATTACCACATCAAAAACAAGTTTATAAGTTCAAAAACAACTTAGGGTAATGTTCCTAGTCCATTTCTAGCCAAAAAACTCGAAAATATGCTGTCTGGGGGTCCAACTCGTCGAGTGCATGAACCAACTCGGCGAGTTGGATCGAATTGATCACATTTTAGGCATGGACTCGCCGAGTCCTCTGATGGACTCGCCGAGTCTGATGATCAGACAGCACCAAATTCGTTTTTTCAGCTTCTATTGCAGGTATAACAAGAAAACAAGCCTAGTCTCTGATACCACTGTTGGGTTTTGAGCATTCTAACACTCCTAAGTGTACATGCAACCCTAAATACCTTGGATCTATGTTTTCTCTATTATACATGCAAATAAGAACTTCCAAGGTATTATCCTAATCTAGCATACAAAACAATGAATGTAACAAGATAGAATACATACCTTTTTGATGTAGAAAGTCTTCATGAAACTTGAGTGCATAGCCCCAATAGCGTGGAAGCCTCAAATGGAATCACAATCATCAAAACACTTAGAATAGCTTGAGAGAATTCTACAACTCATGAAATCGGCTAGCCCTTTCACTTCACACACTAGTGGCCGATTTTGGTCAAGAATAAGATGCTTATATAGTTAGGGTTACACCATGTAAACCCTAATAGACATGGCCTTTCATTTCCATGATCCATGGGTACAAATACACCATGGAGCATCCATGGACCATCCTATGGGTTTTAGCCCAACTTGATTATCCATGGAGCATTAGCCCACTATATTTAATTAGTCTTCTTTTGATCACTTAATTAATCCTAGATTAATTCTTGATCAATACTAATTAAATAATCTTATTATTCTTATTATTAATATACTAGAACTTATAATATATTAATAACCATAAGTGTCTTATTTCTCTCATTATAGTCTATCCAAGTGCATGATGGTATGCAACCCAAATGGACCATGCCGGGTCGGGTCAAGTCTTACCAATTATAGGTATGGACTTAGACATTAATCCAACAGTTTCAAGTGTGGGAAGCATGGGCATTATGCCAATGAGTGTAAATTCAACAAAAGGGTGTGTTACGAATGTAACGAGGAAGGGCACTTCAAGCAAGATTGCCCAAAGAGAGAAGGGGCTACAAAGCCAAATGTGCCACCGAAACCAAAGGCAAGAGCATTTCAAATGATCCTTGACGAAGCAGATAACAATGCGAGGATTCAGGAGTGAGGGCTTGACATCCGAAGGTCGAGTTATGAAGTAGCCATAGAATCATATGATGTAGCCTGTTAGAGGAATAGTCTAGGGTGAACTTGAACACCTGTGTAATAGTTTCAAGGAATAATAAAAACCTTCGTTTTGATATTTGATGTGTTAAGCTGTTATGTGATTTTCTTGTGTGGTGACTTGGAAAACTACGGGACAATACTTGGGACGAGTATGAGTAGGTGTGAATGGTAGTAGAGGCCTATGCTACCGGAAGAACAGGACTCACACTTGGATCAGGGAAAGTCACAAGGTTACCAAGAAGCTAGTAATTGATTTTGTTTTATTCAAGTATGTCGTTACCATTGTTTCGGTAATGACTAAGAATATTGTTGTTATCCCGACCCTAGTGGTCATATCACATAGAGTCCGACTACGCTGAGTAGGTTACGTGGTTCAGAGAACCAAGTTTGATGTAGCGTCCGACTTAAACCAAACGATTGAAATCAAAGCGATCAATAGAAGTATCACGCTCGTTTTTAAAGAAATTGGTAACTAGAAATTCCTAATGTTAAAGTGTGATTATATCACATTAGAACATGAAGGAAGGCATAGTCTGTTTTAGAATTTAACTCTAAGAGACCTAAGTCTAAGTGTTGCAACATACGATGATAGGTCATTAGAATATGACACATTGATCTATAGTAGTAATAAAAGAACTCATCTCAAGTTCGTATCCAGTAAGGATCAAGATTGTGACTTGAAGGTCATAATTTGGAGTCTAACCTGAGGTAGAGAGCAGGTGCACGATCGAGTACTGCTTACAGTCAATAAGTCTAAGAGATAGACTAGAAGAAATATAGAAGTTATAATTATTACCTAGGATGAAGAGATGATGTATGGAGTCATTATATGATCCCTGTTTCATTGATGATTCCGGGACGTAATCATCCTAAGGGGGAGATAATTGTAACGCCCGTAGATCCGGGCTAGTCAATTTAGAGGCAAAAGGGGTCGAAAATGACTTTTCGACAAAAGATTATTTAGAATAAATAATCTTAACCAAGTTGTAGAATATGTCACAAGGTTTCCGTACATATAAAGAACGCCGAAATCCGAGTTATAACGAAGAAGTTATGACCCGTCGAAGTTTCGCGACGGAACCGGCACGGCACCGGGAAGCGTAAATAGTGAATTTACGATAGAGTGAGATTTAGCCTTAGCGCTCTAAAAAAAAGTCGTAGAATATGTTAAACTAAGAACATCGGTAAAAAGAACGCCCAAATCTGACTTCGTATGAAGAAGTTATGATTTTTCGAAGTTTCGGATTAGCAGTGTACAGCCCGAAATTCGAATGTTAGATCAAGCAGTTTTTAGCCGACACGACCTAAACGAGAATCGAAGGTCTCGTTAAGAGTAGCGTAACAAGAGAAATATGGGCGAAAACGGACATCAGACGAAGAAGTTATGAGGATTTAACGGACCAATCCTGTCCCGGCCTGTTAATAATATAAAATTTAAAATCGAGTCAAAATTAGCCGACGGAGTCTAAACGAAAGTTGTAGAGTACGTTCCCGCCTTCACGTGGATATAAAGAACGTCGAAAATGGAGCTCGTACGCGAAAGTTACGAATTTTTAAAGATTGTACTCGATTTGCGAGATCTGATACGAAGTCGCTGACGTGGCGCTTTCCCAGCCGTCCGATGATGATCGGTGAAGTCGCCTCGGATCGTGACACGTAGCCCCCTCGCTACGCCCAACGTTCAGTCTTGTACGCGCCGCGTTCGCTTAGCCATGCTCGGTCCAGGAGAAGCCACGTCGCACCACCGAGCCTTCGCCACCTGATCATCTTATCCGAAGTTACGCCCCGCGTAAGGTCCTCGGTATGCCCAGCGTACTCCGAGGCTGCGGTCTATAAAAGGGAAGTGAAGCCTCTCAGATTTTTCACACCTTCCACCACAAGTTTCTCTCTCTACTTTCTCTCAGTACCCCCTAACCCTCTCCTAAGCCTAGGTAAACCCCCTAGCACCCCGAGGGAAGCCCCGAGGCTCCCGGAGTCCCGAGAAAAAGGAGTCTTTCGGTTTCGAAATGCTGCTCCAAATAAGTTCCGGTTTTCGATAAAATTCGCTGTAAGTGTGCTACGCTTATGCAATTTTTAATATAGCTTTCGAATAAATATAGGAATGTTATTAGGTCCTTAAAATAATTATTTGGGCTATTATTATGAGTTATATTGAGTGTTATTAACGCTTAATAATAGTCAGACTAATTAATTTGTCGGTTATCGTTAGACTAAACCCTAGTGGTATTGGTACTAGGTTTTATCGAAGGAAAATCGTTTTGAGAGTATCGAAGCGCTGTCCGAATACTGAGTCATCACCTTTCTGGTGAGTGCATGGTCGCTTTCATCTTACACATAGATATGAAGTATTTTATTATAAATTACGTGCTATGTGTGCATATTGTCTGAATACTTGTTGTATATGCTGGTGAAAGATTTTTATACATGTTTTAAATGATGTAAACTGTATAAAGTATTTTATATCTACAAAATATGTTGGGTAAAACATGGGTAGATGAATGATGAGGGATAAAAGTTGAAATAGAGGAACATTAGTAGCATAGACCTAGTGCCCTATAGGTATACATTGGCAGCAGTGGACCTAGTACCCTATAGATGAGCACTGGCAGCTGCGCCACAACCCGTAGATGTTTTAGATCTACGGTAAACGTCCTAGCAGCTGCACTCTAAGGACAGTATCGGCAGCTGCGCCTAATAGGGAGCCTTATGACCATGACAGTAGCGTTTAAAGGTCAATACCGACAGAAGCGCCTCATAGAAATGTCCCAATTCTGGCAGGTGCGCCTAAGTGACAAGATTAGCAGTTGCACTTAACCAATGTGTCATTGGCAACAATTGACTTCATGTTGTTTCCTTAGGATGATCCTTAGGAATGAATGAATGAGAAATAGCTGATTCTTAGGGTAGATCCTTAAGAATAAAGAAGATAATGGGGATGGGTAATTGGGTTGATTGTTTGATTGTTTAAAGATAATAATTATAATATTGTGGGTTGAAAACCCTATGTACTCACCAGGTTTCCCCACCTGACCCACTCAGTTTATTTCTATCACAGGTGTTGATGTGAAGTCACATTACACTAAGAGATTTAAAAGAGATGTAGATCACTAGAGTAAATGAATGTAAGTTCTGTTTATGATTATGTTTTTGTATTGACGATGATCTCCCAAATGTTTTAAAAGCGAATAAAAATATATTTCTTTAGAAATGCTTTGATAACGCGATTATCATGTTTTTCTAGGAACAAGTTCCGCTACATTTTTATTAAAAGAGATACTCTGATTTTTATAAAGCATAAACAAAATCGGTCTTTTCTGGCCGTAAAAATGGGGATGTCACATTGCTATGCTAGTGATTAGTTAGATCAGTATCCTGGTTATAAGTTGGTTGCTATGTTAGAGATCGGTTAGATCAATATCCTGGTTATAGGATGGTTGCTATGTTAGTGATAGGTAGATCTGTATGTTATATGTGCTTGCTGGTTATCAGCCATGGAGTGCCCTTAGGGACTGTCGGTGGTTACGTAGGATAGCTTGAGAACTCTTGGTCAAGGCTCTCTTGCCTGTTCCTTGTTTTGTTGTGGCTCTAGAGTATGACTATCTGTTCGAGTGGCTATCTCACCTCTGGTTACTTATAGTTACGCATTCTATGGCGGTTAGCTGGTAGCGGGACTATATGTGGTTTGAGGATTAGTAGGCAATAGTGAGTTGTATGATTTTTGTTGCCTGTATTATGTGCCTACCTGATCATGATTGTTTATATGTCAACATATGGTGTTTGGTTGGGTTGAGGCGGTCCTGCTTTGTGCTAAAGGCCAATAGACTCGAGGTAGACCGGATAGAGTGCATGCCCTAGGGGCATATTAGTCACGCCGAAGGCCCAAAGAACGGTCTAGACAGGATGAAGGCCCGGGTGGGCGAACCAGACATGCTGAAGGTTCTGTGAGTGGGCATGTGAGACTGCAGGCCCGGTAGGGGCAATTCAGTCTTACTGTAGACTCTATATGCATGATGTTTGGTATTTCTAATATGATATGGTTATATTGGTATAGCGTTGGTATTTTGGGGGAACTCACTAAGCTTCGGGTTTACAGTTGTTGATTATGTTTTAGGTACTTCTGATGATCGCGGGAAGGTGAAGGCTGATGGGTTTTAGTATACTACAACATCCTATGGTGCACATACAACCCTAAATACCTTGGATCTATGTTTTCACTAATTATACATGCAAATGGTTTCCAAGGCATTAACCTATAACTAGCATGCAATTTGACATAAACAACACAAGTTACTAGTTAGGATAACATATCTCTTTGTTGTAGCTTGATTCCATGGAGCTTAAGAGCCTAGTTCCCCAAGTGTGACACCTCAAATGGTTCACACAACACCAACAACAACTTGGAATAAATTGAGAGAAAAGTCCTTATGTTACCTCCTTATATTTTCATGATTTGATTCTGGGATACTCTGATGCTTAAACTATTTTGAAAACAAATTGTAATAACTTAATGGTTTTAAATGTTTTAAAAAGTTTTAAATTGGCTTGAATTTTATGGGTGTTACAGGTTGGTATCAGAGCCCTGGTTTGAGTGAATTGGATAAAAACTTGTGTGAATCCAGTCTCAAACTAGGATCTTAGAGTTTTTGCAAAATGTTTTTGAAAAAGAAATTATAATAAAATAGTTGGGTTAAGGGCATGGGCTCAATCTCTTGTCATGTTTTTGTTTGATTGTTGGCTTGAGATCAGGAACGTGGACCTTGACTTAACTTTGATTTTTAAGGAGGATGCAAGTGTACGATTAGCCGGAGCTTGCGGATAGACCCCAAAATACCTTACATTTATTTCATATTGTGATATGTTAGAACAACATGCTAGTAATAGGCTAGGGATCTTCAGGAATTGCATGATAGCCTAGAGTTTTCCTTATATGATATTGACATCATTACTGTAGTTGCTCAGTGTATGCATCATAAGTTATACATAATTAAGATCTTATAGCCTGAGAATATTTGGTTTAGCTTTATTTCATGTTCCTTGTTTGGTTGTGGGCTTAGAGTAGGGCCGGGTATTCTAATGTCTATAGGGTCCAACGTTATGTATGGCTAGCATACACTAGTGCTCCAGGGTTGGTGGAAGTTTCATGGATGGGTGGGTTGTGCGAGTTTGGTAGGCCAGTATGAGATATTGAGCATTCCTGTAGGCGTGAGGATTGAGCGCTTGCTATGTTTATGTATATTGTTAGGGCATTGTGATGATACTTGAGATAAATATGGGTAGGTGTGGAAGGTAGTATAGGCCCGTACTACTGAAAGCACAAGACCCATACGCGTAGCAAGGAAGTCACAACCCCTGGGGTTTAGTTAGGAGTTGGTTCCCTGATATTATATGGATTATCCGAGATCTCTCTGATGTATTATCTGAATGGTGGTTACGAGAATTCTTGAGACCGGATCCGGTTAACGATCGGGAGCTGGCAGCCAGGATAGGCCAGTATTGTCAAAGGATCGTGTCAGGTAGATCATCCTGGAGGAGGTGATTGGGATTGTCCGGGGTCAGATTCCGGAGATGTATGGGTCTATTAAGACCGCAATGATTGAGTATTTCGATGAGCGTTGTGCAGCCTTGCTGAGACGGCTGTCGTAGCAGTTATAACAGCTGTAACGATGGCAGGGGGAGGAACCGGTCGATCTTTCCAGTACCGAGACTTGTTACTGGGACATATTCTGATGACCAGAGGGATGAAATTACTTGGGATCATGGAGATGATTTGTACTCGTTACATTCTGCGGCTTGAGCGGAGAGGCTAGCATAAGAGTTTATGGATTTGAGGCTTCGGGGGTTTTTCTCGTGGCCAGAATGTGAGTCGCGGGGACTTCGGAAGGGAGTGATGATTATGTTCAGCTGGGGTTTTGTAGCTAGAAGTAGAATGTTTAATTAACGGATCGGAATGTCGTTTTCTAGGTCAAGGATTGTACCCTTTTAGTTTTTCGAGCTCGAAGGAGTGAGCAGACTTGTGACCCCATGATTAGGTTGTATTCCAGCTCGGGGTCAGTTAGTCATCGGGGTTGGCGACATTATTTCAGCACTGGTGAGCGTAGGTGGGTCGATGTGGCATGAGTGACTTGTGAGGTGTAGGCAATTACCGTCTCGACCCATAGGAGCTAAGATCTGATTCGTCGTGGATCACTTGTATCGGGCGGTAAGGATTGATTGTGTGATCTATTGCACTTTTGGATTTGTAGACTATGTCTGGGGAGTAGTTGTAGCTTGGTTTAGGGAAGAGGTTGCTTCAGCTACTGCAGTTTAGCTAGTTCTTATAAGTGTGTGATCATTTAGATTTGGCTGGTAATGGGGCATTAGTTGGAAAGAGTTGGTTATCATCGGATCGATCGTTGGAAAGTGAGAACAATTGGGAATTCTCCAACTTTCATGTATTGTGAAGACTTAGTCAAATCTAAGTGGGGGAGAATTATCCCGGGATTCAGAAGTAGGAGTGGTTTTGAAATTGGGATAAGTTTCGAATCCTTGTTAGGAAGAAAGGCGGCCCAAGTAGCTGTTTGGTTTGAGGGTTGTGTGAGTTGGGAGTTCGGTAAAACTCCCAAGCATGTGTATCGCGTCTTCTCGGTGCTTGATAGCAGAATTTGGGGAATCATTTTGAGGTTCCAGTCATGAATTGAGTTCAGTTCGGGTGTTCGGTCGAGGGTGTGATAGACTCTGAGGGTAATTAGATTGAGAGATTGAGGGCAAGGTATCGGGTTGCGGTTGTGTTAGGGCGAAAGTGTTGTAAGACTGCGGGGGTAACTGTAGCATTCACGGTTTCTTTCAGATGATTAGGCCAGGGTGGACCAGTTCGTAAGATTGTGGGTAGCGTCCACTTTTAGTATTTGAGTCGATGGAAATAGGTTGTCAGGTTATTATGGTCGAATGGATCAGAAGGATTGATGGAGCCATGAGTGGCGATATGGCTAGGGCAGTAATTGCTAGTTGAGTTTCCTTCAGGAATCGCGTGGAGCACCTGTAAGACCAGTCGTTGGTTCAACAATGTGACAAACCGAAATTTCCATTCGTACAAACCCTACAGTCAAGCACTTCAATTAAAAGCCAAACACATTTCTACTAATTTTTAGCTGGTTTAAAGTCTATTTGGTGTTTTTGATATTAATTCTTCAAATGAACGAATAAAAGGAAGTATTTTCTAGGATTGTGGTGTAGCAAGGTGTTCACGGCCAAACAAGAGGGGTTTGGGCCGTGAACTTTCTCTTGGCCGTGTACTCATGCATATAGCATGAGTTTATGTAACGCTCTAAAAAAATTTCAACCAATTTAAACTTTTCAAAAACAACCCAATTTCATAAAGTTATTACAAAAAGGTTTTCAATACATTTTTATCAAAGTATTTCCCCAGAACCACATCATAAACACATAAAACATGAGGAGCGGTACGATCATGCCTTTGCCTTGCCACGGTCTCCTGAAGTACCTGAAACATTTAGACCATAACTGTAGGCCTGAAATCTTAGTGAGATACCCCCAAAATACCGACCACATATACCATACACATAACATGCCATATCGTAACAGAACGCAGAACAGCCATGCACTTCGGGTCTACTGTGTGACTGTTCCGCCGCACTGGGCCTACAGTCCACCTGGTCCACCCTCCGAGTCTAACCATATACCTCGAGTCTACAGTGTGATTGGTCTGCCCGCACCGGGCCTTCAATCCACCTGGTCCACTCTCTGAGTCTACAGTATGACTGGTCCGCCCGCACCGGGCCTTCAGTCGGCCTGGTCCACTCTCCGAGCCTCGGCACGTCTGGTCCGCCCTCTTGGGGCCTACAGCTTATCCGGACTGCTCGCTGGGCCTTCGGGATAACCGGTCCGCCCTGGGTATGTTGGCCTACAACACAAAGTAGGACCCGCCTCAACCCAACCCCAGTCAAACAACCATGTGCACATAACATATAATCATATAACAATTCACAACAAATCAACCAATCTAGCAGATCACATACGTAGCATATCCCTACCAGGATTCCGACCTAACCGGTCACTAGAATAGCATCATCTTATAAACTAGGATACCGACCCTAACCAGGTGTCTAACATATACCATCCTAACTACCAGGATGCAAACCTAACAAAGCAATAACATAACAGAAAACTACCCGGATTTCCATCCGATAAAGGGCCGGCCTTGGTGCCGTAGACCCTGTCAATATAGTGAGGATAACTTACCTCGCAGCTACTGAAACTCTGAACTGAAGAAACAGATGCCCGAACCACCGTCTCCCAAAAATCCCGAACTAGCCAAAGTAGCAAAAATAACCATTAGATCAATCACAATATCCTTCCAAGGGTAAATTAACCAATTTACCCTTAACTCAATCTGGTACATGACTAAGGCCCGCAATTAAAAT
This sequence comes from Lactuca sativa, assembly GCF_002870075.4. Classification (NCBI taxonomy): domain Eukaryota; kingdom Viridiplantae; phylum Streptophyta; class Magnoliopsida; order Asterales; family Asteraceae; genus Lactuca; species Lactuca sativa. The sequence continues at coordinate 201,006,960 of NC_056624.2, forward strand.
ATGAAAGGCCCAACACTAGGTAAGCTCTTAAGCCCACTAATGGCCTAATTTGCTACATTGGGCTCATTCTCCTTATTGGGCCTTACCCTAAGCCCAACACCCATACTTGGACCATCTTCCCTGGCTCCTGATGGCCCACTAAGGCCCAAAGACCCAAAGTGCAAAACGCAGCCCACACCGAGGCCTAAATACTCAAGGCCCAACTGGCAGCGTTACACGGGGCATAACTCAACGTACGCTTAGTGTACCAGCTCCATGACGAGTACGCTGGGCGTACCTGCACGTACGCTCAGCGTAGTGCTCTGTTAAGTCATTTCCTCATTAAGTGCTTACTACTCCATTCCAAGGGCTACAAACTCAGATCCAGGTCTTATTTCACGACTTAAACCATAAAGTCACTGACTTGGTGACTTAATATGGCTCAAACCAACTCAAACTTCCAAAATGATCTTCTACATCCAATAAGAGAACTAGATCTCATGCATGGGCTTAATAGAACCCCAAAGGTTGGAACTTTACTGCTTATGGGACTCATATGACTCTAAGGGAGGCAACCCTGGTCTTAGAAACGAGCTTAACACACAAAGACCCAATCTTGGGACCAAAAGGTCCATAAACTTGTACTAGAGGAGATCTAAGAGATTAGACATCAAGATCAGAACTTTTTACCTCAAAAGGGCTCCAGAAGATGATACCTTTCTAGATCTACGAACTCCAGCCACCCCACTCCTTCTTTGACAACTTCCTCTTTCTTCTTCTTGGCTCTCCTTTGCCAAAACAAGCTTTCCAAAGTCAAACACACCCAACAATGGAGGTGGGATGGCTTTCTAGGGTTTTCTGAGGGTAAGAGAGTGTTTATGGAGGCTAGGGTTGGAACCATAATGTTCCTTTTATAGTGGATGTCCCTAAAATTAGGGTTTAATGACTTTGGGCGTATGCTGGGCGTAACTCTAGTACGCTGGGCGTACGCGTCCTGGTACCCGTGATCACTCACCCTACTACGCTGGGAGTAACCTAGCTTACGTTGGGCGTACCCACGCGTGTCCCCAAACGCATGCATGGTCTTTTTCATCACTTTTTCCATTATGGGTCATAAATTTCAATATCTTTAAAGTATCATAACCCTTCATTCTAGATCCATTTCCGATGAACTTTATATGGACGAAAAGGTGGCGAGAAGATCTACGCTTCTAGCAACACACCCCGATCCGAAACCTTCCCGAATAATAACCCATTGCTCATGAAAGACCGAAACGCCCTTACTCTTGATCTCGGGAACCCATAAATAGATATTTTAAGAACGGGGTGTTACAGTTTACTCCCCATTTCCCTTATTTTTCACTTCCAAGTTCAAGAACACCCAGAATTCTCTCTCAAGTATCATAACCTCTTTCTTCCAATCTTCCAAAAATGTAAGTCTTTCTTCCCTTGATTTGTTGTTATAACCTTTCATCTAGTTGTTATATACCATTTAATCCATGAAAATCTTCACTTTTACATAGATCTTCAAGTGTTCTTTAAAACACCAAGAACACCAAGAACACACACTAGTGTTCTTGGACCTTAAACACCCAAACAAGCTTCTATATTGTAAGTACTCTTGTCCTAGCTTGTTATATACTAGAATGAACTTGTTTATACCTTAGAAACATTAAGAAATCTGGAATGGCATGGATTTTACGGCCAGGGCATCTCCTAAGGCCGTATACACTATAAAAGGGTGCAATGTTGCCCTAACTTCCTTCCTAATGCTTAGAACTTGGACTAGAACCATTCACCATTGAACTAAGAACCTTAAACTTCAAGTTTGTGGAGTTTTCCATGGGTTTACGACCGTAAACTCCATGGGGAGTGGTCCTTGGGCCGTGAACTCAATAGCAATGCTTTACACCCCTTTGATGCAACCCAATGGCCTTCTAACACTTGAACAAAGTGTTTTCCACGCTTTAGGGTATTTATACTTACTTAATTAGTGTTATAATCACTAATTAGTTACATATATATGTCTTTATATGTTAATAGGATCATTGTGTGTGTTCACGTCTTCACTTGACACCTAGCACCTTGCCCAACACTTCCATACAATCCACTCACTACAGGTGAGTTCATACCTTTAATCAACCTTTTAAATATTTTAAAATGCTTTTATGGGGGGGGGGGAGGATACAAGTTGAATCATTATAGTTATTATATCAATCACATGTGATAAATAATTATCAAACAAATGGATTTACTACACTTTTATCTGTTTTACCAAGAAAACTACTTCAAAATGATTTCTCAAACAATTTTAAATGTTAAACTCTTTATAAAACTTGTTTTATATACTAAACATTTCCTTTCAAATTCTGTTACAACTGTGTTTCAAACAATGGATTTCAATTACTTTAAACTTTGTTACCAAACAAACTACTTCTAAATTGTTTTATACAAAACTTCTTTTTAAACTTATATACTTATATTGTCAAAACCATGTCTAATGCATGTATAATTATATAAGTAAGGTTTGAAGGACTTAGGACTGATAACTCACTTTATCTTCTGTTCCTTGTTTGGTTGTGGACTTAGGGTACCCGGTTATTTGTCCGAGTGTCGTTTGATCCTTAGTTATATATTATGTATATATGTATAAGACATATTAGTTTTTATCTCAGTTCCGTACATTCAGTTATACAAACAATTCTACTAGTAAACTATAATAGGCATAGTTTAGGATAATACTATTCATTACTTCTAGTTCAATGAAGCACACAAAGAGTGAGTTCATACACGAGTCAATACATACTGTAAATAATACATACACTACACTATACAACTGAACATACTATAATGAGAGTCAGAGAGAACATACTACTCACTAGATAGAGAGAACATACACTAGTACATACTATTCGTACACACTAATTACTATACTAGATAACTTACTATGATAAGAATCATGGAAGACATACACTACACTAGTACATACACTACATACACACTATATCATAAATGTGAGGCACTACTTCGGGGCATGACATATCTGTCATGGCTCGTCTTGTATCTAGAGTCTCCTAAAGGGAGAGCGTGAATTCGTGTATAGATCTATACTGGACTGACTGTCCTACACCTTGCTGCTAGCTACAGTGGGACCTGCAGGTCTTTGGGTGATGAATGTCATAACATCTCGACATCTTCGAGCGTCGTATTTCACTAGGTCGATCAAGTATGGTTACAATTACATCACATTATACCTTAATTAACAATTGGTTTAAGGTAGTTAGTACAATAGTAGTTATAATATCATAATACTACAGTACTTCATTATTTTCCCATTACATCTACCTTGTGATATCCTCACATAAAGGGTAATGTAAAACTATATTTTACTAATGATAGTCATGTTTGGGGAAAAATAATCACTTTTACAATGAACAAACATACAATACACTTGATGCCTTGGTAGAAGGCTGCTTTTATACTAATAGAAAATATAGGATTTTCTAGGAGATACAAACAATTACTACAAACATTTTACAAACTTTTACATTCAAACACTTACAAACATTTTCATACAAATTATGACACTAAATACTTATGAACTCACCAGATTTAATGCTGATAAATTCTTTCAAAATAACTTGTATTCTCATGTCATCAGTAGACAGGTATCGAGGCCAGCTTTTGAGAAGATGGAGCATATACAAGACTCATATTTTATTTTGATTCATATTTTGGTGTCTTATAAACCACAGAACACACTTGTATTAAAATTATATTATTAACGCAATGGATGATGTTGTTTACTTGTTTACTTGTTTACTATTATTCTGTGTTGTGATACTATACATGACGTCCTCCGCCCCAGAACATTTCTAACGTTCTTGGTTTTGGGGTGTGACAGATTGGTATCAGAGCATCGTTTATAGTGAATCTAGTATATCAACCCATAAAAGATATACAAACTATAAACACAATGGGATTAAAATACTCTGACCAAGAGTTTATACTTTTAAATAATATAATATTTAACTAAGTACACATACCTGCATTCATACTAAAATCAGTGTCACTAGGACCACACAAAAGTATTACGATTGTTGAATGTCACAAGTAGGCTTGGGGATGTATGGTCAGTCCTGGGAGTGACATAGCTTGATCAACTATGCTGGTCTGAGGAGTGATTAGCATATGCCCGAGAATGGTTGTGATATGGCAACAAGTCTAAAAACTTACCAACACTACTACAATGAAAACATTAGAACATAACATAAATCTAAAATACTATAGGAGTATTTGTATTACCATAATTGCTTATCTGAGAACTAAAGACATTCATTAGTAAGGAAATAGTTGCTAAGTGGATACACTAAGGTTATATGTAACCATGATGACATAGACTTAGAATCTGTGAATTTTTGCTTTACCCCTTGTTCCTTGTGAATTCGGAGTTAAGGTCACTTATTCGAAGGCCTATCCTGTTTTGATTACATATAACTGGTATGCACTTTACAAGTATTGAAGTAACTGATGAAGATTATCTTATAATTATCTAGTTAGTACGTCTAATAAGTATTTCTTTATCCCAATTCTCGCCTAGATAACATGGCTGGACCCCATCCCCATGGCGACCCGTACTTCTCGAACGAAGGTAATGCTGGATGGTTTGAAGAAGAGCCAAAAGATGATCATCCAATCCCTTTGGGTGATCACCATGTTGAAGGATTTTCTGATGGTTCTGACTCTGAGCCAGAAGTTGAGAACCTACCCCTAGTAGCTCCCATTCCAAACCCTAACCCTCGTCCGACTTTTCAAGGCCCGACGCCCCCTTGGGCAGAATGCTTGGAGACATGGAGCAAAGAGCAAGATCAACTTATGCCATTTAGTGGAGACCAAAGCTTCTATAACCAAAGCGAAGGAGGCTGGACAGACAGAGTTTTGCCAATCCTAGTCCGTAGAGTTGCCCGAAACGAAATCTAGGGCATGACAGCTCTCCAGCGTATCGCGGAGGTTGATGCTAATGCAGGAATGCATACCATCCGCACCATTCACCTTTAAAATGCTCATGAGAGATATGAGAGAGACCATGAGGTTCTTTTGCAAGCACTAGCTGAAACTTGAGTCGAAGTCATAGAGCTCCGAGTACGCCAGAGGGTGTATGAAAGACACCTGCTTGATATGGAGCGCCAACTGGCTGAACTAAGGGTTCACCAGAGGGATGTCCATCACCAGTAGGATATGATTTAATTTCTTTCCTTGTTATAAGGAATCGTTTTCCTCTCTATGCCCTATGTAGCACTTTTCTATGTAACTATCCCTGTACTATAGGTACTTTTAGTCAGGCCGTTGTGCAGTCAAAACTTTTCTACTCCGAATATGATGTAAGACCTACTCCAAGGTCAATTTTCCCGAACTTATTACATCTTAAATATCAATGATATTGACAGTCGGCAAATTTCTATGTCAATCCTTATTCAAATACTTTCATTCTTCTATCGTTAGGATCATATCTAAACCTCACTTTCGTCAAAATTATTGAGCTATGGTAATTTAGCTCAAGGATCACTTCCAATTCTTGTCGAAGGTTGGATCATGTCATAAACCTACCAATGATAATTTAGTTCGAAATAGCAATCGTCTTGTGACCATTCTATGAACTTACTTCTACTCTTTACTAGTACTGCATCATAGGGATGTAGGTCAAACCACCGAGAATAGTTTAAACAAAATGAAAAGGTTACACTTACATAAAAGAGTAAGATACATCTAGTACCGAGCATAATCACTCACAAACTCCTTTTCTTTTGTATAACATAATCATGTCATCATCCAGAAATAGTCAACTGAGTGAGTTTTCTATCAAGTATAAGTGTACTGTAGGGAAATTTGGTCTGTGACTCTATCTTCTAATAGGAACCTCAGGTTAGCAGAAGTGAGTAGCCAGTTGGGAGTTAAGTGCAATGATTTTGGAAATGATTCAGTGTGGGCGGTTTGTTAAGGAGCCAGACCATCTCGAAACTCCAGGTTTCGGATTGAGTAAATGTGATCATATTGCAAAGAATTCGTTTATCTTCAGGTTTTAGAACCCTGCAAGGGTTGGTTACGGTTGCCTTGGAAAGGCTGGGGTATGCATGTAGTTGTGGGCATGTAGTTCAAGTTGTCAGGCGTGTAAGGAATGATAATAAATGATTTCGAGGAAAAAATCAAATTTAAGTGGGGGAGAGTTGTAACATCCTGTTTAAAATAGAATAATTAAATAATAAGCCTGGGACCCCAAGAAGTAATTATTATTATTATTATTATCATATTATAGTATAACCCAAAATTCATAATATTTATCGGAGTGTTGGTTTCGGGGAGTCAAATGACATGATTTAGAGTTTTGGGGGTTAAAGTGTAAAATTCAGACTTAATTTGTAAAGGATTTCAGGAGGCAGGGTTTAAATGGTAAGTTACGGATCTGTCTTGAAAGAAAAGGGAAAAATGAGGGGATAATGTTTTCATTATGGGGTGATGGTTCATGGGAGTTGGGTATATAACCCTCGTCTAAACCCTAACCCTAGGAGACCCCTTTCAACCACCACCTTGTGCCTCCAGATCCTCCGAGCCGCCACCTTCACTTCCTCCTTTCGGCACCGTACCACCACTCCGTTCCTCTTGTGTTTCCGACCAACGAAGACAAAACGGTGATGCCTCCTTATCTACAACTGGAGATACCAAGACCAAGGATGGACAGTGGGTGACCTATGGGTGCTGCCGAATTCTCACTTCCAGCCGCCGTTGCACATTTCTGTTAAAGACGGGGTTGCCGCCACCACTCCAAGCCGCCTCCGTCGTGGAGGCTATTATTGCTCGTGTTGGGTCACGTCCCTTGTCCGCCATCACAGTGCAGCGCCGACGGCTGCTAGCACTACTACCATTTGCAAGCTCAGCCACTGCCACCGCCGTACGCCATTAGGTGGGTGGTGGTGTTACTGTTCCGGACGTGTGTGTACATGTATCTTTGGGTGTGTTCCAGTCAATTTCGGGTGGGTATGATTTTGCTTCACTGGAATTTGAAAGAGGGCCACCACCACCACTGTGAGGTGGTGGCTAGCACCTCCGACCACCACCTACCGCTACAGAGCGGCTGTGTGTGGGTAATTAATTTAGTGTATGTGTATGTGTTTAATTGGTTTTTTGTGTTTTATGTTGTAAATGGTAAAGGAATAATGAAAAGAAACTCATAACAACCACCATGAGGTGGTGGCTGCCGCCTCCGGCCGCCACCAGCCGCTATGTTGGGTGGCGATGTGCTTAGTTGTGTTTGGATTGCTTGGACACGATTTGACTAGATATTGGATAAGGTGTCTAAATCCATAACTAAATTTGGTATGTATTTGAGCTGATTTAGCATGGTACATTTGGGTTGCACTTCGTCGGAACAATTTGGACTTTTGAGAAGAGGATATGTATGATTTATTAATATATTATAAGTTATAATAACTTAATTTGAAATCATATTATTTAATTAGTATTGATCAAGAATTAATTTGGAATTAATTTTGTGGTCAAAAGAGAGTAATTAAATATATAGGGATTGAATGTGTAAATCATTCATTCTTATAATGTGGGCTAATGATCCATGATTCCTTATGTTAGGCTTAACCATTGTTAGCGGATGTTGGGTGGCGGATATCGAGAATGCCCAGCGCACGAGTTCTTGTCCGGATGCGGCAAAGGTGGGATTTGCTTCATGTATGCTGAGAGATAGGGCCCGAGATTAGTGAGGAGAGGTTACGAGTCAGGCGGGAGCAGCCGGTGTGGCTGAGATGACCTGGGCCGAGTTTGTTTGGCGATTTGAATTGGAGTTTGAACCAGCCATTGAGGTGTAATGACTTGTAAGGGAGTTTCATGACCTTCAACAGACCACCGATACCGTGGTGGAGATCACCGCTAAGTTTCGGGAACGAGCTTTGTTGATCCCGTAATATGCTACTGACGAGGACTTGAGGAGGACGGGGTATCATTCCATGCTGGGGGATGATATCCGAGTTTGTGAGCTTTACAGGGTGCAAAACCATGAATGATATGGTAGAGAAGGCCCGGGATCGGGAAATGGAGTTGGTCTTCCGCACCAAGCGGAAGCCGGAGCAGGCACAGGCACGGTGGGTCAGGCTAAGAAGCCTAAGACCTCAGACACTTCCAACAGGGGTCAGCGGGGTCGGGGCCGGTGTGTCAAGTGCAGTAGGGTGCACAGTGGAGCTTATCGTATCACATGCTCGGGATGCTATGCATGTGGCCAACAGGGCCACTTGACCAGGGACTGCCCTACGAGGAGCTTAATTTGTTTTCACTGCAACCAGATCGGCCATAAGCGGGTCAACTGTACGAGGTTGCAGGGAGAGGGAGGAGCGGTGGCGGCGCATGCGCCCGCCACGTTGAGGATTACCGATGGCCGCCTTACCAAGGCGGATGTTCCAGTGGTGAAGAGCTGCGCATTTCAGTTGACCACTGAGGAGGCTCGGGCAGCGCCAAACGTTGTGGCCAGTACATATCTATTGTTCTTTTCTCCTTATGAATTGTATGACTTATGTGTATATTATGCTTGTATAGGGACCTTTTTGGTCAATGGTATGTATGCGCATGCTTTGTTTGATTCGGGTGTTACACGATCGTTCGTATCTCTTGCGCTTAGCAAGAAGTTTCGGGACACGCCTGGTACTCTGGATTCCCCACTTGAGGTAGAGATTGCAGATGACCACACTGTTAATGCTATGAGGGTGTATTGGGACTGTGTCATGAATGTGCTTGGTGAGAGGTTTCGTGTCGACCTAGTCCCGATACCATTGCGAGGGCTGAAGGTGATTGTTGGGATGGATTGGTTGGGGGCCAATGGGGCCATGATCGATTGTGAGTGCCATTTGGTGAGGGTTCGAACCCCAAGTAGAGGAGAACTGGTGATACATGGTGATAGGGCCTCGAAGGGGCCGACTCTCTGTATGGCTGCGAGGGCTAGGAGATTTCTGCAGCAGGGATGTGTGAGATTTTTGGCTTATATCTCAGATATGAGGGTTGAGACTGCGATGGATGTGAGAAGTGTGCCAGTTGCACAGGAATTTTGGGATGTCTTTCCCGAAGAGCTGCCAGGGGTGCCTCCGGAGAGGTAGGTGGAGTTTCGCATAGATTTGGTGTCGGGTGCCGTCTCGATAGCAAAGGCACCATATCGGTTGGCACCGCCCGAGGTGTAGGAGTTATCTACGCAGCTTCAGGAGCTGCTAGACCGAGGGTTCATCCGTCCGAGCAGTTCCCCGTGGGGAGCATCGATCCTGTTTGTGAAAAAGAAAGATGGATCACACAGGATGTGCATCGACTACCGAGAGCTGAACAAACTAACAGTGAAGAACCGTTATCCGTTGCAAAGAATCAATGACTTGTTTGAACAGCTGCATGGTGCGTCTTGGTTTTCCAAGATTGATCTTTGGTCAGGGTACCATCAGATGAGGATTCGGGATGAGGATATACCGAAGATGGCTTTCAAGACTCGGTATAGGCATTATGAGTTTGTGGTGATGTCGTTTGGACTCACCAATGCCCTAACAACGTTCATGGATCTCATGAATAAGGTGTGTAGACCGATGCTAGATCGGTCAATGATCGTTTTTTTTTATGATATCCTGGCCTAATATAAGACCAAGGAGCAGCATGAGCAACATTTGAGGGAGGTACTGGAAACCCTAAGGGAGGAGAAGCTTTATGTAAAGTTCTCCAAGTGTGATTTTTGGCTGCAGGTGGTACAATTTTTGGGCATATCATCAACCAGGAGGGCATTTTGGTTGATCCAGCCAAGGTTGAGGCTATGATGTGGTGGGAAGTACCAAAGAATGCTTCAGATATTCGTAGCTTCTTGGGTTTAGCGGGCTATTATCAAAGATTTATCCAGGATTTCTCCAAGATTGATGTGCCATTGGCCCACTTGATCAAGAAGAATGTGACCTTTCGGTGGGGCATGGATCAACAGATGGCTTTTGAGACCGTGAGACAGAGGTTATGCGAGGCTCCGATCCTAGTACTACCTGAGAGGTTGGACGATTTGGTGGTGTACTGTGACACATTGAATTCAGGGTTAGGTGTGGTACTGATGCAGAGGGGCACGTGATAGCTTACGCCTCGAGGCAGTTGAAGCCTCATGAGGCGAATTACTGCAATCACGACCTAGAACTGGGGCAGTGGTGTTTTCCCTCAAGATTTGGAGGCACTATTTATATGGAGTACGGTACACCATCTATAGCGATCACAAGAGCTTGAGGTATTTGATGAACTAACATAACCTCAACATACTATAGAGGAGGAGGCTAGATGTGGTGAAGGATTATGATTGTGAGATTCTATACCATCCAAGGAAGACCAACGTGGTGGCCGATGCATTGAGCCGCAAGACGGCAGGGTCCCCGATTGGGAACATTTGTATGAGGATGACAATGATTTCTCCTTTGTTGGAGATGATCAAAGAGGCCCAGGTCAAGGGATCGAAGAAAGAGAATTGGAATATAGAGAAAATATGGGGACAATATCCTATGTTTGTTAAGGATAACCGCGACCTTTTAACGCAGTGTGGCAGAGTGTGGGTACCAGTGACAGGGGGAGTGAGACAGAGGCTATCAGAGGAGGCACACAAGTCCAAGTTCTCTATACATCCAGGTGCCACGAAAATGTATAGGGACTTGAGACTGAGTTATTGGTGGCCCTGCATGAAGCGGGAGATCGCCTAGTTCGTGGAGTGGTGCTTGACCTGCAGGAAGGTTAAGGCCGAACATCATCGGCCTCATGGAAAGGTACAACCACTACCTATTCCCATGTGGAAGTGGGAAAAGATCACTATGGACTTCATCACGAAGCTACCTAGGACGGCGAGGGATGTGGACGTCATATGGGTGATCGTAGACAGACTGACGAAGAGTGCCCACTTCATTCCGATTTCCAAGAGTATATCCGTAGAGAAGTTGGAGGATATTTATGTACGAGAGGTGGTGGCTAGACACGAGGTGCCAGTGTCGGTAGTCTCTGACAGGGATGTCCGGGGTGTGCTCTGGGGAATTCACTAAGCGTTAGCTTACAATTTGTGGATTTGTTTCAGGTACATCGGAGCCCAAGGGCAAGGGCAAAGCTTGATGACGCGATGTGCACTCTCTTGGACATTTTATGGGACACTTTGATGTTTGGAAAAAAAGTTGTACTTGACATATGTTTTGAAAACAATTATACCTAGATTTCATGGTTTATGAAAATGTGTTTGATTAACTAAAAATGAAAAATTTCTTTGTAAAAATTGAGTCGTTACACTGCACTTTCAATTAATCCAATTAATCCCAAAATTAATTCTAATTAATTTCTGATTAATTATTGAATAAATAATAAAATTTCTAACTAATATTTTATTTTCATAACATATTAATAAATTCATTATAAGTATTAATATTTAATTAATAATTAATTAGAAATTAATTAGATTAATTTCGGGATTAGTTGTATTAATTAAAAGTACAAGGGTTAAAATGCAATTGTTTAATAGTTGAACAAGAAAGAGTCCAAAACCTTCCTTGGAAGGAGGTGGATGAAATTAGAGTATTCCAAGGCATCTGGAATATTCTTGCAAATAAATAGGAAGCTGAATAATTACCAAATTAAATAAATATTATTTTATTCCTTTGGAGTTATCTAGGGTTTCCGAGTTGCAGTATATAATGACCATAAGCCTTTAAATTTCAGCCAACCACTCCCCTACTCTAAAGAAGGCCGAAAATCATCACCTCTCTCCTCTCTCGAAAGCATCTTGTTGCTAGTGTTGGGTGTGAACCATCAGATGACGACACTTGTGATGATAGCTTCCAAGTTATTAAAGAAAAGATTCTTGATTGTTTACTACAACAATCAAAATGTTTATTGTTACTTCTATAATTTTCAAAATTATCTAGGGTTAGTGTGTTCTTATTGTTTAATAGAATATTGAATCAATAGTATTATGACTTAATTCTTTAGGTTGCATGTATCCTTTAACTTCTTTTATAATATTGCATGCAAACCATTATTTATCCCCATAATCAAAAGTTAATGTTGCAAATTTAATTTGAAGAAATTAATATTGACATTTAAATTTGACGTAAGTTTGAGTATTTGATAAGACTTGGGGTGTGGGTACGGTAAGTATGCAGTTTACCATGGTGGTAGTGGGGAACACCACCCCCGCCCTGTACTCTCCACTGCGGTTTGGCCTCATGCGGCTATAAAGTGTTGCACCCTTTCTCTCATCTTTACCTTTTTTTTCTCTTTTCCTAATGCTTTGAACGGTCAAAAATTTTAAAAATCATTTCCCCCCATTTTTCCTATAAATAAACCTCACAACCCTTATTTTACCATACCTAAAACCAATTCTTATATCTTTCTATATCTATTTCTCTTAAAATCACTATAAAAATGTCGTCATCTTCGTCTTTAGAAAATTTTCCATTTATGCTTGATGTTGTTGTCGAGACTGCTAAAATAATGCAACAAACATATAGAGCTATATGCAATGACGATGCCGAAAGTTCGCAAAGGAGATCACAAAGATATATTCAGAGAAACCGTGAATCAGCCTACCATTGTTTGATGCAAGACTACTTTGTTGAGCATGCTACTTTTTTAGGCTACTATTTTCGAAGGCGGTTCATGATGTTTAAACCATTATATGAACATATAGTAGAAGATTTGACGAGGGAGTGTAGTTATTTCTAACATCTTTTCGATGCTAGAGGTACACTCGGTTTCACTCCTTTATAAAAAGGCACAATCGTATTTCGTCAATTAGAATATGGCGTCCCTCCTAATGTGTTGGACGAGAGTTTTGGGATGTCCGCTAGGATCGCATGGGATAGTCTACACTATTTTTGCAGATATGTGATTCGGATTTACGGTCCAAAATATTTACGTAAGCTTACACGTAATGACATCCTACAATTGCAAGCCCATCATGCTAGCGTATATGGCTTTTTGGGAATGCTAGGAAGTTCAGATTGTCTCCATTGGGCATGGGTAAATTGCCCTACCTCATACCATGATCAATTTACGCGAGGTGATCATGGTCACCCAATAGTTATACTTGAAGCGATGGTGTCATAGAATCAATGGATTTGACATACATTTTTTTTGGTTCTTCCGATTCGATTAAAGACATCAATGATCTTAATTGTTCATCGATATTCAATAACATATATGACAGATCGACACTAGATTCTTCTTTTGAAGTGTATAGAACGTCATATAAGTATGATTATTGTCTTGTTGATGAGATCTATCCTAAGTATGTTGAGTTTGTTAAATCATTTTCCTGTCCAATTGATTGTAGAAGGAAAAAATTGAAGACATTGATCTCAATTTCGATCCCCGGATGATTCGGAAGACGAGTTCTCAGACGAAGACTTTATGTAGTATGTTTTAGTTATTTTTCGTAATTTTTTATTAATATTTTTTTGTCTTTTTAAAATTTTAAGTTAAATTGTTAAAAAAATGTGTTAGACCATACTAACGTGCGAGAAAGAACCACATTTATGTGGTAAAAAATCACATAACGCTTATGTGACACTGAAATTTTTTTTGAATTTTTGATAAGACTAAACGTAATTGTTATGATAAAATTCATAATAATGGTCTTTTTTTATCTTCAGATTGATTCAAATTTGGAAATAAATTCCAAAAATGTATTTTTTGATTGGATGAGAATGAATGAAAAAATCTTAATCTTAAATTGTCTCATAATATCGAATCTGAAATTTATTTTCTTTCCAAAGTTTGTGAGACTTTATCATAGATATGAAGACAATCTTGGTTTATTCCAAGAAAAATCATTTCTTTTAATTTGAATATCAATTCCAATTTGAAATCAATTTTTGACTCACATTTTTTTTGGCATTTAATTCTGCATTTACTCGGTATTTAGTTTTGTCAATTATATTTGACTAAAAAAACTCTGGCATTCAATATTGTTGCGAATTTTAATTTTGGCGAAATTAATCTTTTTACTTAATTTTGCGCAATGTTATATTGTTATCTGTAACTTGATTTTAATATTACAAAATTGCTCATCCTTTGAAAAGATCTATATTTTAAGAAAATACATGTTATATTATTTTTATCTTTGCAAAATTAACAGTTTAACATGAGGCGAAACTAATTTTGGCATTTCATTGCAAAATGTGGCATTTAATGTAGTGAAATTATTCATATTTTTTGAAAAAAAAGACTTATTATTTGTGCAAAATAAATAGCAAAAGAAACATTACCAAAGTAAAGACCATTTATAAATTAATTTCACAAACCAAAATTGTTTAATTTCTTTTCCTTTTTGCGTATGACTTTTTTGTGATAATTTTGAAAAAAATGACCGTGATGTTTTTTGTTTTTGGTGGAGATTTTTATCTTTCTAATTTCTAAATATCATATTTTGTCCAACATAATTTATAAATATTATAATATTTTTATAAAAAATTTAAAATATCATATTTGTCTATATATTTTGTTTTTAATGTTTTTTTTTTTAATTATTTTAAGTTTTTTACCTTTTTATCAAATGACTAAAAGCATCTCTAATGATATCATTGTTTTATTTTTATTGACCTCGAATTAAATTGTTTGTCAAATGGTTAATCTTTTTATGACTTTTTTTATTTTTAAAACTATTTTATCTTTATCTATCTAAAATATTATATAGAACTCCATCGTTTAACTACTCGATTGTTAAACATATCATATTTTAATATAAACATTTATTCACGTACAAACGATCTACATATTACTATAACTTATATTTATACTTCTATATTATATATTTATTTATCTATAAATTTTAGATAAATAATAAATAAATCAAAGTAAATCAAAGGGATAAAATGAAATATTATTAAAGAGATATGGGTTAACTATTCAAACATTTAAACTATATTGACCATTCAATATATATTGAGTAATCAATAATAATGAACAAAAAACCTAGACATAGGCAAATTTACTAACTTGGTGAATTTAACATCTAATAACTAATCGGCCGTTCAAAAAAAATAAAAATAAAAACTTAACCAAATAATAATAAGTTATAAAAAACCTTCCATTGGAGATGCTCTAATATATCATCTTCTAAATCTAAGTTTAAGATATCATATAAAATATTTATAAATTTTCAAAACATCAAAGTTATCATTTTAATTAATTTTAATAAGTGAAAAATTATAATAATTAAATAATTAACATCTAATGAAACAGTAATATTCAATCAAAATTTGAAATTATGTTTACTATGACAATACAAACAATATTAAAATAAAAATTGATTTGAGAAAGTTTGTTTCAATACTTAGGGGTGTCTGAGATTGCTTATTTGACACTGATAATAAAATACATTGATAATAAAATGTTTTAAGTATGTGATAAGAAAATTTCATAAACATTTTTGATAAATTATTTCATACTTACACATATAAGTACCATTTTCCAAACAATAAAAAATAACTTTTTAGTTTATTACGTTTTGGTCACGAATAATGTAAACAGTTTTTTTTAAAAAAAAAAACTCTATTTTAACATCAAATAAGTTAATAAACATTTTTACTAAAAAGGCATAAAATTTAAATAAACAAATCCCAAACACCCTCGTGATATCAAGTCGTTTGCTAAAAAAGGATGCACCTTATAATTTTAGGAGAATATTGTACACGATTTGTATACAAAACAACAAAGAAGTTTGATTATAAAGCTGACCCATTCAAATAGATATTTCTTTCCAAAGGTATAAAAGATTATTATTTTATTATATGACCCCTCCTTTTTTAATTATGCCTTGTTATAAGTATTATCATTTATCAACCAAAATACTTCAAAATTTCTCTTTGAAATTATATGAAAATGCATTCACCAATTCTTTTTGGCCATACAGAGACGACTTTTTGTGTTGCAAGAGATTATCGAATACTTTGCATCGACAGACATATCACTAACGCCCAACATTTAAACGACAAATATCTAAAATAAGTATGGGATTAAAGCCTTGACATCCTTCCCAAATCTTCCACCAAACTTTGAAACGTACCATTTTCTTGTCGCATAGCTTCGCCCCATCAACAGGAACACAGTGCCCAAAGTGAAACAAAACGAAAATCCCGTCTGACAAATGCATGAGACTCCTATGAACTCAACAATTTCAAACATATAGTGTGGGCATATAACGAAATGGAACAAACCACCTTTTGGGATTTTATACTCTCTATCTGCTTCCTTTCTTAGGCTCGAAAGAATGCAATGATGGTAAAAGTTTCCACTTATTCCAATCAAGAACATTCCAAGTCCAACGTATTTGAGATCGAAAAAAGGTTCAGAAGATTCTTGAGATAAATATTGGGCGTAAATCATTGTAGCAATTGACACACCATAGCTTAAACCGATTGTTATGGAAACGCTAAGCATCATATATCCGCTAAACTTGTGAATGAAGAGAACCTGCACACCAAGCTGTATGAAAATATTTGAATTGAAGTTTATAAAGAAGAAAATGCATGCGTACGCACCTCAAGGATCCTCTTGAAGAAATGAATAGTGAGGACAAATATAACCATAACAAATCGAGGATCTTGATGTTGAAAAACAGCAAAAGAGACAAGACCCACGAAGAACGATGGTGTATAGAACACAAGCATCCCGATTCTACTGGGCAGCTTACGTTTCTCCTTGTCTTTTCGTTTGTTTAGATCAGAGGCATCACAGAACTTAGCGTACTGCTTGTTTTTGCCTATCATTTCCATGTAACCGGAAGTAATGAGAGCCAACAGGTTGAAAATCGACATTGCATTGATGAACAAGGAAGGTGTTGATGGAAATAGGAACAATGAGATCACCATTTTGATTTTTGATATTTTTGATGGTATATATTAGTAATTGGTGCTTTCAAGTATGTGTATATATAGGAGCCATAAGAAAATAATGGTAGGCAAATGAGAGAGAGACTTGAATTAAAACCAACCACCTGAATCAATTCCAATTAGAAATAAAGAAATCCACAGTATATTAAATAGTATATTAAATTTTATAGAGTTCAATAGATTATCACTATCATTTTCTAGATTCCATACAATTCCATCAATATTTTTTCTATAATACATTGAACTCTATAAATTATAACAGAAAATTACAAAAGCTAATTTATAGTATGTAATTAAGATTAGAAAATTTCTTTTTTTTCCCATTGAAGAGTTCAATGACCATTGAACTCCAAATCCACAATGTGACATCTCATTATGGTAAAGTTTTATCTATTAAATGACAACTAGATTTCCCACCTCATTCAACCATCTCATTAAACTCATCATTGTAGATGCTCTAAAAGAAAAAAAAATATATTGAGGTATTCACTAAAATAACAAGAATAGGGAGGATATCACAAATTAGCTTTTACATTCAATAACAAAAATAGGGAGGATATCACATATTAGCTTTTACATTCATAAATAACCATTTATGAGCAACTAGTAAAAAATCTTTTGAATAAATGCCTTTAAATATGAGAGAATTTGTTTTTTAGTACAATTATTACATATTTATTACTCTACTACTAAATTTAAATATTTAAACATGTTTGGCATGCGTTTTTTAAAGATTTTAGTAACTTTTACCTTTTGGTTTTTCACTACAAGATAAAAAAATGGTAAAAACTTTGTTTGCAATATGAACATAAAACTATTATTTAAAACAAAAAAGGTCAAATGTCAAATCTAAAAGTTATTTCAAGACTTCAAATAACATTTAACACAAAACTTTTGTTTATTTTAACAAATTTACTAAAATGTCCTTAGAAAGAATACTTATCTATTAGATGTGAATGTGGTGCGGTTCGATGCAGTTATTAGCAAAAAAAAAAAATTAAATATCTTTATATTTTTTGTTCCTACAAATCCTCCTACCTAATTAAATGGTGATATGTGTCACATTTATATTTTGTGACACATATCACCATTTAATTTGGTAGGAGAATTTATAGTAAAAAAAATAGGATGATATTTAATTTCTCTTAGAAATTGGTTTTAAATATCAAATGCAGTTAATCAATTTTCAAAACCAATTGATGTGGTTATTTTTGCGGTGTGGTTTTATTTATTTATTTATGGTTCGGTTATTAACCGCATGAATTTGGTGTGATTATTTTGTGTGGTTTTTAACAACAGATAACCATTTTTGATTTTGCATGACTTGTTTGGATAATTAAAACTTTTTTAAAAGATTTTAAGAGTTCAAATATGTTACTTGTAATATATATATATATATATATATATATATATATATATATATATATATATATATATATATATATATATATATATATATATATATATAAAAGGTATAATACAATTAATTTAAATCATAAATAACTAATATTTTAAACTATCAAATTTCATCATTTTCTAAAGTTAACAACAAAAACAACACTTTTGTCTTATAAAATTTTATATTTCAAAGACTTAAGTTAGTCAATTTACATATAACCTGAGTACCAAATAAACTACACCTCTACCAAATAAGCTACTCGATAGAAAAAAATAAATAGAATATATTTGATTTCTCTAAATTTTGACTCATATTTGCATTTAACTCTTGTCAAACCCATTATGATAACTAATATTGGCATTTAATTTTAGCATATAAGTTTGACATTGTTAACATTTAGATAGGTATCACTTTTGGCATTAATTCGGCATTTATTCTAAATTTAATTTTGCCAATTATATTGATTTAGGTTAATTTTGGCTTTTAATGCTGTGAATTTTAGTTTTGATATAACATTTTCTTGAGTTTTAGGGGGTGTTTGGCTAAGTTTTTTAAAACAACTTATTATGGTTCCACACCACTATAAGTTAAAAAAGTGTTTGGATGAAAGTAACTTATCCGGTGAAGAACCTCTAATAAATCATTTTTTCATAAGTTACCTTACACTTACTTATTAACTTATAAGCTAATAATAAGTTACTAGACGTGTGCCCGTGTAAAGCGGCGGCGACAAATAGTGTCCGAATGGTGATTAATTTATTTCGGTGAATAGTTTCATTGCGGCTATCGGATCAAACCATAAAACCTTTAACTATAACCAAGTTAATCTTCAAACATTGAAAAATCCATTTATATGTCATTTCTTTGTAAATTGCAATTAATCACTCATTCGTAATGTTAACTTCTAATAACCGTAACATCTTAACTTGTTTCACAACTTTAACCGGTTTGCTGGGTTGTAAATTCAATCCGTTTTTTTTTCAATCTATTTTATGTTGTTTTTTGTAGTTCTGAAACCATTTTAATTTATAAATTTAACACAAATGTTTACCTATTTATTTGTTTATTATAGCATTTTACTTTTATTTTTTAACAATGTATTTTTCAATTTTTTTTTATCATTACCTCTCCGAAAAATCCTATGGTGTGAAGGAAACCACCAGAACGTATTTCATCCGTATTTAAGATTTTCAACCTACTGAATATACAAACACCATGATATAACGGTTATAGATTTGATACCAATTAAGATTTTCAACCTATTAAATATACAAATGTAATATGTGTATTGAATGGTAAACATAAGTTGATTGTAAATGATGTAGTAGGTTTGGTACCTCTTAAATTTCAAGAAATGTTTAAAATGCTTTATATAATAGTAAAGATAAAAATAAGTTATAAGCTAATAAGCAATGTCAATCACCCCCTTAGAGTTTTGCCGAACCATAAGGCACGAAATAAGTTGGGCTCCCAATCTATTTGGTTCAAAAGATTTTGCAAATTTAATGAATAACCAAGTATAACACTATATTGTATAAATATAAAACACACCCAAAATTTGAAGTGGCTACTTTGCTGTAAGGTGTGATAGACGATGATAATATATTTTTTATTTGATGAATCTATGATTAAAACAAAGATGATATAGAAGAGTGTTTTTGTTTTTGTTTTTTTTTGTTTTTTGTTTAGTTTAGTCTTTTGTTTTCTGTTTTGTTTTTTTTTTGTTTTTTTTTTTGTAATAAAACATAAAAAATAGAATCTAAAATATTTGTCAAATGGCCAATTTTTTAAAATGAATAATTTAATGAAATTTAGAAAATTCAATGTCTTTGATTTTGTCAATCAAACACAATTTTTGCTGGAATTTAAATTCTAATCCCTCCAAGTTCCTTTGAAAACAATAAACTAAACACATCGTAAAAAATTGACTTTCTTTATTGAGGTATTTACTCTTATAAATTAGTTTCCTTAATTTTTCTCTTGTCTCTAATCTTTTTCAAAAGTTGTAACGTGTTATAAAAACACAATTCTTACTATAAATTATTTTTGTATATATATCAAATGGCATCAGCAACGCTTTGCAACAACGGACAAATCCCGGTCGCCTAAAACTAACCCGACAACTATCTAAAATAAGTATGGAATTAGAGCCTTGACATCCTTCCCAAACTTACAGCCAAACTTTGAAACATACCATTTTCGTGTGGCATAGCTTCGCCCCATCAACAGGAACATTGTGCCTAGAGTGAAACAAAACGTACACCCGGTCTGACAAATGCAACAGACTCCTACGAACTCCACAATTTCAAACATATAGTGTGGGCATATAACCACATTGAACAATCCTCCTTTTGGGATTTTATACTCTCTATCACCTTTCTTTCTTAGACTCGAAAGAATGTAATGATGGTAAAAGTTTCCCGTTATTCCAATAAAAAACATGACAACTCCAATGTATTTAAGATCGAAAGCAGGCTCAGGACATTCTTGAGATAAATATTGGGCGTAAATCATTGTAGCAGTTGACACACCGTAGCTTAAACCGATGGTTATGGCATCCTTTAGCATCATAGACCCGGTAAACTTGTGAACGAAAAGGACCTGCACGACATGCATGCAGTATGAAAACATTTGAACTGAAGTTTATAACTAAAGAAGAAAAACATCGCTTGCGTACGTACCTCAAGGATCCTCTTGAAGAAATGAATGGTGAGTACAGATATGACCATAAGGAATCGGCAATCTTGATGGGGAAAAAAGGTGAAAGAGGCAAGACCCACGAGGAATGATGGTGTATAGAACACAAGCATCCCGATTCTACTAGGCAGCTTAAGCTTCTCCTTGGCTTTTGGCTTGTTTGAACCAGTGTCGTCGTTATCACAAAACTTGGCGTACTGCTTGTTTTTGCCTATCAATTCCATGTAACCGGAGGTAATGAGAGCAAGCAAGTTGAAAATAGACATTGCATTGGCGAACAGGGAAGGTGGTGATGGAAATGAGAACAACGAGAGCGTCATTTTAATTCTTGATCTCTTTGATGATATAGTTAAGTGGTGCTTTTCAAGTATGTTAATTAGTATGTGTATATATAGGAGACAGAAAATGATGGTAGGCAAATGAGACAAACTTGAATTTTAAAGCAACGACCTGAATTCAACATTCCAGTTATATTTAGAAGAAAAGGTTTTGGGCTGTTTACTAAAAATAACCAGAATAAAAGTATATATCATAGATCAGCATTTACTTTCATTACGAAAACCGTTACATTGTCTTTATTAATTTTTGGATCATAATTCATGGGGTCAAGGGCTGCTGTTCGTGTTGAATTCAACTATTGTTGGTGTCTTCTTCGATCTTGACTCATTCAATGTTACAAATTAGTTTATCTTTGGTCCATCACATTTCATTTTCTCGGCATTTAATGTTACAAATTTATTTTGAAGAAATTAATTTTGCATTAAATTTTGATATATAAGTTTGAGGGTTTGACATTTGACACTTTTATTTTGTTGGGTAATAATAATATTGGGCTTCTAGCCCAACGGTATCCGGTGTTGTCCTTCCTTCTTGAGGTTGATGGTTTAAGTTCCGTCGTGGAAATAGATGAATTTAAGGTGTAGTTTAGGAATATGTTAGATTTGTCATTTCAATATATACATAAGTGGATTTAGGGTTGTGTTTGGAGATTTTAAGAGCTTTAAAAAAAGCTCCAAAAGAAATTTCGTCTAGAAATGAGTTTTTAATTTTAATTTAAAGGAAATTGACTTTGTAGGGTAATAAAATATCAACATATTTAGTCAATTTATATATTTTTGCACATAATTTACCATTATATTTACATTTGTTTTTCAAGAAACACTATTTTTTGTACACGATTACCATTATACTTAAATTTATTGTTCAAGAAATACCATTTTGACTACCTATTTCGGGTTTAGCCGGTTTACGTGTTTAAGAAACATCATTAAACTCAAATTTGATGTTCAAGAAACACAATTAAACAAATATTTTCATGCACAATTTACTATTAAATTAAGGTTTGTACACATTTAGTAATTTTCATCTTTTCCGGCTATTATCAATTATTCGATCGTTTTCTCCAGACAAACCATTCACTTGTTTGTTTTTTAAAAACATTGCAAAAGCACAGTATCCTTCTCCCATCTGCTAAAAACACAACCACATTCTTTTTTACCATCGATATCTCTCCTACCGTCGCTCACACCTT
This sequence comes from Lactuca sativa, assembly GCF_002870075.4. Classification (NCBI taxonomy): domain Eukaryota; kingdom Viridiplantae; phylum Streptophyta; class Magnoliopsida; order Asterales; family Asteraceae; genus Lactuca; species Lactuca sativa. The sequence continues at coordinate 201,029,488 of NC_056624.2, forward strand.
TACCTACTCCTCTCACTTTGAAAACCATCCTACTCCCACTGTCCCACATCCTTCACTCACCCTTTTCTGCTTGAATCATGTCTAACCAATAACCACATCCTTTCAAGGATGAAATTTTGTTGGAATCTGATTCTAATTTTTTGGAGGTTTGATCTGATTCTTAGGTTTGAATGTATGTTTGAATCGATTTTGTTGTAGGTTGAAGCTGGTTTTATATTAGTTAATTGGTGGTGGTGGTGAATGGTGGAGATGGGTTGTTGTGTAGGTGAATGGTGGTGATGGGAGGTGGTGCTTGTTGTTGTGGTGGGTGGTGGCAGTGGGAGTTGAACGGTTGTGAGAGTGGATGCTTTTGGCTGGAGAAGGTGAGCGAGACATAATTAAATGGTAAATTGTATACAAAAAAATTTAATGTTAAATCGTATACAAAAAAAAAAAAAAAAAGAATTAAGCTATAATTCCCGATCAAAATGGTAGGTTTTGAACAGTTCCAATAAGTTTAATAGTAAATCGTGTACAATATTTGGATATTTGTAGTAGCGGGGTATGTATAATACATGACCTAAGAATTAGGGATTTTCCACCTTGGATATCCATTGATTTTTATACAACCAATCCAATACAATTATCGATTTGATATTTGGATATTGTCAACCGATCCAATCAAATTCGCTACTGTTGGAAAATTCCGAGCTTTGTGAATATGGAGTAGTAAAAATAACATGGGAAAATGGCCAGCCCGCCATGCATGGCCTTGTAAGGGCTAAGGAAACATTAGAATCAATTGTCCACAAAGCTAAAACATGTTACAAGCAAAGTCAAACTCAAGAAATTAATTTACCTAAAACCAAATCAAAATCTACCAGGAACCGTTATCTAAGCTCGAATGTTGTATCTTGAACTAGAAAATGAAGCGGCAGTGCAAGCCAGAGTTACCTCGACAAACGACTAAGATCATCTGTGATTGTCGATGACCAATGTGTAAGAAATTAGGCACGACAAGTTTGCAAAAGATAATATTAGCAAGAGGCGGACAATTAATTCTAAAGATAATGACTAATCAAAGCTTGAAGAATAAAAACATGGATGATGATTCATCAATAGGATCGGTATAATGATACAAAATCTTTGAAAACAAATTAGAATTTAAGTTGTATGGAATCACCTAGAAAGTGATATTAGAATTTAGGATAATGACTTGAAAGGGTAACTAACTTCTAAGTTTAGTAACTATTGTCAATGCTTGAATAAACCATTATTTTTATTTGAGATTATTTAAAAATTACCATTATGACCCCTCTATTACCGGTCATAGTAGAAAATTTTAAACAATTTCAAAAAATTCATGGATAAATCAAACACAAAATATAATTCAATGACCAAATATATACAAAAGTAGAAGTTAGTTCTCTTTCAAGTCATTATCCCTAGAATTTATACATGATAGTGTGATTAACTTCACATTTATTGATTTTGAACAGGAAAATCAAGAAGTTTGAAACAGTTCGTTCTCTAGCTGATGATATTCATAGGGGTGTGCAAAAAAACAGCAAAACCGAAAAACCAAGCCGAACCGGCCAATCCGAAACCGAAAAAAACCGAAACTGAATAAACCAGATATCAACGGGTCGGTTTTTGGTTTTCATATTTAGGTATCCGCGGATACCCGAACCTTTGATTATATATATATATATATATATATATATATATATATATATATATATATATATATATATATATATATATATATATATATATATATATATGTATAAAGTAAAAAAAAAAGTATTATTTCACTAGTATTGTTTCGATTGATCTAAGAGTCCAACAACCTAATCAAAAATTCATACCGACAACTCTAATTTTGTAATTCTAAATTCATTTGATTTTGTTGTTATTTTTATTATTGTATTTATTATACAAATTATAATATATGATATTTGAACTTCATTACGTTTTTTAAACTTCATTATGTTTTTTGTAAACTCTTTGACTTAGTACTTTTAAGAAAGAGATAACTAAAATGGCGTTTGTAGTTTCAATTGAATTTAATTTTTTATATTTTACCGGGTACCTGTGAACCGAACCGTGGTTACCCGCTTTCACACGGTTCGGTTCGGTTCGGTTTTTTTGTCAATACTGTTCGGTTTCGGTTAGTGCGCATGAGGTACCCGCCCCGTGGTCACGGTTCATAATTTTATTACTATCCGAAACGAACCGCCCCGTGAACACCCCTAGATATTCATAACTGGTTTGAAGTAATTAACAAATATATAATTCTAAAATACAAACTAGGAAAATATAAAGAATCATATTTAAATCTATATTATATTAAGAGAAAGAATCAACCAGAAGATAAAGCTCGTTAGAGTTGGCCTAATGATAATAAGATAAGAAAATTTCTGTTCTGTTAAGTTATTTGACCATGGACGTCAAACCACCCTGTCGAGATTTTTTTATAAAAAATGTCATAATGCTAGGTCATTAATCAAAATGTTACAGCATTTCTCTTCACTTTCAATGTTAAAATGAGCCATTTTGCCTTGAAAAGCCCACATATACCTCCTCATTTTTCAATCACTTCATTGGAAAACGTTTTTAAACTTGCAAATTGTTTACATAATCTCATCTTTTTACATTTTTTATTGAGAAATATAAAGGCATAAGAACACTTCAATTCCTATTCACTGTGAATATTTAAAAGGCTACCCCTCCTGGTCATTTATGCCAAGGTAAAGGTACTTCCACTTTTCTTACTGTTATTTTCCATATCAACTTGTGAAATGTTTAAGACTCTTGAAGCACATTATTCGGTGTTAAGTGTGAAATGTGATATTATTAGTATTTGATGTAGATAAACTATTCAAGACCAATGGTGATTGATCCAAATTTCTATCACTTGATAAACCCAACAAAATCTCAGCCGTTGATGCATCAGCTGAGAATCCCTTACCAACCATTTCATCAACAAACTCGATTGCCCTCTTCCCATTATTATTGCAAACAAGACCTTGAATGACTACATTGTATGTGCATCCATCTGGGGAACAGTAGCCACTTTCTACCATTTCCTGAAACAACATGATTGCTTCATCTTCAAGACCACCCTTGAAAAGTCCATCAATCAAGATATTGAATATACGTGTGTTTGGTTTTATTCCATTGCTTTCAAGACCATGAAAGACATTTTTTGCAGATTCGAGTTCCCTGGCTTTGCACAACCCGTTGATCAGAATGCCATAAACCACAACATCAAGATCCAATTTCGAATCTTTCATCTCTCGAAACAGATTCATTGCTTTCTTATGATAATTATTTTTTAACAAACCATCTAACAAGATTGAGTATGTAACAAGATCCGGATGTTGGCCACATGATTGCATTTTCTTCAGGAAGTGCAGCGCGACAGATAGCTGTTGGGTAAGACAGAACCCACGGATCAAGGTGGTGTATGTGATGGTATTAGCAATCAGACCTCTTTTAGACATTTTATCGAACACTTTTAGTGCATCATCTGTCCTCTTTTTCTTAGAATACCCATTAATCAAGATGTTATATGTATGCACATTTGGATTACATCCGTTGCCAATCATTGAATCAACTACCTTCTCCGCTTCGTGTAACCTACCTTGCAAGCAATACCCGTCAACCAAAGCGCTGTAAGTGACTACATCTGGCTTCACTGCTTTCTTGATCATAAGCTCGACCATTTTGGCAGCCTTTTCGACCTCCCCTTCTTTACAAAGTGAATCCACCAAGATAGTATACGTTTGAACATCTGGATTTGGTATCTTTTCGAATATCTCCATGCCTTCTTTCCACCTGTTTGTATTACACAAACCACGGATCATTGAGTTGCACATGCCCACATTTGGTTTTGAAGTTCCACGAATCAACTTCTCAAAGAGTCTAAAAGCTTCGGTGACCATTCCATCCTTGCAAAGACTATCAATGATCATGCTATATACAACATCACCAACTTCCATTCTTTTGTTCTTCATTTTCTTGACCAATTGAATTGCAGCATTAGTGTTCCCCATTTTACATAACCCATTGATTACTGTTCCACAAGTAATTGAGTTGGGATGAATCCCTTGTTCCAGCATGTTTTTAAACAACTCCACAGCCAAACCCATCTGGTTATCACCAATCAGACCCTTGATCAAAGTAGTAAACAGGGCAACATCGACTTCATAACCAAGTTTCAATACTCGACCCAAGACTGAGAAACCCAAGTCGACACGATTCAGATGACAGTAACAGTTGATCAAAACGCTCAAGATATGAACATCAGGATCAAGGATTTCCAGGCATTCCATTTCTTCAATCACAGATATTGCAGCCTCGTAATGTTTCATTCTCGCAATGGCTGCCACTACCTGGGTGAAGTACGATAAAGAAGGCACGGGTTGCATCTGAATCATTTCATGGAACAGAATATTTGCATCATCAACGCTTTTGAACCCTATTCTGCACTGATTTCTAACGAATTTGTTGAATCGGGCGCGGCTTTTTAAAACACTTGAGGGCTTATTGTCGTTGATGGCGGGAGAATTAGCAAAAGCTCTGGAACTGGTGTAACGAACGAAAAGATTCGAGTAAAGCGATTTCTGAGAAGCTGTAGATTTCGTCATTCTCGCGTTATGTGATAAGTCCACAATTTGCTTATGTTTATGTTTGGGCAAGTTTTCGTTTTTAGTCCTTGTGAAGTTACAAGTGTTGGTGCAACAATTTAATAACATAACTCAAAATCCGAAATTCCAATAAATTTTAAATATTTGCAAAAGTGCACCTAAATGGGTATTATAGTATTCTTTTTTCCATGTTTATAACATAAATTTGCCCATAACTAAACAATATGCGAACATTCTAACCACAACAACTTTTAAAAGACATACGGAATTAAAACTTTGACATCACTCCCAAATTTCTCCCCAAACTTCAAAAGGTACCATTCGCGTGTAGCATAACTCCTTCCTGTCAAGTAAAACATCGTACCGAGAGTGAAAGCGAGAGCATACGTTGTTTGAGCAATGCAAGAGACTCCAATGAACTCTATGATCTCAAACAGATAGTGTGGGCATATAACTAAATCAAATAATCCTCCTTTCGGGATTTTATACTCTCTATTGCCCTTTGTTCTTAGATTAGAAAGAATGTGATGATGATAAAAGTTTCCAACTATTCCAATTATGAACAACACAATTCCAACGTATTTTAGGTCTATTGTAGGCTCGTTATGTTCTTCGGATAGGTATTGAGCATAAATCATTGTCCAAGTAGAGATGGTGTAGCTTGAACATATAGTAATCGCGGTTTCAAGTGCCATGGAACCACTATATTTGTGAACAAATAGGACCTTTAACCCAAAAAGATAAAAGTTAGTTGGTTTCCGAAACATTGTAAATTTGTGATGAACTATTTATTTTTCATAATAGAAATTCACTTTAACACAATGAAGACAAGAAAATAACAAATTTTAGCATCGTTTGTTTTCCCATCCCAATCACATATTTAAATATCATATCAAAGAGCATATCTTCAATATTTATATGATATAATAACACATTATGGTTATTATATGACTAATTGTGAGACCCATGTATTACATGGGTTAATTTAAAAAAAAAAAAAATATAAAGGTTAAAATATTTAAGAACTTTGAATTTATAAAAAATAAAAAATATAATGAATTATTATAATGAAAATGTTTTTTTTTATCTTTTAAATATAAACAAATAAAAGAAACTAATGAGCTTTAATTTTGAAAATTTTGAAATTAAAAGTAAGTTCATTAATGAAATTAATATCCATTTATTGCAATTATTATATTAGATTATTATGTGAAATTTAATAAAATAAAAAATTTATAAAATGACATATGGAAAAATAAATAATTTAAAATAAACAAAAAATGACATTAGACAAATTGAATGAATGTGACAAGTGAAAAAAAAAACCTTCATTTATTAGAAATGATTGTATTAGAACACTAATTTATAACCCGTGACACTCACGATTATAAAATTAATTAAACGTTAATAATAAAAACTTAAAGTTGTTAATCAATTATTTTAAATAAATTATTAATTAAGAGATATTTTTTTAGTTATATAAAATTATAATCATTGATTTAAATAAGTACATGAAATTATATATATATATATATATATATATATATATATATATATATATATATATATAATTTTATTTTTTGTTCTAATGGTATTAATTCAATGTAATTGGAGTGTGAAATTTAAAATGAAGAAACAACTATTAATTTAATGTAATGTAATTAGAGTGAGAAATTTAAAATTTAAAATTTAAAATTTAATATGAAGAATTAATAGATTGATATATGGCATGATAGGTGACATATAATATTAATGAAGATTTTTAATATAGTGACACTTGTCAATAAGAGAATAAACTTATTCATTTATTTAAATAGAAAGATAACAATCATAATATATATATATATATATATATATATATATATATATATATATATATATATATAGAGAGAGAGAGAGAGAGAGAGAGAGTTAATTATTATTTATTTTCTAATAAAATTTTGGGCGTGTTCGGCACGCAACATTTGGGAGCTTCTAGCTTTTAAGAAAACGCTAGTTAAAAATAAAAGGTTTCGTTCGGCGACATGAACGTTTAGTTTTTAACCTAAACAAAACACTCCAAAATCAAAAGTTACATTGAGTAGCTTTCCACAAAACGCTCCAAAATTAAACGCTACGCGCTACCTGCTACCAATTAGTTTTGTCAAACACGCCCTTTATGTTTGGAAACCTTATTAAAATAAAAGTGAAAATTTATAATGTATGTGAACAATTTTAAGTGTTATATTCAATGATGGATCCATTTTAAACTCGAAAATGATTTTTGTGTTGACATATTATACAAAAAGGCTTAGCGGCGCAACTTGTTGCCCGTTTGCCATCTCACTCATTGTACGATGACAATCAAAGTATGTTGTTTTTCAAAATAAGTTTATTTTTTTTGTCGAAAAAAAAATCCATAAAAAATATATATTATACACTATAACATGAAATCTTGTACGCTGCTATTCATATTCATAAACATTAATAAATTGGTGTTTGACATAATTGAAAAAAGAAAATTTGGTCATCAAGCCTTTAGCTTGGTATAAAAATAGATTAGATGCACAAAACATGCATTGAAAAAAGCGTGAATTTGAATTGTTCAAATCATTGATTTATGTGGTTGAAGTTAAAGAAAGAGACAAAAAGATTGCACCTCAAGTACTCTCTTCAAGAAATGGATGGTGAGAACCAAGATAAGCATTATGAATCGAAGATCTTGATTGCCAAAAATCGCAAAAGAGGCAAGACCCACAAGGAACGCTGGCGTATAGAGCAAAAGCATCCCGTTTCTACTACCCACCATAGTCTCCTGAACCTTGTCTTTCTTTAAAGCTGCGACATTGAAGAACTTGGAATACTGCATATGTTTGCCTTTTGTTTCCATGTATCCACCATTTGCTAGTGACAAACAACTTAATACTGACATAACTGTGACAAAAAAGGAAGAAGGTGGTGGATATAAGAGCGTTTGGAACAACAAAATCGTCATTTTTTTTCGCTTCCTAAATTTGAATCTCAATTTGATAATACTACTATTGTGTTTATATCATGTGTTTGTGCCAAACTTTGAGGTTTGAGTTTAAAGGGGTGTGTGAAATGAGTGGCAGCAACATTGTGTACGTGTACCCCAAATTTTCAGGATTTTAACGTGAAATAAGGGGACTCTTATGGAGTTGTGGTGAACACTTTTATAATGTTAAACTTATAAAGAAACAAACATATGTAAAAGCGACATTATGAAGAAAATAACCAAACACCCAAAATTAGTTTCCTAACATCATAGCATTTAAATTTGTTAAACCATCAATACATGGGTATGTTATATGCGAATTTTGAGGTACAGATCAGCTAAGAGTGAGTGAACCCAAATAAGCCGCGTGGCAAGAACTAAAGAGCGTAAAGTTTGTAAGACATGTACAAAAAAAGTGAATGACACATTTATTTGTCTTGGCATTTGGTTGAATCACTTCAAGCACACGAAACATAGTGAATGCCAAACTTTATGTTTTCAGACATACTTCCTTTATAAATAATGTTATTTTTAGCAAGTTTGGCCAAAAATCACAATTTGGAATTATGTTCTTTACATTTTTTATTATGTTCTAATTTTATTTATTTATTTTAAAAATAGTCCAAATAAATTGTAAAAGTCTCTAAATTTGGGGATCCTCAAAATTGAAGCCCAAATGATGAAGTTTGGGTCTTATGGTTGGGCCAAAATGGCAAACCCGGTTTCCTTCACTCGTCCCAGATTCCCAAGTTAGGTAGGTATTTTTATGCTACAAAAACTGTAGATATTTTGATATACATTGATAAATAAAGTGTGAATGATAGTGATTTTTTTTAACTCTTTATTTTTTAGAAAAAAGTAAATTCAATATTTAAAGTTTGAAATTCTCATGCTCTAAAAGATTATTATATTAAGAGTCTTCATTGTTTAGCGTGCAGCTTAGAATCAAAACTACATATAAAACTATATATGAGGTCTGAGAGTGTTTAAAACCAACAACCAACACCCAACACCATAAAAGTTTTAAAACACATTATGCAGTGCGATTAGGTCTGCGCGGTTTTTATTATTTTTATACAATGTAAAAATTTATAATTTTCATGTTATAAAAATTGTATATATTTTGATATCAGAAAAATCAAACACATCACTTATTGGTTAGACCGGAGAGAAAAGTGATTTAACTACGGCCGATTTTATGTCAATTTCTAGACTGGATCAAACAATATGTTTTTTTTTTTAAATCGGGTTGAATCGTGATCGATTCGATAAAAAAAAAATTTGAACCGGTTTATTGAACTTTGATAGTTAGATTTCACTTGGCCTGTTAAAAACCACTCATCTCTAAAGCAAATTTAACAACTCAATTTTCTCGATCGTTCAAGGTATCCGGAGTGTACACAACTTGAACGGTAACGACACACACCAAACACGAATCCAATGTTGATCTTCTTAACTTGAAAACTGATACTTCTTATTGTTATGTCTATGGTTTATAATATAGTTCATTATGTTAAGAATTTATGTTTGTAGATGTAAAATTCTTGGTTATATATAAAATAAATAAAAATTATAAAAACGATTCGAGACCGGTCACCGGTTGACACCAGACCACTTCAATTAAAAATCGGCTTTTTATAACATTGCTTGCAACTCCTTTGCCCTTATCAGCGCTCTCATATGATTTAGAATATATTTTTTTCATGCCTAAAACCAAAAAGAAAAGAAGCCTTATAATTTGAGTTTATGTGAAAGAAACACAATGAAACTTGCACGTATCTTTCACAAAATGACAAGTAATTTTCGAAAAAGTAATTTGGCAAGGGAGTAAATTTGGTGGTGGCGCCGGTATAAAACCTAATATCATAGAACGACAGAATTTTTTTAAAAATAATTTTTCAATATGGTTAACAAATTTACAAGAACTTTTTTTTTTAAATTTTCTCAGTAAATTTACAAATGCTTCAGTATGAAATGTGTGGCAGTGTGGCTATTATAAAAAAATGGACATTATGCACAATTTTATGTAAAGGTTTAAACTAGTGTAACTATGCTTGTCTTTTTCTTGAACTTTTATAATGTGAGTTTTTAATTTTGACAATATACACATCACAATTTATAGGAAAATATTTTAATAAAATCTTAATATTTTAATTTAATTTATAAAAAAAACTCAAACTAAATTTTATCTATAGAAAAATACAAAATTCCGCCTAATATATTTACCTTAACCCTTTTTCTCTAGATAACTTAATTTCACTTGGTAAACATGACGAGATGACCTAAATAAATTACCTGGAGGTTGAGTCATCCAGACACAACCATCTAACTAACTAGCTTGCAATCCGAAAACTTAGGGCAAATGATGGCTCTCATTTTCTCCTCATCGAGCTAGGTTTTTTTTACAGTTGAAGATGACGATAGTGAAGCAATGACTTTGATCGTATGTACGGTGAAAATAGAGGAAGTACAGGATTTTAACACTAATGTGGAAATATATGAGAACTTCAAAAAGAAACAAATAAGGAGATGCAAAAATGAGTTCTTGAACACACTATGTCATGAAGTAGTTGATGACTTCACAATCCCTGAGTTTGACAATGTTGAAGAGGTTTTTTATTTGAATTCGGAAGCAACCAAGTTTGATGTAGTAGCTAGTACTAAAGAAATGTCAACTGAAAGCGACCAAGATGATGTGGTTCAATGCAAGTACAACACCCACAATCTAAAGGTTAAATGGAACAAAATGAGACCACTTTGCAAAGAGATGTATGAATCACCACACCAGCATAAACTGTGTTTAACGAATTATGCCATAAGTAACGATTCTCATATTAGGTTCAAGAAATGTAATCGTGTTAGACTAGTTGTTGTATGCGCTAGTGATCTAGAAATTTTCAATGTTCCTTTATTGTGAGGGCATACTGGATGAGCACAAAAAAGTCATTTCAAATTTTTTGTAAAAAATGTTGATAAACATAAGTGTGTTGTTAGGAATTACAAAAATGCAATTATGTATAACACCGTGATTTTTCACCTCATTAGTTCTTTTTTTATATAGTTTTTAGAAAATTAGCGGAATTTTTTTTAACATACATTATAAAACATCACCAATGTTGATTTATTACCAAAACAACATCCATCAAGATAAAAGTTTTCAAAACCATCACCAAAATCAAAGGTCGTATGTAAATGAAAACTCAACGACATGTCTAAAATTGTATCATCACTAAAGTATCAACTAGAAAGCAACTACCCAAAAGTCTTCATCCTCACAAAGCCAACAATTATGCTACATGTATCAAGACAGGACGGAATCAACAAACAACGAAACAAGTGTCAGCAAATGCTATGTAAACCATAAGTATAATACTAAAGAATATACATATCTCAAAATGGGTCAAATAATCATCACATGGCATGCATTCAACTACATACATTGCACATCATCACAATCATCATATATACATCACTATAATATTTTAATATAAATATTCATTTTCATCGTTAATAATTACTCTTTGCTAATCATTTTTGTAATTATTTATCACTTTTCGTCATAACAATATTCCTTAGACTATTAATCTTCATTTTCATTATTAATAATTACTCTTCACTAATCATCTTTGTAATTATTCATCATTTTACTTCATTATAATGGGTCTATATGTTCATTTTCATCATTAATAATACACTAGTATGTCATCAATGAAAACAATGACAAACATATTCAAGAATAGACAACATACCCAATTTATGAGGTCAATAAAAATCGTTGGAGCATTCATCAGTCCAAAGGGGATCATTAGGAACTCATAATGTCCATCGAGGGTCCTGAATGTTGTATTGGGTATATCATGCTCAATGACTTGCACCTGATGACAACCCGACCGCAAATCAATCTTCAAAAATTAATTGGCACCCTGCAGCTGATCGAATAGATAATTAATTCTTGAGGGAGGATACTTATTCTTCACAATAACCTTGTTCAACTCCCGATAGTTGATACACATCCTCACAGTGCCATCTTTCTTCTTCACAAAGAGCATCGGAGATCCTTAAGGCGAGGAACTTGGTAGAATGAGTCCATGCTCTAACAACTCCTGAAGTTGTGATATCATTTCCTTTATTTCCAAAGGAGCCAACCGATAGGGTGGGATGCTTTGGTCATTGGGATCACACCTGAAACAAGATCTATCTGAAACTCTTACTGACATGGTGGAGGTAAACCCGACATCTCATCAGGGAAAACATCATTATACTCCTTAACCACCTCCACATCAGAGAGACTCTTAGTCTTCATGGGACTCTCCATCACATGTAACATCCTGTTTCATATCGTTCGCAGATTTAAGGATCGCGGGTCATAATTCGGGTATGATAAGGTTTTAAGGCTTTTAAAAAGAAAGGTTTAGACCCTTTTGGATGTAGGTAAGGTCGGTTGTGTGATAAGAGAGTTTGGTTTGTGCTTTAGAGCCCAAGGGTATCGGTAAAGTTGTTGGTTCGAGCCTTTCATGAATTTTGAATATGAATTCGAGTGGGTTTCAGGAAAAATAAATTTGATTGAAGTATAGGGCTTCTCGTTACCTTTTTATGGATATAAAGAACGTCAAAATCAGAGTTAGAACGAATAAGTTATGATTGTTTGATGTTTGGGTGGTTCTGGGCCAAGCTGAGTACGCTGGGCGTACAAAAAGGTGTATGTTGGGTGTACTAAGAGAATCATGGGTATGATGGGCGTACCAGGAGTATGTTGGGCGTACGCAATCAATGCTCAAACCCTATTTTCGTGGTTTGAGCCCTATTTAAACGACTGAACTCCCCTAAACCCACTCCATTCTCAGCCTCCACCCCTCCAACACCCCTTCCATGAAACCTTAACCCTAGTTGAGCCTTGTGAGCTAAAAAAGGTGTTTTTGAGTGCTTTAGAGTATGCATGGTGCACCTTGGAGAAGAAGGAACTTCTTGGAGAAGTCTTGATTGCTTTGGAGCTTGTAGATCTGGACTTTGTTCACCCTGATCTATCTTCTAGAGGTATAAAGTTTGAATCTTGATGATGTATTTGTTAGATCTAGCTACTTTTGGGTGTAATGAGCTTTTGGTCATTTTAGTGCATAAAGTTTAGATCTAGAGATTTTGTGACCTTATTATGGATAAAGTTGGAAACTTTATCCATTTAAACATCATTGTAATTCAGATCTGAAGGTTGGAGACTTAGACTTAATGGATTAAGTTCAACAAGAGGCACTTTTGGTCCCATTTGATGCTTAAATGCTAGATCTTGGTGTTTTGGACCATTATAATGGATAAAGTTGGAAACTTTATCCATTATGGAGCTTTTAGGATCCATAAAATTGTGATCTTGATCCTTCTATACCTTCCATGAAAGTGTCATGATGTCTTAATGGAGTAATAAGTTAAGGTTTAGCTTTTGGACCTTTTCTAGACCTGGAAAGTCATAAAGGTGGAAACTTTATGACCTAGAATGATGTTGTGGGACTAGATGTGAGTGTTGGATGAAAGGAATTAAGAGATTAAGCACTTAACGGAAAAGTGCCTTTTGACTGAGTACGTCGAGTGTACCTTTGAGTATGATGCACGTACTCGTATGAGGGTCCCAATTCTGGATGATAAGTACGTCATGCGTACGATCTTGTAACAACGTAAATTTTCAACCAAAATTTTCAATTTCAAAACATATTTATTCCAATAATAAACCCACAAAGAGTCACAATGTCAAATCATCAAAACTCATGTCCAAAAATTATATATAAAACTCCAGGATCCTCTCAATCATAACTCAATCTCTGATGTGTGTACAATCAAGTCGGCGCCTTCCCGTGATCATGTGAAGTACCTAAAACACATAACACATAACACGGTAAACAAAAAGCTTAGTGAGTTCCCTAAAATACCATACACAACTCAGTAGCCACTCTAGGCCATACCTCAATAAGACCCTCCTGTCAGTGTGTCTCAGTGGGACCCTCCGATCCCAACTCAGTAAACTCATAATAACAATATTCAGCATAATCACAAAGACATAATGCAGAATATCACATACATAAATAAGCACATAAGATAGCTCAATAACATAAATATACCACTCTTGGTAAGTATAGTGAGAAGACTCACCTCGTAAGCTAGCAAGTAAAAGTCTCGTACTCGGGAATCTCGAACTAGCTTCTGCCTAACATATTAGATAAGTATCTCTAATCAATACTCCACTCATACTCAATTACACTAAAGGTTTCTCTCTCGTTTTCTCTAACTCTTGGAATGGGTAAAAGACAATTTTACCCCTCCATGGTCTTCATCACTTATTTTGACCAAACCCTAAAGTCAGCATAAGTCAATCTTGAGTCAACAGTCTCAGTTTGACCTGACTCACCGAGTGCACTCTTGTGACTAGTCGAGTCCAGTCGTTCCTCAGAAGTCTTCGTGAAGGTCCAGCTCGTCGAGTTAACCCCTAACTCGCCGAGTTACAGCATAGCCAGCTCATCGGGACAAACCCTAACCGACTTGTCGAGTCGGCTCCTCGACTCGGCAGGTCCATTCAGACTCTTTTCTCATTCAGACAATTTCAAGACAGAAAACCTTTCCAAACTATAGATCTACACTCTTAAGGCTAGTTTATCACGTAAAGTCATAGGCTTTACGTCCATGCATGGCACTAAGGGCTTGAAATGCCAAAACATACCTTAAAAAGGGGTTTTCACTCAAGATCATTATTTTAGTTGAATAAAGCAAGGACTTTTGGACTCTAGGGACCTCACATGGTCCAGATCTGAAGTCCAAACCTCTATATGAACTTAAAACACTCTAGGTCCTCATTTAGATAGAAAAAGCCCTAAACTCCCAAAATCATGAGATCTACTCAACAAAATGAGAAAGGTGCAAGCTTTATACCTTTCCCAGAAGCTCTGAGGTGAAATAGCCATGGATCTAGCAACTCAATCTCGTCCCTTGGCTTGGAATCCTTTTCTTTTCTTCAAAAGATGCACCAAACACTCAAGTTTAGCTCAAAACTCTCTCTCCAAGCTCACAGGCCGATTAGGGTTTACTCTCAGGGAAGTATAGCTGCAAATGAGGCTATAAGTGCCCTTAAATAGGCCCCAGACCCGGGGATTTAGGGTTTCTCATCACATCTTCTACTCGGCGAGTCGGCTCCTGGACTCTTCGAGTAGGTCATTAATCCCACGTGGCACATCGCGACTCTACTTGACGAGTTGAAGCACCGACTCGTCGAGTAGCTCAATAATCCTCAAAATAAATAAATAAATAATATACCTGGAAGTCCGGATGTTACAATTCTCCCCCACTAGAATCAAACTTCGACCTTGAAGTCATGATCTGGAAATAACTCTGGATACTGCTCTCGCATCTCGGACTCCGGCTCCCAAGTCAACTCGGACCCTCTCCGATGTTGCCACTGGACCTGAACCAGGGGCACCTTTTTGTTCCTCAGAACCTTCAACTTTCGATCCATGATCGCAATCGGTCTCTCAATGTAATTCAGGCTCGCATCCACTTGAATGTCCTCTAATGGCACCACTGTCGTCTTATCGGTTACACACTTCCTCAGCTGAGACACGTGGAAGGTGTTATGAATCTGGCTCACCTTCGTAGGAATCTCCAAACGGTATGCTACCTTACCCACTCTGGTGGTCACCCTGAAAGGACCGATGTATCGGGGCCCCAACTTGCTTCTCTTCCTGAATCGAATCACCCTTTCCATGGGGATACCCTTAGGAGGACAAAATTTCCAACCATAGGGTCCTTATCGAGATATAGCCATGAGATGTTAATTATTTGTGTATTTGGTATTTTGGGGAACTCACTAAGCTTTGTAATTACAGTGTTGATTTAAATGTGTTTCTGGTACTTTTGTAGATTTCGGGAAGGCGGAGGCATGATTGTACACATTTGTCGGCTTATGAAGATTTTTGAGGATTTTGGGATACTCTGATATTGTTTTCACAATAACTTACAATTTATGTGATGACTTGAATTTATGAGTATTATTTGGAGAATTAAAAATGAATTTTTTTTCATGAAATTTGAGGTGTTACATCGCATGAGCCAAGAAAACCATACAACCCTTCGCGAGACAGCTGTGTGACATCCCCAATTTTTACGGCCAAATAAAACTTTTTCTTTATGATTTTTTAAAACAGAGTATGCTTTTGTAGAATATAATAGTGCAGAATATGTCCCAAAACATTTTCTTTAAAGATAAATCAGTGTAAAAAATTCTTAAGAAACGTTTATATATTAAAAACGTTGGATGTCAATTGGTGTGTTTTTTTATGTGTACTAGTTTTTTATTTATAAAGTCCTATCACATCTTAACTAGTATTAAACACAAATAGGTAGTGTACCAAGTCATGAAGTAATATAGTTTAAGGTAGGAAAGGGTGTTGAACTCAGGGAATAGGATGGTTTTGAACAAATAATTCAAATGTGAATTAAACTAATAACAATAAAGTAAAAGAAGGTTTTTGTTCAAAACAACTAAACTTGATTTAACCTAAAAACAATAGTAAATAACTAAATTAAAACAAAAGATAAGAAGTACTTCCACTAGAATACAAATCCCCCCAAGTTTCTATACTTGATTTATTAGAAGTGCAACAGATTAATGAGTTGATTACCGAATTGTAATATTGTTGGATTAGTGTCTAAGCCCGTAAACTATATTTGGTATGTACTTGACCCGGTTGTGCATGGTCCTTTTGGGTTGCCTTCACCAAAGCAACTTGATAGGATGATTTATGGAGAAAGAGGATTAATTATGATTTATTAATATATTATATGAATAATATATTAAAGGAGATATCATATTGTTTAATTAATATTAGTCAATAATTAATTGATAGTTAGTTTTATGACTAAAAGACATTAATTAAACTTAGGGCACTGGTTGGACGAATTCTATGGGAAGTCCATAAGGAATTCGTCCAAGGAGTGTTCTAAAGGGAGTCCATGGGCTACTTAGGGCCTAAGCAATCAAATTAGGGTTTCCTAGTTGAAAACCCTAACAGCCTCACTATATAAAGATCCCTCTGGCCCCAAAAATGTGGTGAACTCTCATGGAAGAACCCTAGGTCGTTTTTGGTGCTCCTCCGCCTTCTCATAAGCCATTCTCTTGCTTGCGGTGTTTGTAAGCCATTAGAGGAGTGACATTTGTGACTCTAAGCTCTAAAGAAAGAAGATTGAAGAGATGCAAGCCATTCTACAAGAGGTAATCTTCTAGATCTGCTTTTATGTGATAATGTCGAAATGCATATGCTAGATTGGGGTTCTTGACTCTTGGATGAATTGCATGTACAATAGAGAAACCTAGATCCAAGATTTAGGGTTTGCATGAGCACATATGATGTTCTTTTGTATAAAACCCATCAGTAGTATCAGATCCATGATTAGTTTCTATTGTATTGATGCTTAGTGTTTCATTCTTGGTTGCAAACTCGAGTTTTTGGCCATCTGCCTGACAAAATCGTTGAGTCCCAATGCGGACTCGTTGAGTAGGGTGAACTCGGCGAGTCCATATGGTGACTCGGCGAGTCTGACTGTCAGACATATGGATTTTCGGATTTTTTTGCCTATTTTGACTTAGGATAATTGCCATAATTGTTTCAATTTAATAAAATACAAATTTTATTGATTCCTTATGATTATCTTTGTCAAAATAAAAGATTTTGGTCATCTAATTAGATAATTGTTAACTTGTTTGATAAATGTTAAATTATTTGGTCAATTATCTTGCATGAAATTGGATTAGGTCAAAAAACTAAATAATCACCAATTAATTGTTTAATTGCATTATTTGTATTTTGATCTAGATAGTTTTGAAATGTTTCAAAACTTGCCCTCAAGTTTTGAAATTTAAATTTTAATTAAAAGGTTAATTTTAAAATGTTAAATTCTAAAACCCTAATTTTTGAAAATTTTCAAATTGCACCCTTATGGTTTTATTAAATTAATTAAGTGTATAATTAAAAGAGAGTTAATAAATCCATAATGAAATGGTTTACATTTAATTAAATTAAAAGTGTAATTTGTTAAATTAGACCACCTAGTATTTTAAAAATGTAAAATACACCCTTATACTACATATAACGTTAAAAGTCTAATAGTATATATATATATATATATATATATATATATATATATATATATATATATATATGTATAACTTTAACTGCTAGTCTTGCCGTTAGTAGGCCTCATTCACGAAGCTGATCTATAAAGGGGGGTATAAGGTTACGACCTATAAAATGGTCGTTTAATGGGTGTCCTCTCTCACCCACCGCTTCCTTGATTGGTGGAGGTTCGTTAGCCGAACGGGTAGGATAGGGCAAACCCTCTCCTCATTAAAAGTATAATGAATTATAAAGTAACTAAATGTTTTTACAAAAATCTCAATCTTAGTTACTTTAGGCAAAAGTGAATTGATGCAATTCCATGAAATTACACTTTGTACCCTTGCTAAGACGTTAATGGAGCGTGTGTGGTTAACCAGGACACTAAAAGGGGTCTAAGCAAAGGTAGAAAAGGGTGACTCAATGTTTGTCATAGTTCGGTGGAGCGTGTGTGGTTAACTGGCACATCGAATAGATGAATGTAACATTGGGGATACCATGTAAGTTTGCGTGGTTATTCACACCCTATTTTGTGATCCTCGGTATCCCAGTCACAAATCGAGGGGCATATCGAGATTTAAACATGCCATTGAAAAGTTCAATGAATCTCAAAGAATCTAGGAGTTTTCAATACTTTTAAAACTTAATCTCTTTTTTGTGTTTCATGGTGGAAAATTAGTGAATCGTCATTCACTTACCTTCAAATGTTCTGCAATTTGGGTTATGGCATCCCTCTCCCAAGTTGTAGAGTATTGTGTTAGGTCCTAGCCTTAATATCTCATTTGGGTGTTTTATTAAGGACTCAATCAATCAACTAACTTGAATTTTCTCCCGTTTTGTAGATGTCAAAGTATGACAACTATGGTCTTCCCAAATCCCGTGGAATAAGCTTTCCACATGAAGATGATATTCCATGATTCGATTGAGGAACAAGAAATCATACTTCACTTCCTCCACCTCCTCCTATTGTTCTCCCTAACCCACAAGTTCAAAGGCTTAAAAAGTTCAAGCTCACTCAAGCCCTTTTGGCAAGTAAACATGAAGAAGGAAAGTCGGTGTGTGCATACGTCTTAAAGATGAAGTTACACATTGATAGGTTAAGAATGTTGGGAGTCGTTGTCAGTGAGAAGCGGGTTGTTGACTGGGTTCTTCAGTCGCTTCCTGACTCATATAGTGAGTTAGTAAGAGAGTACTATATGATAGACCACGACATGACCCTCATCGATCTCACCTATTTGCATGTTGCTGCTGAATCAGCAATGATTTGGTGCACTGGAGAAGCAAAGTTGATTGGCGGATCTTCCTTCCAAATCTCTATGGACATAGGCAATGGCAACGAAAGGCATGCCATGGTCGAAAAGTTTGATCATAAGAGAAAGGCAATGTAACAACCAAAAAGTACAACCAATTTTAATTTTTCAAAAACATCTCGATTCCATTAAATCTTTACAAAAAGGTTTTCAATACAAAACATTTAACGTATTCCCAAAATCACAATGCTATGAAATCATGAGGAGCGGTACGATCACGCCTTCGCCTTGCCACAGTCTCCTAAGAACCTGAAAAACATGAAACCACAACTGTAAGCCCGAAAGCTTAGTGAGATATCCCCAAAATACCAACCACAAATACCATACACGCATAACATGCCATAACATATCCGATCACAGAACAGCCATGAACTTCGGGTCTACTGTGTGACTGGTCCGCCGCACCGGCCTACAGTCCACCTGGTCCACCCTCTGAGTCTATCCACATACATTGAGTCTACAGTGTGATTGGTCCGCCCGCTCCTGGGCCTTCAATCCACCTGGTCCACTCTCTGAGTCTACAGTATGTCTGGTCCGCCCGCACCGGGCCTTCAGTCTATCTGGTCCACTCTCCGAGCCTTCGGCACGTCTGGTCCGCCCTTTCGGGGCCTACAGCCTATCCGAACCGCTCGTTGGGCCTTCGGGACAACCGGTCCACCCTGGGTATCTTGGCCTACAACACACAGCAGGACCCGCCTCAACCCAACTCCAGTCCAAACAACCATGTGCACATATACATACAATCATATAGCAACTCACAGTCAACAAGCAGATCCAACAGATCACATAGCATATCATCATCCTAACCAGAATACCGACCTAACAGGTCACTAGCATAGCATCTCCCTATCTCTTAGGGTACCGTTCTCAAACAGGTCTCTATATACCATCCTAGCTCTCGGGATGCAAACATAACATAGCAATCCACATAATAACAACTACCCGGATCTCAATCCGATAAGGGCCGGCCTTGGTGCCTTAGACCCTGTTGATATAGTGAGGATAACTCACCTCGAAACTGCCGACTGAACAGATAACCCGAACTGCTCCGATCACTGATACGATCTCCACCACTGGACAACCGCCAATGCACTGAACTCAAAACAACAATCAACAATTACCAAAATGCCCCTGGAAACCACTGGTCAACCCTTGGTCAAAGACAAGGTCAAAGTCAACCCCTGACTGACTCTACTCGCCGAGTCAACCCGATGAATCGCCGAGTCCCCATACTCAGAACTTCCCTCAATCCGCGACCTAACTCACCGAGTCACCCCGACACTCGTCGAGTTCAACAACTCTAAGTCCACTCGCACACAACTCACCGAGTCATCCCTTGACTCACCGATTCTCGACTCGACCAGAAAATATTGGGACTCTTCGACAAGACTCGCCGAGCCCAAGAACAGACTCGCCGAGTCTAAGGCTATCTTCAACCTACTCGCCGAGTTGTTCATACAACTCGCCGAGTTGCAGGCAATCTTCATCCTACTCGTCGAGTTGTTCATACAACTCGCCGAGTTCCAGGCCATCTTCAAGCAACTCGTCGAGTCCACCCATGTGACTCGCCGATTACCACCGGTCTGAATCCATACAGAAGCACTCCAGGCCATGCAATTGCTCCAAAACATATATCTAGCCTCCTACAACTCATCCATCACGTAAAGTGGCAAACTTTACATGAATCCAAAGAGATCTAGGCCATTTGCACATTGGGCTAGGGTTTGTGACATGATGGCTCCACTAAACACTCCAACACAGGGACTTTCATGCTCTCTTATCCTTCTCCATTCCAGATCTGAGGTAGCAACCTCAAATCTATCCTCTAGACTCCAATTACATCCAAAGACAAGCTCCCCACAAACCCCAAAATGAAGAAACAACATGACAATAGCACAAGAACGAGATATTACCTCCAAAGAACGTCCCAACTGCAATGAAATTCAAATCCAAGCAAAGCCCCTTGCTCTAAGCCTCTCCTTCTCTAGAATCTCTTCCACAATCACCTCTCCAAGATCCAATTTGCTCAACAATGGTGCTTCTCCATGATTTTAGGGTTTCTGGGACTCAAGGGGGAATAAAGAGGCTGAGAGAGGGCTGTCATGTTCTTTATATAGGGCTCAACCCCGAGAATTAGGGTTTTCTCCACTCATCGCCTACTCGCTGAGTCGGCTACTTAACACGCGACCCAGTCGCGACTCTACTCGCCGAGTCCACCCATGGACTCGCCGAGTCACTCTTTCCTAATTTACTCTTTTAGCCCTTCTACTCTACTCTTGATATTTCGGGATGTTACAATTCTCCCCTACTTAAATTAGGCTTATTCCTCGAAGCCTACAACACTTCAATCCCAAAGATACTCCCACAACGCGCCACCTGGCCTTAACCTGGCCAAGTCCCTCAAGGCATACCCATCGAAACTCAAACACACTTTCTTTTTCCTTACGGTGTCCTGATCACCGTCTCGAGCCGGGCACCGGCTGTACCCTCTGATAATCACACTCAATAACCGAGAATTACCCATGACGCATCACTGCCCCAAATCTCAACATTCACTCGACCCATAAGGGCTTAGAAGGCCATGAACCATCGGATCCCCGATCCGAATCCCACTCTATCCATTCCGCAATGACGGAAAGACCCATTCTCAATCTCAGAGCAACTCCCACGAGTTCTCCGCTTGCAATCACATACACATACTGAACTTGCTCCAGCACCCTCAGGTTGGGAAAACCCGATAGACTGATGATATCCTCCAACATCCCCCAGGATGAACCACTAATACACATCCAATACCCTGATCAGAACCACACTAAGATCCCAAGACTCTCTCCCTGCATCCCTTCCGAGTCTCTTGGCTCTATATCAGCGGAATTCCCTCCGCGATCTCAGCAAACATCCCAAACTGGATGAGCTTTTATTCCACTGCCTCAAACGCGCTGCTCAATAACCATACTCGAATTACTCTATTCATAACTCTGCTCTGCCGCTTTCACTTCTGTGAACTTGCACTCCCTCTCGGAGTTACACACTTCTCTCACTTCCTTTTCCAAGGGATCCACTTGGCCATATAGCCACTTCAACAAGTGCCACGGTGCTCGCCCAACGCCATACCACCCTTTTTAGCATATCCGCTATCCATCCAACACACATACTCTGACTCTCATCGCAAGGACTCTCAAGCCCCTGCACTATCTCCACCAATCAAGATCACTACCCGGGGCCAGACCTTCTAATGCAATCACACCGCAATATACACAATCCATATCCTCAAACTAATCCCACGATACCTGCAGAGTCTTCAGCATGACTGGACCGCCTCACCAGGCCTTCAGCCCATCTGGACCACTCTCTCAGAACCTTCAGCCAATCTGGACCGCTCTCAGTGCCTTCAGTTTGGCTGGACCGTTCTCCGAGCCTTCGGCCTGACTGGTATGCCTACCAGTCTTCAGTCTATTCGGACCGCTCAACAAGCATTCAACATTCCGAGCTATCCTCCCCCGGAAGTCCTCCCATGCATACCGTTCTAGCCCTCAAGGGGTTCCGAACTCTAACTCCATCATAAATACTCGATCCCGGCCTGCTCCCAGGCCCTCTACAATCAAATGCCCTATGTCTGAATCCCACCCTGCATGTCCGACACTTACTCCTATCAGCCTATACTCTGGGCTGACAGAACACTTGTTGAATCCCAACAGCTAAGCACTCTCGAATATTCATCGATCTCCCGGAGAATTCTCCAATTCTCCCCCACTTGGGCACTAACTATCAACCACCGGTCGCCATCACCGACCTCCCAGAACAACTCTTCCACAAAGAAAACACTTACACGCGGACTGCTTCCCACAAGCATAAACAACCTCAACGAGATCTCACATCAACACCGATCATCCCGCTCGAAAGAACTCAATCTGCATCAACCACTCCTCAGAACGTAGATGCTACCCGGCCTGAAACCCAATGTCGGGTTGCCACTAATAACCCTCATGAATGATAACCAACAGAATTCCCAAAACCATAACCCATAACCAAAACCATAACCCGCAAAATGACGAATACCGCATCGAAAACCACGCAAAGATACCAGCACAAAACAATACACCACAATAATCACAAGATAACGAGACATCAAGAAAGAAACATACCCGCAGCTGCATTCGACACTGCCCTGACCTCCTCTGCTACAAGCTGAAAAGCACGACCCTGAGCCCTTGGGGGCTCTGCTCCATCCTGACCTCCACCTGCGATCCTCAAAGTGGCCGGTGTTGGAGCCTGCACCGGTCCTGCAACAAGTTGTGGACAGTTGACCCTCAAATGCCCAACCTGATGACACTGATAGCAAATCCTCAAATCCCGAACTGGCGCTGACTGCCGACAATCCCTCGCATAGTGCCCCTCCTTTCCGCACTTGCGGCATGCACCATCAGACCTACAAACTCCGGTGTGACCCCTCCCACACTTCCCACAAGTGTGGCTGCTCAGATCCCCCACTCTAACATCAACGGTCTTGGACCGTTTCGGCGCCGGCTGCGACTGCACCGGAGCCTGCCTCAGCTCACGCAACTGCAACTCAATCTCTAACTCACGCCGCCTAGCGGCCTCCTGCAACTCCAACAATGTCTCGCACCTCTACGCAGACACAAACTGCCTGATGTCCCTCTTGAGCATGCTCAGATATCGAGACATCTGAGCCTGCTCCGAAGCGAACTCTGGGCAAAACATCGCCCTCTCAGTGAACATCCTAGTGATCTCAGTCACCGACTCCGAATCCTGCTTCAGCTCAAGGAACTCCTGAGCCAATCTCTCCCTCTCAACCTGCGGAACATAACGAGTGATGAACATCTCTCGGAACTGATCCCATGATACCGCATCCCTCTGCGCATCCGAATATGACCCTGTGGTCAATCTCCATCAATCCTTCGCCCCGAGCCTCAACAGGTTCAGAGCACACCTCACCCTCTGATCAGCAGGGCATGAACACGTGAAGAAACACCCCTCCACGTATGATAACCACTTCATAGCAACAATCGGGTCCTGAACTCCATCGCATGTGGGAGGCTTCGTATTATCGAAGTCCCGATACTGAAAACCCCGACTAGCTCCTCCCCCTGCCGCTGCTACAACTGTTGTAGCTGCCGCGGCAGCCGTCTCAGTGAGAGCTGCATAGCGCTCATCAAAATACTCAACCATGGCGGTCTTAATCGACCCAAACAGCTCTGGTAACTCAACCCGGAACAACTCAGCAATCTCATCACGCAGGATCTCACGAATCCTCGCATCCAACTCGCTCGTGGTCATCTGACCGATAACCTCGGGCGGCACCGATCCGCCCAGAACTCTCTCTCCAGCTCCTGATCCTGATCCGGATCCACTCTCATCATGCCTCGAAACCTCCATACTGAAAAACACCACACAAAATCTCAGACTCTTCCCACCATCCTGGGATCCAACTCTCTCTCCACCCAACCCTAGAGATCATGGTTTCCCTGATACGTGTATGGGTCCTGTGCTTTCAGTAGTACGGGCCCATACTACCTTCCACACCTACCCATATTTGTATGAAGTACTACCACAACGCCCTAAAGAATCATGCATAGCAACGATCAACCCTCACCACTAGAGGAGCACTAAAAATATCCCATAAGGAACCCTAGGCTACAGGCATCGCAAATCAGGCAACATATCATGAAATCCTGAAGATCCCTAGCCTATCACTAGCATGCTGTTCTATCAAAGCTCAAAAACACATAACATGCATGGTATTTTGGGGTTACTTACTGGCTCCGGCTGATCGTACCTCCGCGTCCTCCCTTACTCATTTTGAAAACCATTTTAAATACTCTTTTGAAAACACTCCTCGATTTGAGACTGGAGTCACACGAATGTTCCTCCAATTCACTCAAACCAAGGCTCTGATACCAACTTGTAACAACCAAAAAGTACAACCAATTTTAATTTTTCAAAAACATCTCGATTCCATTAAATCTTTACAAAAAGGTTTTCAATACAAAACATTTAACGTATTCCCAAAATCACAATGCTATGAAATCATGAGGAGCGGTACGATCACGCCTTCGCCTTGCCACAGTCTCCTAAGAACCTGAAAAACATGAAACCACAACTGTAAGCCCGAAAGCTTAGTGAGATATCCCCAAAATACCAACCACAAATACCATACACGCATAACATGCCATAACATATCCGATCACAGAACAGCCATGAACTTCGGGTCTACTGTGTGACTGGTCCGCCGCACTGGCCTATAGTCCACCTGGTCCACCCTCTGAGTCTATCCACATACATTGAGTCTACAGTGTGATTGGTCCGTCCGCTCCTGGGCCTTCAATCCACCTGGTCCACTCTCTGAGTCTACAGTATGTCTGGTCCGCCCGCACCGGGCCTTCAGTCTATCTGGTCCACTCTCCGAGCCTTCGGCACGTCTGGTCCGCCCTTTCGGGGCCTACAGCCTATCCGGACCGCTCGCTAGGCCTTCGGGACAACCGGTCCGCCCTGGGTATCTTGGCCTACAACACACAGCAGGACCCGCCTCAACCCAACTCCAGTCCAAACAACCATGTGCACATATACATACAATCATATAGCAACTCACAGTCAACAAGCAGATCCAACAGATCACATAGCATATCATCATCCTAACCAGGATACCGACCTAACAGGTCACTAGCATAGCATCTCCCTATCTCTCAGGGTACCGTTCTCAAACAGGTCTCTATATACCATCCTAGCTCTCGGGATGCAAACATAACATAGCAATCAACATAATAACAACTACCCGGATCTCAATCCGATAAGGGTCGGCCTTGGTGCCTTAGACCCTGTTGATATAGTGAGGATAACTTACCTCGAAACTGTCGACTGAACAGATAACCCGAACTGCTCCGATCACTGATACGATCTCCACCACTGGACAACCGCCAATGCACTGAACTCAAAACAACAATCAACAATTACCAAAATGCCCCTGGAAACCACTGGTCAACCCTTGGTCAAAGACAAGGTCAAAGTCAACCCCTGACTGACTCTACTCGCCGAGTCAACCCGATGACTCGCCGAGTCCCCATACTCAGAACTTCCCTCAATCCGCGACCTAACTCGCCGAGTCACCCCGAGACTCGTCGAGTTCAACAACTCTAAGTCCACTCGCACACAACTCACCGAGTCATCCCTTGACTCACCGATTCTCGACTCGACCAGAAAATATTGGGACTCTTCGACAAGACTCGCCGAGCCCAAGAACAGACTCGTCGAGTCTAAGGCTATCTTCAACCTACTCGCCGAGTTGCAGACAATCTTCATCCTACTCGCCGAGTTGTTCATACAACTCGCCGAGTTCCAGGCCATCTTCAAGCAACTCGTCGAGTCCACCCATGTGACTCGCCGAGTACCACCGGTCTGAATCCATACAGAAGCACTCCAGGCCATGCAATTGCTCCAAAACATAGATCTAGCCTCCTACAACTCATCCATCACGTAAAGTGGCAAACTTTACGTGAATCCAAAGAGATCTAGGCCATTTGCACATTGGGCTAGGGTTTGTGACATGATGGCTCCACTAAACACTCCAACATAGGGACTTTCATGCTCTCTTATCCTTCTCCATTCCAGATCTGAGGTAGCAACCTCAGATCTATCCTCTAGACTCCAATTACATCCAAAGACAAGCTCCCCACAAACCCCAAAATGAAGAAACAACATGACAACAGCCCAAGAACGAGATATTACCTCCAAAGAACGTCCCAACTGCAATGAAATTCAAATCCAAGCAAAGCCCCTTGCTCTAAGCCTCTCCTTCTCTAGAATCTCTTCCACAATCACCTCTCCAAGATCCAATTTGCTCAACAATGGTGCTTCTCCATGATTTTAGGGTTTCTGGGACTCAAGGGGGAATAAAGAGGCTGAGAGAGGGCTGTCATGTTCTTTATATAGGGCTCAACCCTGAGAATTAGGGTTTTCTCCACTCAACGCCTACTCGCCGAGTCCATCTCACTGACTCGCCGAGTCGGCTACTTAACACGCGACCCAGTCACGACTCTACTCGCCGAGTCCACCCATGGACTCGCCGAGTCACTCTTTCCTAATTTACTCTTTTAGCCCTTCTACTCTACTCTTGATATTTCGGGATGTTACAGGCAAAGTCGGAAGTAGTTCGTGTGCTGTTCCAAAAGTGTCAATTTGCTTTTATTGCCAAGAGAATGGGAATTGGAGACGAACACTACTAGAAAAACAGCCTTTTACGACGCTCATTGCGCGTCGTAAAAGGCTCAGACGACGCGCAAATGCGTGTCAAGGAAGGCCCTGTCATAAAGAGAGACGACGCGTTTTTGCGCGTCGTCTATAGACGACGCGCATTTACGACGCTCATTTACGACGCGCAATTACGACGCGCGTTTACGACACGCAATGCGTATCAAGGAAGGCCCTGTCATAAAGGAAGATGACACGCATTCGCGTGTCGTAACCTTACGACGCGCGTGTTAATGACACGCAATGCGTATCAAGAAAGCCCCTGTCAAGAAAGGCCATGTCATAAATGAAGATGACACACATTTTTGCGTATCGTAAATTTAAATGTTTAAAAAAAATAAATTTATATATTTATTAATTTTTAAATTAAATTTGCATTTAATTTCTCATAATAGAAATAAAATACCATATACAAAAAATACAATCCGTTGCATAATATAAAATAAAATTTCGTACTCAAAAAATAAAATAAATTGCACAAATTGTAAAGTCATACAAAGAATCATTCAAATGTTAAACAAAAATAATACATTGCTAACATGGGTTATACATTCCTATAAAACTAACAAATAATCATACAACTCTGTTTCTTACTGGAAAGGAATGTCAAACATGATTACAAGTCTCCCTTAATCTTGATTACTCACCTGCTTAAGTAGAATGTTGTTAACTACTAAATGAAACATACAGAGGCTATAATTCCAAAAATAAAGTTAAAAAGTCAACAAAATCAGAAGGTTTTAGTCAAACATATAGAGGCTATAATTCCAAAGATTAATAAATGACATTGTTTCAACCACATGCAGATTTACCATTAATTTTGTCCCTATGAGATTCACTACTAAACACATTCTACAGTTTGTAACCAGTTCATGAATTGAAAAGCAATAGAAAATGATAATAATTACCCTTCATGGTTGTGATTATTTACTTACTTTATTGACACCATCATTCCCTTCTAACATAAGGTATGCATGGGGCTTTGCGGTCATTAATGAGTCAGCAGCTTCAATAATTAAGTGAGAATAATCATTGATCACAGTCTCATGTGTGAACACACCGAAGAAAGCCTACAAACATTTGACAACAAAAGAGAACAAGGTTAGTTTTAAAGAGAAACAAGTCACTCAAGGGCTAAATATATGAAATAGTAATGTTCTTTCCACAAAAAATTATGTTATAGCGTTATACTTCCATTTCTTCTTATCCTAATCCATGATATATAAATGAGTACTTTTTTATAAAAAAAATACCTGTGCTTTTTCCATGTTTCCAAGATGAACATGGTATATCCCTGCTTGAACCAACAACTCAACAGGTAAGTCTTTAGCAGCAGAATAATTCTATTGTGCATTTTTAATATGGTGAAGAGCTTTGTCATGTGCATTTCCCAACATATGCGTTGAAGCCAATACATGGACCACACTCAGATCAGCATCTTTTGGGTTCTTTCTCAAATAATCGTCTAGAATGCTGACAATGCGTTCATGCTGACTACATCTTTGGTACATCTGAAAATAGCAAAAAAGTTAATTAATACCCATTCATTCAAATTGGAAAATAACATATATTATATATAGATTTGTAAGTCCAAAGTCGAAACCATTTCTGCTGTCTTCAATGCTTCAATCTAGGTGACAAGCTGCAAAACAAAAAAAAAACAAAAAAAAAAGAAAAAAGAAAAAAAAATTAAAGCTTCTTCATAGTTTATTTTCTAGTATCAATAATAATATTTATAATTTACCTCGTAGATGATAGTCTCTTTAGCATTTAATCAAACAGTTTGGGACTGAATGAATGATCTGAATTTGTTTATTGGGAGTATTGTATGTATAGCAATTGAGATCAGTTATTCATTATCAATTTATATTACTACTTGTTATTCTATTTATTGGGAGTATTGTATGTATAGCAATTGAAGGAGATATACAGACTTCATATCAGATATTAACTATCCTCTTTTTTTTGAACTTAGAGAGAGAGAGAGAGATACCTGTTAAGGCTTCCTGCAACCAGGGTCGTTTGTTCTTCAAGCGTCTGCTTTGTGCATTTTTTTCAAGCAACATTTTCGTCAAGGTCGGTCCTAGCTAATTTTGGGCCTAGGGCGAAAGTAAAAATGAGCCCCCGTAAAAAAAACAAATATTATAATTAAATAACTAAAATTAATAGTTCATTTTTGGTAGCTTTTACCAAAACAGAAATGATGACCATATCAAAGCTTTTTTATATACAAGACCTATATATTTTTCAAACGAAAGAACTAAATTTAAAAAAAAAAAAAAAAAAAGTAAAACCATCTAGGAGCTGGAAAAAAAAAGAAGTAAAACTATCTAGGAGCTGGAAAGATACAGAGTAGCTACACACCAAAATAGATCAAGAAAAAAAAACTAAACAAGGGACAAAACAATCTAAAGTATATGAGCTAAGACTACAACCCAAAAAGTTAGTAAAAAAGGCTTTGACAGGAGTAATTCCAAGAAGGGCAATTTTGTCCAACTAAGACCAAAAGGAGCAAACCTCTTTCCATTCCCCATCCTTTATTACTTTATTTTCAACAACTATAACAATCCTTATGTGAAGAGTAATTCGGCATTTATTACTTTCTTTTCAACAACTATAATATTAATGAAAAAAAGTAATGAAATAGCATATATCAAAGAAGAAAACAATAAAAAAAAAAACAGAACAAAAGAGTCAGGATACATGAAAAATGAGAACCAAAGATGAAATAGCGAGATACAGTTGGAGCAAGAGTCCAAAGAGTCAGATACATGAGCCCAATTCAAAAATCAGAATCAAATATCGTGGTTACACTAATTAAAAAGAAACATCTCTTAACAACCTTAACCCTTACTCTTAACAGGTTACAACAACACATCCCACAACCACCCTTGCACGGTGGCCTGTGGTGAGCCTGGGAGGAGCACCAACGATAACGACGTGGTGATTATTCTTAATATAACACACGCGCACAACACAACAAAATCCATAATCAAAGGGGCTGCATAAATCACCACACACATCCATATTTGGATGACAAGGTATAGTTTAATATTTGCACTCTTTAAATATAAATAAATTTACATATCTTTTTATTATATTTGTTGCAGGGTGATGTGGATATATTTTTCCCAACTGATTTTTGGCTTTTGGAGCGGATCGACCATTACAGTTCCGGGTATATGTAGCTTCATACATCGGTGTTTATGGAAGAGTTTGGTTTGACCAAAAAGACAAAGACAAAAGACGGATATAACCCTCTTCTCAAAGACATTGTAAATATAAATTTTACCTTAGTGTTCCGACACATAACACCAAATAAACACTTCAATAGAAAGAAAGAAAAACTTGAAGAAATAATGCATTTTAGAGCTTTTCACTGTTGTATTGTAGAGTTACGTGCATTTTTATGTAATAAATATCAACATATACTTTCATCTATTTTTTTTTCCTTTTTTAAAATTCAGGGGTGTATTTTTTTATTTACATGAAACTGATAAAGAGATCCACCGAGACCTCACCTCACCTTCTCCGACACTGAAAACTAAGAGGTTGATGAGAGGGGTTGAGTATACACAACTGAAATACAACAAAAGTGTAAATAACAGGTGATAAGTACTGAAATACCATTTCGACTGGGCATTGAACCTAAATCATTAGAAAAAAACACAGAAATATAATCCAAATAACAATTTATAACCTTATTAGACCTCGCCAGTCTGCCTTAATACCAATCTGGAATAATAATATTTAATCCGAAAAAAAACACCGAATAAGATAAAATCAGAATTTATAAATATATAATATAGAAATATAATACAAATAACAATTTATAACCTGATTAGATTCTCTTTTAGCCTTTGGACTGGAGAATATGTTGACTAAAGACTGTTGAACCTATTCAGTTAAATTATTGAGACTACTAAATCAAAATTCCTTATGATAGGTAGGTGATTGGGTACCAGATGTAAACAGGTCAGCTCCACTACACAAAAAATGTTGTCTATTAAATTTCAAAATGAAGTTAACAAGCTCATAAAGGAAAGAAATTAAAAGAGATTTTTGTAAATTTTGTATATGAAGTTAATAACCCTGCTTCAATAACATGCCAAATAGAGTTTCTTCTTTGGTTGTCAAACCTACAACAACAACAAAGAAAGATGTCAAACTTAATAACTAATGGTATCCTTATTAACACAAAATACATTTCAACATCTTTGATAAGATTGTTAACAAGTTGACTTGCTGCTAACAAGCCATCACTAATAAACATTGATTTATTGGTAAAATTGAACCTAAATTCCAAGTATTGTAGTTCAGTTATCTTGTTCTCAAGTCCTTTTGTTGCATATAGATAGACAAGGTAGCAAAATTGGTCTCATCTTGGTGAAAACCTAATAGAGACATTATGTCGAGCACCTTGTGGGCGTCAGTAACTGACCTAACAGAAACATTGCGTTGAGCACCTTGTGGGCGTCAATAACTGATTCGTGTTCATGGAAATAACCCTCCAAAGTAGCTTTACGACTAGACAAAGAATTTGACCCAATAAATTAGAGGAAAAACCACTCAAATCGTGTCTTCTAAGGGAACATGGAGTATACAGGGATTATCTAAGGTGAGAATCTTTTTTATTGTGATTGTGGACAATAATACATGGAACAATACATATATTGCTACAGTGGGAAGGGCAATATTGTCATATGAGGATAAAGCTTATGAGATTATGAGTTCAACACGAAAGTTGAAAGTATGCAGAGCCTCATCTGTAAAATTCCACACAATCAAGGACGCCAAACACAGCAGGAGCCGAACCCAAGAACCTTAAGCTAATTATGTGAGATATTTAACATGAGGAGTTCAATTTATTTATTAATCACCCACCAAAAATAGATAGGGATCAGTTTTGAAAAAGATATAAGATAAAAGACATGGAGACATCGCCATGGAGGGTAATAGTTTGATAGAGAGAGAGAGAGAGAGAGATGTTGCCATGAAAACTCTATCGACTAAAACAACCAAAATCTACTTTTTATCATGAGAAAACCAGAAAGCTTCGGGATTTTTCAGAAATTATGGAGGAGTGAGGATAGAAGAATGAAAACATTAGGAACAGAGAGAAAAAAACATACCTTAGTAAAACTAGGGCATGTAAATTTGAGCAATCGCCATAGTCTTTGACGAGGTCAGATGACAGGGTCTCCGACGAGGAGAAGTGAGCACGAGGTCACCTGAGGAGAGGTGACCAAAGAGGTTGTCGAATGACGAGGCGAGACAAGGTGAATCTTAGACTGTTGCTACATCCGGCCTATGAATGCTTTGATGTCTTCCCTTAATAGTTGGTGTGTGATGAGTTGAATAGAGTTCTTATATGCCAAAACCCTAAATGGATGTGAGATTGAAGAAGAAAAGCGTACGTGAAGGAAGTGTTTTTGAAACTCTTGATGAAAATCAAGATTATATGTAAGTGGGAAATAAAAGCCCTAGTTGTTGGTCGCCATTTTGTGATCTTCAGGAATAAACGCCACTTTTAAGAAAAAATATTATAGAACGATTATATGAGTTGTCGAGGTTTATAGCAGAGATAGTATCATGGTTAGGGTTTGCAGAGAGAAGGGAAGAAGAAAACGAAGGGAGAAGGGAGATCTTGAAGCGGGGTATTTAAAATTTTTAGAATTTTAAGAGGATTTCATTTCCCTCTTATAAGAACGCGTGTTTTGAGTAAAAATTATAAAGCGACATTCACAGAGGACGCGCATTTTAGATAAGGTGCCCTCCGTGTTGTTTTTTACATGAGACACTAATTTAAGGGCGCGCAATAATGCGTCACCTAAATCCTTAAATTTTTTGAAGAGATGACACTTTTTTAATGTCACTCCCTTTTGCGTAACATAAATCAACGAGTGTCGTATTTTGCGCGTCGTAAAAGGTTATTTTTCTTGTAGTGGAAGCTGCCCTGTCTACCTGAGAGATCTAAGAGATGGGAGAGTCAAGATGTTTGGCTCTGCTTCAGGTAAAATCCATTAACTAACTCTATAAGTTCCTATTTTTTATTATTGATACATTATGTGATAAGATTACATTTTTGATGTTTTGTAGAATCGAAAAAAAGAAAGGAAGCTTAAAGGAAGAAGCGAGCTGAGTTTGATCGCGAAGAAATGGATTTCGATCGCTTGGATTCAAAGGTCGGATTTTTGAGCTACTCCTTTAGAGTTAGGATAGATTGCTAAGAAATGTAATAGCATAGTTTTTCCAATTGAGTTGTGTTGTAAGGGCAACTTTTTTCCGCAATAAAATAAATTTTGATTTTGTTCTATTTATTTATCCTTGCAATGACATGTATGAAAATTTGATGTTTGTGTATTTCTATTATTAGAAATGGATGTGATTCTTAGTTATGTTATTTTTGGTAGTGTCATAATTTTCTAAGTAAGGAAAGATTCTCATCGCCCAAATTTCAATTGGACAGAAACTTGGAATCATACAACTTGTATTGTATAATGTATGGAAATCTTGGTACTTAAGTAATTAATACTAATTCCTTGTTCACATAAGTATGCGAGTCAAGTGAAGAACTAAAGGAAGTAGTACAAAATGTTGTGCACTAGTCAAGTCCACCATAAATAATAATAACATTATTTGTCATGATTTACTAAAGGTCTAGTATATATGGTTATACTTACAATATTAAGTGTAATTCTGAATCATTGAAAAGTTTCAATGAATGGCAGAACGAATAAGTAGAATCAATGAAGGCAGAAAGATAAAAAGTTTCTCCAATCTAAGAAGAAGGGATAGTACTTTTTATCGTGTTTTGTGATCGTCTTGGTAATCATAAGAACCATATTACAATTTATCCTCTAAGGATAGCTTAGTGCACTGGTTTGGCTAAGAAAAGGAACGGAGAATTGTTGAAATGGTTATATCAATAAGATGTATCGTACTTCGTTCCAAAATCAAGTCTTAGAGCTATACTCCAAGATTGTGACTTGAGTGACATAATCTTAAGTAGGAATGTTCTTACACTTGCACATTTTGGTAAGTTGTGATGTCTTGAATAAGACACATACCAACTAGTACCAAATTACGTGTAGGTTTTGTCTTGATATAGACATACACTAACTCTTGGATATTTGTTTGTCAAGAAATGTTTTCTTGACAAGAGAATCTAATATGCCAAGAGGCCAGTGGGAGTCTAAAGATCTTGAAAAGTTTCAAGAACAAATCAAGAAGTAAACCTATTAAACACTAGCACACGAATTTAGCTTTATAACCTATCGTGTTGAATTTTTTTTATTTCTATGTCATTCCAGTAAATTTACTTATGCATAAGAGTTCTACGAGTTCTAAATTGGCTGCATAAGGGAAAACACCTTGTTTAATGAAATTACATTGACTGGCATAGGTGAGCTGCTAAATAACTTGGAAGCAATGGTGGGACTCTTGATGACAAGAAATTAAGAATGAACAAGTTCTGTCCATAAGAGTTTGAATTCGTCACAAACATTATTTTATGATTATGTTTATGACAAATCCACATGGATAGGAACACATGCACCATAAAATCTAAGTGTCATAAGGTTTCTCTCCTTCATGAAAATGATTGTGAGGAAACGCTTTCACTAAGATAGATTTTAAGGAGATAGTGATTATGTAAATTGCATTCTCAAATTCGATTATGATTACAGCATCCCTCTTCATAGTTCGAATTATGAGATTTGGCAATTAGTCTGAACATTTGGGACTTAGTAATATAAGTTCTGAATTAATTTAGACACACATGTGTGTTGTCTGAAGAAAGGTGTATGAGTTTGAGAAGCTTAGTAAAGGCTTATCGAAGCATATCGTATTTAAAATATGAACTTTGGAATTCAGTAAGTATTGTCTTTTAGAAGTCCAACTATTTTCTGAATACGTGTCAAAGCTAGTGGGAGCATAAATGTTATACTGTGATAAATAATTATCATGTTAGTGGGAGCATGATTATTATTTAAGTATTGCAAGTTGGCAATTAATTATAGAAAAACAAAAGTTTCATTTTGCAAAGTTGCAGGGGTTAAAAAGTTGTTTCTGCTATAATTAAGGGAGAGAATGTTGTACTTCGTTTCCAATCTAAAAGCTTAGATCGAGAAATTTTAATAGAATTTAGTCTAGGATATATTTATTATTTGCATTCTCAAAGTTCGATTATGACTCCGGCGTCCCTCTTCATAGTTCAAATTTTAAGAACACGGCAAATAGAAATATTATGGCAATATTATAGCAAGAAACTGGTAAAGTATCACGTTTTTCATTATGAATCGTATCCCACATGCTTCGGGTATAGGATCGATTGCATATGTTGTAATATTAGACCGTTCTAAAATTTTCCAAATGCCTAGGGAATTTAGAGGGAAAAATGGAATTGAACCGGGTTTGACTAAAATAATTAAACAACTGTCAAGGACAATCTAAGGTTTGCCAATGATTGGTCGCTTGTGGACAGTTGGAAGTATAGTCATGGATGGACCATATTGACATTATTATGAATAGATAGGACTCTATTTAGAATGAGATAGCATATGACAAATATGGAAATGTTTCCTTATTGGGAGTTGGACATTAAGAATCTATGTCTAGATTAGAAACTTCTATGCAAGAAGGGTGTTCAAAGGAATGTACTTTGAATGTGAGACTTCATGACTATGGAATTGTCTTGTAACAATCTCCAATAGAGCACTTTGTAATTTCATTGGAAAAGTATTGGTGACTTTGGCGCTATGATATTACGAAAGGACCGTTGCATAAAATGTTAGAATCTAACATATTCTATAGGTGGCAAGAATTCGGTATTCTTATATTTGTGGTAAGGATTGGGAATTGTGAAATGAGTGTGATTGAAAATGTTATTCAGTTATACTATTTCACAAAGTAAGGACCATAGGTAAACAAAGTGTGCATGCTAAGAGCATTGGATAATTGTTATTATAATTCAAGTACGAAGTTGATTACCCGAAACAACAAATAATGAGTAATCAATATGGTGATTAAATAAAATGTGTTTTAATTATACTCAAAAGTTTGGGGCCATATACGATTAGTATTATTCTTGTGGTTCACTTTTCATGTTTTGACTTCCCGAATAATACGATTATTCAAACCCTCCACAATCGCTCATTCTTTGGAAGTAGGAATGAATGAAGATTGTCATGAATCCGTCTGTAGATTGACTAAAGCGTTTAGTCATAGTATAAGTTTGTTATAGAGTTCATGAGTGCTGCTATAAGATTACAGTATTTGATTAAACCCACGCCCACTTGATCGCTTCATGAATTTTATCACGAGTGATTGGTGAGACGATAATATATTATATTCTTGAAACCGAGATGTGTGAGTTGTATCTTACGAGTTGGTTACACATTGATAATATGTAAACGACCAGTAACTTGGTGTTATAAAATGTATTGTTGTGTGTGATTCGGTGAGTAAGTACAAGCGAGCATTGAGTCAAATTTTATCCATTCCTTTTACCCAAAGTGGGATAAAAGCGATATATGTGGGCCCCTCGATGATTTAGTGATGACAGCCTAAGCGCTTGGCCAAGCCGGGACTAAGTTGATGCGTTCAATTGTAGTCAGTCGTCATAAATCGGAAATCGGGAAACAACACATGAACAGAGAGTATGATTAAAGTCCATGTATCAGTTCATACGATATCTAGAATGGAGGAATATATGATCCCTTACCTAAAGGACAAGTTGCTGATAAGATCAGAGTTCGACAACGTCTTTGAGAGCTACGATTGCTAATCGGATTGTACTTACATTATAGTTACTAGACTTATCCAAGTGGGAGACTGTTGGATTAATGTTTAAGCCCGTAAACTATATTTGGTATGTATTTAACCCGGTTGTGCATGGTTCTTTTGGGTTGCGTTCACCAAAGCAACTTGATAGGATGATTTATGTATAAAGAGGATTAATTATGATTTATTAATATATTATATGAATAATATACTAAAGGAGAAATCATATTATTTAATTAATATTTGTCAAGAGTTAATTGATAGTTAGTTTTGTGACTAAAAGACATTAACTAAACTTAGGGCACTAGAATTGTAATTATAAGATAATTGCAATTGGGCTAGCTATGGATTACCTTGGAACATAGATTGGACGAATCCTATGGGAAGACCATAAGGAATTCATCTAAGGGGTGTTCTAAAGGGATTCCATGGGCTGCTTAGGGCCTAAGCAGTCAAATTAGGGTTTCCTAGTTGAAAACCCTAATAGCCTCACTATATAAAGATCCATATGGCCCCAAAAACGTGGTGAACTCTCTTGGAAGAACCCTAGGTCGTTTTTGGTGCTCCTCCTCCTTCTCATAAGTCATTCTCTTGCTTGCGGTGTTTGTAAGCCATTAGAGGAGTGACATTTGTGACTCTAAGCACCAAAGAAAGAAGATTGAAGAGATTCAAGCCATTCTACAAGAGGTAATCATCTAGATATGCTCTTATGTGATAATGTCGAAATGCATATGCTAGATTAGGGTTCTTGAGTCTTAGATGAATCGCATGTACAGTAGAGAAACCTAGATCCAAGCTTTAGGGTTTGCATGAGCACATAGGATGTTCTTTTGTATAAAACCCATCAAATATGACTAATTATCTTGGTCACATCTCCTAATACTAATAATTAATGAACAACTAACATAATGATCATATAATTAGTGAACACATAACTAATTAAATATATTCGAATTATGAACGATATGATGTAGTGATTTCTTGTCAATGGTCATGACAATCAATCAAAACATAATATGGATATATAATACTATCTAACACAGTCAAAGTCATCGATTAATATGTAACTTACCCTAGGATATGGTCAACCTCTAGTCCTAATAGTTTAATGGTCATAAACTAATTAAGATCCAAGTTAATGTAATTTGATTGGTCATCTTAATACATGAAACTCAACAATAGGCAATAAAAATCATAACTTTAACATAAAAGGTACGACAATCAATTGAACACAAGTATTAACCAAACTCACATAATTCCAACTAACGAAATCAAAACATATTCAACTAGGGTTCATTAAGATCTAGTGAATGTAAAGGTTTTTACACCATATTTAATAAACTAAAGAAGAAAAACATCACCAAAAGATTGCTAGACGTGATCATCAAGCAAACCCAAAGTGAAGTCTCGATACGATAGTGATTGAATCCTCAAATCCTTGCTCCAATTCAATCTCTAGCTTCAAAATCGACCCTTAGAGGGTTTTTCGACTTCAAAACGAAGTAAAAGTTGAACCTATATCCCCCAAAGGATACATACCGATTAAGGTTGGAAATTTCATGTTTTCATAGATTCTTTGGCACCACGACATGGTCGAAGTCTTGCCACGCCGTGGGAGATGGAATCTTCCCGTCCACAAATTTTTTTGTTTTTCCCCACCGTAGAATCAATGGTTGGGGCGGTGGGAGGCATAGGGGAATGATATGGTCGAGAGCCTGGTATTCTCGAAAATGAATCTTCAATAAGATAGACCTTGTGTATTTCCCTTTTCCCATCTCTAAGGTGATGAGAATTCAGATTTTGATGTTTGATGCAACTATGATGTGGTACATCATAGGTTCGACAACCATGACTTGAGAATAAATAAAAGAAAGTAGATGGTCTGGGGGGAAGGAATGTCAATGGGAGGATATCGACAAATGGAGATTGGAGAACAATAACCATTTTGAATACAGGTGGGGTAGTAGTCGACAAAAAAGCTGCCTTAGGTGGCAAGTAACTGTTGAGGAAGAAGAGATGCTGGTTGACATAAAGTTTAGAGGTCCAGGTATTAACTTAATGGTTAGAGCCTAATTCCATGATCAGTTGAAAATTTTGATGCCTTTCTCATTAACATAATGCCAATATATATATATACATACATGGGTTTTTTAGATAAGGAAAGTATTCCACAAACTAGCCTAACAATTATCTGTAAGATACTAGGTGTGAGACTCATATATTACATGGGTTTATTTTAAAGAAAAAATAAAATACAAAATTCTAAACATCTGAGAAGTATGAATTTATAAGAAAGATGAGAAAATATTGAATTATAAAAATTAAAGTGTATTTTTTTCTCTTTTAAATTTAAACAAATAATTTAGATAAATAAATAAAGAAAATTAATGAATCTTTAATTTAGTAATTTGAAATTAGAAATAAAATCCATTAATGAAATTGATATGCATTTATTATTGTATTTAAATACTATTTAAAATTTAAAAATATGAAAAAACCATAAAATGACATGTGGAATAAGCATTAATTTAAAATAACCAGAAAATTACATGTGGCAAAATAAATGAGACTGTGACTTGTTTCTCAGTTGCCTAAAAGATAAAGTTTACATCTTCAATTGTCTCTAATTCCTTGTATTTTCTCAATCCTTTATAATAGTTTTTCTGTATTTTGTGGTGTTTTACCTTGTATTCTTCGATCTTTCATGTTCAAAATGATTATCAGAATAACTCCAATCGAGATCAATGGAGCAGCAACAATAGCAACAATGGATGACTCGCTTATTTTGGCCTTTTCGATTCAATGGAACTACAACAATGGAAACCCAATAAGTTTTGGGAAGAATCAGGATTCTAAGGTTTGGTATGTTGTAAAATATTTGTGGGATTCATTGTTGTTAAGAAATTCCTGAAACATCCCTATAAATATAACGCAAATAGGGTTTGTAAATGTTGACTGTAAAGAAGAAGAAGAAGGTGATAATGTATAAATGGACTTGCAGTTCTTGAAGAAACCTGCATTCCCTAAAAGAATTTGGGATTCCGCCGTTTAGATCGAAGTAATGGAGATCAAGAATTTGTTGAAGTTCAACAGACCTACAACATACTCGCGGAGATGGATTCAAGATTTCAAGTTCTTTGGTCTTTCACTCTCCTCAATAATTATTAATTATTAATTAAATAGAGGGGTATAAATGTCCAATGCACAATTTTTTCAGTGTATGAATAAAAACTCCCAATGGAAATATCAGAACCCTTATTTATTAGGGAGAATATACAAAGATACATGATATATGTCTAATTAATACAAACATTAAACCATTAAACTATTATGAGAGTATTTAATATTTTTTTAGGTAGCAAATCCATATGGAACCATTAATTTTGATTGTAGAAAATTGAAAGAAAAAAAAAAAAAAAAACAAAAACAAAACAAAAGGAAGTATCAAATATAATATCATATGGAACCATTAATCTTGATTATTACACCTAAAACGATCAGGAAAACAACCATTTTCATGCAACATTATCACACATCGGAAACATAGCAAGAGGACGTAACTCAAAGTCAACGTAGACATTTAGGTTATTAAATATCTCCTTAAATACACACAAATTACCATTTATTAGAATCTAAAGCCAAAATGGTGCTTAGGTTCATGGGATTCATGTACTTAGTTGATCCCATCATAATCTG
Source organism: Lactuca sativa (assembly GCF_002870075.4). Lineage (NCBI taxonomy): Eukaryota > Viridiplantae > Streptophyta > Magnoliopsida > Asterales > Asteraceae > Lactuca > Lactuca sativa. The sequence continues at coordinate 201,070,313 of NC_056624.2, forward strand.
ATCCACGATAATTCTGTTTGCCTTCTCCGACGGATGGAATGCATCCCAAAACGCATACTGATCCCTGTTTGGACATAAGTTCGACATCGGGGTACAAAGTCCAATCCCATTGTAAGGCCCTTGCCCGCAACATGCTATTTTTGAAGTAACAAATCCTACACACAAATCATGAAAAAATGTTTATTTGCAAACAACAATATCAACAATATTTTACTTAATTATTGGTTATTCATCAAAACTTGGTATTTTTTATCTGGTAACTCACCATAAGCTCTTGGATTACTCATAAAATCGTTGTGCATCTGCTTTGTGTTTACTCCGATAAACACATGACTGCCGAGTTCATTATTCAAACTAGTAAGCATATCGTCTAATTGTGGGTTGTACAACGATGAAGCCTTTTGAAGCTCAGCTGCGCATTCACCATTTCTGCTATGTTGAGCCAGTTCTGCCGGCACGCACCCCAATGGACCCGTTCCCGTCACGAGTACCTTGCGTGCACCCAAATCATAGAGCCTCTGCATTCAGTGAAAATGTATAAAGCTATTGCACCATATTTGATGGATCGAATCTTCCAGTCGTTAAGGAGTAAAGAGAGAGATTCAAATGCATACCTTTAAAATCTTTTTGTATTCGGAGATGATGAAAGGAACGTAATTCTGGAGACTGTATTGACGGGAGCGTGCAGACATCGGGACTAAGTAATAATTGTTAACGAAGTCATTGCCACCAAGTGTCACGAGGACCAGCGCATTGTGTACGAGTTGCTTAGTCTTTTCAGCTCCTATAAGTGCACTAACTCGTTGTTGGTATTCTTTGAAGTACTCTAGTTGCAATGGAGCCCGGACAATGTTCACCTGAAGAAAACAATATCTGATATATTTGTTAGCCAAATACGAGTATTTGTAAGAGAACTAGTATATAAACAAGTTAATGGAAAGTCGTACGAATTGGATTCCAGTGTCATTCAGTATTCCAATCCCGGCGGATGCAAAGTTGGCACCAATAAGAAGCTTTTGCCCGTTGAGCTCCGGACTCAAGTATGGCAGTGTTGGCTCGGATCCTATGCGCATACCTGTACATGGTTAACCTTAATTACGTCAAGTAAACATTTGGAATGAGTTGAATGCAATGGTAACTAGAACCGAAACTTAACTGATAAGGTCGGGAATGTTGTAGCCATTGGAGAAACGTCCAGTGGCTCGATGCGTAGGGTGATCAATGCCATAAGGAGGTGCATCAGCTCGGGCAGATGTAACCAGGTAATTGTTGTTGCCGCTGTCAACTAACGAGTCTCCAAACACGAAGAATGCACGTGGGTCTGCTTCGGCTCTAGGAGCGAAGACTTCTAATGCCAAGAAGATAAAAACGACCAGTAGACTTGAGAAACCCGAAGAAACAGCCATGAGCGATCGAATTCGTTTTTGAGACAAGATCGACTGTTGTTTGTGGCTGGTTTGCGGATATGAAACAAGTGATGGGGTTTTATAGGGTTTTAGTAACGGAGAAAGAGTACTAATGCTTCAAGTTTGAGAAGTTCTCATGGTTTCAGTTAGTTGCAGAGAGATATGAGGCCAATAATGGTACTGAGAAGCTGGGAAACAAAGGTGGTTGAATTTTATTAAATTGGACAGTTGGTTTATTGGCTTTAGGTAATTATATATCATCAATCAATATGACATTTTAAGAAGTTGTATAATTCACCAAACCGAAGCTTTTTAATATTATACCGAAAATGTAGCTAGCTTTTCCGGTAGTTGGTGTTGTAGAAATTACATATTTACCCAAATTACTAAAAGTTGTAAATTTATTCTTTGTTACATGCTGAACATACATCAAGAATCAAGTGACATAATGAGTTAGAACAGGCCTCGGATGATTATAGTCATGATTCAAGAATCAAGAAGGTGCTGGTTTTGACCATTCGAGACTTTTGTGACGCATTCTTGTCATTGTAGTATAAAGCTCTAGGTAGCTAGCACATGCCACCACAAAGGACTGAAAGGGAACTTACAACACTCAAATTAATGTTCCTTTCACTGCTGTCAAAATTTATTACTATCACAAAAATCAACATAAACAAGTACATTTCCTGTTCTATACGAATCCCAATGCAAATTTATCAATTTTGTAGTAATTTTCACAAGATATAGAATGTTGATAAAATTATATTTTGTTTTATTGTCTTGTTAAATATGTTTTAAACATTAATTACAAAAAAAAAAAGGTTAAATAGTCAAAGAAAATGTGTAACATCCAAAAATTTCAACAAATTTAAACTTTTCAAAAACAACCCAATTTCATTAAGTTATTACAAAAAGGTTTTCGATACATCTATTATCAGAGTATTTTCTCAGAACCACATCATAAACACAGAAAACATGAGAAGCGGTACGATCATGTCTTTGCCTTGTCACGGTTCCTGAAGTACCTGAAACATTAAACCACAACTGTAAGCCCGAAAGCTTAGTGAGATACCCCCAAAATACCAACCATATATGTCATACACATAACATATCATAACATAACAGAACAACCATGCACTTCGGGTCTACTGTGTGACTGGTCCGCCGCACCGGGCCTTCAGTCCACGTGGTCCACCCTCCGAGTCTAGCCATATACATCGAGTCTGCAGTGTGGTTGGTCCGCCCGCACCGAGCCTTCAACCCATCTGGTCCACTCTCTGAGTTTACAGTATGATTGGTCTGCCCACACCGGGCCTTCAGTCGGCCTGGTCCACTCTCCGAGCCTCGGCACGTCTGGTCCACCCTCGTAGGGCCTATAGCCTAACCGGACCCCTCGTTGGGCCTTCGGAATATCCGGTACGCCCTGACTATGTTGGCCTACAGCACAAAGCAAGACCCGCCTCAACCCAACCCCAGTTAACACACCATGTGCACATAAACATATAATCATATCACAATTAATCACCAATCAACCGATCAAGCAGATCACATACATAGCATACTCTGACCAGGATACCGACCTAACCGGTCACTAACATAGCATCATCCTATGTTCCAGGATTCCGATCTTAACCAGGTCTCTAACATATACCATCCTAACTACCAGGATGCAAACGTATAGCGAAGCAATAACATAGCAACTACCCGGATTTCCATCTGATAAAGGGCCGGCCTTGGTGCCGTACCGCTGACTGAAAAGATAAGATCACGCTGCTCCAACCTCCGACACGAACTCCACCACTGATCAATACCAAAAGACTGAACTCAATAAATACCAAAATACCCCAGGAAGTCAACTGTACAGGTCTTGGTCAAAGTCAAAGTCCTCAGTCAAAGTCAACCTTCCTGACTGACTCTACTCGCCGAGTCAACCCACTGACTCGTCGAGTCCCTATACTCAGAAACTCTCAATCCATGACTCAACTCGCTGAGTGGCCCCAAAACTCGCCGAGTCCAACAAACTCTGAGACCTTTCTCGCTCAACTCACCGAGTCGTACCTCGACTCACCGATTCACAGCTCAACCAAAAAGATTAGGACTTCACGACCAGACTCGCCGAGTCCAAGGCAACATTCAACATACTCGCCAAGTTGTTCTTCCAACTCGTCAAGTCCCTACCTATCTTCATCCAACTCGCCGAGTCCACCCATGCGACTCGCCGAGTATCTCCAGCTCTTTACCCATGAAGTGGCTTTCTAAGCCATGCTGGGGCTCAAATCCATAGATCTATCCTTCTTCAAGTTATCCATCATATAAAGTTGCAAACTTTACGTGATATCAAGGAGATATAGACTCAAAACACACTAGGGCTTGGGTTTAGACAAAAAGGGGCTTCACCAATCATCCAAGGACTGAAACTTTATGCACTTAGGACTCAAAAGAGGTTCAGATCTAAAGTTTCAGCTTTAGATCTAGCTTCTTTAACATTTACCTTAACCAAGGAAAACCCTAGCCTCCACATATGAATGATTCTAGAAGAAAAGGTCAAGGTAACAGCTTAATACCTCACAAATGTGTCCCAAACTGGAGTGGGTTCTGGATCCACACGAAATCCTTGATGGTTGCCTCTTGCTCTTCAAGTCTCCTCCACCAAATTCACTTCTCAAAGCTCCAAACACTCTCCAAGCTCTCACTCACGGCTATTAGGGTTTATGGGACTCAAAGGGAATGTAGAGAGGCTGAAGAGAGGGTATTATGTTCTTTATATATGGCACAAAATCCGGATTAGGGTTTTTCTCATTCCAGCACCAACTCACTGAGTCCAGCCTCCGACTCGCCGAGTTGGTCACTTAACGCGTGACTAGAATCGTGACTCGACTCGTCGAGTCTATCCATCGACTCGCCGAGTCGGCCTTCCTCATTTACACTAAGAGCCCTGAACTTTCACTTCTGAACTCGGGGTGTTATAATTCTCCCCCACTTAAATTAGGCTTCGTCCTCGAAGCCTGCTGCGGCACACAATTCCGGATAATGCCCCCACAATGCACCTCCTGGTATCAACCGACCCAGGTTCCTCCAATCACTGCTAACCATCCTCTATAAAGTCCAACTCTTCCCTCCCAGAGTTACGATAACTGATTCAAGCCGGCTATCGACTTCTTCCTCTGATAACAACCCTTATTAACCAATGATCACCCGATGACACTTTCATCACTCCAAATCTCAACAATCACTTGACCCTTACCAAGCTAGATATTACCCTGAACCACTGGGTCCTGACCCGGTACCAAACTGCTACCCCTTTCCTCGACTGGCATATCCTTTATCGAATTCACTTATGGGACTCATCCCGCTTTCCTTTCCGAAACCAACTCGTTTCCTTCCAAGCTGACAGGATGGCACATCCTTCAGCTCTTGAGCAGCTCTCATGAGCTCTCCCTTGCAATCACATACGCATGTTGAATCTGCTCTAACATCCTCGGGGTGGAAAACCCGACACACTGACGATACCTTCACACATCCCCATGAAGAATTACCGCTACATACATAACTCCCTGATCACAACCATACTGGAAAATCCAAGGCTCCATCCTTGCATCCCCTCCGAACTCTTCTGGTTCTACACTACCGGAAATCCTTCCGCAACCTCAACAGACATCCAACCCGGATGTGTTCCCATACCACTGGTACCATCCCAGTACTTACTACCAATAGCTGAAGTACTGCCGATAATCCACTTACTCCACTTCCTCCTCTTTTGGAGTACCCACGCTCCTTCCGAAGCTACATGCCTTTCTTTTCCAGGAAATCCACTCAACAACCCTTACCGCACCTGCAGGTGCCACTGAGCTACACTTCACTCTACATTATCCATGTAGAGCAACTGCTATTCTTGAACTTCCATATACTCTGAATCTGCTCGCAAGGACTCTCGGGTCCATGCACCGCTTTCCACTAACATGATCAATGCTTGGGGCCAGACCATATCAATTATCATCCCCTGGTGACGCTTTTTCCTCATTCTCCTCGTACCAATCCACTAACATATATAGAGTCTTCAGCATGACTGGACCGCCTTACCAGGCCTTCAGTCTATCTGGACCACTCTCGGAACCTTCAGCATGTCTGGACCGCCCTCCTGGGCCTTCAGCCTATCTGGACCGTTCTCAGAACCTTTAGTAGGTCTGGACCACCTCTTCGGGCCTTCAGCCTGTCTGGACCATTCCCTGAGCCTTCGGCCTGACTGGTACGCCTTCCGGACTTCAGTCTATCCAGACCGCTCCAAAAACTATCGTCCGCCACCCTGAGCCATCCTCCCGGGACTTTCACTTGCACATACTGTACTAGCCCTCTAGGGGTTCCGAACTCTCGTTCCAATCCCGGAATCCTTTCCATGGCCTAAACCCAGGCGTCACATCAACCATTACTTTTCCTGAATCCATGGCCTGCTCCCTGTCCCTACTTGCCTGTCACTTACTCATACCAGCTCGTGCTCTTGGTTGACTGGAACACTGCTGAAACCCAAACAGCTAATTGACCTCTCACACTGTCGATCCCCCTGAGAATTTTCCAATTCTTCCCACCTAGGACACCGACTTCCAACCACCAGTGACTTAACTGGCATAAAACAATTATCCTTGCTCAACATACTCCTCGTATCCACAAACTGGTTTCCTCGGAAATGAGCAACCTCCACAAAATCATTTTCCGACATCGCGCCTCACGAACTCTAAAGGAGTCCGACTCCCCGTCGAACACTTCTCAAATCCCAATTGCTATACCCGACAATCAGACCATACAACCAAATTCTTGTTGGATTAGTGTCTAAGGCTGTAACTATATTTGGTAAGTACTTGACCCGGTTATGCATGGTCCTTTTGGGTTGCCTTCACCATAGCAACTTGACAGGATGATTTGTTAAGAGAGAAGAGATATTATTGTTAATATATTATGAGAATAATATATTAAAGGAATAATATTGTAATTTGATTAATATAATTCATATATTAATTAAGAATTAATTTGGTGACTTAAAGAGGTTAATTGAATAAAGGGGCATATTTCTCACCCTCTCCCCTCTCTCTCAAGATCATCCCCTTGCTAGCTGGTGTTTGTAAGCCATTAGAGGAGTGACAATTGTGACTCTAAGCTCCAAGAAGAAGAAGTATCAAGCAAGTAATCCAAGGTATTGTTCTAGATCCAATTTCATATGATTTGATTCAATTGTTTACATTAGATCTAGTATTGTAAGTCTTGGATTCAATGCATGTTCAATTAGAGAAACCTAGATCCAAGCATTAGGGTTTGCATGTGCCCATAGGAAAGTTCTTATGGCTCAAACCCATCAGTGGTATCAGAGCCTTGATTGATTTCTATTGAATTGATGCATTGGTTAATTGCTTGTTGCTTGTAAAATTCGATTTTTGGTCTTCTGCCTGATGAACTCGGCGAGTTCCACTGTGGACTCAGCGAGTAGCTCCAACTCGGCGAGTCCATAGTGGGTACTCGGCGAGTTCAAGCGTCAGAAAGAGGGAGTTTCGGGATTTCTTGCTGTTTTTCTTGAGGAAACTTGCCTTAACTGTTTTGGGTCATTAAAATCTGATTTTAACCATAAATATGAGTATATTCTTGACCAAACAAAAGATAATTACCAATTAGTTGAATAATAATTTCCTTATGTGATAATAATTAATTATTTGAATTGAATTGGTTAATTATTTTGCAAGTAATATTGAATAAGATCAAATTGAGATAATTTAATTGTTGATTTACATTATTTGCTTTTTGATCCTTATGTTTTGAAAAGTTTAAAACTTGTCCTCAAGTTTTGAAATTTAAGTTTTGTGATTAAAAGTTTAATTTGAATAATTTAAATTTCAAACCCTAGAATTTTACAAGTTTAAAATTCAACCATATACTATTATATGATTACAAGCTTATATATATATATATATATATATATATATATATATATATATATATATATATATATATATATATATATATATATATATATATATGTGAGTTAAACTATGCTAGTCTTACCGTTAGTAGGCCTCATTCACGAAGCCCGTCTATAAGGTGGGTATAAGGTTGTTGCCTATAAAATGGCGCTTAATGGGTGTACACTCACACCCACCGCTTGCTTGATCGGTGGAGGGTCGTTAGTCAAACGGGTAGGATAGGGCAAATCTCTCTCCTCATTAATAAGTATAACGAATCTATAAAGTAACTAAACTATTTTATAAAATTCCCAATCTTAGTTACTTTAGGAAAAGTGAATTGATGCAATCCCATGAAATTACACTTTGCACCCTTGTTTAGATGTTAGTGGAGTGTGTGTGGTTAACCGGCACACTAATTGGTTCTAAGCAAAGGTGGCAAAGGGTGATTCATTGTTTGTCATAGTTCGATGGAGCGTTTGTGGTTTACCTGCACATCGAATAGGTGATTGTAACAATGAAGGCACCATGTAGATTTGCATGGTTATTCACACCCGCTTTGTGATCCTCGGTATCCTAGTCACAAACTAGAGGGGCATATCGAGATTTAAACATGCCATTGAAAAGTTCAATGAATCTAAAAAATCTAGGAATTCTCAATACATTTAAAACTTAAAGCTTATGTTTTTCATGGTGAAGAATTAGTGAATCGTCATTCACTTACCTCCAAATTATTTGCATGTTGGATTACGGTATCCCTTTTCTAATGTGTAAACAATGTTGTTGGGTCCTAGCCTTAAATTTCATTTTGGGTGTTAATTAGGGACTTAACTCTAATCAACTTTGTTTCTTTCTATTTGTAGATGTCTAACGCAAACAACGTTGCTGTTAGCTCATTCATGCTAATGAGCCTTTGTCAAAAAGTGACTTTCTATGGATCGAACTTTAGCGAATGGATAAGATACATTCGCACGATCGCACATTACGAGGACAAGGAGTATGTTCTCGATGAGAAGCTCGAGAAGATTAATCCAGAAACTGCTACTCCCGAAGAAATGGTTGTGTTTGAGGCACATGAGTGTGATGCAACGAAAGTCCATTGCATCATGATAGCCACTATGAACTCCAAATTCCAAAAGTCCTATGAGGACATGTATCCTTATGAGATGCATCTAGACTTGATGGAGCGATACCACCAAAGCACGAGGCAAGAGCGCTATGAGATCATAACGAATATGATCACTGCTAAAATGGGAAGTGGAGAATCTCTTACCGTGCACTTCCAGAAGATGCAAAGGTATGTCGATCGTCTTCGCAAGTTGAATGTCAACTTTGGGGAAGATTTAGCTATCGGCATTGTTCTGCACTCCTTGCCCTCATGCTACAACCAATTTAGGATGACCTACCACATGAACAAGGAAGAGGTCACCCTAAGCAAACTCCAAGGGCTCATAAGGACTACTGAGAGAAATCTTAAGGACAAGTCTGTTGCACCATCTCCCAATCCGTCTGCTGCTCCTGTTTTGGCAATTGGGCAGGGAAGGGGCAAGAAGAGGAAGGCTTCTTCAAAGAACCACCGCAAGGGAAAGTCGCAAGATGGTACCTCTTCTATTGGGACCAAGGTTGATCCTGCTAAGCCCAACCCTAGCCCAAAGGAGGCAGAGTGCCATCATTGCCACAAAATAGGGCATTGGAAGAGAAGTTGCCCGGAATATCTGCAAGCCATCAAGGATGGAAAGATCAAGCCATCTTTTGCAAGTATATACACAATTAAATCTAGTAATTCATCCCATACTATTTATTGGGTTCTTGATATAGGGTGTGGTTACCACATTTGTTCTGATTTGTAGGGACTAGGAAGAAGTAGAGATGTGGAGCTCGGAAGAATAAATCTAATCATGGGGAACACAAGATCGTCGCCTGTTACCAAGATTGGAGTGTATTCTTTAGTGCTTAGTAATGGATTGAATTTAGATTTAAATAATTGTTGCTACTCGCCAGATATGGAAAGAAACATCATTTCTTTTCATGGTTTGTTTAAACAAGGATTTAGATATTCGTTTAATAATGAGAATGGTTCTATTTATGCTTATCTAAATGGTGTTTTATACTTTGAAGCAATGCCTTGTAATGGAATTTATGAAACTGTTATGGTTGTAGATAACCTAGGAAATGATGTGTTGTGTATAGATTCTTCCAATGGTATGGATAAAGCATCTTTGTGGCATTGTCGTCTTGGACATGTCAACAAGAAGCGCATAGCCCAACTCCAAAAGGATGGGGTGTTGGAGTCATTCGACCTTAGGGAAGATGACACGTGTGAATCTTGTTTACTTGGAAAGATGACCAAGTCACCCTTCACTGGTACTTGTGATAGGGGTGAGGGTTTATTGGATCTCATACATACCGATGTATGTGGGCCCTTTAGATCCACCACAAAGGATGGAAACCGCTTCTACGTGACTTTCACCGATGATTATAGTAGATATGGGTATATCTACTTAATCAAGCACAAGTCAGAAACGTTTGAAAAGTTCAAAGAATTCAAAAATGAAGTGGAGAATCAATTGGGTAGGAAAATCAAGATGCTTCGATCCGATCGAGGAGGAGAGTACCTAAGTCTTGAATTCCACGACTATCTCAAGGAATGCGGAATAGTTTCGCAATTGACGCCACCTAGGATACCGCAACTGAATGGTGTGGCAGAAAGGCGTAATCAAACCTTGTTGGACATGGTTCGTTCTATGATGAGTCGTGATTCACTACCTATCTCATTCTGGGGGTATGCCTTAGAGACTGCCGCTCATGTCCTTAACCGAGTCCCTACAAAGAAGGTTACCAAAACACCTCACGAGATGTGGACAGGGAAAGCTCCCTCATTGGAACATATCAAAGTTTGGGGTTGTGAAGTTTTCGTAAGACAAGAAACTCACGACAAGCTCGAACCTCAAAGTGAGCGATGTATTTTCATCGGCTACCCGCAGAAATCCTTTGGATATCTCTTCTATAGACCGAGTGACAATGTTGTCTTCGTTGCGAGGAGAGGGGTTTTACGAGAGAGAGAACTCATAAGCCAAGGAGACAGTGGGAGGCAGATCGATCTTGAAGAGATTCAAGATTCGAGCGATAAAGGAACCTCTACCGCTGACACTCAACTCGAGGAGGAAACTCCGGTTGAACCCATTGACGAGTCCTTACCTTTTAGACGTTCCGAAAGAGTTAGACGTTCCTTATAGCAATTAGGTTCATCTAGATTTCTGTCACGAAACGGAAACGGAAAGATGTTGAGTGTACGTGGTTTTTATGAGGTTGTGATCCTACTAACTAGGTGTATGGTACGAACCTAAACATTACTACCATCGGGCATACAATCATAACGTCTCAACACATAACAACTGGTAATATCATAGCAAGACACACAAAAGTTCATTAATATTATTCGCATTTAATACAAGAAAATTTGCTCGTAAGAGCATACATAAGTGACACTAATCCGACAGCATAACGGCTCCATGAGTAGTGTAGTCACTTAAACATAGAGCCGGAGTACATAGCATAGTTCCTAATGACCTACTAAGATGAGTCTATCCCTAACCGCGATGAGCTGCGTCTGGAGGTGGTGCCGAAGTCATATGCCGAAATGTTGCGTCAGTAGCTGCGCCATCTCTGCCATGTCTCCAATAACCTCATCCCTCTCATGCTCGGCTCGCACTGCCCGAGCTTCCATAGCATACAGCTGTTGTCGCAGTGCGGCGATCTCAGCTTCGAGGGAACGGTTCTCTCTTGGGGGGTTCACTGGTGGAGCGGGGTGATCTGGTTGTGTCTCGTTCTCGCATGGCGGGATAGGGTCCTGGTCCCCGACTTGACCTTCCTCGTCGTCGTCGTCGATCTCTCCAAATTCGTAGTCAGTGTCTACATATTCGTCGGGTCCGACGTGGTGTGCTTCCTCTAGATTCTCTCCCGGTTCGTCCTCAAGCATCCCGTGAGCTACTAAAGCCTGATGAAACTGGATACCCTGCTGCTCTTCCTCAGGCTCCTCCTCCTCCTCTAGCCACCCGTTGTTTCCCTGATTAGGGAAATAGGGGTCTCCAGGGTGATGAAAACCAGCCATGCTGTCTGCGCGAGTATGTAAATATGCTAACATTATTCCTAGGATGCTATGACTATTGTATAGACTAAGCAAACGTTCTCTTTTTGGTGATAAAGGGTATAGTTTTAGGTTCCCTAGCTATCCCGATCTCATCAAGACGTGTGTTAGTTTTACTTTGGAGAGAATGTAGTTGATCAGGCTACATTCACTCCTTGGTATCACTAAGAACAGTCCCGAATTAACCGAGACACCAGCGTTATTGTGTTTGATTCAGCGTTATGTTCTTATCCGTAATGCAAGCAAGTGTGTTTTATTTACTTGTTTTGTTCAGAGTTATGTTAGTCCCTCTTTTTGGTTTATAGTTGCATACCAATGTGTGGCTAGACATGCTAGTTCACTATAAACAAAGCTCTGATACCAACCTGTCACACCCCCGAACCAGACGACGGAAACGTCCGGGGGCTGTCGTGACTCAATTGAATACCATAACATTGAATATATGAAACATAACAACATTCGTCACCATGCATTAATATAGTAAAACCAGTAGAATTTACATGAAGTATATTGTTTAAACATTACATTCCCAAAAATAAATTGTTCGATTCGTACATCAATAAACTGCAAGCCATCACTGAATATGATTTCCTTTGGTTCACTGGTTCCCTGAGAATACAAGTATTTTGAAAAACGTCAACATATGAAATGTTGGTGAGTTCATAAGTAGTGTTTGAAATCCAATGTTTGTATTGTTTGAAAACCACTAGAAAATCCGATATTTTCTGAAAAGAAAAAGCTTTTGAAAACGTTTGTGAAGATCCATAGGTATGCTTGTTTGTTTCTATACTTGTAAAAAAAACTATTCATTGAAGTTGTGTGCATTTCAAATCTGTATGTATTGAAAACCCTAGGAAAACCCGATGTTTTCCTAATTCCTTGAATTCCATGAAGTTACATTGAAACCATCGCATAGCGTGTAGTGTCAGTCACAGGCGACGTTGGATTATTTTGAGCATGATTAGTTGCTACAAACACGCATTACACAAACGACCAGTTTATAGCTATACTAACGATCCCGTAGGTGTCGTCCGTACTAATCACGTTATCCAACCGCCCTGACTATGTGTAGTCCCACATCCGAAGAGAAAGAGGACACGAAGACCTCGATGACTCCATTAACCGGTTGGGGATAAAAATGTACGAGGGGTCCCCGACCCGCCTCGCATGAAATGTAGACTTTACTAGCAATACCAAAGGACCCTTGGGGACCAGTAGTATACAAGCCATTGAAAGTCCATTTACGTTGTGTCAGATCGGTAAAACCCAACACTTCGTAAGATAAATGTCTTCGGGCCTGAAGATCAGGTCATTGGGCTAGCTAGGCTCAACGAACAAGATTTTACACTTTTGGGGCCCAAAGATGGTGCGTAGACGTCTATGCACACTCGCATGTATAATGAATTACCAAACGTTATTAGTATGAATCGTAGTGTCGTAGTGTCATAGCGTCGTAGTGTCGTAGTGTTAGTAGTTGCGGATTTTTATTGGTTCGAGACCGAACCAATTCGTTTAACAACGACTTTTGGTATTGTAATGTATTGTATTTCGTCGATAGTCGCGGTGCCATCATTTGATCAACTTGCATGTATTGAATTAGCCTTGTAATTTTTCTGTTTTCAGCCCCTCATTGTTTGTAAAATTTACTTTTTTCACCCCTTTATTTAATTAATTTCCGGTTTGGTCCTTAAATCAATTTTCTTGACATTTTAACACCAAAAATTATTGAAATTAATATTTTTCAGCATATTTTTCATAGAAAACAGTTTTAGTCCCTGAAATTTCAGTTTTCTCGGTTATAACCCTTCTTTTTCGCAATTTTGACAATTTTGGCCCAAATTGTAAAATTTTTGCAACTTTGGTCCTTTTTAAATTTAAAAGCATTTTAAACCTTTGAAAAGGACTTGGAACACTTATAGTCCACCGTTTTACAGAAAAACACAGTTTTGGCCCTCCAAAACAGAAAATCTCGCATAATGGGCCTCATTGGGCCGAAAATGTTATTTTTAGCCCATTAAGCTTGAAATTTATGTTTTTAATCCTCTAAATGAGTATATTTCCAAAAATTATTTTATTGAAACTGTTTTGACACACATCATCCATCAGAATTCGTGATATGTCAATTTGGGCCCTTAATTTTGTATTTTTCACATTTTAGGTCCAAAAAATAATGTGTTTTTAGCCCAAAGAAAATGTTACTAAGCCATTTAGCTATTTTTCTAGGAACACTTTGTATGTAGAAATATATTTGATGCTAGAATCTTTTAACATAAAGTATATCTCGGTTTTGAGGGGTTTTATGGCTAGATCCAACATTTTAACACACAAAAGCACACATATAAGCATGGAAATCATACAAAGCATACAAAACACGTATAGATCTACACTTTCACTTGTATTCCCCCCCCCCCCCACAAAACTCATAAAAAACAGAAAATAGGGGGTATGAAGCTCACCTTAGGGTGTGATTTCGGTTCTTGAAGAAAAGATGGAAGAAAACTTGGTGATTTTTGGCCTTAGCACCCTTTTCTTGATGATCTCGAGTTTGAGATGGATCTAGGGTGCAAGATCACGATTTTTGCATGGATTAGGAAAGGATTTTGATAAAACAAAGAATTTAATTCATAGATCCAAGCATAACCTTACCTTGGATGAAGAGTTGGTGGAAATATCCTCTTGAAAGCCTCCTAATTTTCGAGATTTTTGAGTGGAGAGGGAGGGATGTTCTTGAGAGAGTTTGAGAGATTTTTGTGAGTGTGTGTGTGTGTGAGTATGGCCGAGAGTGAGAGAGAGGAGAGGATAGAAGTGATTTTGAAGTGATGTTGCATGGAAATATGGACTGAATTGCATGGATATCCAAGGGACAATAATGAGGTGGCATACTAAAGTCAACTCTCTTCTTATCTTCTTGGATTTGGGCCTTGGGCCGAGATTGATGGGGGAAAAGAGAATGTTTGGGCCTTAAATACTTAAGCCCAATTTTCATGGTTAAGTTGAGTGATTTTTGGTCCAAATAAATTTAAAGGTGATTTTTATGACTTGTTAGGGTCAAATTAGGTTAATTATGGTTCATAGTCATTAATTTATTTCATTCTAGGCCCAATGTGGTCCAAAATGTTGAAATAAATTAGTGTGGGTCCAATTAGAGCCCAATTAGGGTTCTAAGCCCATGATAGTCTAATTGGAAGCTTATTGGTCCCTTTGGATCCAATAAGGAAGTCCTAGTCCAAAATGGACTTAAACAAGGACTTCTAGGGTCTCAAATTGTTTGATGACTATTTGTAGTACTTGCATAATGTATTTGATTGAAGTTTTTGATTCACATTAGCTTGAATGTATAGATTACATGACACAAAATTTCCAGTTGTGACATCATCCCCCCGTTAGAGGGAATTTCGTCCCGAAATTCTGTTTGAAAGCTAGATTTGAGAATGCTAGAATAGGTGAGGGTACTTCTGCTTCATTTGATCTTCGCATTCCCACGTGAATTCTGGCCCACGCTTTGCGTTCCACCGTACCTTCACAATCGGGATGCGACTCTGCTTAGTACGCTTCACCTCCCTGTCCATGATTTCGATGGGTTCTTCGACGAACAGGAGATTCTCATTGATTTCGATTTCGTCAAGAGGAATGACAAGGGTTTAATCTGATAGGCACTTCTTCAGATTAGAGACATGAAACACGGGGTGTACACCGTTTAGCTCCGCGGGTAGTTGTAGCCTGTATGCTACTGGGCCTATTCGGGCGACGATTTCGAAAGGTCCAATGTATCGCGGGTTCAGCTTTCCCCGTCTTCCGAAACGTATAACCCCTTTCCAGGGTGAAACTTTCAACAGTACTCGATCACCGACCTGGAATTCTAAGGGCTTTCGCCGTTTATCGGCGTAGCTCTTTTGTCGGTCACGCGATGCTTGTAGTCGAGCTCTGATCTGAACGATCTTTTCTGTGGTTTCGCGAATGATCTCTGGTCCTGTTAGTGCCCTATCCGACGTATGCGTTCTTGCTAGCTGGGTGTCACCTACTTCAGCCCAACATAACGGTGATCTACATTTCCGCCCGTACAGTGCTTCGAAAGGAGCCACCTTGATGCTCGAATGGTAACTATTGTTATATGAGAACTCGATCAACGGTAGGTGGGTATCCCAAGACTTTCCAAAGTCTATCACACATGCCCGAAGCATGTCTTCAAGCGTTTGAATGGTTCGTTCACTTTGACCGTCCGTTTGTAGGTGGTATGCGGTGCTCATATCGAGATGAGTTCCCATTGCCTTGTGGAGTGATTGCCAAAAGCGCGATGTGAACCTACTGTCCCTATCCGAGATGATAGATTTTGGCACTCCATGGAGTCTTACGATTTCTCGTAGGTACAAACGCGTCAGTCTCTCCATCTTGTAGGATTCTTTGATTGGCAGGAAATGGACAGATTTCGTCAGTCGGTCGATTATTACCCATATGGTGTCCAATCCGTCCGACGTCTTGGGCAGCTTGGTCACGAAATCCATAGAAATCCCCTCCCATTTCCACTCAGGGATTGCCGGTTGCTGTAACAATCCTGAAGGTTTCTGGTACTCCACTTTTACTTTGGCGCACGTAAGGCACTTACTAACATAAGTCGTGATTTCCGCCTTCATGTTAGGCCACCAATAGTGTTGTTTAATGTCCAAATACATCTTGTCCGAACCAGGATGAATGGAGTATCGTGTCTTGTGGGCTTCCTTCATAACGATCTCTCTAAACCCTCCGATTTTTGGGACCCAAATACGGTTCATGAAGTAGTATACCCCATTCTCTTTTGCTTCTAGGTTCTTTTCCATCCCGCGCAATGCCTCGCTAGTTCTATTTTCCGTCTTCATAGCCTCCGACTGGACTGATGCACTTTGAGTGGTCAGGTGAGATTGAATGGTTATCGAGAGAGTTTTCGTATGGCGGTTAGAGTACTCCTTCTGACTTAATGCATCAGCTACCACGTTGGCCTTGCCTGGATGGTACTTGATCTCGCATTCGTAGTCGTTTAGCAATTCCACCCATCTTCGTTGTCTCATGTTCAGCTCCTTCTGATTCAAGATGTGTTGGAGGCTCTTGTGGTCCGTGAAGATGGTGCACTTTGTACCGTACAGGTAGTGCCTCCAAATTTTCAGAGCGAAGACCACGGCTCCCAGTTCTAGGTCATGGGTCGTGTAATTTACTTCGTGCGTCTTTAGCTGGCGGGACGCATATGCTATCACTCTTCCACGTTGCATGAGAACGCAACCTAAGCCCTGTTTCGACGCGTCACAGTAGACCACAAAATCTTCCGTTCCTTCAGGTAGAGATAGTACAGGAGCGCTACAAAGAGCTTGCTTCAAGGTTCGAAACGCTATCTCTTGTCGGTCCGTCCACTTGAATGGCACGCCCTTTTGCGTAAGCAAGGTAAGCGGCTTGGCGATCTTAGAGAAGTTTTGGATGAATCTCCTATAGTAGCCTGCTAGGCCTAAGAACTGACAAATTTCTGTGGGCGTAGTCGGAGTTGCCCATCCTTCCATAGCTTTGACCTTAGAGGGATCCACATGAATTCCGTCTTGGCTAACTACGTGGCCTAGGAAATTCACACTCCGGAGCCAGAACTCGCACTTGGAGAGTTTGGCGTAAAGCTTTTCCATTCGCAGAGTTTCTAGGACTTGTCGGAGATGTTGGCCATGCTCCTCTTTGCTTCGAGAATAGACGAGGATGTCATCGATAAACACAATGACGAAGTTGTCAAGGAACGGTCGACATATTCGATTCATTAGGTCCATGAATGCGGCAGGTGCATTTGTTAGACCGAAGGGCATTACGACGAATTCATAATGTCCGTAGCGGGTTCGGAAAGCGATTTTAGGAATATCCTCTTCTCGGACTTTGAGTTGGTGGTATCCGGACCGTAGATCTATTTTAGAAAAATAGCTAGCTCCTTGGAGCTGGTCGAATAGATCATCGATTCGTGGGAGTGGGTAGCGGTTTTTAACAGTGAGTTTATTTAACTCTCTGTAATCGATGCACATTCTAAAAGATCCGTCCTTCTTTTTGACAAAGAGCATCGGAGCTCCCCATGGCGAGTAGCTAGGTCGGATAAATCCCTTGTCCAGAAGCTCACTGAGTTGGCTGGACAATTCCTGCATTTCAGCAGGGGCCAACCGATATGGTGATTTAGCGAGAGGAGTTGCTCCTGGAACGAGGTCGATTCGGAACTCAACCTGTCTCTCTGGGGGTACTCCTGGAAGATCTTCAGGAAACACGTCCGGAAATTCACACGCTACCGGAATATCTTGGATGTTAGTTTCTTCTTTGGTCTTGTCCACTATGTGAGCCAAGAACGCCAAATTGTTCTTTCGCAGATGTTTTTGTGCTTTGATGCACGAGATGAGACGAAGATTCGTACTGGGTTTGTCTCGGTAAATTACTAGGGTTTCGTGATTTGGGAGACGAAGGCGAACGGCCTTCTCGTGGCACATAATCTCAGCATGGTGGGGGCTTAACCAATCCATGCCGATTATCACATCGAAGCTCCTAATTGATACTGGCATTAGGTCTATTCGAAAAACGTGTTGGTTGAGGGTTAGGGTACATCCGATGTAGATCTCCCTAGTGGATTCGGTTTTCCCATTGGCCATTTCCACCGTATAGGTTTCATTTAGCTCCTGGGGTTGTTGTTTTAGTAAATGTTTAAACTTCTCACTTATGAAACTTCGCTCCGCTCCGGTATCAAATAAGATGCATGCATAAGTGTGGTTTAGGAGGAACGTACCGGTCACAACTGCGGGGTCCTGAACTGCATCACTCTGACCCATAGTCAGCATTCTTCCTGCTCCTCTGTTTCCTGAGTTGTTGTTGTTAGGACAATCTCGACGGAAGTGCCCCGTCCTTCCACACCCGAAGCAGGTGTGGCTAGGCCCTGCATTGTTGCCGCCGACATTGGTGTTGTTGTTATTGCGGTAGTTGTTGTTGTTGTTGTTCTGATTGTTTCCCTGACTCTGATTCTGAGGAGGGTATGTCCTGCAGAACCTTGCAGTGTGTCCCCTTCGGTTGCAACTGGTGCAATGGAATTCCCTGCATTCGCCAAGATGGTGGAAACCGCACTTATTGCATTTGGGAAGATTACCGGAATAGGGTCTTGAAGCATTTGAAGCAGCTGAGGCTGGAGCATGTGGTGTGGCTGGAACCGGTGCGGTGACAACGTTAACTGCCACTGTTTGCTGCTTTTTAGAGGTCTCGAGGCCCTGACGCCCCTTTCTCTTGTTGTTCCACCCTTTCTCGCCATCACCCTCCTTTTTCTTCTCAGTCTCCACTGGCTTGTCGCCCTTCTTGTGGTTATGATCATATAGCCTCTTTGCCAATCTCTTCGCACTGTCAAACGTTTCAGGGTTCGCAGCTATCACATTCCCTTGAATGGGGGGAGTCAGTCCCCAGATGAATCGTTCGATCTTCTTTCCTTCTGATGTGATCATACCCGGGCACAACAGAGATAGTTCGCTAAATCTCGATATGTAAGCATCGATGTTCCCATTATGCACAGTGAGATTCCATAGTTCCTGTTCCATCTTCTGTATTTCGCCTCGGGGGCAGTACTCAGCCATTAACATTTCTTTCATTTCTGCCCAGGGAATAGAGTTGGCGACAGGGAGCGTCATAGCTTCCACGTGTCCGTTCCACCAAGTGAGTGCTTGGTCAACGAAAGTGCAGACCGCGAACTTCACTTTCATCTGCTCGAGGCAATCGCATATCTCGAATACCGACTCTACCTTCTCGATCCATCGCTTCAGAGTGATCACTCCTCCAGTGCTGTTGAAAGTTCGTGGTTTGGCGTTTGTGAAGTCCTTGTAGGTACATGTTTTGGTAGGTCCTTGATTCATCCCGTTGTTCGAACTTCCTGCCCCTTGCCCGTTGCCTCCTCCATTATTCCCCTGATGGAGTTGTGCCATAGCTGCGGTGACCGCAGCAGACACGGCTGCCTGGAATGCTATGGAGTCAACTTCGGGTGGAGTTGGTCTTGGGTTTCCGCGAGTAGGTCGGAGAGGCATCTTTCTGTCACGAAACGGAAAGATGTTGAGTGTACGTGGTTTTTATGAGGTTGTGATCCTACTAACTAGGTGTATGGTACGAACCTAAACATTACTACCATCGGGCATACAATCATAACGTCTCAACACATAACAACTGGTAATATCATAGCAAGACACACAAAAGTTCATTAATATTATTCGCATTTAATACAAGAAAATTTGCTCGTAAGAGCATACATAAGTGACACTAATCCGACAGCATAACGGCTCCATGAGTAGTGTAGTCACTTAAACATAGAGCCGGAGTACATATCATAGTTCCTAATGACCTACTAAGATGAGTCTATCCCTAACCGCGATGAGCTGCGTCTGGAGGTGGTGCCGAAGTCATATGCCGAAATGTTGCGCCAGTAGCTGCGCCATCTCTGCCATGTCTCTAATAACCTCATCCCTCTCATGCTCGGCTCGCACTGCCCGAGCTTCCATAGCATACAGCTGTTGTCGCAGTGCGGCGATCTCAGCTTCGAGGGAACGGTTCTCTCTTGGGGGGTTCGCTGGTGGAGCGGGGTGATCTGGTTGTGTCTCGTTCTCGCATGGCGGGACAGGGTCCTGGTCCCCGACTTGACCTTCCTCGTCGTCGTCGTCGATCTCTCCAAATTCGTAGTCAGTGTCTACATATTCGTCGGGTCCGACGTGGTGTGCTTCCTCTGGATTCTCTCCCGGTTCGTCCTCAAGCATCCCGTGAGCTACTAAAGCCTGATGAAACTGGATACCCTGCTGCTCTTCCTCAGGCTCCTCCTCCTCCTCTAGCCACCCGTTGTTTCCCTGATTAGGGAAATAGGGGTCTCCAGGGTGATGAAAACCAGCCATGCTGTCTGCGCGAGTATGTAAATATGCTAACATTATTCCTAGGATGCTATGACTATTGTACAGACTAAGCAAATGTTCTCTTTTTGGTGATAAAGGGTATAGTTTTAGGTTCCCTAGCTATCCCGATCTCATCAAGACGTGTGTTAGTTTTACTTTGGAGAGAATGTAGTTGATCAGGCTACATTCACTCCTTGGTATCACTAAGAACAGTCCCGAATTAACCGAGACACCAGCATTATTGTGTTTGATTCAGCGTTATGTTCTTATCCCTAATGCAAGCAAGTGTGTTTTATTTACTTGTTTTGTTCAGAGTTATGTTAGTCCCTCTTTTTGGTTTATAGTTGCATACCAATGTGTGGCTAGACATGCTAGTTCACTATAAACAAAGCTCTGATACCAACCTGTCACACCCCCGAACCAGACGACGGAAACGTCCGGGGGCTGTCGTGACTCAATTGAATACCATAACATTGAATATATGAAACATAACAACATTCGTCACCATGCATTAATATAGTAAAACCAGTAGAATTTACATGAAGTATATTGTTTAAACATTACATTCCCAAAAATAAATTGTTCGATTCGTACATCAATAAACTGCAAGCCATCACTGAATATGATTTCCTTTGGTTCACTGGTTCCCTGAGAATACAAGTATTTTGAAAAACGTCAACATATGAAATGTTGGTGAGTTCATAAGTAGTGTTTGAAATCCAATGTTTGTATTGTTTGAAAACCACTAGAAAATCCGATATTTTCTGAAAAGAAAAAGCTTTTGAAAACGTTTGTGAAGATCCATAGGTATGCTTGTTTGTTTCTATACTTGTAAAAAAACTATTCATTGAAGTTGTGTGCATTTCAAATCTGTATGTATTGAAAACCCTAGGAAAACCCGATGTTTTCCTAATTCCTTGAATTCCATGAAGTTACATTGAAACCATCGCATAGCGTGTAGTGTCAGTCACAGGCGACGTTGGATTATTTTGAGCATGATTAGTTGCTACAAACACGCATTACACAAACGACCAGTTTATAGCTATACTAACGATCCCGTAGGCGTCGTCCGTACTAATCACGTTATCCAACCGCCCTGACTATGTGTAGTCCCACATCCGAAGAGAAAGAGGACACGAAGACCTCGATGACTCCATTAACCGGTTGGGGATAAAAATGTACGAGGGGTCCCCGACCCGCCTCGCATGAAATGTAGACTTTACTAGCAATACCAAAGGACCCTTGGGGACCAGTAGTATACAAGCCATTGAAAGTCCATTTACGTTGTGTCAGATCGGTAAAACCCAACACTTCGTAAGATAAATGTCTTCGGGCCTTAAGATCAGGTCATTGGGCTAGCTAGGCTCAACGAACAAGATTTTACACTTTTGGGGCCCAAAGATGGTGCGTAGACGTCTGTGCACACTCGCATGTATAATGAATTACCAAACGTTATTGGTCCCTTTGGATCCAATAAGGAAGTCCTAGTCCAAAATGGACTTAAACAAGGACTTCTAGGGTCTCAAATTGTTTGATGACTATTTTTAGTACTTGCATAATGTATTTGATTGAAGTTTTTGATTCACATTAGCTTGAATGTATATATTACATGACACAAAATTTCCAGTTGTGACAACTGGTCCTGCAGTAAGCTGTGGATAGTTGGCCCTCATGTGACCAACCTGATGGCATTGATAAAAAAATCCTCATATCCTGAACCGGGACTGACTGACGTCAATCCCTCGCATAATTCCCTTCTCTCCCGCACTTGCGGCACGCACCAACGAACCTATAAACTCTGATGTGACCCTTCCCGCACTTCCCACAAGTGCGGATGCTCTGATATCCTAACCTAGAATCAACGGTCTTGGACCGTTTCGGTGCCGACTGCGACTGCGCCGGGGCCTGCCTTTGCTCTCTCAACTGCAACTCAAGCTCCAACTCACGCCGCCTAGCGGCCTCCTGTAACTCTAACAAGGTATCATATCTCTGCGTGGACACAAACTGCCTGATGTCCCTCTTGAGCATACTTAGATATCGGGACATCTGAGCCTGCTCTGAAGCAAACTTTAGGCAAAACATCGCCCTCTCAGTGAACATCATGGTGATCTCCATCACCGACTCTATATCCTGCTTCAGCTCCAAAAACTCCTGAGCCAACCTTTCCCGCTCCACCCGCGGAACATAACGAGTGATGAACATGTCTCGAAACTGATCCCAAGTAACCGCAGTCCGCTGCGCATCAGAATAAGATCCCGTAGTCAACCTCCGCCAATCATTCTCCCCGAGCCTTAACAGGTTCAACGCACACCTCACCCTCTGATCCGCAGGGCATGAACACGTGAAGAAACATCCCTCCACGTATGACAACCTTCTCATAGCAACAATCGGATCCTGAACTAAATCAAAAGTAGGGGGCTTCGTATTATCGAAGTTCCGATACAGAAAACCTCTACCGGCTCTTCCCCCTGTCGCTGCTACAGCCGCTGTAGCCGCCGCAGCAGTCGTCTCTATAAGAGCTGCATAGCGCTCATCAAAATACTCGACCATGGCGGTCTTGATCGACCCAAACAGTTCCGACAACTCAGCCCAGAACATAGCAGCAACCTCATCATGCAGGATCTCATGAATCCTAGCGTCCAACTCATCCGTACTCATCTGACCGATGACCTCGGGTGGCACCGATCCACCCTGACCGCCCTCTCCTGCTCCCGATCCTGACCCGGATCCACTCCCAGCATGCCTCGTAACCACCATACTGAAAACACCGCAAAACATCAGATACTTCCCACTAACCCGAGAACCAACCCCCAACCCAACCCTAAGGGTTGTGACTTCCTTGATGCACGTATGGGTCCTGTGCTTTCAGTAGTACGGGCCCATACTACGTTCCACACCTACCCATATTTACATCAAGTATCACCACAACACCCTAAAGATGAATATATCTAACAAGCAATCTACCCTCACCCCTAGAGGAACACTGAAATTCTCGTAAAAGGAGACCCTAGGCTAGCATGCATCACAATCAGGAAACTCTATCATGCACTCCCTGAAGATCCTTAGCCTAACACTAGCATGTTGTTCTAACATATCACATAATCAAATAACTTGTATGGTATTTTGGGGTTATTTACTGGCTCCGGCTGATCGTACCTCCACGTCCTCTTTTACTCATTTTGAAAACCATTTTAAATTCTCTTTTGAAAACTCTCCTTGATTACAGACTGGATTCACACGAACGTTCATTCAATTCACTCAAACCAAGGCTCTGATACCAACTTGTAACATCCAAAAATTTCAGCCAATTTAAACTTTTCAAAAACAACCCAATTTCATTAAGTAATTACAAAAAGGTTTTCGATACATCTATTATCAGAGTATTTTCCCAGAACCACATCATAAACACAGAAAACATGATGAGCGGTATGATCACGCCTTTGCCATGCCACAGTCTCCTGAAGTACCTGAAACATTAAACCACAACTGTAAGCCCGAAAGCTTAGTGAGATACCCCTAAAATATCAACCACATATGCCATACACATAACATATCATAACATAACATAACGGCCATGCACTTCGGGTCTACTGTGTGACTGGTCCACTGCACCGGGCCGTCAGTCCACGTGGTCCACCCTCCGTGTCTAGCCATATACATCGAGTCTGCAGTGTGGTTGGTACGCCCCACCAGGCCTTCAACCTATCTGGTCCACTCTCTGAGTCTATAGTATGACTGGTCCACCCGCACCGGACCTTCAATCAGCCTGGTCCACTCTCCAAGCCTCGGCACGTCTGGTCCACCCTCGTGGGGCCTATACCCTATCCGGACAGCTCGTTGGGCCTTCAGAATATCCGGTCCGCCCTGGGTATGTTGGCCTACAGCACAAAGCAGGACCCGCCTCAACCCAACCCCAGTCAACCAACCATGTGCACATAAACATATAATCATATAAGAATTAATCACCAATCAACCGATCAAGCAGATCACATACATAGCATACTCTGACCAGGATACCGACCTAACTGGTCACTAACATAGCATCATCCTATATTCCAGGATTCCGACCTTAACCAGGTCTCTAACGTATACCATCCTAACTACCAGGATGCAAACGTATAACGAAGCAATAACATAACAACTACCCGGATTTCCAT
The DNA here is from genome assembly GCF_002870075.4 of Lactuca sativa. Classification (NCBI taxonomy): domain Eukaryota; kingdom Viridiplantae; phylum Streptophyta; class Magnoliopsida; order Asterales; family Asteraceae; genus Lactuca; species Lactuca sativa. The sequence continues at coordinate 201,094,850 of NC_056624.2, forward strand.
TCGATAAAGGGTCAGCCTTGGTGTCGTAGACCTTACCGATATAGTGAGGATAACTCACCTCGCAACCGCTGACTGAAAAGTTAAGATCACGCTGCTCCAACGTCCGACACGAACTCCACCACTGATCAATACCAAAAGATTGAACTCAGTAAATACCAAAATACCCCCGGAAGTCAACTGGACAACTCTTGGTCAAAGTCAAAGTCCTCAGTCAAAGTCAACCTTCCTGACTGACTCTACTCGCCGAGTCAACCCGCTGACTCGTCGAGTCCCTATACTCAGAAACTCCCAATCCACGACTCAACTCGCCGAGTCCAACAAACTCTGAGTCCTTTCTCGCTCAACTCACCGAGTCGTCCCTCGACTCACCGTTTCACAGCTCAACCAAAAAGGTTAGGACTTCACGACCAGACTCGCCGAGTCTAAGGCAACATTCAACATACTCGCCGAGTTGTTCTTCCAACTCGTCGAGTCCCTACCTATCTTCATCCAACTCGCTGAGTCCACCCATGCGACTCGCCGAGTATCTCCAACTCTTAACCCATGCTGGGGCTTTCTAAGCCATGTTGGGGCTCAAATCCATAGATCTATCCTTCTTCTAGCTATCCCTCATATAAAGTTGCAAACTTTACGTGATATCAAGGAGATATAAACTCAAAACACACTAGGGCTTAGGTTTAGACAAAAAGGGGCTTCACCAATCATCCAAGGACTGAAACTTTATGCACTTAGGACTCAAAAGAGGTTGATCATATCTGAAGTTTCAGCTTCAGATCTAGCTTCTTTAACATTTCCCTTAACCAAGGAAAACCATAGCCTCCACATATGAATGATTCTAGAAGAAAAGGTCAAGGTAACAGCTTAATACCTCACAAATGTGTCCCAAACTGGAGTGGGTTCTGGATCCACACGAAAACCTTGATGGTTGCCTCTTGCTCTTTAAGTCTCCTCCACCAAATTCACTTCTCAAAGATCCAAACACTCTCCAAGCTCTCACTCACGGCTATTAGGGTTTTTGGGACTCAAAGGGAATGTAGAGAGGGTATTATATTCTTTATATATGGCACAAACTCCGGATTAGGGTTTTTCTCATTCCAGCACCAACTCGTCGAGTCCAGCCTCCGACTCGCCGAGTTGGTCACTTAACGCGTGACCAGAATCACGACTCGACTCGCCGAGTCGGCCTTCCTCATTTACACTAAGAACCCTGAACTTGCACTTCTGAACTCGGGGTGTTACAAAATGACTAGTTTATTAAAGCACATAAAGTGTGTGTGTGTGTGTGTATATATATATATATATATATATATATATATATATATATATATATATATATATATATCTTAGATAAATAAATTAGGTTCAGGTTCATTTGATATCATGTTAATTTTGTGAGACCGTAAGATCAAATCTAAAAATAATTTTAAAATTCAAAATAAAAGGAAAAATACAAAAATTCTTTTTTTTTATTATTATTTTCGGAACTTTAATTACCTAAAATAATAAAAAAAATACCGTTTTTTTTTAAAAATACGTGAAATATTCTAATAGAATATTATTACACTGTAAATATTCTAATATGATTTTTAAAATGTTAGAATATTATACTAGATTTCTCAAATATTTAGAATATTCTATTATTCTACTAGAATATGTAAAAAAAAAATATTTTTCTCCGTATTTTTTTATTTTTTATTTTTTGGAAAATATAAATTCCAAAAATAATATTTGAAAAAAAATCAATTATTTTGCATTTTAAAAATGTTTTTCGTTTTATCTACCAAATGAATGGTTAAGATTATGTTTTACTGTTTCACAAAATTAGGTCGTCTCACATTAACCTAACCCTATATATTTTAGATAAATAAATTATTTGAGATATTGGTATGAAAACCTTTAAAGTGTTTTTTTTTTAAATATAGTGTTGTCCTAACATTATTTTATACGTTAAAAACAATTTTTTATTACTTTTTTTGACCTTTTTAATTTGTTGGAGATATTGTCACAAAAGTATTTAAATTTGTCAAAAACATATTTTTTCATCTAAAATCTATGTTTATGTCTGCCCAGTATGCAAATATTTTGAAAGCTTTTGCCATAGGTTTCAAACCCTTCACCTCCCTTTACATTCCACATAATGCTAACCTCTTATCATGAGATTGAAGACGTTTCATGTATTACTATTATAATACTTAAAAAGTTTAAATAATAATATTATTATTATTTTCATAATTATTATTATTATCAACAAAAATGCAAGAATCATCCTATGATATGTTGAAAATTTACATTTTGATCTAAAAAGGTTTAGATTATCAATAATATTGATAGTCCAAAATTTTTATTTTGTTGCGTTTTTTTCCAATTTGTTTTAGACTTTTTTTATAGTTACAATTTTGCCATTAGTTTTTTTTTTAGCTTTTTTATTTAAATATTTCTTTTATTAAAAGAAAATAAAACAAAAATAAAATAGATACCGTGACTCTCTCTCTCTCTCTCTCTCTCTCTCTCTCTCTCTCTCTCTCTCTCTCTCTCTCTCTCTCTCTCTCTCTCTCTCTCTCTCTCTCTCTCTCTCTCTCTCTCTCTCTCTCCATAGACCCACCTTCATCTTCAAACCAAATCAACCCTACTATTTCCTTTGTCATTTATCCTTACCTAAATGACAAAAGCTATCAAAATCCAAAGTAGAATAAGAAGCACCAATCAGATCTAATAATCACCACTCTCACCAAGTCAAAAGGAAACCAAAACCAAAAGGTCCAAAACCAAAGTAAAATTTATACTTATGGTTAATGAAAAATCCAAGAAAAAAAATCCTAAACAAGCGTGATGAAATGTCCACTTATCCATCACATAATATATTCTGATTTTAAGGAGAAGATAGATTTTACGCATAAGGTTTTAGATGGGGAGTTTTTTTGAAAACAAAGTTCTGCCAGTGGATATGGTGGAGGAAATGATGGTGAAATTTGAAGATCCTAAATGGGTTTCGTGGACTTGAAGCGGATGAGGTTTATAAAAAAATCGATCTCGACATATGAGGTTTGTCAATTTTTATGCACATGGGTTAAAATCAAACGAAAACAGAAGATGATCCTGATGTTTAGAAGATCGACGGTGGAGCAAATCTATGCGGCTTCGGAGAATCTTGGTTTCTTTCAAGATGTGAATCACGGAATCCCTATGATTGTTATAGACAAGATGCTTCAAGGAGTTCATAGATTTCACGAGCAAGATCTAACAATGGGTACAACAAAACACACGGATGGTGCATTTCTATCGGTGCTTCTGCAAGATGAAAACGGAGGACTCTAAATCCCCCATCAAAATCAATGGATTGATATTCCTTCAAAACCTGATGCGTTTGTGATCAACATCGGAGATCTACAGACAAGTTTAATTTTTTTTACTCTGAAAAACCAAAATCGAGTGTCATGTTTTTCGAGTTTCTTCAAATTTTATCGAAAGACAAAATCCGGAAATTTGTGTGTGTTCTTTTTAGCAGGAGGAAGCTTCTTTTAATTAGAAAAGCATTTAAATAAATAAAAAAATAGAAAAAGAAAATACCAATGACAAAACCATCATTTTAAATATTTTTAAAATAAATTGGACCAAACTTACAACAAAATGAAAACTTTGGACATCTGGTGCTATTTCACACTTGTTTGAACCAAAGTGGTAGTTTTCATCTAACCATATGGACCATTCTTGCAATTTTGTCTTATTATTATTATTATTATTATTATTATTATTATATATAAAGGTTCTAATATAATTTAAAAGGCCGTTATAATTTTTAAAACATATATGTACCGTTCATCGTATATATTCGTAATTGTTTATTCTTGAGGATACACTTCATAATTTTTTGTTCCTGTTTCGTGATGTTCTTATTTCAAGATTGTGTATAATAAATGGATCAAATGGTGGTCTTGGGCTTCAATGGAATGAAGTTTAGACTATATTGGAGGTATATGATGTTGGGCAAACGTTTTAAGTCTTGGATTATTTGTTGAAAACTGAGGGATAAAATAGGAAAGGTTATGTTTCAGGCTTCTTACATAAATCAAGGATTTTAGTTCGAGAAGTTTGTAGTCCAAGATATCTAGATAATATTTTGGGGCTCTTCAATACCGTATTTAGATATAAAGATCGCCGAAAACAGAGTTGGAACGAAGAAGTTATGATTGTTAGAAGTTAGGAGGGTTTTGGGTTTAGCCTAGTACATTGGGTGTACAGAGTGTACGATGGGCATACTAGGCAAGGATGATCACATAGATTCAACCTGGTACGATGGGCGTACTAGGAGTACATTGGGTGTACGCTATCAGAACACAAACCCTAATTTCGGCGTTTGAGCCATATTTAAGCTTGTTACCTTTCCCAAACCCTTTACATTCTTAGCCTCCACTTCTTCAACGTCCTCCCTTGAAACCATAACCCTAGTTTGAGCCTGGTAATCAAAAGAAGGTGTTTTTAAGTGCTTTAAAGTGTTCTTGGTGTACCTTGGAGAAGAAGGAGCTCATTAGATAAGTTTTGGTTGCATTGGAGCTTGTAAATCCAGACCTTGTTCACCTTGATCTTTCTTCAGGAGGTATAATGTTTGAATCTTGATGATGCCCTTGTTAGATCTAGCAATTTTTTGGTGTTAAGAGCTTTTGATCACTTTAGTGCATAAAGTTTAGATCTTGAAATTTTGTGACCTTGTTATAGATAAAGTTGTAAACTTTATCCATCTAAACAACATATCGATTTGGATCTGAAGATTGGAGACTTGGACTTAAAGGATTTAGTTAAGAGAGATTCACTTTTGGTCCATTTGAGACTTAAAGACTAGATCTTGGTTGTTTGGATCATCCTAATGGATAAAGTTGGAAACTTTATCCACTATTGAGCTATTAGGAACCATAAAAATGTGATCGTGGTCCTTCTTTCCCTTCTACGAAAGAGTTAGTATGTATTAATGGATTAATAAGTTAGGGTTTTAGCTTTTGGACCTTTTCTAGCCATGGAAAGTTATAAATGTGGAAACTTTATGACATAAGTCGATGTTCTAAGTCTAGATCTAAGCTCTAAACGAAAGGCCTTAATGGATAAAGTGCTTAATGGAGGAGTAAGGACATACCGCATACATTAGGCGTACGTTGAATACGTTGTGCGTACTTAGCAGCCTAGAACTTTGACATTTGTTGACTTATGTTGACCATTGACTTTTTGACCAAGTTTGACTTTGGGTCAAACTTTCGATTTTGACTGTTAATTAAGGTTTTACCTGGTTGTGATAATTAGCGGGTTCGTGGGAGTAAGCAGTGCAAAAGGGATCATATCATAGTGTTCCTTAGCTCTTCAATTTATGTGACTCTCCTCACTATACCCATGAGTCGAAGGCACAAATTTCGACCCACTCGAATATGTTATGTAGGATGCTAGTTGTCTTTCCAATACTTGCATGGAAGACAAGGATCTAGCCTCTGACATATTTTTGAAAGACCATGATCTGGCCACTGACAATGTATGAAAGACCAGGATCTGGCTCTTGGCAATTTGTATGTAAGACCGGGATTTTCCCTTGGCATTACAAGGAAATACCATGATCTGGCCCATAGCAGAAAGTGACAGTAAGACTATGATTCGGCAAATAGCATTCATTATCTTATGTATGGTATGTGGTATTTTGGTGAACTCATTAAACTTTGTGCTTATGATTTCATATTTATCGTTTCAGGTACTTTCAGTTCGAAACGAAATGGTGTGGTGTGACTGCATAGCATCCCCCATACTTTATTATGCCCTGATGATTTTTACTTTGATGTTTAAATACTATTTTTCACTTAAAGGCGTGGGAACAAATTGATGTATCAATTATTGTTTTAAAAATGAAAATTTTACCTTGAGTTTTCAGGACGTTACAAGTTAGTATAAGAGCCTTAGTTTGAGGGATTCAAGCGTGTGATTGCACTAAAATTGAGGAATTAGTAATCTTTTAAAAGAAAATGAATTTCTAAAAATAAAGATTTTTATAAAGAAAAAGGGGGTATGATGCGTGCAATCAACCGAGCTAAAGTATGTGATTCCCAGAATACCCATACATGTTGATATGTTATATGATATGAATGTTTACATGCTATGATAAGGCTAGGCATACTTTCAGGAATAACATGATAGATTTTCCTGATATGTGATGCCTTGTAGCCTAGAAGGAATTGGATGGTATGCTAGATTTGGAATTTGTATTGATAGAAGTTATTGCTAAGTGTATGATTTAAAAGTTGTATACGGTTAGGATCATATAGCCCCAAAATGACTGATTTAGCCTTATTTCATGTTCCTTGTCTGTTGTGGTCCTAGGCTATATTTTATTCGCCAGTCTATTTAATCATGTGTTTTGTATAATTTGCATGCATAAGGCAACCAACAGTGTTAGTGGAAGTTCCTAGCATCGTAGTAGCAAGTAAGTTCAAAGATGTCTTTATGTTTAGGGTGTTACTAACCGAATGTTGCTTGCTTTGTGCTTTGTGGGACTCACAATGATGTGAGCTAACTATTAAGTGAATATGTTAAGTTATATGCAGTAAAGGTTAAATAATTTTAGAGTGATTTACTTTGCACTATTATGCAGCTCTTGTTTGAGTCCAACCATTGTAGTGTTAGGTCTTTCATTCAAAATATTATTTAAGGTTTGTTACATGTAATTGTATTCATGAAGTAGTTAGCTAATGTTAGTAGGGTTCTTCAACAGCTGATGGCAGGGTGAGGGTGGAATCCTATAAGAGTCTAGGAAGTGCCTTAGAGGAGTTTGATGTACTGTTTAGTGGTGGGTATTCGTTTGATAACAGGTATATGTGGTTGGATCGGGTGGTAGTGCACATGAGTAGTTACTTAGAGGACCTGGGACGATCCTTGAGGAAAGTACGGATAGGTGTGGAAGGTATTATTAGGCCCATACTACTAAAAGCACACAATTCATACTCAAATCATGGAAAATTGCAGGGATTCTAAGGAGCTGGTTGGGGGCAGATTATATGGTTTAGCACCATGACTCACTACAGTGTGTTTCTATCCTTATCGGGGTATCAGTTATGGTTGTTCAGGATAAGGATGGGTTTGGTGAATTTTTAGGGCCTTAATGGCCATGTCAGTTTGAGATTGAAAGGTGTAGCCCTAGATGGGTTAGTTAATTATGAGGACTTAAGGGCCTTGCTCGAAGTAGTGCCACTTGAGTCGCGAGAAGGAAGCGATTGTGATGATCGGATCGAGGATTGCAGCCGAAGGCTAAGTAATTGGCAGAGGAACTACGATGTCACTATCTACGACGAGGGTTATTTTCTTCTAGCTTTCCGTGTCCGAAGGAAAGAGAGAGCATACATGAGATTTTTAGAGTTAGGATGTAGACCCAACATGGGGCTAGATGGTTGTGGTTTGTTAGCAGCAAGTATGGCAGCGTGGGAATGTACAAGAGGATTCTTGTGGTATGGATGTCATGAGATGAGATCAAGGGTATGATTTCTTTGAATTTAGTTAAGATTCGATGCTAGTTGATTTTTCTAGGTAATTAAGGAAGGTGAATTGGGGGGCGACAACTCTTATTGTCCCCGATGTATCTCGACCATGAGAATGTTGCCCCTAGTATCTATGAATGATCCCCACAATGAATTGATGGTTGGGGATTTACAGGTGAGGGTTGTGGTAGTATATTTGTTTCTATATAGGAAGTAGGTGTTATGAATGGACATTCAAAATTATTGTTTGTGCATCTGCATGGGATTCTTGATGTTAGAGGCGGTTATGATTGGAAGGTTTCTGAGGTCTCTATCTGAGATTTAGATCTCTTTTTGTTTGCTTGATTTTTATCTGGAAGATCATCTTGTGTTGTATTATACATTCCAAGGGTCAGGAATGCTATATTTCTGGTTGAGCCGATTTAAATTGGTCGGTTCGCAATGTCAGTTGTGCGAGCATGTGTGTTGGATTTTGGAGGGATTTGGGATACGTACCTCCCACTGGCAGAGTTTTCGTACAATAACAGTTACCATGCCAGTATCGACCGACCTCCATTCGAGATTTTGTACGGTAGGAGATGCAGGACCTGGGTTTGTTGGGGCGAGGTTGGACATCGGGTCATGGGGAGCACTGAGGTAGTGCTCAAGACTACCAGGCTGATTCAGCAGGTGCGCGACCGGCTGCGGGTCGCGTAGAGCCATCATAAAAGTTATGCTAACCAGTGGTGATCGGACCTTGAGTTCCAGGAGGGGGACTTTGTGTTACTGAAGGTGTTGCCCTGGAAGGGGGTCATCAGATTTCAAAAAAAGGGCAAGCTAGGACCTCGATATATAGGCCCGTTCAGGATTACGGACCGGTTGGGCAAGGTGGCATATTGCTTGGAATTGCTGAATGAGCTTATCCAGATTCACAACACCTTCCATGTGTCGCAGCTTTGGAAGTGTGTCACTAACGAGTTCGTAGTCGTCTCTATGGACGACATTTAGGTAGACGAGAGCCTGAACTACATTGAGAGGCCTGTTGCGATTCTAGATAGGAAAACCAAGGTTCTTCGGAACAAGAAAGTGAAGTTGGTAAAGGTGCAATGGCAGCACCGAAGGGGCTCCGAATGGACATGGGAGCCAGAGGAGGAGATGCAAGACCATTACCCAGGTTTATTTAGGGCGTCAGGATTCGAGGACAAAGTCTAATTCAAGTGGGGGAGATTTGTAACACCTGTTTCAGGTATTAAGTAATTTACATGAATTTTTAGGGTTTGTGCATGGACTCGGCGAGTGGATGCCCCAACTCGTCGAGTGGAGGCCATCTCATGGACGTGGGGGCAGGACCTACTCGACGAGTCGGAAGTATCGACTCAGCAAGTAGGAGCTGAAGAGAGGAAACCCTAATTTTAGGGTTTGCACCCTATATAATCTCCTTAAGAACCTTGAGGCTGACCTTCCATCTGCCTCCAAAACCTAATAACGTTTGTGCTAAACCCCAATCCCCATTCTCTTTCATTTTGTGAGCTAGAGTGACTTTTGAAACTTAAGAAGAAGGAGATAATGAGAAGAAGGAGAAGATCCAGTGAACTACGCCCTCACTCTTGAGCTTGATCATCTTGTGGATTGTTGTAAGTCTTCAAGACTCGATTTTTATCTTAGAATATGGCTAGATCTTGAGTTTACTCTTCATTTCCTATCCTTCTTGTTGATTGCATGCATGGATTCATAAAATTTGCAACTTTATGGATCTCTAGGGAAAAATGGCCCCAAGGTAGGCTAGATCTAGCCTTTGGTCAAGCAAGGACGCCATGCAAGGGGTTTTAGGGCATATTTCCCTCTTTTTGGCCATTTTGACCTAAGGACATGCATTGGACATGCATGTCCATAAAGCCTCTATCTTTGGAACGTTTTGAGGACCAAAAACTCTTCTGGAAAGGAGGGATTCTAGATCCCTAGAGTTTTGGACTTTATGACAAAGCTTTGAAGCTTTCCAACCTTTGATAAGGGCCTTAGAGCATTTGGAATGGTTCTAGAGGGTAAAGCTGGAAACTTTATCCTTGTAGACACCTTATGGCTTCAGATCCAAGCGTTGGAGTCCCTGCATTCGGTGTATCATCAAAACAAGCAAACGGGAAGGGGGACTTGAAGAGTTGCCCTAGTAACTTGACGACTCAAATTGGGTTTCCCCGCCTTTTGGATATCAAGTGAACTCGTCGAGTTGATGAAATAACTCGGTGAGTTGGATAGGGTTTGACCAGGTTTTCTGGACTCGATAGGAACTCGACGAGTCACTAGATGCACTTGGCGAGTTGACGTCAACATGGATTGTTGACCTTGACTTTGACCAAGGTTGACCAGGGTTGACTTTGAGGATGATGACAAGTATATCTTAGGGCACTATATGCAGTTGAGTTAGAGCAACACGTGGGATATATCTGATTCTAGCTTGTTAGTTCAACATTCGTGACAGGTGAGTCTTCTCACTATACCAATGGGTCTAAGGCACCAAGGTCGGCCCATTTTATGTTATGTGGTACACTAGTTGTAGTAGGGATATGTGGTATGATAGTTAGCTTTATGCTAAGTGGTATGCTAGTGATTATATGAAATTTGTATGGAAGACCCCAAGGGGAGCCCGTGGCAGTTGGATATGAGACCATGTGAGGGATCCTATGGCATTCCTAGGTAAATACCATGTGGGGGAGCCTAAGGCATGATGGTATAAGACCCTGGGGGAAGCCCACAACATCCTTATATGTTTATGCATGTGTTATGTAGTATGATAGATACTTCTGTAATATATGATATGCTAGTTGTTTATGTATATTATTGCATAGGAGACCCCGGGGGGAGCCCATGGAAATTGGATATAAGACCATGTGGGAGAGCCCATGACATTCCTAGGTAAAGACCATGTGGGGGAGTCCATGACATGGAGGTATAAGACCATGGGGGGAGCCCACGACATCCTTATATGTTAGTATCCATGGCTTATGTGGTATATGTAGCCTTTATAGCTAATATGATATGTTTTATGTGGATTGTGTGTGGGATATGCTCTGGGGGGGACTCAATAAGCATTAGCTTATAGGTTTTGGATTTGTTTCAGGTACATCTGAGCCCAAGGGCAAAGGTAAGGCTTGATGGCACGGCGTGCACTCTCTCAGGCGTTTTATAGGACACTCTGATGTTTTGAAATAAAAGTTGTAATTGATATGAGTTTTGAAAACAATTATATTTGGATTTCCTGATTTACGGAGATGTGTTTGGTTAATCAAAAATGAAAAAGTTCTTTTGAAAAATTGGGTCGTTACAGTATGATTGAACTATGCCAATAATCAAAATCAATCATTGGACTTTGCTACAAATTATTTATGGGACTATGGGTTCTTTAATCCCAGATTGAAATCTTCAACGCATCAAGCAACACCATATACCAATGTTTCTAGATTTTCTAGCCAATTTGTGTTGGGTTTTATTGAGATCCGAAGTTCGTAAATAGAATGCAAGAAAAATATATAGAAAACTCTAATGGAACCTCCATGAGGGTTTTTTTTTAGATTTTGCAAGCCCGATGGATCTCTAAAGGTGTTACAATTCCCATATTTTTAGTTTTTTTCTCCCCAAAATCTTATGGTCCCATGGAAGAAATGATTCTCATCGAGAATCAGAAACCTGAAGTCAATTTATGCAAAGTAGAAGATGAAACAACTTTAGAAATCGATTCACTTCCAGGCATCGAAATGGAGAAATTTGAAGAAATCGATTCACTTCCACGTGGAGGGGAGGATTTCACATTTCACATTGTTGCAGGTATTAAAGAAAGCCGATTTATTGCTCATTTTCTTCTTTTTAGTTCTTGCATCTGGTTTATGGGTTAACTGTAATCAATAAACTTTAGGTTACGAAACTTTTCCATGATCAATATTTGGAACTTTATTAGTTCGTGGGAGGAGGAGAAATCAAGGGTGGTTGTGATTAAGGAGTAAGGTGTTCATCTAACCATTGAAATTTCAGTTTGTTATTGACATGAAGAAACGGTTTATTGGAAATGGCAGCAACATGGTTTGATGAACATTTGGGGAAGGAATCGAGTTGCTGAGTTGAGTAAAGGAATTTCTTGGAGCCCAACGAAGACTTATGGTCAAAGTCAAATCCACAAGAACAATTCCTCTGCGGGTGGAGGAGAGGGTAGTGGTGATTGGGGGAGTTAGAAGGCGACAATGTTGGTGACGTTAGGGAGACGATGAGCAGGTGGAGGAGAGGGTAGTGGTGAGTGGGGGAGTTTGATTTTGGTCAGCATTTTCTATATATATATATATATATATATATATATATATATATATATATATATATATATATATATATATATATATATATATATATATATATATATATATATATGGGACCCTTTCTATATTAATTAGTTATATTTTTTTTCTTTTTTTTTATAATAAAAAACTTCATAAATGGTCCCTATAGTACTGAAATGACAAAATTGCCCTTCACTTAACTTGCCGGAGTTAGCAATAAGGACATTTTGTTAAAATTTTTGAAAGCACAGGGATCATCTGTGAGGTTTTTTAAAATTAGGGACAAAACTTCAGATTTTGTAAAACCGACGGGAGCATTTATGAAGTTTTGTCCTTTTAAAATGTATTTGTCCGTTCGTTGTATATGTTCGTAATTGTTTGTTGTTGCAGACACATTTCTTATTCACTTAGGTTGGATGGCATGGTAGCAATCTTAACACGTTATCACATAGGATTTTTTTTTAGTTTTTTTAAGCCACGTAAGCTTAACATGTCTAGCATAAAAAAAGGTGAAGAGTGATTGTGTGTCAATTTAATAGGTCTAATATTAGAGGAAAAAAATTTTAAAAAGAAAAAAGAAAAAAAATCTCTCATCTCTCCTTTCGCTACAACTGTGACGACCCTCTACCGGCAAGCCCCTTGACGCAAGCCATGGGCGATGTTTAGCGAGGCTAGTTCATGCTAGCGAGCCCTTTGGCGACTCCACTTCCTAAGACTTTAATTAGTGTTACTTTGCAAAAATATCATCTAAAAAAATATCAAATAAAACAAAGTATTATGTGTTTTGAAATTTTAGATTTCACATGAACTCTAAACAAAGTTTTCATGGTTTGGTGTTACTATATGTAATAAAGTCAGAATTATAGATTTTGAAAATATATTAACACACGATCCTTGAAATATCAAAGTTATAGCTGATTTTCGCTGACCTTTAATTCTAACCTAAAATATAAATAAAATGAAAGAAATCAAACAATTTTCACAAGATATACACAATGAGGTTACATAGAAAAATAATAATAAGTTATAGGACAAATGTTACATGAAATTTGAATTTTTAGATTGAATATTATAATTTTGCATTGAAATCGAAGAAATCAAACTATATACCATAAATAGATTGACCGAATAATAACTAAAAAAATAACAATAAAAAATGTAAGTTGCATTGATAAATACATAACTTCAAGGTGTAATATTGTTTATTAAATTATCAATAATTTAACTAATTATCAATCAGCAAGTTTCACATAAACCATTAACTACCAAGTAATATTTTTTATTTAACCGGCAAATGTAATCTACTCCTAAGCTAACAATATCTATTTCATCTATATCTACGACGGGACTTGAACCTTCAACCTCAAAGAGGGAGGACACCATCTAATACCGTTGGGCTACAAGCCCTTTGGTACCAAGTAATCAATTACAAAAGATATTGCATCCAATGCATATTTTTATATATAAACACAAACTTTTATTACATTTAAACCGTATTTTTACATTAAAATCATGTATTTATATGTAAAAATACATATTTTCTATTAAAATTGCATATTTAATAAAAAAAATATGGTTATAATATAAACAATATATATTTATACATAACATTACAATTTAAATATTAAAAACTTGTATTTATATAAAACATATGGTTTTTAAATATAAAGAAAAAAAAGTTATATGGTTTCAAATATTAAAAAAAAAAACTTATTTATATGGTTTCAAATGGAAATCATCAAACATTAAACAAAATTAGAAAGTATGATGTTCGATTTGGAACAAACAATGAGTTTCAAACTATTAAAAAAAACATAGTGTCTTTAATGTTATTTTATTTTAGTTTTGACACGTCATCAATATATGTTATCGTCAAATAACAAAATAGTATCATTTCAGCATATTTATACGTTAGTAGTTAACTGAGTTGATCTGTTAAACTGTCAAAATTAGAAAAAATTAGAAAAACTTAGTGACTAAATTGTAACAAAAGTAACGAAATGTCAAAAATTAATTATTTAAAAAGATTATAATTTTTTGCACTTAACCCTTAATTTTATATAAATTTACGCATTTTAAAAGCTTATAGAAACTTTGGCAACACGTTATACATATTTGAAAAGTACAACTTCTCAGGTACAAACCATATATATTAATGAAGAAATCTTTTTGTTTTTCTTTTTATTTATCTTTGTATCTATGTGAAAGGGAAAATTGTCAGAAAAGTCTCAATATTTACGGAAAAGTTACACTTTAGTCCCAATATTTTTTCTTTTGAACGAAAAAGTCCTGAAAACCGGCAAAAATTTACAATTTGACCCTTTTTGACCGGTTGAAACCGGTACCAAATTAATTTGGGACTATTTCGTAAACTAACCCAAAATATTGAGACTTTTCTATAAACAAAAATGTTAGATTTTTCTGTAAACAAAAATATGATGACTTTTCTGCAAACAAAACTCTTATTATTATTATTATTATTATTATTATTATTATTAAAAAGATAAATAAAAATACTATTTTTTGAACTTGTATTATTAATATTGTTAATAAAACATATAAATGCATTTAAATGAAATAATAATGATATTATTTAAGGGTGGAGGTGGAGGAGATGGTGATGTTTTTAACACTGAAATCATGAATTTCTACTTATATATTTTTTACTTTGTATACGGTCATTTTACATTGGTTATTATTGTTTTCAATTTCAAAATATTAATACTTAACAATTTAAAATAATTTGCATTTTGGAAAATTGTTTATAAATAGTTTAAGATAAAGGATTTCTCACTTTGTATATAAAATTGTTTAAGGTGGAATGATTACTTTCCAAATCCAACAAATTCACTACAAACATCTACATAGATAGGTAGCCCATATCAAAATTCAAAAGTATTATTTACAATATATTGTTTAATAAAAAGTAATAGAACATGTTTTATATAGATGTTTGTAGTGGATATGTTGGATTTGGAAAGTAATTCCTCTACTTTAAACAATTTTATATATTAAGTGAGAAATCTTTCTTCCTTAAACTATTTATAAACAATTTTACAAATATGTAATTTCTTTTAAATATTTAAGTATTAATATTCTGAATTGAAAACAATAATAACAAATGTGAAATGACCATATACAAAGTAAAAATATACAAGCAGAAGCTCATTATTTCAATGATAAAAACATCACAATCTCCTCCACCTCCACCCTTAAACAATGTCATTATTTTTTCATTTAAATGCCTTTATATGTTTTATTAAAAATATTAATAATACAAATTCAAAAAAATAGTAATCTTATTTATATTCTTAATTATAATAATAATAATAATAATAATAATAATAATAATAATAATAATAATAATAATAATAATTATTATGTTTACAGAAAAGTCTTAATATTTTTACTTAAAGAAAAGTCCTAATATTTTTGTTTACATAAAAGTCCATATATTTTGGGTTAGTTTACGAAATAGTCCCAAATTAATATGGTACCGGTTTCAACCGGTCAAAAATGGTCAAACTGTAAATTTTTGCCGATTTTTAGGATTTTTTCGTTCAAAAAAAATCTTGGTACTAAAGTGTAACTTTTCCTTATATGAAATGATGAAAAATATATTAAAATGTCAACTGGACGGAGACACACTACCGTTTTCCCCTCGTAAAAGTTTCTGGGGGAATGGTGTAGAGTTCTATCTGCGTCCAAAGCAGTGAAACCCTTAATAAGAAACTGGTTTACTAAGGATTTTTTTGTTATCTTTTAGGGAAAGGATAGAACTCGAGTTTGTTGTGAAAAAATTAAGGTATTTAATGTTAGAGAAATTAAATATCCTTTTATATTAGTGTCATTTTTTGTATAAAATTAATAATATATATATATATATATATATATATATATTATTAATTTTATACAAAAAATGACACTAATATAAAAGGATATTTAATTTCTCTAACATTAAATACCTTATTTTTTCACAACAGATAAATTAAAAAAAAAAATAATGGTTTGGAAAAGGACTATTGTCCAAATTAAAGTATAAAGAAAAAAATTGGTAAAGTACAAGAAATGTTAGAATACTTTCAAATAATTTGCATATTTTTTATTATTGTTTTCAATTTCAAAATATTAATACTTAACAATTTAAAATAATTTGCATTTTGTAAAATTGTTTATAAATAGTTTAAGGTAAAGGATTTCTCACTTTGTATATAAAATTGTTTAAGGTGGAATGATTACTTTCCAAATCCAACAAATTCACTACAAACATCTACATAGATAGGTAGCCCATATCAAAATTCAAAAGTATTATTTACAATATATTGTTTAATAAAAAGTAATAGGACATGTTTTATATAGATGTGACAAAATTGCAAAAATGGTCTCTGTGTTATGTCAAAACTAGCATGTTTGGGCCAAAACGGTTTTGGCTAGCATCAATGGTCCAAAAGTTTCATTTTCTTGCAAGTTTCGTCCAATTTGGTTTGAATTTTTTTGGAAAGACGATTTTGCCCTTATTATTTAATTTTTCAATTTTGTTTTATTACCAACAATTAAAAATAAAACAAAATAAAATAAAATACCCTCTCTCTCTCTCTCGTTTCTTGCTTACCACTGTCCAAAGAAGAAGAACGAGTGGTTGTCACCGGCCTAGGCTGCCCCTCCGCCTCCCTCCGGTCAGGTAGCACCACCCCGAACACCCGATTCGATCGTAGCTACCCTCCCTTTGAACCTAGACAGATGCAACGAGAGAAAGGAGATCGAGATCTGAAGTTTGGGTTTCTTGACGATTAGGGTTTCTTGGTGGCTAGGGTTTTCAGATGGAGGGTTTCATGACTGGAAATCGAGGGGAAGACACTTCGGATCGATTTTCCTCGGCTGTTAAGCCTCCGACGAGGTGGTTGTCATCGATCAAGGGGGTCATTGATCCTCTAGATACAGGTTGAACATATCTGAAGGAGACGAGCATGGTGATGGGGTGTAGCAGTGACGAGAAGAACAAGATAGAGGGACATGATTGGCATCTGATTCAAACACCGATTCAGAGAAGAACAAGAGAGAGGGACATGATTGGCATTTGATTCAATAATTGGAAAGGACGCAAAAATTTCTAGGTTGTAAATCGTAATCCCTTTCATCTGTAAATCGTCATCTCTTTAACCTGTACTGATTTAGGGTATACGGTGTCTGCGATTCAGGGAGGGGGATAAAAGGGGTGCAGTTTACCTTCATCTTTATGTTTATTAAGTTGTTTGTGTGCTTGTGGGTTTGAGTTGGGCAATTCATAGAAGAAATTGATTCCGATGGTGGTGATGGCAGTTCATCAGAAATCAATTTCTTAGTTCGTGAATATGATGTTCTTGTTCTTGAACTCAGGAAAAACCGAGTGTTCTTGAGATTCATATGCATATATGAGTGTGTATGTGTTTAGTCTATTCGACTTCATACAATGAATTGAACAAAATTGATAAAAGTTAGGGTTCTTCATTTTAAAAATCCACTACCAGATCTGTATTAGTTTTCTTTGTAAAGAGAGAGATAGAGAGAGAAAGAGAAAGAGAGAGAAAGAGAGAGAGAGAGAGAGTATTTTATTTTTTTATTTTTAATTGCTTTTTAATTACTGATAATAAAATAAAAATGGAAAATTAAAATATAAGGGCAAATCCGTCATTATAAAAAAGTGCATAGGAAATTAGACCATACTCGCAACAAAACGAAACTATTGGACCATCCTTGCAAGCCAAACCCATTTTGGACCAAAGGTGCTAGTTTTGACGTACCACAGGGACCATTCTTGCAATTTTGTCTATAGATGTTTGTAGTGGATATGTTGGATTTGGAAAGTAATTCCTCTACTTTAAACAATTTTATATACAAAGTGAGAAATTCTTCTTCCTTAAACTATTTATAAACAATTTTACAAATATGTAATTTCTTTTAAATATTTAATATTAATATTCTGAATTGAAAACAATAATAACAAATGTGAAATGACCATATACAAAGTAAAAATATACAAGCAGAAGCTCATTATTTCAATGATAAAAACATCACAATCTCCTCCACCTCCACCCTTAAACAATGTCATTATTTTTTCATTTAAATGCCTTTATATGTTTTATTAAAAATATTAATAATACAAATTCAAAAAATAGTAATCTTATTTATAATAATAATAATAATAATAATAATAATAATAATAATAATTATGTTTACAGAAAAGTCTTAATATTTTTACTTACAGAAAAGTCCTAATATTTTTGTTTACATAAAAGTTCATATATTTTGGGTTAGTTTACGAAATAGTCCCAAATTAATATGGTACCGGTTTCAACCGGTCAAAAATGGTCAAACTGTAAATTTTTGCCGATTTTTAGGATTTTTTCATTCAAAAAAAATCTTGGTACTAAAGTGTAACTTTTCCTTATATGAAATGATGAAAAATATATTAAAATGTCAACTGGGCGGAGACACACTACCGTTTTCCCCTCGTAAAGGTTTCTGGGGGAATGATGTAGAGTTCTATCTGCGTCCAAAGCAGTGAAACCCTTAATAAGAAACTGGTTTACTAAGGATTTTTTTGTTATCTTTTAGGGAAAGGATAGAACCCGAGTTTGTTGTGAAAAAATTAAGGTATTTAATGTTAGAGAAATTAAATATCCTTTTATATTAGTGTCATTTTTTTTGTATAAAATTAATAATATATATATATATATATATATATATATATATATATATATATATATATATATATATATATATATTATATTAATTTTATACAAAAAAAAATACACTAATATAAAAGGATATTTAATTTCTCTAACATTAAATACCTTATTTTTTCACAACACATAAATTAAAAAAAAAATAATGGTTTGGAAAAGGACTATTGTCCAAATTAAAGTATAAAGAAAAAAATTGGTAAAGTACAAGAAATGTTAGAATACTTTCAAAAATTAAAAACTTAAAATAGGTATCGCTTCAGACGTTATATTACATATAAAATCGTTAAATTTTAACAGTTACACAATCAAGGCATGTTATTCAATAGGAACAACTTTAGAAAAGTAAAAAAATCAACAACGTACGCACTAGATGAACAACATATATTGAATTTTATTGAAATAAATGGTCACTAGCTATTTCTGAGAATCCAAGGCCAAAATGGTGCTTAGATTCATGGGACTCATGTATTCGGTTGAACCAGTCATCATTTGCTCGACGATAATCTTGTTGGCTTTTTCCGAGGGATGGAATGCGTCCCAAAAGGCATACAAATCTCTGTTATCGCACAAGTTTGACAGTGGGGTGCATAGACCCAGCCCATTGTATGGTCCTTGTCCACAGCATGCTATCTTTGCCGACACAAATCCTGCATACACCCAACCATCTTTAATTAACTCAAACTCAACCACATGTACATATACATGCATGCGATACCATGCACAAATAAAACGAATATGTTCGGCCTCATTTACCAAAAGCTCCTGGATCACTGATAAAGTCGGAGTGCATCTTCTTCGAGTTCACACTGATGAATACATGACTGCCTATTTTGCTATTGAGATCACTCAGCATTTTGTTAAGTTGTGGGTTATATAATCCTGCAGCTTTCTGAAGTTCGGTTGCACATTCACCATTCCGGCTGCGCTGGGCTAGTTCCGCTGGCACACACCCCAACGGGCCAGTTCCTGTGACAAGAACCCTACGAGCTCCCAAATCATACAGTTTCTGCATTTAATTAATCAATGGTTTGAAGTTTATGGTTTACACAAATCTGTAAGCTTGAATGAATGGTAATTAATTCTATATAGTATATGATTGCATGCATTATGCATACCATTAAAATCTTTTTGTATTCCGATATGATAAAACGGACATAGTTAGGTAGCGCATATTGTCGAGAACGAGCTGAGTAAGGAACCAAGTAGTAATTGTTGACAAAATCGTTGCCACCAAGTGTCATGAGAACGACCGCGTTTTTTACAAGCTTTTTAGCCTGGTTCGCTCCTATAAGGCCGCTTAATCGTTGTTGATACTGCCTAAAGTATTCAAACTGCAACGGAATCCGAATTATATTCACCTGAAAAGCATATCGGTAGTTAATACTCATCATGATTTATGAAGTTGCATTGTAAGCTTCATGAAAAAGATAGAAAGAAAGAATTCTACGAATTGGACACCGGTGTCATTAAGTATTCCAATCCCTGCAGACGCAAAATTAGCACCAACGAGTAGCCTCCGTCCGGTAAGTTGAGGGTTCAAGTACGGCAATGTGGGCTCCTCCCCCATGCGCTGACCTGGCATTGTACGTATAAATTAAATCAACAAATATATAAATAATGAATGTTAATAAAAGGGTATGTATGTTAGAAACTCTACTGATAAGGTCAGGCATGTTGAGGCCATTAGAGAAACGGCCCGTTGGTCTGTGTGTAGGGTAATCAATGCCATAAGGAGGTGAGTCGGCTCGGGCAGATGTAACCAAGTAGTTGTTGTTTCCGTTGTCAACTAGTGAGTCTCCAAACACAAAAAACGCTCGAGCGTCAGCCCTAAGACAGACTGATGCCACTACCCATATGGTTAAAATGAAGGTGAAGGAAAGACCATATGATGTAGAGATAGCCATGAATAGTTTTTTTACAATAATCGGCTACGCTATATGATCGCAATTTTATGGAGAATATACGTGATCCGTTTATATATATAAAGATTCTTTTTGAAATATAATATTGCAAAATCCATTGAACTTTTAGCTCGATCCCTGCATCATGTGTAGGTAGCACAGTTGTAAAGAAGAAGCACCATCAATGATGCAGCATGCTATTGATCAGTGGTAGTTCAGATTGTAAGTATTCAGGTGGACGTTGCTGGGAAGATTAATTAATTCTTTCATTTTACGTATACTAACAACATGAATAATTAATTGCATTTCTCAAAATTCATGGATTTAGGATATACATAAAAAAGATTGGAGGAATTTGTTTGATAGGGAGGAGATCTTAAATAAGGTTGCATGTGATGAACGTGAAGGCTGTGAAAAGCCGTTAGAGCAATGATAGGTTGAGAGAGCGTAAGTACAAGTAAACCAGAATGAGGCATAGCATTAAATTCATTTGTTTGCTGAATCCTATTGAATAGGAGTCCTGAGGTTGAAGCTTAAAGTTGATGAGTATTAAACCAATGCTACAAAGATCTCGTGAAAGGGGAGGTGGTGAGCTGTTTCTTGTGGCTTTTGGACCCCCACCCCAACCAACCAACCCCTCATGTAGAACCTACAATGGAAGTTTTCATGGTTTCTAGCAAAAAATAACCAATCGATTATTGTTGTCATGGTGACTTATATGGTCGAAGCAATAACTTTTGGCTCTGTTAATTACATGGCTTACCATAGTTCGAATCTTGCACTTGGATATATTTGGTAATTAAATTAACCAAAATGCATCTTTGAATCCTCGTATATGTCAATGATCATATTCCAACCAATCATAATGATGAAACACGAGAACGGTACAGATAAATGGAATGCAACCGTTGATAATACTCTAGTAAGCGTAGTGTATAATTTTCTTATGAGAAAATAACATAAATGTCCTACGAACTTTTTAGAGTTTATCTGTTGATTCCTTAAAAAAAATTACGGGCTTTATGAGTCCCTAAACTAGGACATAACTTGCGTTTTTAGTATCTGTCAACCTGTAATAGTCGGTTTGGTGATCTTTTAAACCAAAAAAAACTCACATTGTGCCCCTATAAAGCAAAAAAAAAAAATAATAAGTTCATGAATCAATTCTTACCAAAAAAAAGTCTTCATTTCTTCTAAAGCCGATCCACACTCAATTTGTACCCTCTCAAGAAATTGATCGCTACTCTTTTTTCCGTCTTCACCCTCAATCGTCACACACACTCACCGAATATCACAACCCTCTTCCCTTTCCAATCGATTCTCGATCACAACCCCTTCTACTATTTTCTTTGATTCGATTTCAACTCTTCAAGGAATTCACCACCTCCTTCCTTCTTCTTAGTTCAAAATCGCACAAGCTACCTCTCCTTCTCCCTCCGAGTTGCAAGTTTGATGGATGTGATGTTGAGAAAGATGTGTGGGTTTGATGAGGTTTACAGAGAAAACGAGAGTTAATCTCCTTTTTTTCTTCGATTTGCAGTATGGGTTGTAGCGTTCGGTTTTTGGTATATGTATTTTAAATCAATTTATTCATTTTTAACAGAAACTCGACGAGTTGGAGGCCTCAAACTCGTCGAGTAGGAACGGAATTTGGACGCAGAACTTAAAGTCTACTCGACGAGTAGAGCTGCCAGAATTAAACCCTAATTTTCAGGGTTTAGCACCCTATTTAAACACCTTAACCTCCAAAGGTTGGCCTCATTTGCAGCCTCCATTGTCCCAAACCCTAGCCATGACACCCTAATACACTTTTGAGAGTTTTTAGCCATTTTTGGTGCTTTATTGAGGTTTTGAAGAATAAGAGACTTGAAGAAGAAGCAAGGAGGTGTTTGAGAAGAGTAGATCCAAAATTCAAGCTTCATTTCTGGTCCATCAGAGGTATAAAGCTCCTATCTTGTCTATAGTATGCTTAGATCTCTTCATCTTCACTTTTATTGAGTTTTTGGTCCAAGTAGCATGGTCCTTGGGAAAGGTACGTCCCAAGTGAGTATATCATCAGATCTAGAATCATGGAGGGCTTTCATGGCATAAAAGTGCAAACTTTATGGCCATTAAATCCCCATGCAAGCTTTAAGGTGTCATTTTGGCCTTTTAAGCTCCAAAAGGCCATGCACGGAGGGAAAGTCAGGGACTTGACGTGTTCATATGATTTCTAGGGTCTAGATCTCAGTTTTTTTTCTTTAGTTTGAAGTATTATGGCTTTTGAATCAAGATCTAGGTCTTAAAGAATTAGGGTTTGAGCTAAACCCATTAGTTAGGGATATTAACGGGTAAAGTTGGAAACTTTACCCTTAAAAGGACATTTTCAATATGTAGATGAAGTATAGGGCTTAGATCTAAAGGATAAGAGCTTAATCTATTAACATGGCTCAACAGACTGAAGAACTCGTCGAGTCCATAGAGGAACTCGATGAGTTGGGTCGACGTATCCCGAGTCTGTAAAGGGAAAAACTCGACGAGTTCAAGGATGACTCGACGAGTTGATTGGAGAAGTCTTGATTCTATGGATAGAAGGAACTCTACGAGTTGTGAAAAAACTCGACGAGTTGGATCGGGATTCAGGGTTCCTGATTCATACTCGACGAGTTAATGGACCAACTCGGCGAGTTGAGTCAACCAGGATGTTGACTTTGACGTTGACCAAAGTTGACCCTTAAGGGGGTTATTGTTGGATAAAGTGTCTAAGTCCATAACTATATTTGAAATGTACTTGACCCGACACGGCATGGTCCATTTGGGTTGCACTTCACCCGAACAATTTATATGGATAAACTTTTGAGAACAATATAAGTTATGATTTATTAATATATTATAAGTTCTAATATATTAATAAGAAATCATATTATTTAATTAACATTGATCTAAAATTAATTTAGAATTAATTTAGTGATCAAAAGTGTGACTAATTAAATATGGACTCTTGTATTTATATAGTGTGGGTTAATGCTTATTTAGAATGGGCTAGACTTGCATGGTAAGTCCATGGATAACCCATGGAGCTTTAACCCATAGCTTTAACCCAACTCTCTGTGGGCTCTCTAGCCCTAACTCTATGGACCCACTGGTCCTATCCCTGGAAACTCTGAATCATGCATATCACATATCACAATAACACACATAAATAGCATACAAATACACTAGCACATAACTCAGTAGTATACTAGCACATAACTTTGTTACCACTCTAGGTAAGTATAGTGAGAAGACTCACCTCGGATGTCTCGGTAAATCTTCGACTCGGTGGAAATATGATCTAGCCTCCGCCTAATCACATAAAGTAAAATACTCTCATAAATATAACTCTCGAGACTAGAATCAACCCTCTCTTGACACAAAGACCCCATTGTTGACCAAACCCTCAAAGTCAACAAAGTCAACGGTTAGACTTTAAATCGACTTACCGAGTGCACTTGGGTGACTCGGCGAGTCTACGCGTGTCCACTATCCCTCTAGTCTCGCATGACACGTCGAGTCTTTCCCCTGCTCGACGGGTTACACCTGGCATGAATCGCGGGGCCACCCCGACTCAACTCGTCGAGTCCCATTATGAACTCGGCGAGTTCCGCCTTGAACTCCAGTCCTCTAATTCCCTCTAACTCATTGAGTCATTCCCCCAACTCGGCAAGTACTCACTGAGTGAACTATGGGGAAACCCTAACCCTACTCGCCGAGTCTGCTCTTGGTACTCAGTGAATTCATGCCATGCTCGAGCTCAAATGACCTCCTGAGGTCAGATCCGTTCCTCTAACTCATAGATCTGGCCTCCTTAAGCAATATAAACACGTAAAGTTTGGATCTTGATGCCCATGCAAAGACCCAATGGCTCTATTTGAAGAAATGGCCTCAATATGCCACCTTAAGCTCATGTTACCCAATGTCACCCCATAAAGATCAAGGGGCTTAGGTCTCTAGACCTCTTTGGATCAAGATGCGCAGCCTCAACACAAGAAGGGACCAATTGCACCAACAATCACACTCTAAATGGGCTAGAAACCCTGACTCTCAAGGATTAACACCCAAAACTGAAGAAGGATCGAATATATACCTCAATATGAAGTTCTTAGGCTCTGAAATCCACAGAATAGCGCCTTCTTCAGCTCCCTCTTGCCTTGGTCACCTTCTTCTTGCAAAAATACTCACACAAGGATCAAAAATGGCATCTCCTTCCTCACAAACGCTCTATATCGCTTAGGGTTTCACTCAGGGGTCTGGTAGCTGCAATTGGTGACTATAAGCCCCTTTAAATAGGCCTCAAACCCTGGGGATTAGGGTTTCATTAAACAGCATAGACTCACCGAGTCCACTAGTCGACTCGCCGAGTCCGTCATTAACCCGGATGGAAAATCGCGACTCTACTCGGCGAGTCTAAGCGTCAACTCGCCGAGTCCCTCCAAAATCTCTAAAATAAATGAGTAATTAATGTACATGGAAATCCTGATGTTACAATTCTCCCCCACTAGAATCAGACTTCGCCCTCGAAGTCTCTTTCCACAAATAACTCTGGATACTGCTCACGCATCTCTAACTCCGGCTCCCAGGTCATCTTGGAACCCTTCCGATGTTGCCACTAGACCTAAACCAATGGCACCTCCTTATTTCTCAAAGTCTTGATCCTTCTATCCCGAATCGCAATCGGCCTCTCAACATAATTCAAGCTCGCATCCACTTGAATGTCCTCTAATGGAACCACTGCCGACTCATCAGCGATGCACTTCCTTAGCTGAGACATGTGGAAGGTATCGTGAATCTGACTCAACTCCGCAGGTAGCTCCAAACGGTATGCTACCCTGTCCACCCTGGCGGCCACCCTTAAAGGACCAATATACCGAGGCCCCAACTTGCCTCTCTTCCTGAATTGGATCACTCCTTTCCAAGGAGATACCTTCAGGAGTACGAAGTCACCAACTTGGAACTCGAGCTCCGAGCGACGCCTGTCTGTGTAGCTCTTCTGACGACTCTAAGCCGTCAGTAACCTCTGCCAGACCTGCTGAATCTGCTCAGTCGTCTGATGTAATATCTCTGTACTACCCATCACATGCTAACCGACCTCACCCCAGCAAATGGGAGTCTGACACCTTCTCCCATACAACAGCTCAAAGGGTGGCATACCGATGCTCGAATGATGGCTGTTGTTATAGGAAAACTCAGCCAAAGGCAAAAATGTGCCCCAACTCCCTCCGAAGTCTAGTATACATGCCCGAATCATGTCCCCGAGCGTCTGAATCGTCCGCTCGCTCTACCCGTCGGTTTGTGGGTGGTATGCGGTGCTAAAATGCGGCCTTGTGCCCAACTCCTCATGAAACTTCTTCCAAAACCTGGAAGTGAACCGCACATCTCGATCTGAGACAATCGAGATCGGCACTCCATGTCGTGATACCACCTCTTTCACGCACAACTCTGTCAACCTCTCAGCGGAAGAGCTCTCACTGATAGAAAGGAAATGAGCACTCTTCGTCAATCTGTCCACAATCACCCAAATTGCATCGACACCTCTAGCAGTCCTCGGCAATTTGGTGATAAAATCCATGGTAATCTGTTCCCACTTCCACTCGGGAACCTCCAACGGCTGCAACTTACCATGTGGTCTCTGGTGCTCGGCCTTAACCCTACGACAGGTCAAACACCTCTCAACCAACCATGCAACATCCCTCTTCATACAAGGCCACCAATACTCTTTCTTCATGTCCATATACATCTTAGTGGCCCTGTGATGGATTGAAAACTTCGATTTATGCGCCTCCTCCATCAAGACGGTACGCGTTCCGCCCACAAACGGCACCCAAATCCGACCCTGAAAGGTCATAAGCCCTTGGCTATCGGTGACAAGTTCCGATACCTGCCCGATAACCCGCTCCCTCTTACGGTTCTCTGGTCTTACGGCCTCAACCTGGGCCCCTCGAATGGCGTCAAATACTGGGGTCATCACTGTCAGCCTCATACAAACATCTCGTATCAAGGCGCCCTCTGCCCTACGACTCAGAGCATCGGCTACAACATTAGCCTTGCCCAGGTGGTACAGGATCTCGCAATCGTAATCCTTCACCACATCCAACCATCTCCTCTGTCGCATGTTCATGTTGGGCTGATCCATTAAATACTTCATGCTCTTGTGGTCCGTGTATATGGTACACCGAACCCCATATAGATAGTGACGCCAGATCTTGAGGGCGAACACCACTGCCCCCAACTCCAGATCGTGGGTGGGATACCTCATCTCATGAGGCTTCAGCTGCCTCGATGCGTATGCTATCACATGCCCTCTTTGCATCAGCACCGCTCCCAGTCCCGATATCGACGCGTCACAATACACCACAAAGTCCTCCATCCCCTCCGGAAGGGCTAACACCGGGGCTTCGCACAGTCTCTGGCGAAGTGTCTCAAAGGAGGCCTGCTGCTCTGGGCCCCATGAAAAAGCAACACCCTTCCGGGTCAACTTGGTGAGTGGCATAGTGATTTTGGAGAAATCTCTGATAAATCTCCGGTAATAGCCTGCCAATCCTAAGAAACTCCTGATCTCGGTGGGGGATCTCGGCACCTCCCAACTCATCACTACCTCAATCTTGGCCGGATCGACCAATATCCCATTCTGGTTAACGAGGTGCCCAAGGAATTGGACCTCTCGTAACCAAAAATCACACTTGGAGAATTTGGCGTAAAGCCTCTCCGATCTCAAAACTCCAAGGATCTCCCTCAAATGCTCCTCATGCTGCTCTCTGGATTTCGAATACACCAATATATCGTCGATGAACATGATCACCGAGCGGTCCAACATCTTCCTGTACACTCTGTTCATGAGATCCATGAACGCCGCCAGTGCATTGGTGAGCTCGAAAGGCATCACCACGAACTCGTAATGTCCGTAACGAGTCCTGAATGCTGTCTTCTGGATATCCTCATCTCGCACCCTCATCTGGTGATATCCAAACCTCAAGTAAATCTTGGAGAACCAAGATGCTCCCTGCAACTAATCGAACAAATCATCGATCCTTGGCAACGGGTAATGATTCTTGACCGTCAACTTGTTCAACTCCCGATAATCAATGCACATCCGGTGTGAACCATCCTTTTTCTTGACAAAGAGGATAGGCACTCCCCACGGCGAACTGCTCGGCCGAATAAACCCCTTCCCTAGAAGCTCCTGAAGCTGCGAGGATAAATCCTGCATCTCTGGAGGTGCAAGGCGATAGGGCGCCTTGGCGATAGGTGCCGCCCCTGGAACCAAATCGATACGAAACTCTACCTGCCTCTCAGGAGGCACGCCCGACCACTCCTCGGGAAAACATCTGAGAACTCACGCACTATCGGAACCTCATCAACTTCCCTCAGCCTCCCTAAATCAACCCTCATATCCATCACATACGCCACAAACCCACTACAGCCCTGTCGAAGACTCTGTCTCGCTCTAGCGGCCAAACAAAATGCTGACCCAAATTGTGTACCCTCGCCGTACACCGTAAGAACTCCTCCACTGGGGTTTTGTATGGTCACCAGTTGTCTCTCGTAGTCGATAACCGCTCGAAATTTGGTCAACCAGTCTATGCCCACAATGACACTGACATCTCCCATCGCAATAGGAACTAAATCAATCGGAAACTCAACGCCGAAAATCTTTAGTACACACCCTCGGATCACCTCGGTGGCATACACAGTCCTCTCGTCAGCTATGGAAACTCTCAGAGGTCGACTCAACGCCTCTCGACTAATAATGATGTGCTGACTGAAAGCCAAAGATACAAAAGACCGACTCGCACCCGAGTCAAATAACACCAAAGCAGGTACATAACTCACATGAAAAGTACCTACGCATAACATAATATAAACACAATATCTCAAACATCAAAATAAATACATGAAAGAATACATACCAGCCATGACATCGGGCATTGCGCGAACCTCCTCCGTGGTCAACTGAAAGGCTCTCCCTCATGCCTTCGGTGCCTCTGCCTTCACTGGCCGGCTCTCAGTAGCCCTGATAGAAGCAGGGGCAGATCCCTGAGCTGTCCCTCGCAACTGTGGACACTCTGCCTTCTGGTGTCCGGTTTGGTTGCAGTGAAAGCATACTGCAAACCCCTTCGAGCAATCCTTGGCCATATGCCCCTCCTTGCCATATTTGTTGCAAGACCCCGCTCTGCACACCCCCATTATGGCTCTTGCCACACTTTCCACAAGTGCGGCCCTTCTGACTCCGAGATCTCGAATCAGCGGGCTTGGCCCGCTTGGCTGCCGGCTGAGACTGGGCCGGTCGCCGATCCCTCCCCTGAGACTCAGCCTCCTCCCTAGCCTGGGTTTCCAACTCTATCTCCCTCTTCCGGGCATTTGCCTGAAGCTCAGAAAATGTCTGGTACGTCGAGTTCGCCACAAACTCCCGTATATCCCTCCTCAAAATGCTCAGATATCGGCTCATACGTGCCTGCTCGGAGGACATGTGCTTTGGGCAGAACATCGCCTGCTCATGGAACATCCTCGTAATCATTGTAACAGACTCAGTACCCTGCTTGAGGGTCAGAAACTCCTAGGCCAAACGCTCCCTCTCCACCTGGAGAACGTACTCATCTCGGAACAACCTCTCCCAAGTCACTGCAGCAAGCTCAGCAGGCGAATAATGCGCCGTCACAAACTTCCACCAGTCCTTCGCTCCCAAGCGAAGCTGGTTCAACGTGAACCAGACTCTCAAATGCTATGGAGATGAGCAAGTGAAGAAACACCCCTCGATGTATGAAATCCACCTCATTGTTGCAATCGGGTCTTGGGTCCCATCAAACTCCGGTAGTTTTGTGTTACTGAACTCTCGGAACAGCAACGCATCACCACCCTGCGGTCTAGCCGCAGCTACAGCTGCAGTGGCCGCAGCAACAGCAGCATCAGAAAGAGCAGCGTATCTCTCGTCAAATGTCTCTATCAGTGTGGTCTTGATAGACCCGAACATCTCTGGAATCTCAGCGCGGATGGCAACAGCCACCTCATCATGAATCATCTGGCGGAGCTCCTCGTCGCTCACACCCCCCTCACTAGTCCCTGGTCTGTGGTGTGTCCCCGCCATGATGCCTCTCTGAAATACAACACAAGATATCAGAGACTCGCTCGGGTGTACACACACTCGATATCCCAATCCTACTTGATCTCTAGTACCCTAAGAATTCTTACTTGGGCTGCGCACTGACCCGGTGCCTTCGGTAGTACGGGCCCAATACTACCGACCACACCGCATCAGCATTCATCTCAAGTCCTCCTCCCAGAGTCCCAAATTCCAAGCACTCTACTCTCTTAAATCATATGTTACTCACTAGCTGATCTCT
The DNA here is from genome assembly GCF_002870075.4 of Lactuca sativa. Lineage (NCBI taxonomy): Eukaryota > Viridiplantae > Streptophyta > Magnoliopsida > Asterales > Asteraceae > Lactuca > Lactuca sativa. Next base: position 201,124,629 of record NC_056624.2, read on the forward strand.
CATAAGCTCCTCGTTGCTATCTAAACACTCTCAAGCATCCCTAGCAGCAAAGCTCCTAGACTAAGGCATCATATATCAGGCCATGCTAGTCCAAATAATGATATCTAATCTACTCTAGCATGCATAATATAGCTCATCATATAACATAACATAATATATCTCGTAACACGTATTACAAGGGTATTTTGGGAAATCACCGTTCGGCCGTTGGCTGATCATACACACGGCTCTGCTTTGTTTGTCTCAAAACTCTTTTTACTCTTTTAAAATTGTTTTGTTATCAAAAATTTTCCCAAATCCTCAGTTCGAGTACAGATACGCCCGAAGATGCATCCGAATCTCTCAAACCAAGGCTCTGATACCAACTTGTAACACCGTAAAAATTAAAACAATTTTTCACATTTTCAAAACACATTTTCCATACACATTTATTAATAAAATCTCATTGTATCATATCTTTGCTCCACAAAACATTTCCCAAGATCGAAATACATAAAATCCCATGTGTTTGTACGAATCATGCCAGCGCCTTCTCGCGATCATCACTGGTACCTTAAACACATAACACATTATATTGTAAGCATAAAGCTTAATGAGTTCCCCAAAATACCACTCTAACACATATTAGCCACTCAAGGCTATAGCTCTGTTGACCCTCTAGTCAGTGTGTCTCAGTGGGACCCTCCAGTCCCAACTCTATGTGGGCTCTCTAGCCCTAACTCTATGGACCCACTGGTCCTATCCCGGAAACTTTGAATCATGCATATCACATATCACAATAACACACATAAATAGCATACAAATACACTGGCACATAACTCAGCAGTATACTAGCACATAACTCTCTTACCACTCTAGGTAAGTATAGTGAGAAGACTTACCTCGGATGTCTCGGTAAATCTCCGACTCGGTGGAAATATCATCTAGCCTCCGCCTAATCACATAAAGTAAAATACTCTCATAAATATAACTCTCGAGACTAGACTCAACCCTCTCTTGACACAAAGACCCCATTGTTGACCAAACCCTCAAAGTCAACAAAGTCAACGGTTAGACTTTGACCCGACTTGCCGAGTGCACTTGGGTGACTCGGCGAGTCTACGCGTGTCCACTATCCCTCTAGTCTCGCATGACATGTCGAGTCTTTCCCCTGCTGGACGGGTTACACCTCGCATGAATCGCGGGGCTACCCCGACTCAACTCGTCAATTCCCATTATGAACTCAGCGAGTTCCGCCTTGAACTCCAGTCCTCTAATTCCCTCTGACTCATTGAGTCATTCCCTCAACTCGGCAAGTACTCACTGAGTGAACTATGGGGAAACCCTAACCCTACTCGTCGAGTCTGCTCTTGGTACTCGGCGAGTTCATGCCATGCTCGAGCTCAAATGACCTCCTGAGGTCATATCCGTTCCTCTAACTCATAGATCTGGCCTCCTTAAGCAGTATAAACACATAAAGTTTGGATCTTGATGCCCATGCAAAGACCCAATGGCTCTTATGGAAGAAATGGCCTCAATATGCCACCCTAAGCTCATATTACCCAATGTTACCCCATAAAGATCAAGGGGCTTAGGTCTCTGGACCTCTTTGGATCCAGATCCGCAACCTCAACACAAGAAGGGACCAATTACACCAACAATCACACTCTAAATGGGCTAGAAACCCTAACTCTCAAGGATTAACACCCAAAACTGAAGAAGGGTCGAATATATACCTCAATATGAAGTTCTTAGGATCTGAAATCCACAGAATAGCGCCTTCTTTAGCTCCCTCTTGCCTTGGTCACCTTCTTCTTGCAAAAATACCCACACAAGGATCAAAAATGGCCTCTCCTTCCTCACAAACGCTCTATATCGCTTAGGACTAGAAACATTACCCTAAACTGTTTTGGTGTTACAAAACTTGTTTTAGATGGTGTAATAGTTATGCTAATCCATTTTCAATAGTTATTATCAAAATTTCAAGTTTTGTATGGTTAATTTATGATTCTTGAAATTGTTGATATGCATGTTCATGAACTTATGAGTTTAGAAATCATAGGAATGATTTGTAACTTGCTTGTTAGTTTAATTCTTGATCATTATGTGTTTTAATGGAATCCATAATTTGTCCTCAAGTTATGGATTACCAAAAGTCATTCTTTTAAAGTCGATTAAAGAAACACATAGGTTACATAAAATGAAAAGTCTCTCATTTTATTAAACCATTAACTCATAAGTTATGAAAGATGAAAAGTTTTGAAAGTTACAAAACTTTCCCTCAAGTTTTGGAACATGTAAAGTCACTTTAAAAACTTTAGTTCCAACCCCTAGAATTTTAAAAGTTAAAATTCAATCCTGATACTTTATAATATTATAAGTTTAATAATAGTTATATATGTATAAGAACAAGTCATTTTATCGTTAGTAGGCCTCATTCAAGAAGCCGGTCTATAATGGTGTATAAGGTTGCTACCTCTAAAATGGCAGCTTAATGGGTGTCCACTCTCACCCACCGCTTCCTTGATCGGTGGAGGGTCGTTAGCCGAACGGGTAAGAAGAGGACTTTAAATCTTCATTAAAAGTATGATGATTATAAAGTAACTAAATGTTTTTATAAATTCCCAATCTTAGTTACTTTAGTAAAATGTGAATAAGGTGCTAACCCATGAAATTACACTTTGCACTTTGATTAAGTCGTTAGTGGAGCGTGTGTGGTTAACCGGCACACTAACCTGGACTTAACAAGGTAGACAAATGGTAACTTAATGTTTATCATAGTATCAATGGAGCGCGTGTGGTTAACCGAAACATCGATTGAGGGGTAATTATTAAGGGTACCAAGTAATTTGCAAGGTTACTTCACACCTTGTTTTGTGATCCTCAGCATCCTAGTCACAAAACCTGAAGGGCACACTCGAGATTGAAACATGCCATTGAAAAGTTCAATGAATCTCAAAGAATCGAGGAGTTTCAAAACCAATTAAAACCTAATAATTTATTTTGTTTTTCATGGTGGAATTAGTGAATCGTCATTCACCTACCTTCAAATATTTTATAGCTTACGGCATCCCACTTTTAAGTTATAAAATATCGTGTTGGGTCCTAGCCTTAATATTACATTTGGGTGTTTTATTAAGGACTATCTTTATATCTAATCTAAACTTGTCTTTCTTCTTTTCGGATATCTTCTAACAATGCTACTTCTGGCTCAAACCCTACCGGCCCCTTCTCTCACATGAACTGATGCGACATCAACCTCCGGCGAGTCTACTGGTCTTCTGCTGCGGCGGAGATCTGGAAATCACAGTGCAAACCCGTTAGAGCCGTCCCAAGGACTGTGCCCTGGGAGTGGGCTCCGGCGGTCAGGTTAGATCAGCTAGAGATCTGATATAGTCCTCCATAGCTGGAGAGAACCATCTTGGTGCTGGTGGTGGTGTATGGTGGCTGACAGCGGCGGGTGGCAGCTGAGCCCCCCGGCCGAAGTATAGTGGCGGCTAAGCCATGGGGGAAGATCCAGGGAAGGTTCCTCTCCATGGAGGAGGTACTGTTCATTATATAGGGGACAATTAGGTCAGGCCTTGGGCCTGCCCAAATCAGGCCCAACTAGCAAGGAGCTGGGTGAGGCCGTCTGGAGACGCCGGGCGAGGCTGGTGGGCGCGCACCAGGCAAGGCTGGCGAGCGTGCACCAGGAAAGGATGGCAAGGGAGTGCCAGGCGAGGGAGCGCCTGGCCAAGCCGGCAGGAGAGTCCCCAGCAGGGCTGGCAAGGGATTCCCCAGCAAGGGCTAGCAAGGGAACGCCAGGCAGGGCTGGCAGGAGCGTGCCAGGCCAGGCTGTCGCGCTGGAGCAGTCTAGGCCATGCCAATGGACCATATATCATCATGAACCTTTGTAGGAGAGTCATCTTTGATGAATCCAACTTTATGGATTGGATCAGGAACATCAGGATGGTCACTCGGTATGTGGACAAGGTATATGTCCTTGACAAGGAGCATAAGGAACTTGAGTCGTCTACTACTCCTGAGGAGAACGCTGAATATCAGGCACATGAAAGAGATGCTACCAAAGTGGCATGTATCATGTTGGCTATAATGATAGTCGAGCTCCAAAAGTCCTATGAGGACCAATATCCTTTTGAGATGCACCAGGATTTGATGGACCACTACCATCAGAGTGCTCGTCAAGAGCGATATGAAATCATCTGTAACGTCCTGTTTCTAATCGTCCGTGATTAGGGTTCATGGGCTACAAACTGGGCACGACGGATTCTCGGGGTTGTGACGAGTTACTAGGAGCTTATGGCATCTCGTCACATATCCAAGGGTATGAGGTTCATAGGAATCGGGGTTATGTCGAGGAAGCAATGAAATTTTGATGATTTGGCAAGATAAGTCCTTATTTTGAGATGTGTGGCAGTCGAGTACGCAGGGCGTAATTATGTGTACGCTTGGCATACTCATATGCATGGAAGAGACGCGAAGGCCACCTAGTACGCCCAGCGTACCAGAGGGTACGCCCAACATACTAGGTCCTGGAAGAAAACCCTAATGTATTGGAGTATCCTTATTTAAGGAACAATATGCCCTCATATTTAGCCACCATTACTAGCATCTGACTTCCCTCAAAACCCTAAAACTCGTTTCTTGGCTTGTGTGAGCATTGGAGGCTTATGAAGTGATCTTGGGGGATTCTTTTGAGAAGAAGGAACTTTGAAGGAAGAAGAGTTGTCATTAAAGATCTTGGATCTGAGTTTCCTAGAGGATGGAGCATCAATCAGAGGTATCAAGCTCAAAACTTTGTTCTTATTTTGCTTGGTTCATTTAATGCTCCATTTTAGGGTTTATGTCCCCAAAGCTTGAAGCTTTTTGAGTTTGTCAAACCAAGAAGCTTGTACTTATCCCTTTTGATGTCTTTAGATGGTATAAGTTCATAAAAATGGAGTCTTGGTGATCAAGATCTCCCAATCTATGAAATATGTGGATTTTGTGGTGGAAAAAGTGAGAGTTTATGAGATCTTGACTTGTTCAGCCTTGATAGAGCTTAAAGTCACCAATTTATGTTATAAGAGACTTCATTTGACTGAGATCTAAGATGGTAGCCTTTGTCTTTACGGGTTAAGACCACTTGAGTGGGATAAGCAAGTCTGGGACGTACGCCGAGCGTACTCCCAGCTACGCGTAGCATAGCACCGAGTCACCCCCGTTGCAAGCATGGCTAAGCGTACGCCCATCGTAGAGAGATGTACGCCCAGTGTACGTGGCTAGTGTTGACTTTTTGTTGACTTTTTAGTGTTTCGAGAAAATGTGAATATTGAGGGGAAAATGGTCTTTTTCACCCTCCTGGGATTTAGTAACTGGTTATTGGGCTTGAGGGTTAGGTCCATTTAAGGTTGGGCCCAATTGGGAATATTAGGCCATTAGTGGGCCCTTGTGTTGGGCTTACCTTTTGACTTGAGTTAAGGGTTGCGCCTTAGGTAGGCCCACTTAGTATTGGGCCTCGTTGGGCCCAATGGGTTTGGGTATTTGTGGACCGAGTTGGTGGGCCATCGTTAAAATTGATGAGTGAAAGTATGGTCTTAGATCCTAATTGAGTTAACTGTGGGTTTGGTACAATGTTAGAGGCCGGTGTGCAGCGGCAACATTTATAGGAGTCATTCTTCATCCGAGGTGAGTCTTCTCACTATACTTTACCTTGAGTGGTAGTTATGTGTGACCGGAAGGTCTTATGTGCTTACATTGAGTATTATGTTATTCTGCCTTTGTGATTTATGTCATGCGAAGCTTTACAGACCGAACCAGAGGGTCCAACGCTTTATGAGGCCAGAGGGTCCTCAACCAGACCGGAACGGAAGGTCCAACGAGCTAGACCAGACCAAAGGGTCCAACGAGCTATGGGACTGGAGGGTCTCGCTGAGACACATTGACCGGAGGGTCTTATAGAGTATAGCCTCGAGTGGCGAATTTGTTGCATGTGGTATTTTGGTTAACTCACTAAGCTTTGTGGTTACCGTGTTATGTGTTATGTATTTCAGGTTCTTATTAGGATCGCGGGAAGGCGGCGGCTCGATTGTACACACAAGATAAAAGAGTCATGAATGAGAATCCTGGATTTTGATAATTACTTTTGAAAATTATTTTGAAATACGTTATGACATCGACACTTGAGATTTTGTGAATTATTATATGTGATGTTGGTGATTAATTTTTTTTTTAAATTAGTTTGAAAATTTACGGTGTTACATCATCTCCTCTATGATAACAACCCGGATGAAGGATGGTGAACCCATCATGGGCCACATGCAGAAAATGCAAAGGTATGTGGACCGTTTCCTGAAACTGAATGTGAACTTCCCCGAGGAGTTGGCAATAGACATCATTTTGCACTCCTTACCTTCATGTTATGATCAATTCCGTATGACATACCACATGAACAAGGAGGAAGTTACACTCAGAAAATTTCAAGGACTTTTGAAGACCACGGAAAGTGGTCTTAAAGGTAAGTCGGTTGTTACCACTCCTACTCCTACCGCGGCCCCTGTCTTGGCAATCGGGCAAGGAAAAGGAAGGAAGATGAAGAGCCCTCCGAAGGGCACCAAGGGGAAGACCCTTGATGGCTCCTCTTCAAGTGGAACCAAGAAAGGTTTCATCACTCCTTCTGCTAACCCTAAAGAGGCGGAATGCTTCTGTTGCCATGAAAAGTCGCACTAGAAGTGAAACTGCCCAAAGTACCAGCAAGATGTGAAGGATGGGAAAGTTAAACCCAAGCATGCAGGTACATACACTATTTTTTCTAATAATTCACCCCATTCTAATTCTTGGGTCCTTGATACAGGCTGTGGTATTCACATATGTACTTATTTGCAGGGACTAAGAAGAAGTGAGAATGTGGAGCATGGGAAGATAAACTTGATCATGGGGAATAGGAAAGCTTCACCTGTCATCAAGATTGGAGTTTATTCTTTGTTGCTAAGTAGTGGATTAGTATTAGATTTGAATAAATGTTGTTACTCGTCTGAAATTCCGAGAAATATTATTTCCTTTCATGGTTTGTACAAACAAGGTTTTACCTTTTCATTTGATAATGATAGTGGTAGTATTAATGCTTTCTTTAATAATGTTTTTTATTTTATAGCATTACCTTGTGATGGTGTATATGAAACTATGTCGGTTGTTGATAACCTAGGAAATAATGTATTGTGTATTGATTCTTCCACTAGTTTAGATAAAGCATCATTATGACATTATCGACTTGGACATGTAAGAAAGAAATGCATAGACCAACACCAAAAGGATGGAGTCTTGAAGTTGTTTGATCTAAAGTTAGATGATAGTTGTGAATCTTGTTTGCTTGGAAAAATGACAAAGTCGCCCTTCACTGGTACTTATGCTAGGGGTGAGAGTTTGTTGGACCTCATACATACTGATGTGTGTGCACCCTTCAGAACCACCACAAGAGACGCTAACCCCTTCTATGTGACTTTTACTGATGATTTTAGTAGATATGGATATGTCTACTTAATCAAGCATAAGTCAGAGACCTTTGAAATATTCAAAGAGTTCAAATAGGAAGTGGAGAATCAGTTAGGCAGGAACATTAAGACGCTTCGATCCGATCGAGGTGGTGAGTATCTTAGTACAGAGTCCCTTGACTATCTTAAGGAATGTGGGATTATCTCACAATCGACACCTCCCAGGACACCACAGCTTAATGGTGTGGCTGAGAGGCGCAATCAAACCTTGTTGGATATGGTTCGTTCCATGATGAGCTGAGCTTCGCTACCAATCTCATTCTGAGGGTATACCTTAGAGACTGCCGCCCATATTCTTAATCTAGTCCCTACAAAGAAGGTTTCCAAAACACCTCATAATATGTGGATCGGTAAAGTTCCCCATCTGGACCACATCAAGATTTGGGGTTGCGAGGCTTTCGTGAGGCGTGAGTCCCATGAGAAGCTCGAACCTCGAAGTGAGAGGTGTATTTGTTGGGTTTTGAGCAATCTAACACTTCCTAAGTGTGCATGAAACCCTAATAAACCTTGGATCTATGTTTGTCTAAATACATGCAAAAAAATAATTTTTCAAGGTTCATAACATATCTAACATGGCATAGGGTACTTTTAAACATAAAAGAATTAGATGAGATTACATACCTTTTGATGATGAGTTTGATTCCTAAGGAGTTTGAGGGCCAAGCACCAATAGTGTGAATGCCTCAAATGGAATCACAAATCACCACAAACTCTTGGAAAACTTTGAGAGAGTGTATACACACTATAAAATCGGCCACACACAAAGTCTCACACAACTAGTGCCACTAGTGGCTATTTCATGCAACATAAGCATGCTTATATAGTGTACATGATTAGGGTGAAACCCTAATAACCCATGACCTTTCCTTTTCCAAGGATCCATGGGTTAAAAGCTCCATGGATCATCCATGGACTTCCATACAAGCCTAGCCCATTAACAAACGAGTGTTAGCCCACACTATATAAAACCAATAGCTCACAATCTAATTAGTCTTCCTTTTAATCTCTAAATTAATTCATAATTAATTTAAGACTAGGACTAATTAAATAACATGACTTCATATTAATATATTATAACTTATAATATATTAATAAACATATGTGTATAACTCTCATAAAATTATCCATAAATAGTTTGGATGAAATGCAACCCAAATGGACCATGCCGGGTCGGGTCAAGTATATACCAAATAAGTTATGGACTTAGACACCTTATCCAACAGACTCCCACTTGGATAAGTCTAATAACTATATTTGCGTATGTTACTTCAGGAACCAACCAGCAATCGTAGCTCTCGAAAACTCTGTTGAACTATGAAGCGCCATTTTTAGATAAGTGATCATATAATCCTCTGTTCTCATGATATCAGCCGGACAAATACATGGAACAACGTCGTACTTATTGTCTAGCAGTTTGTTTCCCGATTTCCGATTTGTTTGACAAAGAACTTAATCGAACACATCAATTTAGTTCTGACCGGCCGGTACATCGGTCACAATAAAATCATCGAGGGGCCCAGATATCGCTTCTATTTCTAGAAGGAACAGATAAACTTCGACTCATATGCTTGTTCTACTACTTGTTGAATTGTACACAAAGGCACGTTTTATAACATCAAGTTACTGATGTGTTTACGTGCAATCAATGCACAACCAACTCATAGGTAACAACTCATATCTCTAGGTTTGAAGATTTATATGATATTACCGTCTCATGATCACTCGAGATAAATTCCATGAAGTGATACAAGTGAGCGTGGGTTTATTCCAATACTCATAACTTATGAGCACTCATGAATGTTGTAGCAACCATTGCTATGACTAAACCCATTTAGCCATCTACAAACTCGATTCATGACAGTCTTGATTCATACCTACTTCCAACATATGAACGACTGTGGAGTGTTTAAATAACTTAGTCATTCAGAAAGAATAACCTAGCTATTTTGGAAGTCAAAACATGCAAAGTGAAACACAATAATAATCGAATCCAATATGGTCTCAGAACCCTTTTGAATATAAATACCTTTTATTTATCACCATATTGATTACACATATTCATTGTATAATGTTTCAAACAATCAACTTAAGACCTGAATAAAAACAACAGTCGTCCCATGCTCCTAGCATGTACACTTTGTTTTTCTAAACAATAGTTATGCCATACTCCAAGTATGCACACTATGTTTGTCTATGATCTTTACTTTGTGAAATAGATCAATTGAGCCTGATTCCAATGATACTCATTTCACAATCTCAAATCCTTATTGTAAATGTGAGAGTCCCCGATTCCTATCATTTACCAAAAAATCTGTTAGATTTTAAACTTTTATGCAATGTTCCTCTTGTAATGATTCTGCACAAAGTCACCAAAACCTTGTCACCAGTCATTACAGAGTATTCCAAAGAAGGTCAACCTCTATGGAACGGAAGTCTCATATTCAAAGTACATTGCTTTGAACATCCTTCTTGCATTAAGGTTTTCTAATCTTACATAGATTGAATAACTTCCACCTATGGAGACATTTCCATAGTCCCATTTTGACTATCACTTCCGAACAAGAGTTACTTCTTTTCAGAATATGTCAATATGGTCCTTTCCGACAACTTACATCATAGTTCCAACTTTCCCTGAACAACCAATCCTTGGCGAACCTCAGATTGTCCTCGACAATTGCTTAATCACTTTAGTCATATCCAGTTCTAGACTTTTCCCTTCTCAATGCCTTAAGCATTTGGAAAATTTAGAAAAGATGAATATTATAGCACATGCAATCGATCCTATATCCGAAGCATATGGGACACGATTCATGATTTTTGACATAAAGACATGATATTAGACAAGTCTTTTGCTACAATATTTTTTATTTGCCATGTTTTCAAAATTTAAGTATGAAGAGGGATGACGTAATCATAATTAAATTTTGAAAACGCAATATATATATATATATATATATATATATATATATATATATATATATATATATATATATATATATATATATATATATAGAATTTCTTCAAGTTGAACCATTCCAACATAAAATTCATATATATATTCTTGACTAAAGATGATTAAAATCTCAATCTAAGCTTTAGAATTGAAATGAAGTATAATTTCATCTCCCTTAATTATAGCAAAACAACTTTTCAACCCCTGCAACTTCACGAATTGAAACTTTGTTTTTTTATAATTAACATTGCTAGCTTGCAATACTAATCATAATTATCATGCTCCCACTAACATGATGATTATTAGCATAACACTTATGCTCCCACTAGCTCTGACATATTTCTAGAAATCTGCTGGATTTCTGAAATTTAGATTCATACACTCTTTCTTAGATAGCTCACATGTGTGTCTAAACAATTTTCAGAACTATGAAAAAGGATGCCGTAATCATAGTCTCAATTGCTTAGGCATTTGCCATTTCTCACAAATCCATGTTAGTGTGCCGGTTAACCACACGCGCTCCACTAACGACTTTTGAAAATGCAAATAACACAATTGCTATCTACTTAAAATCTACTTAGTGAAAGCGTTTCCTCACCATCATTTTCATGAATCGAAGAGAAACCTTATGACACTTAGATTTTATAGTGTATGAGTTCCTATCCATGTGAATTTGTCAAAACCATAATCACAAGATAAGGTTAGTGACAAATTCAGCCTTACATGGATTAAACTTGTTCAATCTTAGTTTCTTGTCACCTTGGTAGCACAAGGCCCACCAATGCTTCCAAGTTGAACTATGATAACTCACATGCAAATTCAACTTATTTGAAGTAGGTACAGAAATAAGAATTATGTCAACACGATAGGTTGCAAACCTTAAGTCGTGTGCTAGTGATAAATTACAGGTTTTATTCCTGATTAAATCTTGAAACTCTTTCAGGATCTTTAAGGCTCCCACTGTCCCCTTGACATATAAGTTTCCCCAGTCAAGAACCATTCCTTGACAAAACAAATATTCAAGGGACAATGCGGATTCTTATCAAGACTAACACTTCACACAATTGGTCTTAGTTGGTCTTTGTCTCATCCAAGACATCACAACTTACCAATCTCAAATGTACAAGAGTAGAAAACATTTTACTCTTACATTTGACTAGTGTTAATATATCTTCCTTTATGTCACTCAAAGTTACAATCTTGGAGTATGACTCTAAGAATTGTTTTGGAACGAAGTATGACTCATCTTCTTGATTTTAACCAATCCAACAATTCATGACCTCTCTTCTTAGTCATAACAATGCACTAAGACGTCCTTAGAGTATGAATTTGTGATATGGTTCCATAATCATTAAGATGATCATGAAATACGATACTAAAGTACTCTCCCATCCTTTCAGATTTGAGAAACTTTTATCTTTCTGCCTAATTTGATTCTTCTCATTTGTTTTGTCATACATTATAACCTTTCCAATGTTACAGAATTATACTTAACTTCATAAGTATAATCATATTTAGTAATCTTTAGTAAATTATGACAAATCAATCTTTGTGGTGGACCTTGACCAGCGCACACCCAGTGTACCTAATTCCTTAGTCCTTCAATTGACTCACATATACATGTGATCAAAGAATTAGTCTTAATTTTCAAAGATGAAAATTCTCATTCATCATACAATACAACTTGTATGATTCCAAGTTTCTTTCCAATTGAAACTTGGGTGATGAAAAACTTTCTTCATTCGGTAAATTCAGACACTACCACAAATGAAGGAATCAAATCCACTTTCCAATATTGCTATTACTGGAAACATATAAGCAACAATTTTCCATAGATGCCATTGCAAGGATATTTTTTAAAATAAATAAAATTAAAACCCCTTTTTTTTTCTTTTTTTTAAAACTTTGTGGAAAAACTTATCCTTACAATCCACATGAACACCTTGTTGCTATCTATTCATAAGCAATAACTCTTAAGCAACAGCTCAAAATTCTGATTACCGAACCATGCGATCGAAACCCACCTTCGCAATCAGAATCAACATATACTTACTTTAAGTTTCCTATCTTTTCTTTGATTCTTAAAAACATCATCATGTGACCCATTCACATTATGTAATTAGAATCTCCAAATAGAAACTTAATAGAGTTAGTCAGTGGACTTTACCCGAAGTAGAGTCAAACCTCTTGACTTGATCAACCTTATGACCTTTCAAGTGAACAGGGCAGCTTCGCAACCAATGCCCCTTCCTTTGGCAACAAAACACATGGACCCTTTGGTAATGGCACATGGGACTATCTCAGACTTAGCCTTTCTCTTTACCATTTGGTCAACCGAGTTGACTATAGCCTATCCCTTTACATTGGGAAGAGAAATATTTTTCTAGATATCCAATGCTACCATTGTCAATGTCCATTTAAGACTTGGGAAGTTGTTCTTTTAATCAAATTTGCTTTACTAGTGTTCCAAATCATTGCTGATTCCACAACACCAAGCAAATAGATAACATCATTAAGGGTCATGTCATAGTCTGTCTCATAGTAGTCCCAAAGAGACTCACTATGTTACTAAGAAAGTGATTGAACATCCAACTTTCACGAGACTTTAACACCCAACTCTCCCGGCTTGTCAATATGTGACTTTATCTCTGAGATGTGAGCACACATAGACTATGCCTGCCAATAGGGATTGAGTGACTTTAAACTTTTCAAGAACTTGTGGGTGAGGGAGAATAATTGGAGGAGGTGGAGGAAGTGAAGCATGATGTTGAGGGACACCATCTTCAAGAGATTTGGGAAGATCATAGTTGTCTGAACCAGACATCTATAATGGGAGAAAATCAAGTTAGTTGATTCAAAGTCCTTAATATAACACCCAATATGAAATATTAAGGCTAGAACCCAACACAATATTTTATAATTTGGAAGAGGGATGTCGTAATCCAAGCTATAAAATATTTGAAGGTAGACGAATGACGATTGACCAATTTCCACCATGAAAAACGAAATAATTTATTAGGTTTTAATTGGATTTGAAATTCTTAGATCATTTGAGATTCATTGAACTTTTCAATGGCATGTTTCAATCTCGAGTGTGCCCTCTCAAATTTTGTGACTGGGATGCCGAGGATCACAAAACAAGGTGTGAATAACCATACCAATTCACTTGGTACCCTTAATATTATCACCCAATCAATGTGCCGGTTAACCACACACGCTCCATTGATCTATGACAAACATTAAGTCACCCTTCGTGATCCTTACTAGTCCAAGTTAGTGTGCCGGTTAACCACACACACTCCACCAACGACTTGGTAAGGTACAAAGTGTGAATTCCATGGGCTAGCACCAAATTCACATTTTTCCTAAAGTAACTAAGATTGGGAATTAAATAAAAAAATATTTAGTTACTTTATAATAATCATTATACTTTTAATGAGAATTTAAAGTCATTGTCCTACCCGTTCGGCTAACGACCCTCCACCAGTCAAGCAAGCGGTGGGTGAGAGTGGACACCCATTAAGTTGCCATTTTATAGGCAACAACCTTATACCCACCTTATAGACCGGCTTCGTGAATGAGGCCTACTAACGGTAAAACGACTTGTTCTTATACATATATATAATAATTAACCATTAATCTTATAATAGTATAAGGGTAGAATTTTAACTTTTAAAACTTCTAGGGTATGGAATTAAAGTTTGTGTGAGACTTTACAAATTCCAAAACTTGAGGGAAAGTTTTGAACAATTCATAAACTTTTGGATATTCATAACTTATGAGTTTTAATTAAGTGTTTAATACTTTTAATGAAGAGTCTCTTGGAAATCCATAACTTGAGGATAAGTTATGAAGTCCATAAAAGCATTTATTAGAAAAACTCTTCAAAAGTATAACTTATGACTTCTTAAAAAAAACATTTAAAAGAAAACTTTTTGGAATTCCATAACTTGAGGACAAATTAAAAATTCCATTAAAACACATTAAGATCAAGAATTAACTAACAAACAATTTGCAAATAATTCCTATGATCTAACAAAACTCATATGAACATGAACATCCACATCAACAATTTCAAGAATCATATGAACACATATAAACTTGAAATTTTGATTATAACTTTGAAATTGGTCCACCATCATCATTACCACATCAAAAACAAGTTTTATGAGTCCAAAACAGTTTAAGGTAATGATTCTAGACCAATTCCAGCACCAAAACTTGAAGATATGTTGTCTGGGGTCCAACTCGTCGAGTGCATGAACCAACTCGCCGAGTTGGATGAGTTTTGCCTTGGACTCGTCGAGTCCCTTCATGGACTCGGTGAGTCAGCTGTGCAGACAGCATAAAATCTTCGATTTTCAGCAATTTACATCAAGTATTCAAACAAGCAAGCCTAGGCTCTGATACCACTGTTGGGTTTTGAGCAATCTAACACTTCCTAAGTGTGCATGCAACCCTAATAAACCTTGGATCTATGTTTGTCTAAATACACGCAAAATAATAATTTTCCAAGGTTCATAACCTATCTAACATGGAATAGGGTACTTTTAAACATAAAAGAATTAGATGAGATTACATACCTCTTGATGATGAGTTTGATTCCTAAGGAGTTTGAGGGCCAAGCACCAATAGTGTGAATGCCTCAAATGGAATCACAAATCACCACAAACTCTTGGAAAACTTTGAGAGAGTGTATACACACTATAAAATCGGCCACACACAAAGTCTCACACAACTAGTGTCACTAGTGGCTATTTCATGCAACATAAGCATGCTTATATAGTGTACATGATTAGGGTGAAACCCTAATAACCCATGACCTTTCCTTTTCCAAGGATCCATGGGTTAAAAGCTCCATGGATCATCCATGGACTTCCATACAAGCCTAGCCCATTAACAAATGAGTGTTAGCTCACACTATATAAAACCAATAGCCCACAATCTAATTAGTCTTCCTTTTAATCTCTAAATTAATTCATAATTAATTTAAGACTAAGACTAATTAAATAGCATGACTTCATATTAATATATTATAACTTATAATATATTAATAAACATATGTGTATAACTCTCATAAAATTATCCATAAATAGTTTGCATGAAATGCAACCCAAATGGACCATGCCGGGTCGGGTCAAGTATATACCAAATAAGTTATGGACTTAGACACCTTATCCAACAGTATTTTCATCAGCTACCCACATAGATCCTTTGGTTACCTCTTCTACAGACCTAGTGATAATGTGGTCTTTGTAGCAAGGAGAGGAGTCTTTCGCGAGAGAGAATTCATGAGCCAAGGAAACAGTGGGAGGCAACTTGACCATGAAGAAATTCAAGAGTCAAGTGGTGAAAGAACCTCAAACCCTTGCAATCAACCTAAGGAGGAAACTTATGTTGATCCGACGGAAGAGTCTGTACCTCTGAGGCGTTCCACGAGAGTTAGGAATGCACCTGAGCATTACTATGGTTTCCATATTACTACGGAAGGTGATATATTTATCAGTGATAACACACTGGTAAGTCTGGATCAACCTAACAACAGGCTTCTAAATGGAAAAGGGCTATGGACAACGAGATACAATCCATGTATGACAATCAATTTTGGAACTTGGTTGACAATGTACCAGGTCGCAAGACAGTCGGCTGCAAATGGATCTTCAAGAAGAAGACCGACATGGATGGTAATGTACATACTTATAACGCGCGACTAGTTGCAAAGACCTTTTCTCAAACTCCGGGAGTTGATTATGATGAAACCTTTTCACCAGTAGCGAAGATTAAGCTTATTAGGGTTATGTTAGTTATTGCTGCATTTCATGATTATGAAATATGGCAAGTAGATGTCAAAACCGCTTTCCTTAATGGAAAGTTGGCTGAGGATGTTTACATGAGTCAGCCAGAGGGTTTTGTCAGTAAAAAGTACCCTAATAGAGTGTGTAAGCTTGAGAAATCCATCTATGGATTAAAACAAGCACCTCGCAGATGGAATCTTTGCTTCTATGAGAAGGTCAAAGAGTTTGGCTATTCGAAGAGTGAAGATGAATCTTGTGTATATGCCAAGGCTAGTGGGAGTATAGTCAGCTTTTTGGTATTGTATGTGGATGACATACTACTCATAGGAAATGACATCCCAACTTACAGGAAGTAAAGTCCTGGCTTGGGAAGTGTTTCGCTATGAAGAACCTTGGAGAAGCTGCCTATATCCTAGGGATAAGGATTTTGAGAGACAAGAGTAAAAGACTAATTGGACTTAGTCAAAGCACCTATGTGGCTAAAGTGTTGAAAAGATTCAACATGCAGAACTCCAAGAAAGGTGAGTTATCGATCCAGAGTAACGTCGGACTGAGTAAGACTCAGAGCCCGAATACAGAGGCTGAGATAGAAAAGATGATTCGAGTTCTATATGCTTCTGGTGTAGGCTCGATCATGTATGATATGACTTGTACTCGTCCTGATGTGGCCTTTGCACTGATCATGGTCAGCAGATATCAGGGGAATCCTGGAAAGGATCACTGGACTGCGGTAAAGAACATTCTCAAGTACTTGCGGAGGACTAAGGACTGGGTCCTTACCCTCGGTTGGAATGATGACTTGAGAGTAGTAGGGTATAGTGATGCTAGATTCCAGACTGATAGGGATAATCTCCGCTCTCAGTCAGGCTGGGTCTTTACCTTAAACGGAGGAGCAATAATTTGGAAAAGTTCCAAGGAGTGGACAGTGGCTAATTCAACTTGTGAATCAGAGTATATAGAGGCAAGTGAGGTAGAAAAGGAGGCTATATGGCTAAAGAACTTCATCGAAGACCTTGCAGTTGTACCAGCTATAAAGGAGCCTATGGAGATTTTCTGTGACAACAATAGTGCAGTTGCCTTAGCCAAGGAACCAAGAGATCATGGCAGATCCAGACACATTGATAGAAAATATCATTTCTTCAGACATCGAATAGAAGAAGGACTACTCGTGGCAAAGAGGGTATCATTGGATGAGAACCCAGCAGATCCCCTCACGAAGGGACTGGGCAGGGTTAAGCATCTCCAGCATGCGAGGCATATAGGGCTGGAGGATGATATTAGTTTTAGTAGTTAGATAACTTTGAAATGTGTAAAGTGTAATTGACAGTTGATGATGAATAAAAGTTGTGTTTATTTATGAGTAAAGTGTTGCTATCTTTCGTCAATCGTTTACTATCATTTCATTTTGCATGTTTTGACTTCCAGAATACTTATGTTATGGTATATAATATTATTCAAATTGTCCACAGTCGGTCATATGTCGAAAGTAGATATGAATCCAAACTGTCATGTAGTTGGTTATAGATGTCTAAGATGTTGGACATTGCAAAGTGTTGTTACAACACTCATGAGTGCTCATAAGTTCTGAGTATTGGATTCAACCAACCCTCACTGGTATCACTTCATGGAATTTATCTCGAGTGATCGTGAGACAGTAATATCATATAAGTCTTCAAACCTAGAGATATGACTTGTTGCCTATGAGTTGGTTATACATTGATTGTATGAAAATGCATTGGTAACTCGATGTTATAAAACGTGCCTTTGTGTACAATTCAACAAGTAGTAGAACAAGCATATGAGTCGAAGTTTATCTATTTCTTCTTGGATTAGAAGCGATATCTGGGCCCCTCGATGATTTTATGTTGACCGATGTACCAGGCCCGGTCAGAACTAAGTTGATGTGCTCAATTAAGTTCTATGTCAAACAAATCATAAATCGAGAAAAAAAAATGCTGGACAATAAGTAAGACATTGTTCCATGTATTTGTCCGGCTGATATCTAGAACAAATGATTATATGACCCCTTATCTAAAATGGCGCTTCATAGTTCAACGGAGTTTTAAGAGCTACGATTGTCGGTCGGTTCCTAAAGGCATAATTGCAACTATAGTTATTAGACTTATCCAAGTGGGAGACTATTGGATAAGGTGTCTAAGTCCATAACTATATTTGAGATGTACTTGACCCGACCCGGCATGGTCCATTTGGGTTGCACTTCACCCGAACAATTTATATGGATAAACTTTTGAGAATAGTATAAGTTATGATTTATTAATATATTATAAGTTCTAATATATTAATAAGAAATCATATTATTTAATTAGTACTGATCTAAAATTAATTTAGTGATCAAAAGTATGACTAATTAAATATGGACTCATGTATTTATATAGTGTGGGCTAATGCTTATTTAGAATGGGCTAGGCTTGCATGGTAAGTCCATGGATAACCCATGGAGCTTTAACCCATAGATCTCATGGAAATGAAAGGTCATGGGTATTAGGGTTTACATGGATGTAACCCTAATCCACCACACTATGTAAAGGAGTCCTTGGCACTTGAAATTGCACTAGTTTTTGTGTGAGAACTAAGAGGGCCGATATCAAGAAGAGTTCTACTATTCTCTCAAGTTTCCAAGGTTTGTGGTGATTTGTGACTTCCATTTGAGGCATCCACATTATTGGTGCTAGACTCTCAAACTCCAAGCAATCAACCACTACTAAAAGGTATGTAACTCTACTGGCTTATTATGTTTTAAAAGTTCCCCATGCCATGCTAGTTAGGTTAAGAACCTTGGAAAAACAAATTTGCATGTATCATAGTAAAACATATATCCAAGGTTTCTAGGGTTGCACACACATCATAGGAGTGTTAGAATGCTCAAAACCCTGCAGTTATGAGTAAGAAAGGGGTAATTAAAGGAAATGTTTATGTGTAGGAGTATGAAAGGGGTTGATTTCAGAGCAGGAGTTGTTACAGCTATCTCCAGTTATCGAGGTGAGTGACCTTCCAATAGAAGTGGGTCGAAGGCACCAATGTCGGACATAGTTAAGATGATTGTCTTTGTGATAATTGTTTGGTATTTCACTATTTGTTATGCTTTATGTGCTAGTATGCTATGATATTATGTGATAGTGGTAGGAGGGGTAGGTTAGACCCCGTAGCCTGTTGAGATAAATCGGAAGGTAGGTTGGGAACCCATATATGCGTGACAGTATGTTATGCTATGTTATCATGTGGTAGTGGTAGGGGTGAAATAGTCCCCGTAATCGGTTGAAATAAATCAGAGGGTAGGTCGGCTACCCAGATATGCTTGGCAGGGTAGGTCGAGCACCCAAATATGCTTCATAGGGGTAGGTAAGGCACCCGGTATACCTGACAAGGGTAGGTTAAGCACCCAGATATGCACAACAGGGTAGGTCGGGCACCCAGATATGTCTGACAATATGTTTATTGTATGGTACGTGGTATGATGGGGGAACTTACTAAGCTTTGTGCTTATGGGTTTCAGTTTTGGTTTCAGGTACTTCCTTTTCGAAGGGAAAGGAGCTGGCATGACTGCAGCGCATCACACCAGGATTTCCGCACATGAGATCTTTTGGATTTATACTCTGATATTGTTTTATCATGACATGTTTGACTATTGATACTTTGATCTTATACTATAGTTGTTTTCAAACAAATGGTTTTATAATTAGTATATTGAAAATGAAATTTTTTGTCATAAATTTTGGGATATTACATGGGTGCTCCAATGGTGGCTTATTTCATGAGGCAAAGGGGAGGAATAAGGGTGTTTGGATTAGGTTGTTGTGATATTGTTTCGATGGTGATTAAGGTGAGTTATGGTGGCTGTAATGGTTGAATAAAATGTTGATGAGCATTTGGTTCGGGAGGGTACGAATTGAGTGTGAATCGACTTTAGAAGAAAAGAGAGTTTTTTTGTATGAATTGATCCCCAAACTTATTATTTTGGCTTTATAGGGGCACAATGTGAGTTTTTTTTGTCTAAAAGGTCAGTGACCCGGCTATTACAGATTGACAGAGACTAAAAGAGCATGTCATATCCTAGTTTAGGGACCCATAAAGCCTGACAAAAACTTTAGGGACTCAACGGGTAAACCTTAGAAAGTTTGTAGGGTATTTGTGTCATTTCCCCTTTTATTATCTATCTATACATTTAGCAATGTGTATAATTTTCTTATCTATCTATACATACCTAACAAATGAAAATAAAATTTCATTTTTCTAGGGCCATAAGGTTTTATTTTCCTTTTAATCTAACGATTACACATGTCATTGTTCATATTTATTTCCGTCAAATTTTTTTGTGAGTTAAATGATTTATATTTTAATGGTTTAAAAAAAATTACATAATTATAATCTAACTAGCTCTATTTTAATTCATAATTTATAGCTTTAGATTTTAATGTATGTTAACTAACGAAAGAAAACAATTTTAATCTAATTTAATTTAATGATTATGATTTGAATTATATGAAATTAGGATATGAATTTAGAAATCATGCAATTTGATTGATTATAACTAAAAATGCGTGATTTTTAATTTTTTTTGATTTTTTGATTTTAATTTGACTGTTTTTAATGATAATATTCACTCCTGATTACAAAATTTTGAAAATTAAATGATTTATATTTAAGGATTATAAAATATAAAATTAGATAATTATAATCAATTAACCTTATTTTAATTCCTAAGTTATAGATTTGAATTTTAATGTATAACGTCCAATTTTCACAAACAATTTTTTTTCGTTTTTAAATAAGGTAAGGATATCATTTACATAAAACTTAGTTAAGAAAACTCATTTGTTCCGAAATACGGTTGTTTGAAAATCAGAGTAATATAAATCATGTTAAATTTCTAGTAATGATAATGAGTGTGTACAATCATGCATTCACTTTCCCATGATCACCAATGGTACATGAAAAACATTTAATCCACAACTATAAGTCAAAGCTTAATGACTTTCCCCCAAAATACCATACACCAAAATATACATACAATACATGCACACATGAGACTTCAGTCTGTCTTGCATGCCTCGCAAGGCCTACATCATGCCCGGACGGCTTTACCAAGCCTACAGTCTAACTGGACCATCTTGAAAGGCCTACATTATAGTTGGACTACTCTATTGGTCTTACATATTGACTGGACGTCCTCATAAGGCCTACAATACACCTGGACCACTCTCTCTTAGTATACAGTTGGTCTACACTTGGCTTACAGCACACTACGGGTCTGCCCGAGTATCTTGGCTTACAGCACAAAGCAGGAGCACCTCAACCCACCACC
This sequence comes from Lactuca sativa, assembly GCF_002870075.4. Taxonomy (NCBI): domain Eukaryota; kingdom Viridiplantae; phylum Streptophyta; class Magnoliopsida; order Asterales; family Asteraceae; genus Lactuca; species Lactuca sativa. The sequence goes on from NC_056624.2 coordinate 201,146,208, forward strand.
CAATATGTCAGCATATGTAACAGACAAGCAATCAAGTAAACACATAAACACGTGCAACTATCTACATTAGACTACTTGTCTAACAGCTCACTACCGTATACCATGCCTCATATATTACACTACGACACTACCGACATATATCCAAGGAATGTATAACTATATGAAGACCAGAGGTGAGATAGACATTCGTACGGGTGATCCCACTCTAGAGCCACAACCAAAAAAGGAACAGAAAAGAAATCCTAGATCAAGAGATACCAAGCTATCCTATGTGACTACATACAACCCCTAGGGCACTCTACAATACTATTACCAACCTAATGGTACTCTAATCAGCATGTCACTACTCTTATATCCTGACACACAAGGATATACACTATAACACATAGTATAGTGAGGAAACTCACCTGAATCGAAGACCCAAAGAAACACAACACCACACTCACTCCATGCACTGATCGCTTCCATAAACTAACTAGCATCAAGCAAAGGTAGAACCTTAGTTAATAATCCAATTCCTTTAAGTTTGACCCAAAGTCAACTGGTCAAAAAGTCAACGGTTAACCAAGTCAACCCGACCATGATGTGGAGGCCTATTGGCCACGTTGTGCGAACATCAAGACAAAATAGTCGCGAAGCTGAGAACCACCACATCGTGGCAAGCCCATTTACACATCGTGGAAAGTGGTGGAAAGTCATATTCTCCATTAAGAGCTTAACCCTTACAGATCTAAACTTGTAACTTTAGATCTGGTCTATTTCAATGACTTAATGGATAAAGTTTTCAACTTTATCTATTCGAACTCCACCACAAACCAAAATCTACAATTTTATGTCCATTATGTCCTTAATGAGGCTATAAACTGAGCATAGACATAAGGGACTCCAAACATGTCTCTTTTTTTATATTCACCAGAAGTTTATTGACCTTAGAAAGCCATCTCAAGCTTTGGAATTCTTGAAACTCCAAGAGCATCCAAGGAAAGGACTATAATCAAGCAAAATGAACTTAAACTTGCATCAAGAAGAACAAAGGTCAATATGAGAGCTTTATACTTCTAATAACTCATAAATTTGAAGGTGATGATGGATCCAAGCCGATTCCTTACTTCCTTGCACCAAAATGATCTTCCTTTTTCCTCAAGCTCCACCAAAATCCAAGAATAAGGCCTTCAATCAAGCAAGCAAGATATTAATCATCCATGGAGGCTAGGGTTTCGTGGTGAAGGGTTGGAGGCTGAAGAGGGTGCCCTAATCCTTGATAATAGGTGTTTAAATATGAAAGAACCCCTAAAAATTATGGGCATGGGCTGCAGACGTTGCCATGTCGTGGCCTTCCTCTTGTCACGTCGTGGCGGCCATCTGAATACGCATTTCCTGTATTTGGCATGCCATTTCGTGGCACAAGGTTTTTCCCAAAAACCTTACCTTTGATCCCTCTAAGCCCTCGACCAATCTATTCTGAAAAACGGGTGTAACATAATGTATGTTGAGTAAATAAAGAAATGGATTTTCATTTAATTTAATTTTATGATTATGATTTGAATTATATTAAATTAGTAATATGAATTTGCATAATGATAATGTAATTTGATTGATTATAATTAATAATCTAGTATTTTTAATGATTTTTTATATTTGATTTTAATTTGATTGATTTTGGATGATTTTAATTAATGATAATATTTTGAATCCTTTCAATTAAGAATATGAATGTACATTATCAAATTTGATTGATTATACCTAAAAATCTATGATTTTTAAAATTTGAATTTAATTTGATTGATTTTCAATGATTTTAATTTAAAAATAATATTTTGAACTGTTTTAAATTAGGAATATGAGTTTACATAGTGATAACATGATTTGATTGATTATAACTAAAAATCTGAATTTTTCAATGATTTTTAAATGTTGAATTAAATTTGATTGATTTTCATTGATTTTAATTTAATGAAGATGTTTTAAATTGTTTTAAATTAGGAATGTGAATTTACATAATAATGATAATAATGATAATGTAATTTGATCAATTATAACTAAAAATCTAGGATTTTTAATGAGTTTTAAAATTTGAATTTAATTTGATTGTTTTTGAATTATAACTAAAAATCTAGGATTTTTAATGCTTTTTATGTAAAATTGGAATTTTTTTTTGTTTTTATATCTGTTGTCTAAGAAATTGAGGATGTACTCACTTGAATTTTATGAAGATTTCAAAATTTTATGAACTAATTTTAATTAGTTTTTACTCGATTTCAATTCCACCGCTTTTTTAATGTTCTTTTCGCTCTGTTAATCATTTCCTTCTCCTCCAACATCCATTTGTATTGTTATTCGAACTCATATTAATACATGTATGTCTTTTTGATGTGTGTATGTGTGTATTCTCTATATGTATATTTGTTTGCTGACAATGATGAAAAGCAAATTACAAATCAGTTTGCTATAATGCAAGTTTAAGAGACTTTGTGTGTGTACATATATATATATATATATATATATATATATATATATATATATATATATATATATATATATATATATATATATATATATATATATATATATATATATATATATATATATATATATATATATATATATATATATATATATATATATATATATATATGTTATAACCCGTGAGAACCACGGTTATAATTTAATATTTATAACAAAAAACTTATAACTACTAATCAATTATTGGAAATAAATTATTAATTAAGATATATATTTTTGTATTTATATAAAATTATAATCGTTGTTTTAAATAAAAATGTGAAATATATTTTGAAGATATATACCAAACAATATTTATTTGTGAAGTAATGAAGAAAAATAACATTAAATTCGTGAATATTCACTGCAGATGCGGTAGAAATTTGTATATATATTGAGTATATTGTACAGTTGTTTTATTTGAAAATTTAAAAATTACATTGTAAAAATGAATAGGTGTTATGCATGGATTTAATATATTTGAAGGGATTGCATAAAGGTGGGGTGATTATTTGAAATTACATTTATTGAATAAGGGTTATTGTAATAAACTAGGCAACAGATATTACAAATCATTTTTTTTGCTGACGTGTTTCATCTGTGTAAAAGAGATGAGTGAATTAGTGGAAATGTAATTAATGAGAAAAAAACCTAAGACTGACAAGTGGCAAATAATTAATTTCAAGTTCTAATTGATTGACACGTGGCAAATTTGCTACTCTTTTATTAGGTACGGATATATATATATATATATATATATATATATATATATATATATATATATATATATATATATATATATATATATAAAAAGAGAGAGAAAGTTAGGTTCAAATGTTTTCACTATCTATTGTGTGCATGTATGATTGTTTTTGGACCAATCATTTTAGTTATTTTAAGAAACTAATTAATGCATATTAAATGCCGAAGATGTAATTAATATCCATTATATCTTCAACATGTAATATGCATTAATTACTTTCTTAAATAACTAAAATAATTGGTCTAGAAACAATCATACATGCACACAATAGATAATGAAAACAAAATAACCTAACCTATATATACACACGCCCATGTATTACATGAGTTAATTTTTTAAAAAAAAGTTAAATATAAAGTTCAAAATATTTGAAAACATTGAATTTATAAGAAAATAAAAAATAAAAAATTATTATAATTGAAATATTTTTATCTTTAAATTTAAATAAATAAATAAATAAAAGAAGCTAAAAAGCTTTAATTTGAAGATTTTGAAATTAAAGGTAAGTTGATTAATGAAATTGATATGTATTTATTACTACATTTATTGCAATTATTACATTAAAGTATTATATGGAATTTAATAAAATAAAAAACTCATAAAATGACATATGAAAAAAAAATTAATTCAAAATAACCACAAAATGATATTTGACAAATTGAAAGAGAGTGTAACATGTAATTAAAAAAAAAAACTTTTATTTATTAGAATAGATGGATAATGTATAGGTTTCTAACATAGTATTTTAATAAGATTAAATGTAAGAAATAAAAATACCGGTATTAGCTTCAATAACTATTTAATATTTCATATATTCAATACGGATAATACAGTTTCTAACATAGTATTTAATAAGATTAAATGTAAGAAATAAAAATAAACTTTAAATTATATATATATATATATATATATATATATATATATATATATATATATATATATATATATATATATATATATATATATATATATATGGAAAAGTTATATGGAAAATGAATGATTATGGCAACACATATTTGAACCAATGAAAACATGACAACACATCACTTCCACAATAACTTCCACAATATATTACTTGTGAAGAAAGAAATGGACACGTGTCATTTGATTATTGGTTCCGGTAGATGTTGTCATAGTTATTTGTTTTCCATAGAACTCATTCATATATATATATATATATATATATATATATATATATATATATATATATATATATATATATATATATATATATATATATATATATATATATATATATATATATATATATATATATATATATATATATATATATATATCAACAATTTAAGTAAATTAGATTAAGCACATTATTAATTCTTTGAACTAATTTATAATTTTCCATTTGTACATTTTAGTGTCTTTCCAGCACTATAAATTTAAGGGCAATTCACTACAAAATTTAAAGGCAATAAGGACGATGATTGCTGCGGCTAATACTCAAAATTGTTGATGACAATACTCCGTCACTAATGCTTTTTTGTCATCGCTAATATTCTGCCTCTAAAGGTGTCGCCCATTTTGCTCTTTGTCGCCCCTAATATTTTACATTTATATATTAATGGTTTATCCCCTATTGTTCAATGTCATATACTAACGTTACCAATAATGCAAAAAAAAAATCATAATAATAATAACAATAATAATAATAATAATAATAATAATAATAATATTGTTTTTCAAACACCCAGATAACACATAAATGCATAAACGACAATAAAACGAAATGCAAAAAACAACAATATTATAAAAAAACCATAAGCTAGTACAAAAATATGATGTTAAAGTTCTTTGTTATATGAAAATATCTATGAAATATAAAACTACTCGGACGGTTCATTATTTTGGTCCCCATCATTGTTGTTCCTCTTGTAACTTCTCTCACTATTATTTTACCGATCGAATCATGTCTTCAAATCCTACTCTATTTCTGGGTTACTAAGAATATCATCAAAAAGATCTAATTACAAAATAAATATGTACAAGCAATACTCGAAATAATAATACATTAATATATAAATTTATAAGTTCAAACAACAACTAAAATAAAAAGAATTTCCAAAATACCCACATAAACCAAACTAAGTTACCAACAATTATCAAAATCTCAACATAAACCAAAGTACCAAACTATCAAAGTATTGACATAAACAAAATTACAAAACTACAAAAGTGTCTAGACAAAATTAATAATTATCAAAGTATGAAACGAACAAAGTATCAACATAAATCAAAATATCACACTACAAATTACCAAACTACTAAACTACATAAATAGAAGTATCAATTTTTAAAGTACTAAACTATCTTATAAAAAAATATTAAAAATAAATCGAAACTAACAAATTAACATGCATTAATGGATCCTTAGATGAGACTTTGAAATTAAATACATTGAAAATAAGTTAGTTTGCTAAATAAGCATGTTAAATAATTTACATGTGTATCTTATGGTTGTGACTCCCCTTAAAGTAACTAATAGAATATGATTGTAAAAGGTTTATATCCAATGTCTTTTACATGTCCCTATTGAGGACCAATTACCCTTTCAAAAAACGACTCCATCATCCACTGGGGTTAGTCTGCTTGAGGAGGCTGAGAGTTAAGTTTGTTTTGCAAGCTCACACACTAAAGCATTATGTATTTTAAAAACATGATTAAATAGATTAATATATTTCTAATTTGAAGCAAAAAAAAAATTGCAGTTATAAATTTAAGCAATAAGAACTTACATATTTTTCCTCAACGTTTGGATTGTCAAGTGTTGTATCATCCTAATTTTTTCATCCAAAGTTTTCTTTTAACAATTAGAAGAAAAACAAAATAAAACTGAAATCATAAATATTTTAGGAAAAACATCCATCAAATCAAAACCATAAATCATGTCAAATGTATATCAGAGTTGCGAAAAAACAAAACACGATGATCAAATGCGAATATAGTTTTGTCATTAAAAGAACATGAAAAACATTTAATTGTAAAGAGTAAGCACAAATCTTAGTGAGTTCCTCAAAATACTATATATTTCATTACACATACAATGCATACCACCTAGTAGCTCACGACCTCACATCGTTCCGTCAGACTCACAGCTTCACATTGTTCCCTCGACACCTAAAGACTTAGGCCTCATGTGGATCTGTTAGACTCACCATCTCACACTATTTCGTGAACCCCTGAAGACTCTCAGCCTCACACTGATCAATAAAACTCCTAGTCTTACATTGTTCTTTCAACATACCATACAAGTCACGAGAACAAATCATATGACCAAATAATCAACAACTAATAAGTAAACATGGTGTGCATCATTTTATTAGAGCATATATATATATATATATATATATATATATATATATATATATATATATATATATATATATATATATATATATATATATATATATATATATGCGGTTGTTAGTATTGCTTCAAGAATGTCCCATTTAGGTGGGTGAAGAAAAGTGGATATATTACTTCAAATCCCATTTAAATCTTTGAAAAGCATTTTGGAAGGAACTTCGAAAGGTGACTAGGACTAAGGGGTACTAGAAATTATTATATAGTTAAGGTATTATATGTTAATCATCAATGACTAGCACTTAAAAGTTATCATTTTGCAAATACACATAAAAAATCATTACATTTTGGTCATTAGATTTAACAAATAGTTAATTTTCGTTAACTGTTGGTTAAAAAAATTTAGATTATTTTGGAGGGAAACCTAAAGGTAGTTTTTTCTAGTTTTCCTAATCAATGACACATGTTCATGAAAGGTTGCAATTGATGGGATTTAGTGTTAAGAGTACATGAAGTTTGCTTCCATTTTCTTTAGTTTGAATTTCTAACATTCTTTTACATATCACATAAATGTTTTCTACCATGTTCATGAGAAGATTTGCAAGATCGTTGCCTGCAATTCTTAAAAATCAAGAAGGTCCTAGGAGTCGAGAGGAACTAGCCTAGATCCATAAACAACCTAAGGGGGGGGGGGGGGGGGGGGGGGTGGGTTAATATTCCTTAAGGATAGAGTAATACCTGTTTTTCGTAACATGTATTATACCAAGGAGTATAACTTGTTATATGACAAGTAGGAGAAATAAAGGGTGGAGTTTGCTTTAAACTTTTACAAAAGGTGTTTTTGGTGTGCAATTGTGAAATAGAAGAAGAATATGATAAGTTATAAAGTAGATTTCCATTTTTGGTAAGGCGTGACCGCCCTTATGTTGACGCAACGTGTCGGGTCAAGTCGACTCAACCATAATCAACGGTCAAATGTCACGAGGCGAGGATCAATTGTCGTGATGCATTGGGTGTCCATGTGGTGTACACGTGCTGAGAGTTTGAGACACGTGGCAAACGATTGAGACGTATGACATTGAGCACGACGCATCCACTAGATGGCACGACGCGCCACCTCAGTATCTTAACATATATAAATGGTTCTTTGATGTTCATATGGAAAGTTTGAAAAAATGAAATTAAAGGAGAGTTAGAGAGAGATTAATTCTCGGGACTATGATTGGAAGATTGGTGCTAGAACGTAAGGGTACGAGTTGTCGGCTGAGCTAAGGTATCCTCTTGTTTTGTTATTACGTTATCATGTTTTATACTGTAATTACGAAGGGTTTTTGGAACCCAAGTTAGTTGTTAGAATTCATAATATGATGGTATTATGAATTTCATGATAAACCTAACATATTAAATTCCATGTATTGATTATTGTGGGTTATAAACCCTAACTATTAGAATTGCATAAATATGAGATTTAACTAACAACTCATAAGCTTAAGCCAATAGTAGTTGTATTATGGAGTTTGATTTGTTTGGTGACAATTGGTCATGGAGTGTAGCTCGTAGCAGACTGTGACATGTTCTAAGGAATTTGTTATTTGTTGAATAGGTGTTAGTAAAGTGGCAAGCTGAGAGGCAGCGGAAGCCAAAGAATGAATCAGGAGTTAGCCATACTAACTAGAAGGTGATTAACTCTACTTTAACACCATATGTCTATTGATGTGTGTTGTTACACAATACGTGGATTAGATATGCATCACTGAGGTAATGATATATTGTAGTCTAGTGAAATAATTTCAGATGATAGTTAATATACAAAGTATATGATAAACGTGGTGTATTTACTTTGGACATAGTATATCCAAAAGTGTATATTATAGTAGTGGTGAATCATTGGTTAGTCTTGACGGTGTTACAAGGCAATAACCATTTTTATGAAATATTATTCGTAGGTCTCATAAGGAGTCATGTTACAAATTACCAGTATATGTAGGTTACTGGTGATAAGTTTATTTATATATGATCATATGTTATTGTAGTTGTTATTCACTAAGCCTTGTGAATTAGGGTGTTTTGTTGTTGTTATGTTGCAGGTTAGGTTGTTGTAGCGCCCGACTTGGATCGTGTATTTGATGCTAGTACAATTTGGTGATAACTTCTTGTATTCCGGTGTGTTAGTGACACCAAAATGTTGTATAAGATTGTAGATAAAGAATTTTTGGATGTACCTAGTATGAAAACATGGATGTTACAAATAGTGATATAATCAAGGCATCGGTTTATTAATTTAGTCTTTTTTGCTTCTTTTCATACACAACTTCTAACACAATTAGCTTAACTTGGAGAAGCTCACAATAATCACTTATAAGAATTTTTCTAGTATATATGGAAAGCTCGTAACCATGTCATCTTTAGAAATTCAAAGTTGGACAATATCAAATCGGTTGAAAAACATTCAGTTGTGTTTTTTTTTCTTGGATAAAACATAGGCATAAACCGTGGAATTTAGATTAGTTAGTTTCGTGCACATCTCTTTTTCCCGACTTGTGGTTCATAAACTCATTGTACCATGCTAATTTCTTGATAGCTTCATTGTCCTTTTCTTTATTGAAACCTTTCGCCGTTCAATTTTTTTTTAAGTTCATTGAATTAAAGAACTAGTATGTAACATTTATTTGATTACATAAGACATTATTGTTGCTAGCAACGCCCTCCTAGAAGTATACATAGTTCAAGCCATATTCAGTCAAGCCACGTTTAACCACTAGTGCATACATATATGTTTAAGATCCCATAACCACATAGTTTCATATATTACTCGTAATATGCTATCATGCTCCGGTTCAAACTATTAGCACCAACACCAGTGGTGGATTTAGGGGGTTCCCGAGTTTTCGGACCACTACTCGATTTCGGCTTAGTGTAAAAAATGTAAAAAAAACAATATATTTTTTATATTAAGGTGCAACGACTAATATAAATATGTTTTGCCAATTAATAACAAAAAGGATCATGTGGTTCAGTTGGTTAACATGTGGCTCTCTAAACCCAACGTGTGTGTATATATATCCAGTGAGTTATAAGCACAAATAGATTCCTCGTTTGTTGGTTAAATAAGTGGCTATTTATCATGAGATTGTAGGTTCAATTCTTTTTCTTTACTCTTTGTTTTATCTTAACATGCTCACCTGTAACAACTACAAGTATATGTTTGAGTGATATTTTTTGTGCCACTAGTCCGTAAATTCTTACGTCCGCCACTAACAAAATACTGGAAAATCATCATATCATACAACCTCATATTAATCGTATATTACCAATTTTTATTTTTATTGACATCAAGTAGATATTGTCTTTGATAGTTTGACACTTCTATTATAATAATTGAGCCATTTACATACCATTACTATCAAGACATGAATGCTAGACAATTTAATTACTTCGTATCCATTAGGATTTGTTTCAACTCCATCAATTAAATTTTTCATAAAGTCGTAACTCAAATAAAAGTTAGGTTATGAATTCTTACCTCGAAACGCAAACTTGATATGTACTTATCTTGCCTAATGATATTGAATTTAGGGACAAATACACATACTAATTGCACCTAACACTCATAAATATTTTTCTAGACTGTTAGTAAATGAAATGAAATAAATCTTCCCATTAAACCCATAAGTAAAACATTGGTTAATAGGTTAAGCATGTATCTTTCAAGTTTTCGTACAAGCATAGCACAATTTTCTCTTAGGCTTAGACGGGCCACATGTGCTAAATAAAACAAAAAAAAAAAAATAGGATTTTCTTAGTGCATGTGTCGAGTCCATTTTCTTCTTAGGCCTGTTCAAGTCACGTCAAAAGTGAGGTACCAAATTTTTTTGGAAGTCTACATTTGTGTTTTTAGCCAATCGTGACATATAGTATTGTATAATGTTCCAAAACGAACTTTTAAATCATCATTGTCTCAAACTCACATGCATTGAGACTTGTACCATATGCATATATACTTGTATGTTTCATGTCTTAGAAAATTTTCTTCGTAGCAAACATATATATATGCATATAGTCTTGTAAACTTTAAATAGCATTTTAAGCTATTGAACTTATAATATAAACACCTAATGGTAAGACTCGATGATGTGTATAGGAAGCATTTTTCACTTTTTGAATGTCACATCAGTTTTTCATTCACTCTTCTTTTCTTTACCAAAATACAGGAAATGGTCATCTTTAATTACATTTTATTCTATTTTATTTCTAAAAATATATATTATACAAATATTGTACTCATTTTGTAGGGAATTAAAAATCATGAATTTTGATGTATATTTTTATAATTTTTGGTAGGTATATAATTTAATAAATATTAAAAAAAACAAAATAAATTTAAATTTAAAAAGTCTGACCAATCAGAGGAGGAGAGAGAATGTCGGGAGCATTCCCCTCAACCCCATCCCGCACCACCTTTCCAGCACCCTCGGTGTAGTGTTATGAGGTGCGGGTTCATTTCCTGTTGTCTCTTCCTGCTACACTCCTTCCAGCTTAATAGTAGTGTACCCAAGCCGATAATTCGAGAGCACCCAGAACCGGCCCGATACTTACAAGGCCAGGCTTGAAAAAACTACAGTCTGTCATGAACGAATCTAAGCTCAAGTAACCACGCACGAATCTCAAAACCATATCTCAGGAAACATGCAAAAAAGAGGATACGGGGTAATCTTCTCTAATAATTTTTTCTAATAAATGAAAATCCATTTTTCCATGTCAATCTCTCATAAGTTTTGACAGTTGTCATTTTGTGGCATTTTGAAATAAATAATATCCACATGTTAATTTCTAAGTTTTTTAAAATTTTTAAAAGTAAAACGCCACGTAATACATATAGTTATATAAGTAAAGTATTAAATGTAATAAATATGATCATAAATAGCAATAAATATGTTTTTTCCTCCCTTATTTTAAAATTTAACTTTAAAAAATACTTAATGTTTACATTTGATATTTAATTTTTTTTATTTAAGTCATGTAATACATTAGTCTCAAACCTAGTAAAATAATAAAATGACAAAAGGATGAATGCTTACAAACTGGGCAATAAATTGTGACAACCCTATATTTTTCCAAAACCAGTGTAACGCTCAAAAGTCAAATACAACGAAAACTATTTGGAATCAACTAAATTAACCTCAAAAATAAAGTGTTCAAATATCTAAGTTGGGATGCATCAAATATTAGATATCGTGCCAAGGTTTCCAAAAACATAAAGAACGTTCAAAACCGGGTTATATTGAATAAATTATAACCAATCGTATATTTACGACACACCGTTAAAACGCTATTTAACGTAAAAAGTGAAATTTCACTAAAATGCATTTTAGCCTTAAGTATCTAAACAAAAGATGTAGAGTTCGTTAGACTGTAAACATACATAAAAAGATCGCACAAATTGGACCTCGTATGAAGAAGTTACGAATTTCCTAAGTTTCGTAACAGTTGTAGAGGGCTAAAAACTCGAATTGAAGATCGAGTGTTATTTAGCTAACGCAAACTAAACGAGAGTCGAAGATCTCCACAATAGGAGTAAAATGATAAAAAGACAAACGAAAACCGACGTCGAATAAAGAAACTATGAATTTTTAACGGACTTTAGCAGTCCCGGCCTATTAAAAATATACCATTAAAAATAAAGTCAAAACTAGCCGACGGAGTCTAAATGAAAGTTGTAGAGCATAATCTCACCTACGCGTGGATATAAAGAACGCGAAAAACGGAGCCTGTACGCGAAAGTTACGGAATTCAGAAGACGGAAGTCAGGATTACACCCCGCGTACTCAGGGGCAGAGTCGAGTCCCATCGGCTGCAACTCTACGCCTAGCTAGACTGGAGTCGTAAGCCGTGACGCATTTTTACGCCCCGCGTAACCGAAGTACGCCCAGCGTACTCCGGTGGTACGCCCCGCGTACGCGATCCTCCAGCACTATAAATAGAGGGTTTGAGCTACGGGTTTTTGCACAATCTCTCAAACTCCCAATCACCCTCTCATACTTTCAAGCTTCAGAGACCATCCCGACGCCCTCGGTTTCTGTACCCGAGCCCCCGACGAAAGATCTACGCTACCGAGACCCCCGAAGAGCCCGAAGGCACAACTTTCCGCGGTCGAAGTTCTGCTTAACTCTAGCCTCTCTCTCTTCAAACCAAACGAGTGAGTTCATACCCCTACCTTTCAATTCTTTTCATGTTTTAGGGGGGAAATACAAGTACATTACAAGTCAAAGTATCATTTTATAAACGTAAATGTAATATCTATCTTACAGAGTATCGATACAAACATCTTTATGTTAAAGGGCTATTATATCACCAAGTTATTTTTACTAAATGGAAACATACTTTCTGAGAAACTATAATGAGTATAGTTAGCAAGTATAACATACATTTTTACATATACATCTTGAAAAACGAAATACTTTCAGATGAAGTAAAATATTTCTTATCGTAAATCTATTTATACCAAGCAATGTGAGATATTCAAACTTCAACGTACTCTTATGTATGCATTTCAAGTCCTGTATTATATATCATAATCTCTTGGAGGGAGAGCATGATACTTGTGTATAGATCTATACGGGATTGACAACCCCGCACCTAAACTATTAGCTATAGTCAGACCGGCAGGTCTGGGGTGACAAATGTCATAACACTACAACACCTGAAGAATGTTGTTACAAGCAGTCAGTGTCAATAGTATAGCTATAAAACTCACATAAAAGTATAAAAACAAGTTTGATTTACGAGATTCATATATGCATACAGTTTTTCTACATTACTTTTCATACCAAGTTATCTTTATCATTCAAAGTACGAAAAATACTAATGCACTCCAACTCTGGAAACTTTTCGAACCATTTATAGAAAATATTGGATTTTCTGAAAACCTCACTTACCGATTTGCTACCAAAAAGGATATACTTTTCAACATAAAACATTCATGAACTCACCAACTTAATTGTTGACACTTTTTCGAAACCACTTGTATTTCTCAGGGAATCGGTAATACAGGCAACCACCAGCTTTTGAAGAAGGAACGCTAAGGACGTTTATTATTAAACATTTATATCATCATATTGTAATATTCTTTTGCTAATATGTATAACGCAACAATATACGTTTTCATTATATATACATGATGGTTGTGTTACTTTATTTACAATATTCAATTGTTGTGATACTACGTGAAGTCATCCACCCTCGAATGTTTCCGCCATTCTGGTTTGGGGGTGTGATAGATTGGTATCAGAGCATTGTTTATAGTGAACTAAGTATATCGAACCACATAAGATATACAAACTATAAATGCAAAGAGGACCAAAAACCCTCTGACAAAACGTTTTCATGAACAATATATTTTCTTTTAAAAATATACATTTTTACTCGCATGTATTAGTCTCGTATCATGACAAGTTTTCTAAAAAGTATTAAAGCAAGTTGCGACGCTACGATTGGGCCTCGGGGTATGTAATCAGGTCGAGAATAAATATAGCCTGATCAGCTATATTTATCCTGGATTTGACCAATGTACGTCGAGGAATGGTCGTAGTGGACAACAAGCCAAAAACTTACCAATTACAAATTATTTTAGATTCGCCAATTTGAAATACTATAGGAGTATTGTTAAAAATAATTGTACAATGAAACACTTGCGCTCCGTAAGGATATAGTTAAAAGTAGGAAGTCGTTAAATAGAAATTTATTTTCTTATAAAATTCTCATACCTCTATCCTAGTACAGACAAATGGCCGGATTCCATTTACCGGGAGATCCCTACTACCCAAACCAAGGCAACGGTGGATGGATAGAAGAAGACTCGGAGGAAGACCCAGAGGAAATCGAAGAGGAGGTCGAGGAAGAATTCAAAGAGGAAGTCGAAGAAGAATTCGAAGTCGAAGTCGGAGAGGAATTCGAAGTCGACGAGGAGATCATGGAAATTACTAGCGGAACAGACTCCGAGCCGGAAGTAACCGACCCTCCCGCTCCTCCTCCTCCCGAAATCAGATCGTACCAACCAGGACCCATTCCCATGTGGGGAAGCCACCTCTGCTACTGGAGTCGCCAACTAGGTGTACGCCCTCCATTCGGCATGTGTCGAGATTTTTATAATGTCAGTGGGGGAGGCTCAGCTGATCGAGCACTTCCTGTTATTGTGGGCACCATAGCTTCCCAGAACTACCATGCAGACAAGCAAGCAGCCAAGGTTCGCGAGATCAATGCTGCTACTCAGGGTAACGCCGCAGACATCCGTCGTCTGGAAGGACTACATGAGAATACCAAATCTACACGGGGACGCTTCAGAATCAAATGATAACGAAACTAGCAGAAATAAAAGAGATGAAGGAACAACAAGCAGATCTCGAGAGGCGCATGATGGGAGTCAAACAGTCGGATGCCGAATCTAACTCCAAACGTGCAACACGCCGCAAATAGAGCTTGCTCAACCCTAACAATTTTGTTATAAAATAGGACTTCGGATAAAAGTTTTTTTCCTTATTTCCTTTTGTATCTGTAATCGGAGACCTCTAGGTAGGTCAAATTTTCCAAACAAGAAGCGTAATGTAACACACCTCAGGTGTGACCTATATATATAAATATGAAGTATTTCTTTGTATACCTCTCGGAACTTATGGGTTTAACAAAAATTGTTTACCTACTTTAAAACCATAAACTAATGTCAAAACGAATTTCAAGATACAACTAACTCTCTAGTACTCGATCGTTAATTCATTTGAAACTCATAATCTTTATTATCGTTTCTCTACCAGAAGCATGCCTCCTCGTAAAACACCGCGCAAAAACCCAGCTGCAACACCACCTCCACCACCCCCTCCAACTATGGATGCAGCAATGTTCCAAGCCGCCGTAACAGCCGTTGTAACCACAACAATGGCACAAATCAGTAACAACGGGTCAGGCGGAGGAACAAACAGCTCTACAAATGGCTTAAACTAGGGCCATTCAGGGGAATGTACTTATAAGGACTTCACCAACATCAAACTTATTCCCTTCAGTGGAACTGGAGGAGTAGTGGCTCTATCCCAATGGATAGAGAAAACGGAAGTTGTGTTCGAGATTTGCGCGTGCCCCGAAGAAAGCAATGTGAAATTCGCCGCCTATACTTTCTCCGAGCGAGCCCTAACGTGGTGGAACGGCCACGTCAAGGCACTAACCCTACCGGTGGCGAACTCCATGGGTTGGGAAAACCTGAAAAGAATGCTTCTACGAGAGTACTGCCCCCGAGGCGAGATCCAAAAGCTCGAGCAGGAACTGTGGGATCTTAAGATGGTAGGCTCGGACATTACAGGCTATACCAACAGGTTCAGTGACTTGACGATACTTTGTCCAGGAATGATGACCCTGGAAGGACAGAAGGTGGAAAGGTATATCTGGGGACTATCACCCTAACTTCGAGGAAGTGTGTTAGCCTCCAAACCCACGATGTTCGAAAGCGCCAGGGAGCTGGCACAATCCCTCGTCGACCATGGTGTTTGTCAGAATGTCGCAACCACAGTCGTCGAACCAACCAAAGGAAGCAGCAACCACAACAACAATACCAACAACAACAGCAAGAAGAAGTTCTGGAATAAGAGGAAAGATCAAACTTCACAAGAACCTTCGAAGAAACAAATGGTGGCGATCCATGCCGCTACTACCCCCACTGCAACCCCTGCGCCAGCAAAACAATATGCTGGAAACCTGCCCAAGTGCAGCAAATGCAACTACCATCACCACGGTAATTGCCGCGAGATGCACTGTAAGAACTGTGACAAGAAAGGGCACACAACCCGTTTCTGTAAAGCACCGGCACGACCAATCACTCAAGTTCCTGGTACTGGAGTAAGCCAGGCATGTTATGGGTGCAGAGAAACCGGGCACTTCAAGAGGAATTGTCCCAAGGAAAGGAATGCAGGCGGTGTGGGGAGAGTGCTGGCAATAGGGCAGAATGAAGCAATAGCAGACCCCACGGTGGTTGCGGGTACGTTTCTCCTCGACAACATTTATGCATGCATACTCTTTGACTGCGGTGTGGAGAGAAGTTCTGTGAGTCATAAATTCAAACACCTACTTAGTCAAAAACCCCAACCACTCAATAAAATATTCACTATAGAAAATGGCAAACGGTAAAACGGAAAACGCAAGCGACTTATACGTAGGATGCACACTAAAATTAAACGAGCACTTATTTCAAATCGATCGTATGCCCATTTCAATAAGAAGTTTCGATGTAATCATCGGTATGGACTGGTTGAGCCTTCACCATACCGATATACTTTGTCACGAAAGGGCCATTCGCCTCAATCTGCCAAACGGCGAAACTCTTGTCATTTATGGTGACAAACCTAGTTCAAATTTACAAATCATTTCCTATATTAAAGCACAAAAATATCTTCGCAAAGAATATCATGCCTTTCTAGCCCATGTAGTAGACAAGAAACGAGAATCGAAAAACATTAAAGACATTCCGGAAGTCTGCAACTTCCCAGACATCTTCCCAGAAGATCTTCCAAGAATCCCACCAGAACGTCAAGTCGAGTTCAGAATTGACTTAATCCCCGGAGCTACTCCAGTAGCAAAGTCGCCTTACCGTTTAGCCCCAGCCGAGATGCAGGAACTGTCCAGTCAATTAAACAAGCTGTTGAGCAAAGGCTTCATCAGGCCGAGCTTCTCACCATGGGGAGCACCAGTCCTATTTGTGAAAAAGAAGGACGGATCCTTTCGCATGTGCATCGATTATCGGGAGCTGAACAAACTTACAATCAAAAACCGATATCCCCTACCACGCATAGACGATATGTTTGACCAACTGCAGGGAGCAAACTACTTTTCAAAGATCGATCTAAGATCTAGTTATCACCAACTGCGAGTACTGGAAGGAGACATCCCCAAAACGGCTTTCCGAACACGCTATGATCACTACGAGTTTGTAGTAATGCCCTTCGGATTGACAAATGCTCCAGCGGTGTTCATGGAATTGATGAACCGAGTATGTCGTCCCTTCCTGTATAAATTCGTGATCGTGTTCATAGATGATATACTCATCTATTCTAGAAGCCAGGAAGAACACAGCCAACACCTCCGCCAAGTTTTGGAAACATTGAGGGCAGAGAAGCTTTACGTAAAATTTTCCAAGTGCGAATTTTGGATTCGGGAAGTGGATTTCCTAGGACATGTAGTAAGCAAGGAAGGGATACATGTGGATCCTTCTAAGATCAAGGCAATAGAGAGTTGGACGACTCCAAGGACCCCTACAGGAATCCGGCAATTTTTGGGACTCGCCGAGTATTACCGAAGATACATACAAAATTTCTCCAAGATTGCCAAGCCCCTCACCACCCTAACTCAGAAAAGCGTGACCTTCGACTGGGAAGAAAAACAAGACACCGCGTTTCAAACGCTAAAGCGAGCCTTATGTAGTGCGCCCATCCTAACCTTGCTAGAAGGAACGGAGGACTTCGTAGTCTATTGCGATGCATCAAACCAAGGACTTGGGTGTGTCCTGATGCAACGAGGGAAGGTCATCGCCTACGCCTCAAGGCAACTAAAGACGCACGAAGTGAACTACACAACGCACGATCTTGAGCTAGGAGCAGTCGTCTTCGCCCTAAAGATATGGAGGCACTACCTCTACGGCACGAAATGTACGATTTTTACCGACCATAAAAGCCTCCAACATATCCTCAACCAGAAAGAACTCAACATGAGACAGAGACGATGGGTAGAACTACTAAGTGATTACGAATGCGAAATTCGATATCACCCCGGGAAGGCCAATGTAGTGGCTGATGCACTCAGCTGGAAGGAATACTCGGGCCGCCGAGTGAAGTCCCTAACTATGACAATTCATTCACACCTGTCCACGCAAATCAAGGAAGCCCAAATAGAAGCCTTGAAATCCGAAAATGTGACAAGAGAAGCCCTAAGGGGAATGGATAAGAACCTCGAGACCAAGGGCGATGGAGTTTGTTATTTCATGGATCGAATCTGGACACCGAAGTTTGGTGGATTCAGAGAAATCGTCATGGACGAAGCCCATAAGACGCGATACTCCATACATCCCGGCTCCGATAAGATGTATCTCGACCTCAAGAAGTTGTACTGGTGGGCGAACATGAAAGCTGAAATTGCTACCTACGTAAGTAAATGTCTGACGTGCGCCAAGGACAAGGTAGAATACCAAAAGCCCTCAGGATTGTTGCAACAACCAGAAATACCCGAATGGAAGTGGGAATGGATAACCATGGATTTCGTAACCAAACTACCCAGGACAGCAAGCGGACTCGACACTATCTGGGTGATCGTCGACAGGTTAACTAAATCAGCGCATTTCCTACTGATCAAAGAGACGGATAAATTGGAGAAGCTAACAAGGACATACCTCAGAGAAATTGTACGACTGCACGGTGTGCCCATATCCATTATCTCGGACCGAGATAGTAGGTTCACATCAAGGTTCTGGCAGTCGCTACAAAAAGCTTTGGGGACAAGACTAGACATGAGTACCGCTTATCACCCACAAACCGACGGCCAGAGCGAGAGGACCATACAAACCCTAAAAGATATGCTGAGAGCTTGCGTAATCGATTTTGGCAAGGCATGGGACACACATCTACCTTTGGTCGAGTTCTCGTACAACAATAGCTACCATACCAGTATCAAAGCTGCCCCGTTCGAAGCCCTCTATGGCCGCAAATGCAGGTCGCCTCTGTGTTGGGCCGAAGTGGGGGACACATAGCTAGCAAAAGGACAAGCAACAGACAACACGCTCACTGGACCAGAAATCATAAGGGAAACTACAGAGAAGATTGTTCAGATCTGAGAGCGTCTAAAAGCATCAAGGGACAGACAAAAGAGTTACGTGGATAAAAGACGGAAACCCTTGGAATTCCAAGTTGGAGATCGAGTCCTACTAAAGGTCTCGCCCTGGAAGGGTTTAATATGCTTCAGGAAGCGCGGGAAACTGAACCCAAGATACATCGGACCATTTGAGATCCTTCCCAGGATCGGTCCAGTGGCTTACAAACTAAGATTACCTCAGGAGCTCCACAACGTACACCCTACCTTTCACGTATCAAACCTAAAGAAATGCTTGTCCGATGAGACCCTTATCATCCCTCTAGACGAAATTGCAATAAATGAGAATCTCCAATTGGTAGAGGAACCAGTAGAGATCATGGATCGGGAAATAAAAAGGACTAAACAAAGCCGCATACCTATTGTAAAGGTCCGCTGGAAGGCCAAGCGAGGACCTGAATACACCTGGGAACGCGAGGATCAGAAGAAACAAAAGTACCCGCATCTTTTTCCTAACCTGTAAACTCTATATTAGATTAAATTTCGGGACGAAATTCCCTTAACAAGGGGATGATGTGACAACCCTATATTTTTCCAAAAGCAGTGTAACGCTCAAAAGTCAAATACAACGAAAACAATTTAGAATCAACTAAATTAACCTCAAAAATAAAGTGTTCAAATATCTAAGTTGGGATGCATCAAATATTAGATAT
This sequence comes from Lactuca sativa, assembly GCF_002870075.4. Classification (NCBI taxonomy): domain Eukaryota; kingdom Viridiplantae; phylum Streptophyta; class Magnoliopsida; order Asterales; family Asteraceae; genus Lactuca; species Lactuca sativa. Next base: position 201,166,338 of record NC_056624.2, read on the forward strand.
CGTGCCAAGGTTTCCAAAAACATAAAGAACGTTCAAAACCGGGTTATATTGAATAAATTATAACCAATCGTATATTTACGACACACCGTTAAAACGCTATTTAACGTAAAAAGTGAAATTTCAATAAAATGCATTTTAGCCTTAGTATCTAAACAAAAGATGTAGAGTTCGTTAGACTGTAAACATACATAAAAAGATCGCACAAATTGGACCTCGTATGAAGAAGTTACGAATTTCCTAAGTTTCGTAACAGTTGTAGAGGGCTAAAAACTCGAATTGAAGATCGAGTGTTATTTAGCTAACGCAAACTAAACGAGAGTCGAAGATCTCCACAATAGGAGTAAAATGATAAAAAGACAAACGAAAACCGACGTCGAATAAAGAAACTATGAATTTTTAACGGACTTTAGCAGTCCCGGCCTATTAAAAATATACCATTAAAAATAAAGTCAAAACTAGCCGACGGAGTCTAAATGAAAGTTGTAGAGCATAATCTCACCTACGCGTGGATATAAAGAACGCGAAAAACGGAGCCTGTACGCGAAAGTTACGGAATTTAGAAGACGGAAGTTAGGATTACGCCGCGCGTAATATACGGGTACGCCCCGCGTACTCAGGGGCAGAGTCGAGTCCCATCGGCTGCAACGCTACGCCTAGCTAGACCGGAGTCGTAAGTCGTGACACATTTTTACGCCCTGCGTAACCGAAGTACGCCCAGCGTACTCCGGTGGTACGCCCCGCGTACGCGATCCTCCAGCACTATAAATAGAGGGTTTGAGCTACGGGTTTTTGCACAATCTCTCAAACTCCCAATCACCCTCTCATACTTTCAAGCTTCAGAGACCATCCCGACGCCCTCGGTTTCCATACCCGAGCCCCCGACGAAAGATCTACGCTACCGAGACCCTCGAAGAGCCCGAAGGCGCAGCTTTCCGCGGTCGAAGTTCTGCTCAACTCTAGCCTCTCTCTCTTCAAACCAAACGAGTGAGTTCATACCCCTACCTTTCAATTCTTTTCATGTTTTAGGGGGGAAATACAACTACATTACAAGTCAAAGTATCATTTTATAAACGTAAATGTAATATCTATCTTATAGAGTATCGATACAAACATCTTTATGTTAAAGGGCTATTATATCACCAAGTTATTTTTACTAAATGGAAACATACTTTCTGAGAAACTATAATGAGTATAGTTAGCAAGTATAACATACATTTTTACATATACATCTTGAAAAACGAAATACTTTCAAATGAAGTAAAATATTTCTTATCGTAAATCTATTTATACCAAGCAATGTGAGATATTCAAACTTCAACGTACTCTTATGTATGCATTTCAAGTCCTGTATTATATACCATAATCTCTTGGAGGGAGAGCGTGATACTTGTGTATAGATCTATACGGGATTGACAACCCCGCACCTAAACTATTAGCTATAGTCAGACCGGCAGGTCTGGGTTGACAAATGTCATAACACTACAACACCTGAAGAATGTTGTTACAGGCAGTCAGTGTCAATAGTATGGTTATAAAACTCACATAAAAGTATAAAAACAAGTTTGATTTATGAGATTCATATATGCATACAGTTTTTCTACATTACTTTTCATACCAAGTTATCTTTATCATTCAAAGTACGAAAAATACTAATGCACTCCAACTCTGGAAACTTTTCGAACCATTTATAGAAAATATTGGATTTTCTGAAAACCTCACTTACCGATTTGCTACCAAAAAGGATATACTTTTCAACATAAAACACTCATGAACTCACCAACTAAATTGTTGACACTTTTTCGAAACCACTTGTATTTCTCAGGGAATCAGTAATACAGGCAACCACCAGCTTTTGAAGAAGGAACGCTAAGGACGTTTATTATTAAACATTTATATCATCATATTGTAATATTCTTTTGCTAATATGTATAACGCAACAATATACGTTTTCATTATATATATATATATATGATGGTTGTGTTACTTTCTTTACAACATTCAATTGTTGTGATCAAGGTTCTAAATGGCGTGAGGCGTGGCGTGGCGGCAAGGCCAAGTCTCAAGCTTAACGAGCCATGGCGAGCATGGCGTTTTTCAAGGCGTGATGTAAGGCGGCGATTTTGAATTAATTTAAAATTATATTACCACATAAATATAAATTTATATTAAATATAACTACTTTTTAGAAGTGTTAAATCAATAACTAATAACAAAAAGTTAACAAAAACCACAATACTTGTATCTCCGGTTTGAAAAGACATAACAAAGAGAAAAAACTGTGTCTCAAACGAAAAAACACGCGCCATAACACGCTTAACGCGCCATGGCGCACCATAGCACGCCTTGCCATGCGTTACGCCTAACAGCAACGTTATGAAGCTTTTCGTAACGGCGAAGCTATGCCTCACGTCATGGCGCGCATTTTAGAACACTGGTTGTGATACTACGTGAAGTCATCCACCCTCGAAGCAAGAAACATTACGTGTAACAACATAACACCTTTTATTTTGCAATCTAACTTAAGCATCGGAGAGCAATACCGGGGTTCAACCCTCAGTATAGCTATCCGACCTAATGTTTTTCCATCTTATGCAGAGCGGATTCCCGGATGTTTATTAGACAAAGATTCTTTAGGGGAAGTTATACTGAATGCTTACATAATATGTTTAAAGAATGAACAAAGCATGTCACCCATCACAAAGGGGACGAGTCGATACTTATATATGGGCACATATATGATATAGGTATCCACATGATATACTGTAATAGTAGTAGTTCAACCGAAATCATGTATGAGCACTGCTTCTCACAGTTATCAGAGCATACACGAAAGAACATGAAACGAACGACAGGACACTTAACAAGCTTCACAGGACACTCTATGTGGCCAAAAGGAATATTGTTTGTTCCGCTAACCTGAATAAATCGTTGTATAATATCATATTCGAAAGAAGTGCAATGAAGAAATTTGAAGCTATTGCTTCGATAATTCATGGTGTAGTCTGGTTCAAAACATCGGCTGGATGTGGAATGATCCACAACAAAATATTAGTAGTACCCATGGAAATGAAAGTAGAAGAAGTGAAAATGATAAAGCCATGAGGGAAACAAGAAAATAACAAGATAGCGGAAGTCATAGTGAGGAACATATACACAGATCAAGGAGTATAGATCGAGGCAGGATTACCAACCAATCTAAAAGAGGCATTAACATAATTATTAAAAGAAAGCGTTGGCGTATTAGCCTGTGAAGCAGCACATGACCGGCGTGCCAAGACACTTAGTCGAACACAAATTAAACGAAAAATCGGGAAGCAAACCAAGTAGACTGAAAAAGAGGGGACAATCCAAATATAGGAATAAAGCAATAAATAACGAAGTAGACAAATTAGTAAAGGAATACATCGTACAGGAATCACTTTTCCTGTCTTAGGTGGCGAACCCAGTATTGGTGAAAAAAGAGACGGGCAATGGAGGATGTGTATAGACTTTACAGACTAAAACAAAGCATGACCAATGGATTTCTACCCACTACCATCAATCGACAAAAAGATAGAATCATTACATGGGCATAAGTGGAAGAGTTTCTTAGACGCCTAGAAGGGATACCATTAGATACACATGCTCAAAGGGGATGAAGAATAAACTTCTTTCCACACAGACAGGGGAACATTTTGTTACATAAAAATGTCGTTTGGATTTAGAAACACAGGGGAAACACACTAAAGGTTAGCATACAAGGTTTTCGAACAACAAATCGGTAGGAATATCGAATGTGACATCCCCAAATTCACGGTCATTTTAAAATATTATTTATGCTTATTTGAAAATCAGAGTATTCATTTTAAAGAATAATATTACGGAATTTGTTCCCAGAAAAACATGATAAATATATTATCAAATCATTACTGAAGAAATGTATTTTGTTTATATTAAAACTTTGGGATGTCATTGTCAATACAGAAACATAAGCATAAACAGATCTTACATTTATTTACACTAGTGATCTACATCTCTTTTAATCTCTCATTGTAATGTAGCTTCGTATCGACACCTGTGATAAAATAAACTGAGTGGGTCAGGTTGAGAAACCTGGTGAGTACATAGGGTTTTCAACCCACAATAATAAAGTTATTATGTTTCATCATCAAACAATTAACCCGATTACCCATCCCCATTTTCTTCATTTAATCTTCCCTAAAGATTTATCCTAAAGGTCATCTCCTACATCGTATTTACCTCTCATCTCCTTACATCACATTTCCTTATATGTTTGTTCCTAATGACTTTTCGTAAGGATCTTCGCCTACATCGCATAAACAGTACTGATTCGGGGATTACTCCGCCAATACGTGTCCAGTAGGGGTCAGAGTATCATCGCATGAATACGTAGTTACAACATTGCCTGAACTCGTAATTAATAGTAAGGGTTAGAGTATCATCACATGAATATGTAGTTACAACAACGCCTGAACTTGTAATTCATAGTAAGGGTTAGAGTATCATCACGTGAATACGTAGTTACAACATCGCCTAAACTTGTAATTCATCACCTACAGGTTATGAGCCTGCTAGTGTTTCCACATGACTGTCTAGAATAGTTTGTGATTGCCACCTATACTTTGGTAGACGACTACATCGCCACATCACCGGTCAAGGTTATGGTATCTCCTCTCATCTCACATCACCTATTTATCATCGCCTATCTATCATCACCTAATTATCATCACCTTTCTATCATTACCTATCTTTCATCACCTGTCGCTACCCAATATATATTTATAAGTATAAAAATACATATACAGTTTAAATCACGTAAACATTTATAAATCGTTCATCTAGCATAGATATCAGGAACATATATAATATGCACACATAGCATGTAATTTATATTAAATACTTCATATCTATGTGTAAGATGAAAGTAACTATGCACTCACTTGTTAAAATGATGAGTTGAAACACAGACATCCTTTCGCTTCTAACAATCGTCTTTTCCTTCGACAAAACCTAGTATCATTATCGCTAGATTTAATTCTAATAGTCATTGCGACTATTTACGAGCAATATTGTTTTATAAGTATTAAACAATATTTTTCAACCACTATGTACAGACAGGGGACAAACATGAAACACCGGAGGGCATGACCAGTTTGGCATTTAAGCACTTCTGAAATCCAACAACCCTATACGGCTCTTCAAACCAGATTCCTCGTACTGCGAGTAGTTAAAAGATATTATAATAACACTTTGTATATTATATTTTATAATACATATATTGTTTATAAGTTCATAATAATGATATTGAACTTAAACACAAGTTATACTTAAAGTAGGGTAAGCATAACTCACTTACTAGGATATCTGGCTAGGAACCGGGCTCTGCGGGGGCAAAACTTTCGAGCTGAGCTCTTCTCGGAGCCTTCTAGCGCTCCGGGACTCGCCTCTAACACTTGGGAAGTACTAGGGAAAAGAAGAGAGGGTTTGGGGGTACTGGGGGAGAAAGGATAATAAATTATGAAGAAAATGAGAGATTTGCGCCTCTATTTAGAGGTTGTCTGGGGGCGATTCACGTCATGAACTTAAAATTCACGTCATGACTTTGCGTAGGCACCAAGGCTTCGTCTGTTGCTGACATGTGGCACCGGACGCAGATAAAACAGTCAATCTTAAAAAATTCATAACTTTCGCATATGAGCTCCGTTTTTTACATTCTTTATATCCACGCGAGGTATTGACAAGATCTACAATTTTCTTTTTGACCTCATTGGCTAATTCTTGACCGATTTTAAATTTAACAGTCTGAGAAGATTACACTTTAACGACCGTGTAAAATTTTTAACTTCTACATACGGACTCCGTTTTCGACTGTCTTTTTATCATTTAACTCCTATTAATGAGATCTTCAATTCTCATTTAGATCATTTTGGATAAAATTTGGCTGATCTAAAATTCGATTTCTGAGTTGTATATTGTTATGCCAAATCTTAGAAAAATTATAACTTCCTCATACGAAGTTAGATTTGGACGGTCTTTTTATTTACGTTCTCGATTTAACGCATACCATGAATTTTCATTTAGGTCGCTAAGGCTAAAATGTAATTTATATAAAATTCACTTTTTATGTTACGTGATGTCATGTTGGTTTAGCCGTAATACTTCGATAGGTCATTACTTCTTCGTTATAACTTGGATTTCAGTGTTCATTATATGTACATAAACCTTGTGACATATACTATAACTTAGTTAAGATTATTTATTCTAAATAATCTGCTATCAAAAATTTGTTTTTGACGCTCATTGTCTCTAAATTGACTAGCTCGAATCTGCAAGCATTACATCGAAGTTTTCGTGGATGACATGGTCATCAAAAGCAAAGATGACAACCATTTCCTACAGGTTATAGCAGAAACCTTCAATAGTTTAAGAACGAAAAACATGAAGTTAAATCCAAAGAAGTGTATTTTTAGGACGGAAGAATGAAGGTTCTTGGGACATGTAATCACGAAGGTCAGAATAAAAGCAAATCCCAAGAAGCCAGAGTCATTGCTAGAAATGCACTCACCAAAGACAATGAAAGAGGTACAAGAATTAAACGACAAATTAGTAGCATTAGGATGTTTCTTGGCCAAATCCACAAAAAAGCTTCCCTTTTATACAAAACACTAAGAAGAGTACCGAATAAAAAGACTTTCTGGTGGACCGAGAAAGCTGAAAACTAATTCAGAGAGATCAAAATAACGTTAGCCGAACTACCCACTTTGACACCGCCAATTCCAGGCGAGGTCTTAAAAATATACATGCTGACGTAAAAAACAGTAGCCAACGCAGTATTAGTTGCAAACAGGGAATAAAAGCATACACTCATATACTTTGTAAGGTGAATACTACAAGGAGCAGAGATAGGATATTCAGACATTGATAAATTGGTACTATGTCGAGTTAATGCAACAAGATGATTGAGGAGTTACTTCTTATCGCACACTATCGAAGTCCTCATAAATATCCCATTACGAAAAGTGCTACTAAAACCAGAAAAGTCAGTGAAACTAGCCAATTGGGCTATGGACTTTGGAGAACATGAAATTGTCTTTAAACCATGAACTAGCATAAAAGAAAAAGCATTAGCAGATTTCATCACGGAGATAACAAGTCACAGGGAGATATCATCAGTAGATGAATCAAATGCTAAAAACATGAGCACCGAAGCTACACAAGGAAACCAATGGAATTTGTTTTCGGATGGGTCTTCTTGCACAGAATGAGCAGGAGTTTGATTAATATTAACAGGTCAAATATGAGAAGAAGTAACTTACGCATTAAGATTTGATTTCAAGGCATCGAATAATGATTCAGAGCACTAAGCACTCATTGCAGGATTACAACTAGCCATCAAAATGGGGTGTGAACACATACATGCATTCATAGACTCAATGGCCGTAGCCAATCAAACAAACGGGTTATACAAGATTCGAGGAAAAAATCTAACATTATATGCAGACAAAGTAAAGTCATTAACAAAGCAGTCCATGAGCTTCATATCACAGCATGTACTGAGGTCAAAGAATAAACGACCGGATGCACCGATCAAACTAGCATCTTCAACTTTCCCTCATCTGACCAAGAAATTGTTGGTATAAATAATATGAAGAAAAGCAATAGATGAAATGCCAGTGATGCCAGTAACAACGGATACGAGTGATTGGAGGAAACCCCTAATCATATATCTGAAAGAAGGCAAGTTACCGCATGACAATAAATGGGCCAGGAAATCACAAGTTAAAGAACCATCCTTTGTAGTAGATAAGGGAGTGTCGTATAAAAGATGATACTTAACACCTCTTTTATGTTGCGTAGATGGTAAGGAGGTGGAATACCTCATAAGGGAAATACATAAAGGAGTTGTTGGAGCACACGAAGGGGCACAAACTATAGTACAAAAAATAGCAAGGATCGGCTACTATTGGCCAACTCTGTATTAAGACGCGGAAAGTATAATTTACAAATGCGAGAAATTCCAGAAGCATGCACCAATCCGAAGAAAATCATCAACACCAGTGATTAGTATCAGTAGGCCATGGCCTTTCATTTAGTGGGGTATAGATATAGTAGAGCATTTCCTAAAAGCACCAGGGAAAGTGAAATTATTGGTAGTCGCAATAGATTACTTCACCAAATGGGTAGAGGCATAATCGTTAGCTATGATAACAAGCCAGAACATCGTCAAGTTCTTTTAGAAACAGATAATATGTTGCTTCGGGATACCACCCACACTAATTTCAGATAACGGCACGTAATTCGCAAATAATCCCTTCCGAGAATGGTGCGAAGGACTCAGAATCAACCAAAAATTTACTTCCGTAGCACACCTAGAGACAAACAAAGAAACCGAGGTCACCAACAAAACAGTCGTGCATGGGTTAGCAACAAGAATAGACTAAGCTAAGGGGCGATAGGTTGATGAGTTGTAAAGTGTGTTATGGGCTTACCGGACAATAACATGTACGGCAACAAAGGAAACGCATTATAGCCTAGTCTATGGGTCAGAAGCAGTACTACCATTGGAGTTAATTGTCCTAACAAACCGAACAACAAACGTGGATACGAAGACTAACGATGAAGACTTAAGAGCAAACCTATATGTCTCCATGGAACGAAAGAGAAGTAGCAGCAATACGACAGGAGCATTATAAAAAATAGATGGAGAATTATTACAACCAACGGGTCAAGGGCAGGTGTTTCAAGATAAGTGAGAAGGTACTAAGGAATAATGAAGCTACCAGACAAGAGCCACATGGAAAGTTGAGACCAATATGGGAAGGTCCATACATAATTCAAGAAGCGAACAGAGATGGGTCATATATTATACAAACGATGGAGGGTAAGATAGTACCGAGACAATGGTATGTGAAAAACCTACGAAAATTCTATATTTGAGTAAGCAAGGGAAAACATGTTGAACAATATACAGACAAAGAAAATGAAGCAATTATCATTAAAGTTCGTATTGACTACAAACGAAAACATATGAAATCAAAAAGGGTACGACTACTTCGTATATGGAAAGGACATAGGCTACCTGCTTATCCAAAGAATACATTTATTCTTTATAAAACATGTGGCTCGGTCAGCCGACTACATTCATGAACAAGTCGATTATCAGAACTTCGACTTAGGCTACCTACTTAGCCAAAGAATACATTTATTCTTTATAAGACATGTAGCTCGGTCATACGACTACATTCATAAACAAGTCGAGTATCAAAAATATGATATAGGCTACCTACTTAGCCAAAGAATACATTTATTTTTATAAAACATGTAGCTCAGTCAGCCGACTACATTCATGAACAAGTCAAGTATCAAAACTCCAACATAGCCAAAGAATGCATTTATTCTTTATAAAACATGTAGCTTGGTTAGCCGACTACATTGATGAACAAGTCAAATATCAAAACTCCAACATAGGCTACCTGCTTAGTCAAAGAATACATTTATTCTTTACAAAACACGTAGCTCGGACAGCCGATTACATTTATAAACAAATAAAATTTAGAATCTCTAACACATGCCACCTATTTACACTAAAGGATACACCAATGTTGCATAAAACACACAACTCGACGAATCTAGCGTATGCAAAAAAAATTATACTCAAGCAAATACATCTCAAAGTTTGAAAGTCATGCCAACAATTGCAAAGTGGTTACCCACTCTCGATAAGGATGATACCTTAGATACATTAAGCATTATAAGACAAAATAAAGGAAGGACAACCATTCATAGCAACAAAAAAAAAACCTTGTCATACAACAGGGATCGGTTTAGGCACGCAAGCAATACAAAAAAGTTGTTGCTTGCCAAAAATCCATAAAAGAGCATAACCGATCTACATCTAACAACATCATCAAGATTTGGAGGCAAGCTGAGCACGAAGTACATCGTTCTCACAAAGGCATGGCTCGTTGTCAGCTTCAACAACAGACTTCTGATTCTCCAACACGATAATCTTAGCCATAATGTCCTTATACCGGATAGACAAATCAGCATACATTTCACCAGCCTTCAACAACATCTCTTCACTAGCAAGCTTCATACCTTTGGCAACCCACTGATTAACCTCGGCGACAAGAAACCGATCTCATAAGGTTAACAACCCATCAAAGAACTTAAGCTTTTGTCCAAGAACGATATATATGATATTCAGTCCGGGCTATAAGACGACATGCCTCATCCAACTCCTCTTCAAACCAAACGCAAGAAGGTCGCTCATCTGCACACATCAGGAAAATAATATCGATACTACAAAGTTGTAATAACAAGGATAAAAACATATATACACATGTATATATAACGACGAACCTACTAAAGAGAAAGAAAAAGTCTAAATATCGCAGACTTCGGAGCAACATACTCTAAAGGCAAAGAGGATACATAACGAGGGCCTTGGGAAACCTCACGTAAAAATTGTTCAAATTGGAGAGGTGTCAAAAGTCGCTTGCGTTTCCGACTAGTACAAGGAATATCTGTGAACACATCGTCCACAGGACGAGAAGAACCAACGTGTGAGGGAGCAATCAAAGGACAAAAAGGCTTGAAAAGTTTATCAACAGAAAAAGCATCCGAACCAAACCGCAGAAGTCTAACAAGAGAGTCATGAATAACAATCACTGGGTCCACATCTGGGTGCAGAATCACATCGTCCAACATAATAGTTTTAGGAGGAAATTCACTAGCCAAATAAGACGTCAACTGAAAAGGGCATTACAACCATCTACAACATTAATTGAACAAACATGAAACATGCCAGAACAACATTTATATCAGGAGATTACATGAAACAAAAGAAAAAAGAACCCATACCAAATCTAGTAAGAGACATAAATAGTTAGACAAACTTGCATATCAAACAAATAAAACTGGCAGTGCACATCGAGCTTTCCAAAAAGGACACATGTGACACAAGGCAAGTACAACTTCTGGCAAATATAATCTCTTTACAAAAAATGAGAAAATAAGGGTACATAAGAGGATATATTATCATATAAGAACACGGAATTGTCACCAAGAGGAACACAACGAGGAAGAAAGGGGAGACATAAGTTATGCACATCTACCCAACAGAACCTACTCTTCCAGCTACCCTTGGCACGACCTAAATTGGGAGAGAGTGTGTGTGAGAGAGAGAGAGAGAAGTGACGACTGATAAAGGAATACCAGTCACCATACCTTTTCAAACGATAAAAATAGTGAAAACAAGGCAACACCGAGTGGTATTTTATGGGTGACACAGAAGACCTCGAAAGTAAGTACTTTCGACACAACATTAGGGCATAGTTGCACGAGATGAACTTTATAAAAACAAAGCACCTCCGATAAGAAGGAAGATGGAGGCAACCTTAAACCACAAACAAGATGTTGAAGATAAACCCCAACCTTACCAAACGGGTCATCAAGAATAGATGATGACGAAGGTGGAAGTTGAAAACCAAATATGTGAGACAAATGGTATTCATGCGTATATCGATCAAGCATATGGTTATCCACTTTAAAAACAATTATGGAGATGTCATCACTCGTGGCATCCATGATGTGAAAGTCAAAAGGGAATAAAAAATATAAAAGCTTCTAACAAACAAGGTTTATCCAATAAATAACAAGAAAAATTGGTTAAAGCATTTATTAAGGGCAATCCAATCAAAGCAGAAGAAATGATGTCCGATGGCGCAAGCATTTAATGCGACCCATGCTCAGGACGTTTCAGTACCAAAGGTGGATCTTCAAGTCTGAACGACAAAAATATTTGGTCAACATTCTTTTACCCTTCAACTGGGGTCACTTAATGGTGTACCCGGTTCGGTAATCCGAGAGAACCCAAAACCGGTTCGGTACTTAGAAGGTCGGACATGAAGAAACTACAGTCTGTCATGAATGAATCTAAGCTCAAGTAACCATGCACGAATCTTAGAACCATATCCCAGGAAACATGCAAAATACAGAGTAATAATATAATAAAAGGACAAAAAGTGTGACTGCTTACAAACCGGGTAATAAATGAAGAACTGGACCGAACTGTAAACCCATGGAACCCCGAAAAGCCTATAAATACCTCAGAGACACGTGAGAAAATGAGAAGCAAGAAACATTACACGTAACACAATAGAACTTTTTATTTCGCAGTCTAACTTAGACATCAGAGAACAATATCGGGGTTCAACCCTCGATATAGCTATTTGACCTAGTGTCTATCCATCTTATGCAAAGTGGATTCTCAGATGTTTATTAGACAAATATACCTCATAGATAAAGCTAAACATGCACATAGAGTTCACCATAACAAGTAACTTTGTTAATCCTTTTGGTTTTCTTACTCAAATAACATCCTAATTTTAACATAACCAATTGCAAATTTTTACTTATTACATGATCATTCAAAACGATAACTTGACACATATTCATCGTACCAAAAATATAGGATACACTTACAACTATTTACCCTTAAGACGATTTAGTCCTTAAAATCACGTCTTAGTCCATAAAATTCAAGTACCTTCTTTTTAAGCCCTCTTGACTCCCAAATGTGATTGGGCTTATCTTTATTTCGTCGCTTGTTTTCCTTGTTCAATATAATAGCTTTGGGTTCTTCAAATGATTTCATTTGAGGCTTTTCCTTTCAATGCTTATCAGTTTATCTCATCATTCTTATCCAAGTCCATAAATAGAAAATGTTTTAGTGGTTAAAACTCTAAGTTTTGGGATACCTACATATAACAAAGCTAAAAGTTAGTTATTATTTAAAAAAAAAAATTAATTGAGTTGTATGTCATCATCAAATTAGACAAGTTATATTTTACCTGATTTTAATATAAATTGAATAAAAATAAAACTTTAATGATAAAATATCTTCGTAGTTTTTTTTCTTTAAAATAGGAAGCCTGGAACCTAGTTACTATTTAATAGCATTAACCTTAGAAAATAATGAAGTTCAATAGTTCATGAGACTACCCCATTGGGGGTTATTGCGAGCCGATCGATAAAAAAGTAATATTACAAAATTAAGAATTATGCAATCCTTTGTGAACCGGTTTGCGCCCACAACCTGCGCTCATCTTAGATTGCATTAGGGATGAGCATCGGAACCAGGTACCCGCTTTTGGAACCAGAACCACCTTGGAACTGCTGGTTTTGGAACCGGAACCGCTTAAGGCCGGCCCGGTTCCGGTTTCTAAAGTTATGGAACCGCCTTAAGTGGTTTCGGTTCCGGTTCTCGTTTTTTCGGAACCGCTACCCGCTGGGTATCCGCCGAAACCGGTTTATATATATATATATATATATATATATATATATATATATATATAGAGAGAGAGAGAGAGAGAGAGAGAGAGAGTTAGGTTATTTTGTTTTCACTATCTATTGTGTGCATGTATGATTGATTCTGGACCAATCATTTTAGTTATTTTAAGAAAATAATTCATGCATATTACATGTTGAAGATATAATGGATATTAATTACATCTTCAGCATTTAATATGCATTAATTATTTTCTTAAAATAACTAAAATGATTGGTCCAGAATCAATCATACATGCACACAATAGATAGTGAAAACATTTGAACCTAACTCTCTCTCTCTCTCTCTCTCTCTCTCTCTCTATATATATATATATATATATATATATATATATATATATATATATATATATATATATATATATATATATATATATATATATATATATATATGGGGAGATGATCAAATGAGAACACCAAAAAGGTTGAGAGCGCGAGAACAATTCTGGACCAATCAATATATAAGGGCATACTAGTAATTGTATATTTTAATTAAATTAAAATAAAATAAAATTCAATCAAATTCCCTTAAATTTAGGATCAGTTACCAAAAAAAGAAATAAATATTCAATTTTTTTATTTTTCTTATTAATGGAATATAAAAAACATTTTTTCCAAAATTTATTTTAAAACTGAAAAAAAAAATTCTTAAAAAAATCAATACTTTTTCTCCTAATTCACATTTTTTTTTGTTAAAAAAGACGAATAGAAATCGAACACCAAATCAGTACATTTATATTCATAAATGATTTTTTTTTCAAAAAACCTGATACTACTCCAATTACAAATAAATACACATCAATTTACAAGTAATCCAATTTCTTTTAAAACAATTGAAAATAAAAAGAGTGTAAAAATTAGCATTTCTTCATAAAAAGAGTATCTCTAATCATAAATAAATATACTCATTAACACATGCTTACACTGTTATTCACAAATGAAAACACTGTTATTAACAAATAAGTACCATGTTATTTAGAATTGAATAAATGAATACCTCTAATCATAAATAAATACGTTCATTCACTGTTATTCACAAATGAATACACTGCTATTTACACATGAATGCACTGTTATTTCATACACTGTTATTCACACATGAATGCACTACTATTCACAAATGAATACACTGTTATTCATAGATAAATACAAATTTTCATTCTTCCATTTACTCTCACACTCCCTTCTTTTTCTCCTATCTTCGAGGTGCAACAAAACACCCCCACCAGAGGTGTTTGCTGGTGGTTTCCGGCGAGCCAATGGTAGCATCCCCCTCCATTTTCTCCCACTGTTTTACGACACACCAAGCAACCCAAACACCCTATGTTGTTGTTTTCTTTCTGCCTTTCTCCCCCTCTCATCGACAGTAACTGGAACAAGAAAACGAAGTGGTGAAGAGGTTGCTAGAATAGCCCCTGCCACTCCACTACTATGATGAACCACTAAATCGGTGGAGGTGCTCCATATTCTTCTTTCTTCGCTCCTGAAACAATTTCATACTTCCATTGTCAGATTCTAGATTATTAGACAAAGCCCAAACAAAATTCACTTGTTTTACAGGAAGTATATATAAGCATCAAAACATTACTCTAGACAACCAAATCAGAACATTTGAAAGGTAACATAGTCTATATGTCAATCCATCATCAATAAATATAAAAAACCTAGCATATAGCAATTTGCTCAATTTATTATCATCGAAAATTTCAACGTATCAGATTCAGAAAATCACCATATCAATCATGTACCTTCTGCTCTACCAAAATAACTTATTAGAAACTAACATAAGCAGCCTTCACGCAACATCTCATTCATAAAAAAAAAAGGAATTAAAGCAAATAGAACAAAACAATGAATAAGTAGTAGTTTGACGACCAATAGAGAGAACTAGCAGATACCAAATATGGTTTGGAAGAATCGTGAACCGAGATTGACAGAAATTGGTAATCGAATTTTTCTTCCATTTTCAAATGGGAAGATTTTGCTTCCCAAATTAGCAATAGCGATTGTTCCATTCCTGCTTCTACATATATCGTATATAAACCTAGCAAAAAGTGGGGAGGCCATGGCCCCCCAAGGCCTCTATAGGGTTCCGCCACTGGGTTAGGGTTTGGTTCTGAAGGGGTTTGCTGAAGCGAAAAAGGGAAATTGATAGAATGAGGAAGGTGGTAGAGAGATTGAAAATGGAGCTTTTCAATCTGTGTGAAATCGTCTTCATTATTATGTGGTCGATGTTCAAAGCAGGTAATGGAAGGGTTGGGGAAGGATCGTATGGAGTTGACGGCTCAATTAGGGTGTAAATGTTTGAATACGTGAGTGAGAAAGAGAGAGGGGGGAGAGAGATATTCCAACAACTTGACAAATTTAGGTTAACGTTTAATGACTATATTACCCTTTAGTCTATTAAAAATTTACAATCTCATCGCATGACTTTTAGAAATTTACAATTTCAGCTCAAGACTTTTATAAGTTATATTAGCCTTACATCGTAATATTTGAAGAGCTCAGATATGTTCTCACGTTCTTAACCTTTTTGGTGTTTTCATTTGATCCTACTCCTATATATATATATATATATATATATATATATATATATATATATATATATATATATATATATAAAATGATTGGTCGAGAATCAATCATACATGCACATAATAGATAGTGAAAACATTTGAACCTAACTCTCCCTCTCTCTCTCTCTCTCTCTCTCTCTATATATATATATATATATATATATATATATATATATATATATATATATATATATATAATTTCATATAAATATGTGTGTTACTTAGATCGGTTTAAAATATATATTGATCCGATTTTGTCCGTCTTTGGTCCAAATTGACTTGATTTGGATCGAACTAAATTAATGTTTTATCGACAAAAGTTAACAAAATTATTGAAACCGGGTTATCCGCTCCTGGAACCGGAACCGCCGGTTCCGGGACTGATTCCAAACATTTAAAAACTACCTAGAGCGGTTCCGGTTTCGGTTCTAACTTTCTAGGAACCGCCGGTTCCGGTACCGGTTCTCGCCAAATGAGGCGGGTACCCGCCTATACTCATCCCTAGATTGCATAGGAGCTCATACCACGTGTCCATATTTCCTATATTTATCAGAAGAAACCAATTACATTTTATATTAAAAACTAAAGTTTGGCAATAAATAAACTTTAGCTTTAATAAAAATAAAATAAAATACATCAAGATATTTCATTCATTTTTCTCATTAAAATAAGACCAATATAGTTTTATAAATATAAAATAGACTTCTAGTAAAGTATTTATTTTTAGTAAAATAAAAAATAATAATAAATTGTATTTTTTTAACAAAAATTAGTTTGGGTTTGGCTGCTAAGACCGGAGGGTATGAGAGGGAATCTTCCCTCACTTTTTGTGGGTCATACCCCTATTTCCCTCACTTTTTTCTTTCCCTCGCCTAAAACTCAAGGAATGCGTTGGAAGCTCTTCCCTCATTTTTTTTTATGATTTATAATTTTTAAATTAACACTAAACATAAAATTTAATTAAAAATAAAAAGCATTTTATTAATTAAAATAAAACTTACATTAAACCTAAAATTTAAAAAACTAGAAAATTAAAAAAAAAAAAAAAAAAAACACAAACTAAAAATCAAACAAACCAACAACGACCTACGGAAAATATTTTTTCAGATTTTTTTCCCTCTTCTAAATCACAAGCTCGAGAGCCAGTCCCGAGAGATGATCGATGTTTTCCATCAAAAACTTCATATCCTCCATTCCTTGTCTCTCCGCCCGCTCCTTTTTCCTTGTTTCTTCTTTTTCTTTGTCGAAAGTCAAACGTTCGGAGAAATTGAGATTATATTGATCAAACGACGATGTTATTTTTCACATTTCGTCAATGTCCACGTTGAAATCAGATGCACCCGAAGAAGTCCATTTTCCCTTTCTCTTCGCTTTGTCCCTACCCAATGGGCAGACAATTTCTTCTAGCTCGAGTTCGTCGTCCTGATTTAAATCTAGACCGACCCGAGCATCGGAGGAGGTTGTATAACCATTAGAGCCCGTTTTCGTTCTCTTTGATTGTTGGACTCCAAAAATAAAATTTTGCTCGTATTTTTTCCACCTAGAACATCGGACCAATAATTTCCAACAATCATGCCACTTGAATGGTTTTCCGACTTCCTCAAGGTAAAACTGCAAAGCTTCTTGAAGTATTTCTTCATCGCCTTGGCCGTTTTTTCGTTGGGTTTTTAGGTTGCTATACAACCCGTTTATTTTTGAAACCATATTTGCTATTTCTCGAAACTTCGAATTCAGTTGATGTTTCGTATGGTAGTCGTCACCTTTTTCTAGCTCCTCTTGAAACCGTTCTAAAATGCGAAACCAAAAATGTTCTCCCGGTTGTGCGTTTCCTTGAATCGAATCTTCAGAAATGTCAGCCCAAGCTTTAACCAAAACTAGCTCTTCGTGTGGAAGCCATGTTGTCGGATTTTGTCTTCTCGGTTGTGCGACACCCTCGCACGCTTGTTTTTTCCCTTTACGTCTTTGTGGGGGTGGTGTTGGTTGAGTATCGGGAACCATGTCTTCTTCTTCCGAGTCATCCAACCCATCGACAAGTTGGCGTTGTTGTTGGGTTTGGGTTTGGGGTTGAGGTTGATTTGGCGATTGTTGATCTGGAAACACAACAAAGTTTGAAAATATTTGTGGCGAAACATTTGGAACTTGCATCGGGTAATATTGTCCAACATTTTGGTCTTGGAATTGTAGTGGGGATTGAGTGGGAGCATTGAGTTAGGGGCGATAAACTCCTTGTGGTGATGAATCGATAGCAAAAATGTTTCGAGATGAGATGTTTAAACTCGAACCATGACTTTTTTTCCTTCGATCGGAAGTTAGGGTTTGATTGTTGGGATTTATTTTTTTTAGAAGAAAATAGAGAGAATAGAGGGTTTGTGTGAATGTTATTTGATGCTAAATAGTTGTGTAGTTATAGATGTTTAAAAAGGTTTAAAAAATGGATTTAAAACCATTTAGCCGTTGCAGCAAAAAAAATATATTTGTTTTTTTACCGTTAATCAACGGTTGAATTTAAAAAAAAAAAAAAATTGTAGCCAATCACAGTCGGAGTGAGAATGCAGGAGAGGCTCCCTTAACTTGTTCCCGCGCCACCCTTCCCCGCACCAACGGTGCGGTGTTCTGCCGCCCGGGAAGCTTCCCGCGGGTCTTCCCTGCAACCATTCTATCCGGCCTAATGGGGGTAAAAAATTGGTTTGGGTTGGATTGTATAGGTGGAAGAGAGAAAAATTAGTTTTTTATAGAAAAATTGGGTTGGATTGGATTGTTAATGGGAATAGTTAAAGTATCGTAAATTGAAAAAAAATTTAAAAATTGATATTTTAGACAAGGGTTTTATCGGAAAAATCTCATTATTTTGAAAATTTTTTTAATAAAGTTTTAAAAAAATATTTTTGAACAAAAAAATCTCATTATTTAAATTTTTTTTACATAATCTATCATTTCTTGTTTAAAAAAAGACTTTTTCCTTTACTTAGACTAAATATTAAATATTCTGTTAATAAAGAACTTTTAAGATTTTATTAAAACAAATTTCAAAATAATAAAATTTTTCTGCATTAAACCATTTTATACAAAAGGAGAATTCATTAAGGCGTGTGTTAAAGTTGGACAAAACAAGCAACGTGTTTTGACTTTGAAGACTTGCTGGGACATTAGGGTTTTAGAGACTATGGCGTCAGGGTTTTAGGGACGCTGATGATGAAGCATTCGTTTTATGGTGCTCGATATCATCCCTCTATCTTTGATATTCTTGATGCCCGTAAGTGTTTTTCTTCACCCATATTCTTTAATTGTTTTTCTACATTTGCTGCTTCCAACAACCGAAATTGTAAAGAAGGTACTAAAATCAAAACCCTAGAAGATGCAGTTTATACGTTTAATCATATGTTCTATCGTAATCCTGTTCCCCCTATCCAAGAATTTACTAAGGTCTTAGCTTTTATTGTCAACAAGAAGCATTATGCTGCTGCAATTTCTCTGATTAATAAATATGACTTCTTAGGAGTCGACCCTTTTCTAAAGCCCACCATTTATGTCTTCAACATCGCAATCAATTGTTTCTGTCACTTGAAAAGAGTGGATTTAGGATTCGTTGTGCTGGGGAAAGCTACGAAACTTGGCTATGTTCCTGATTGTGCGACATTTAATACACTCATCAGGGGACTCTGTGCTAACGATAACCTTCATCAAGCAATCAATTTATTCAAACAAATTGTGGAAAATGGGTTTGAACTAAGTGTAGTAACTTATGGAACATTGATAAACGGTCTTTGCAAATCAGGAAATACTAATGCTGCTATCCAATTGCTCAGACAGATGGAAACATCTACATGTAAACCCATGATTATCCAGTATAGCACCATCATAGACAGCCTCTGCAAGAATAAACAATTCGAAGAAGCTTTGAAGCTTTTTTCTGAAATGAACACAAAGGGCATTTCACCAAACGTGGTAACTTACACTTCCTTAATCCACGGTTTGTGTAATTTACACTCTTGGAAAGAAGCGATGAGATTGTTAAGTGAAATGCTTGCTAGAAACATCTCACCTAACGTACACACATTTACCACTTTACTAAATGCTATGTGTAAAGAAGGGAGAGTAACTGAAGCCCAAATTTTACTGACATTGATGATCCAAAGAGGTGAAACCCCCAACACTGTCACATTCAATGCACTGATGGATGGTTACTGTTTACTTGGGAAAGTAGACACTGCTAGAAAGCTGTTTGACTCCATGGTTGACCAAGATTGCACGCCTTCGGTTATCAGTTACAATATCTTAATCAATGGGTACTCTGAAACCGAAAGAATTGATGAAGCCTTGAATGTTTTTCAAGAAATGTCCAAGAAAGGTACTGATCCTACTCTTATAACATACAATATACTCATTGGTGGTTTATGTAACGTGGGCAGACTTGATAAGGCACTTATGCTTCCTGTTGAAATGAAAGCTCATGGTTTAAATCCAGATATTGTGAGTTACAATACTATATTAGATGCACTTTGTAAGAACAGAAGACTTGATGAGGCACTAAAGTTGTTTAAAAATCTTGATGGTGATGGTGTTGTTCCTGATATTGTTACATGCAATTGCCTGATTGATGGCATGTGTAAATCTGGGGAAACCGATCATGCATATGAGTTCTTTTTAGGTCTTTCTGCTAGAGGCTTGAAACCTAATGTTCGTACGTATAACATTATGATTGATGGATTTTTGAAAATGGGTGAACTTGATAAAGCAAATATGTTGTTTCTTGAAATGAAAGAAAATGGTTGTCCTGCAGATGAGATTACATATAAGATTATGGAGCAGGGATTTCTGAGAGTGAATGAAACGAGTAAAGCTGTTGACTTTATGAATGGATCTATTGAGACAAGTTTATCTGTGGATGCAATGAAGTTGCTAATTAGATTGTTGTCAACCAAGGAGTTAAAGGATTCTTCCAGCTAACCTTGTATATGTTGGGATTAATTTGCAAAAAGAAGGAAAGTTGAAGGGGCGAAAGTGAAATTTTGGAAATAGAATTGGGGTTTTAAAATACTTTCCATGTACATAAGGTATAGCAGCAGTTTCTAACTTTCTTTTAAGTTTTATAAGTTTATTTTTTTTACATGATTATGTTAGGGAATTGTGTTTAACACCAAATTAATTTAGTTCCAAAAAAAAAAAAAAAAATTAAAGTTATACTTTTGCGATTTCAGTTATTTGTTTTTACCCAAAATGTTAAAGTACGTGTGGTTTTGAAAATAGTATTTTTACACGGTTTTCGGTTTCCATAAAATCACTTATTTTTACTTACTACAGAAGTTATTATAGCGACTTAAAGTTGTAACAAAAAGTTTGGCAAAACTGATTCTGATTATTTCTTATAGGGAATAATTATATTTGACCAAACAAGTAATGAGTTAACGTGAAAGTAAATGTAAGTTATGCCTCAAAACATGAGAAAGTCTTACTACGGTGAGCATTTGGATTGGACCGGACCAGACCAGTTTTACAGAAATTGGTGGACCTCAGACGGGACGAGTTGATGCTTATCGGGTCCGGTTCTTGGTTCTTGGACGTAAAAGTAAGCATTTGGACCGTACCGGATCGATTCTTGGACCAAACCTATTTTGCAGAACTTGGTGGACCTTGGACCGAATCAATAGAGGCTTACCAGGTTCGGTTCCCTGGTTCCCAGTCTGATCTGGAGGTCCAAATCCTCACCCCTAAGTTTTAGAGGGTGTTTGGGATTTTATTTTGAACCACAAAAGGATTTTTAGGTAAAAAACTATTTGATTTATGGTGCTGAGAAAATGAGTTTTTTTTTTTTTTTTTTTTTTTTTTAATATTATTATTATTAATGTTTGGATTAACTTTTGTGGTGGAAAAAATCAATAAGTCAATAAGTTGTTTTTTTTAAAGTATTTGTCTTTAGGGTTATTTGATAAAGCCTGCTAGATGCTGATTCGGTTAGAACGGACTAAGTTAGAAGCTAACTGGGTTAAAGGTTGCGACCAAATCAGAAGCGAAAATGGATGCCAAACATGCTGACGAAGGACCTCTGACACGGAAGAGTAAAACTCAAGCAGGAGCTTTTTTTATCAGACCGGATCAGGAGAAAAATGATGGGCTCGGTCAAAAATTAGGACCGAGTCAGAAGGTCTCGAAGCAAATCAAACATGATGTCGGAAAATGTGGACCTAGTCTCCTAGCTTTGGACTCGATTAGAGCTTTCATCAAACAACGCCTTAGCTTATACACCATCCGTCTCATATTTATAGTCCACTTTTGACTTTAAATATTTTTGTTTTTTGATATATAATACTTGATGTAAAATATATGAAAGGATTGTATTTTAAATGTCTTCTCATTGTTATAAGTTTTATCAAATAATTTTGTTAAGCATTGGAGTTATTGAAACTAATTCGACATTTCTGTTAATAATTGAAGACTTTTTAGTCTTGATATATATATATATATATATATATATATATATATATATATATATATATATATATATATATATATATATATATATATACACATTACAGCCCCACCTAAGCTTAGGTACTAAACTCTTTAAAATATGTCGTTTTAACATGCTAAATATACCCAATTTGCTTTCACTTGGTAAATATATCATTTTTCATAATATTTCTTTCTTTCATTATCGTTTTATCATCTTCATTTTCTTTCCTCAATTATCGTTTATTACTTCATCCAAGTGAACATTACTAAACCCTAAACCTAAACCTAAACCCTAAACACTAAAGCTAAACCCTAAACCCTAAATCTAAACACTAAACCCTAAACCCTAAACCCTAAAAACATAAACCTAAACCCTAAACTCTAAACCTTAAAGCCTATTGTGTCGATCTTGAATTTACATCTTGAAGTATTAATCGTGAATCCATTAACCGTAATCTTTATATAGTAAAACAATGTATTTTCAAGAGGTTTAGTACCTAAGCTTAGGTGGGGTTGTAATGTATATTCCCTTTTCCCTCTCTTTCTCTCTCTCTCTCTCTCTCTCTCTCTCTCTATATATATATATATATATATATTGATTCAGAAATAGGACATACAAAGAAACTTTTTGAGGAAAAGCTTACCTAACAAGCTAAGCTAAAGGATATATATATATATATATATATATATATATATATATATATATATCCTTTAGCTTAGCTTGTTAGGTAAGCTTTTCCTCAAAAAGTTTCTTTGTATGTCCTATTTCTGAATCAATAACATACAAAAGCTTTAAAGATTACTTGCACTTTATGGTGATTGATTCATGATTGTTATTCTAATCCTGCACTCATCATTTCGTTTTGGATTTCACAATTGTTATCAAAACCAAATCTTATTATAACACATAAAAATATTTAAGGTCAAAGTTGAAGAATAAAGACTTCAAAAGTCAAAAGTAGGCAATAAATATGAGATAATGATATTATATGTTTTAAGGGGTATTTGTCTTTTACAATCTAAAAAGTTATAACGACTTTTGAAAAGTTAGAAATCCTAACTTATTGAAATCTCATTTTTTGAAGGGGTTAATGAGAAGTTATTTTAAAAGTCATTTTATATTGCCAAAAACTTTTTTGACTTGCTGGTTTTTCAAAAAACCAATAAGTCAATTAGTTGTTTTTAAATGAAATCTCAAAGACCCTCTTAATTAGACGGTGGATCACAAGTAAAGAAGAAAAGGGTCGCATGAGAAGAGGGGAAGGACAAGGTGTCTTCACCATGACGAGATCTTCATCTGGCATGGCCGCCTACCAGGGCCCTCTAAGGGCTGTGTGGTGTTCTCGTTCGGGCTGTAGTGCCAAATCAGCACCCTGCAACAAGCTGCGAGGCCATAACACATAGCCCTAGTAGTGTAGTTTCTTTTCTTATCTAGTGATGTATAGCAGGAGACACAATTAAAAGGATTTTAAACCATATAATGCAAGTTTATAATGGATTGATTATTGACTTCCCTTGCTGGTGATGTCTCTTTTTTTTCAAATTTTTGGTGCAAATCATTGTACTCTTTTTTACTCATTGTTCTATTGATATAACAATTCTATTTTGTGTTGAACTAATATTATTATAAACTATTTAGATCCTTGGGTGTTGACTTTCTCTTAGTTTTGACTTCAGTCGTCTAAATTGATCAAATGATAAGTTAGTATAGTTATTTTCATCCACATTTACTAAAATTGGTATCTGAGGATCCACGGTTAGTATTAGTTTATTGGGATTATTTTATCAAGTGATTAATGATGTCTACTATGAAATATGATGTCCTATTGTTGGATCAAAACACTAGGTTTCTTTTGTGGTAAGTAAATATGTGAGGTGTATTGATACAAATGGATTTACACAAGGCGCTTTTGGGCTCGATTTATGGTCTTGAGATGAAAATTTTAACATTTTTATCCCAATTTTCTTTGCACTTGTCTAATGATGTTTTGTAGGATTTATTGAAAGAAACTTTAGCGGTGACGTTGTGGTTAAAGTTGAAGCAATTATTGATAACTAAAAGCTTAGTAAACAGGTTGCATTCTAAAGCAATGATTTTTAAATCTCAAAATGACTGAGGGTATTCTCTAGTCGAACATATATCCTCAAATACTTAGTTGACAACTTAGAGAATATGGATGTTGATGCAAACTCATAATCCGGTCATCAGGTCTTAGTTTCGAATCTGGATCATGGATCTGAGGTGAATGTCGTTTGCAGGTTCCCGACTAGATTCCTAGTGGCAATTAGGTAACAAAATCGTTAAAATTGTCCCAAGGCACGTGCCATCGGAGCAGGCTCTGGCGATCATGTTAGATCAAGTAGTATGAGGAGATGGTTTCTCCAGGCATGAAAGAACCATCTTGGTGAGGCAAGGGTATGTATCTGTAATAGGGAAGTCCCCTCTCCATAGAGGAGAACATGTTATATTTATAGGGGAACATTAGGTCAAGAGGAATTAGGTCAGACCTTGGGCCAGCCCAATTCAGGCCCAACTAGCCAAGGGTTAGGCGAGGTCGCCAGGCAGGCGAGGCCGTCTGGCAAGGCCGCCAGGCGGTCACGATGTACTGTATGGCTCTGCTGCCAAATAGTATAGTCGTGTAATGCTTCCAGGAGGTAAAATTGTGTTGTGTGGGCCACGCCAATGTACCCAATACCATCAAGTCCCCCAAGACCATTTTAATTCATTTGCAGCCAATTGCATTGGACTGGATACAATCATATAAGCCATATGTCATCAGATGTTGTATATGTTGATTAGGATTTTGCATTAATTTTATTGTCCTGTTTTCATGGATCTTACTCATTTGCTTGATAGTGTCATCTAGTGTCACTCTTATTTTAGGTTTTGACAACTTTGGATTCAAAAGAAAAAATGAAACATATTACAGGTGGTGGTTCAAGTGGTGTGAAAGCCAAATGTTTAAATTCTAGAGAAACAATGATGGATAGAGGTAAAAACTCTCAATCCTCCGATATAGCGAGATACAAGTCTAAAGGCAAAAGGAAAGGTTTACAATTATAAGAAAGGATATACGACCCATATATGTTTTAAGTTGAAGAATAAAGAAAATGAGAAAGCATCGACAAATGGTCAAAGTTGGTTGCATTGGAGAACTTGCAACACTTAATTCAGATGATGGGGATTTTGTCGAGAGACATGAGACCTCGGGCTTTTGTTAGATTTGGATCAAACATGTATGTTTGATGACCAATTTTCGATGGAATAGATAAAAGTTGCAGTGTGGTAACGCGGGAGGGATAAGTCTTCGAGAACTAATATATTTTCCTTTGTTTTTGTTAAACGATTTTCAATGTTTTAGAAAAAGACATTATGGATTTGATGAAGCGATTTTATGATTATGGTTTTATCTCGAATGAATGTAATTCTTCTTTTTCTTACGTTGATTCCTAAATTTTCTAACTTGCTTTTTGTTAAGGATTATCGGCCTATCATCCGCATTTGGCAATCAATATAGAATTATAGCTAAGTTGTTAGCTAGCTAATTAACTAAAGTAATCGATAATTTTGTTAGTGTTAACAGACGACATTTATCAAAGTATATATCCTTGATGTTTTCAAAGTTCATATCCTTGATATCCTCTTGATGGCGAATGAGTTAATATAATGGTATAGAAGTAAGAAATTTTTTTATACATTTGAAGAGGTTAAATAGAAGTTGAGCATCAGAAGTTGGTTTTATACCTTTGAAGAGGTTAACAAAGGTTATGTTTTGATCAGAAACAATACTACATGTACAACTTTTAGACACGGCTTAGTGAGAATATGTATGTTTGATGAAGTTATCTGACCCTATAGGATTGTTAAGTATGTTCATGAACTCAAACATAACTTAATATCTCTCATTTCTCATAATGAAAAGCATACAAGTTTTCTGGTAAAGATGGAGTTATGAGGGTAATCAAAAATGGTTTTGGTACTCAAAGGCCAAATGAAAAACTTCAAATATATATTTCCTTGATGAGAAAATGATAGCGAGTGATGTAGTTATTGTCCAGACGTCCCTATATGCTCGTGTTTTGGCAACTTTAACTAGGTCAATGAGTTTTCAAGGCATGTCTGAACTGAGTCCAATAGGACTACGTGGTGAACAAATGTAGCATCCCAAATTTCCAATAAAAAATTTCATTTTTAAGTAACGAAATCATTTCCATAAAACATAAAATTCCAATCACATTTGTTTTCAAAATCCATAACATCAGACAATTATTCATAATATCAGAGCGTCCCCAATAAAACGCCAGAGAGTACATGTTGCACCATCATGTCGAGCTCTTTCCCTTAGATCCTGAAGTACCTGAAACAACCAACAATTGTAACCTAACGCTTAGTGAGTTCCCCATAACATACCCCACACAATCCACATAATCACATAAACCATATTAGCCATATAAGCTACATAAGCCACATCAACCACATAAGCCATACATATAAACATATAAGGATGCCATGGAAACCCTCCAAGGCCTTACATCAGATGTCACCGGAACCCCCATGTGGTCTTAACCCACTGCAATAGGAACCCCCACATGGTCTTAACTAGGGATGAGTTATAAAACCGAAAACCCGGACCGGAACCGGAACCGGCATAACCGGAAAATGTTTAAAC
Organism: Lactuca sativa; assembly: GCF_002870075.4. NCBI lineage: Eukaryota > Viridiplantae > Streptophyta > Magnoliopsida > Asterales > Asteraceae > Lactuca > Lactuca sativa. The sequence goes on from NC_056624.2 coordinate 201,193,384, forward strand.
GATCCGGGTATTGGGTTCCAAATTTAGTCTTATCCGGGTTTCGGGTATCTCGGGTACGGGTCCAACGGGTCCGGGTATTCCGGGTAAAAAAACCGGAACCGGTTTTTGGAACCGGATATGTAAAAAAACCGGAACCGGGTTTAATGGTCCGGAACCGATTTTTGTACGTTTTATAAAGTTTTTATATAGCAAATATAAATAAATATGTAAAAAAGATTATAAGTTGATGGGTATTTTATCATAATCTATATAAGTTTTAAAAAATAAATATATTTTTGGTATAAAATTTGTATAAAAAATAGTGTCGGTTAAAGATGAAATATTATTTATTCAATTTTTTATCTAAAGAAAATGGATGTAGGATTGAAGATGGTTGTTTATCATAATCTCAATTTGCATATGAGCTCTTGTAACAACAACAACAACAACAACAACAACAACAACAACAACAACAACAATAATAATAATAATAATAATAATAATAATAATAAAAACATTGAAGTAATGGAAAACTCACAGATATGAAGCATGACATTCATCTGACAAAATCTCAATCTATCTCTCATTCCCCTCTCTAGTAAACTTTATTTGTAAAAACCATACTTTATATGTAATATTAATATTAGATAAATTGTTATAAGTTTGGTTTTATATGTTAAACAATGGTTTAATTAACAATGGTGATTTTGTCATTTGTAGGAAATTTTGAAAAATTGGTTTATGGTGTTTTATTTGAGTGAATTCGACTATATAATAGTGTATTTGATCAAAAAAGTGAAATCAAAAGTTTTATTATTTTTAGTATCAACTTGTTTTGTTGGCTTATTGAGTTAAAGTTCTATAAGCTTTTAGCCTATTTATAGTGGATATTTTACAAAAGGTTATATATTCATTTTGTTGTTTAATTATTCTAACTATTTTTTTTAATTAGAACATTTAATCATGTTACATTTAACTCATCCCTATAAACGTACAATATATTAGAATCACATAACTAAAAGCTCATATTTCACATTAATATTAAACCAACTTTGTTATATCACGTTACTTAAAAACAAATCAATGTCGTCAATAATCTAAATGTAAATTTTTGTTTATTATTATTTTTTATAACGGTTGAAAGATTATGCGATTGAGCTAATTACAAATAATAATAATAATAATAATAATAATAATAATAATAATAATAATAATAATAATAATAATTCCGGGTTTTCCGGTTCTAAACCCGTTTTACCCGGTTCCACCTTACCCACTTTCCTATTTCCGGGTTTTTCGGTTCTAGACCCACTTTACCCGGTACCGTACCCGGAACCGAACCGGAACCGGTTCCTATATACCGGTCCGGATTTCGGTTCTAAAAAATCTTGTTAAACGGTTCCGGGTTTTCCGGGTCCGGGTCCATCCGGTCCGGGTTTGGACCCACTTTCATCCCTAGTCTTAACTACCTGCCATGGGAACCCCCATATGGTCTTAGCTTACCACAGAAATGTCATCTAAGCTGAACATGCAAACATACTAGGATACCATGGAAACCATCCAAGGTCTTACACCAAATGCCATGGGAACCCCCACATGGTCTTAGTCCACTGCCAGGGGAACCCCTTGGGGTCTTCCATGCGAGTATCACAAGGACAACTAGCATATCACATATCACGCAATCAACTAGCATTCCACATAACACATAATGGGCCGGCCTTGGTGCCTTCGACCAATTGGTATGGTGACTCACCTCAAATGCAAACTGTAGTTGAATAGATCCAAGCTCCGAGTATCAGTTGTGTCACTTCCCTGATTATAAACAACTCCTTAGATACACCTTAGCCCTCAAACCCTCAAAAGTCAACGCTCCAAGTTGACCTAACTCGTCGAGTTACCCTTTAACTCGCCGAGTCCACTCTGAGTCAAAATCGCAATATTGCGATCCAACTCGTCGAGTTCCTTCGTTTTGCAACAGAATTGGGGTAACCCCAGCCCAACTCGCTGAGTTCCCCTGTGAACTCGTCGAGTTCTCCAGTCTGTCAACCCACTTAATGCATTAAGCCCTTTTTCTTGAATCCAAAGGTTCCAAACCTCATATCCCCATCCATAGAGATGCCTAGAAGGGTAAAGTTTCCAACTTTTTCCCCAAGGATCATCTAATAAGCTCTAAACCCAAACCCTAGTTCCTTTAAGGAAGGTCTTGACCCATTAAGCCCTTAAACTCTCATCCCAACGTCCCAAAACACAGATTTGATGTCCAAAGGTGGACAAATCACGTAAAGTTTCTATCTTTACTTCCATGCATACTTGTAACACTCTCTAGGGTCCATAGTATGCTTTCTAATGAACGTATTGCATGAATGGGAATGGAGGCCATTAAAGTTTGCAACTTTAAGCCTCAAGATACCATGGAGGGGTCAGATCTAGCTTAACAACCCCTGGAATCTATTTCTTTTGAACAACTCAACCCAAGATCCCAAAATCATGCTTAAAATTCAAAAGATGAGATCTAATAAGCTACATGTCATGGTTATGACTTTATACCTCAAAGATGTGGCCCTTGATGTAGAGTTTTTAGATCCAAGTTCACTCCTCCAAGCTTGATACTTCTCTCTTCAAAACCTCCTTCAAAGATCTCAAACAATCACTCAACTCTCACAAAACTCAATGCACAAGGGGGGAGGCGATTCTAGGGTTTTCTCTGGGCAAGGAGGTTGGTAAAGATGCCAGCCCTAGAGGTTAAGTCCTTTAAATAGGGTATAATGCCCGAAAATTAAGGTTTTCATTTCAAGCGTCAACTCGTCGAGTTGAGGCTCCCCAACTCATCGAGTTGGGTGCTTAATCTGCATGTTCAAATAGATCCCTACACGACGAGTTGGAGCTCCCCAACTCGTCGAGTTCTAACCTAGAACCCCAAAATGTTGACAAATAACTAATACATGGACCAAGCGTTACAAAAAAAAGGTTCCAATTTAAAGTTATGTGAAGATTGTGTACATGGAAAGGTAAAACAAGTTAGGTTTGCAAGTGATGATCATACTACACAAGGATCACTTGACTATATCCACTCGGATTTATAGGAACCAATGTAAGTTGTTTTAAAATGTGGAGATTGTTATACGCTTTTGATCATTGATAATTTCTCAAGAAAGTTTTGGTCTTTCTCTTTAAAGCATAAGAGATACTTTTTCTACTTTTAGACACTAGAAAGTTCAGGTTGTAAAGCAACTAGGATTAGTGGTAAAATATCCTCATATATATATATATATATATATATATATATATATATATATATATATATATATATATATATTGTCAAAAGGAACGGATCAAACAACATCGTACGGTGGTCTATACACCTTAACAAAATGGTGTAGTTGAAAGGATGAATCAGACCATAATAGAGAAGGTATGTTGTATGTTATCTAACTCCAAATTGCAAAAGTCCTTTTGGGTAGAGTTTGCCTCGACCGCTTGTTTTCTTATCAACTTGTCCTCGTAAAGGAAAATCGAGAAGAATACTCCATATGAGCTGTGTTGCAGGAAACTTGCAAATTATACAGAGTTAAAACCATATGGATGTCCAACTTATACACATGTTGAAAATGGGAAGTTAGAACTGAGGATAATATTATTTGTATTTTTTACTTATGTATAATATATGGGTAAAATGATACAAGTTGTGGAATTTTGATTTTAAGAAATTTATTATCTCAATGGATGCTACTTTTTTATGAGATTAATATGATTCAACGACTCATTGACTCTCCTATTAATACAGATGAATCACATGAAGCAAGTAAAGAAAAGGCTCAAACTGAGGTGGAGCTTCTTACTTTACCTACTATCATTCTAAGTATAGTTGAGCATCAAGTGTATTCCTCGTCAAAAGCATATTGTTGAAAATTCATCATTTTCACAACCACAAGCTGTTACTTCGTATAATGCAAGAGATGGTTCGTGAAGACAAATTTCATCTCTTCGGAGGTTTGCTCGTGCTGATTTTATTGCTTATACGCTTACTATTGTAGAAGATATTAATCCAATAATGCATCCTGTAAAAGTTTGACAAGGTTATTAAGTTTGAAGGCTCAGAAGATTGGATGAATTCAATGCATAATAATATGGAATCTTTGCAAAAAAATGGTACTTAGGAGTTGGTTCCTACTCCAAAAGTGAAAATCCAATTATATGACATATATTATCTAGTTATTAAACATACTTCCATTCATGTATTCTTAGGATTCTTTGTTTCTTATGGTTATGGATTAGAGAACCTTGATGTTACTACAATGTTCTTAAGTGGTGAGATTGAGGAAGAGAAGTTTATGCAACAACCTGAGGGATTGTAGTTCCAAGGAAGGGGTACTATGTGCATAATTTGAATAAATCTCTTTATGACCTTAACTAGTCTCCTAGACAATTATATAGGAGATTTGATTTATTTAGGAGTAATCACAAATTCAAAAGGTGCACCTATAATATCAATGATATTACAAAAATTGTGATGGTTTGATGGCATACTTACTAAATTACTATTATACGTGGATGACATGTTGATCACAACAAAATATATGATGGAGATTCGGAAATTAAAACTAGTTAAAGCTAATTTTGAAATGAATGACTTGGGAGTTGCTAAAAAGATTATAGGTATGGAAATCGTACGTAACATGAGCTCTAAAGTGGTGCAACTTTGTCAGAAACATTTTTGAGAGAGTCATACAAAGCTTCAATATGCTTGAAGAAAATCTTGGCTTATGTTTTGCATGGTTAGTAGATATATAGCTAATTCATGGAAAGAACATTTACATTGGATATTTCGTTATTTGGGTGGTATGTCGTCTATGTGTCAATATTTTAGTAAATCTAACAATGAGGTACTTATATATGTTGATTTCAATTATGATAAAACTTGGATAAATGATGTAACGTCCGTTTTACAAGATGCCCTTCATTAGTATAAAATGATGAATTTAGGAATTCTGTTCCTACATTGATTGTATGTGAGCTACGCCGAGTGTAGGGATGTTTACGCTAAGCGTAGCGCCACAGTTTGCACAAAACCCTAAATTCCGGGTTTAGGCTCTATTTAAGCATCTCTAACTATTAGGTCTTCTATGTATCAACCTCTATCATCTAAAGAAAGAAACCCTAGCCTTCATTTCCCTCTCCTCCCTCCTTTTGCTTGTTGTAGGTGCCATTTTGAGAGTGTTCAAGGAAGTTCACTATTCTTTGCAGCTTGTGTGAGTGTCTCTAAAAAAGATCAATCTTCTTGTGCATCTTGTGGACCTTTGTAAGTCATCAATATCCCAACTTTATGAATCAAGCATTCCAGATCTGTCAAATTATGGTCTTTAAGTCCCTTTTTATGGTTTTGGTTGGAGTTCAAGGAAGAGCTCTAGATAGAGCTTGCAACTTTATCATTGTTGAATGTCCTTGGAGTGTTCTATCTTTTGTATCTAGATTTTGGACTTGTTTTGGAGTCATGTATGGGTTCAAGTTCATACTTTCACCATTTTTGACCTAGAAGGGCGTAGGACATGCATGGGGCAAGCATGTCCATAAAGTTTCGATTTTTATGAGTCCTTTTTTAGTATATTGAACTTCTGTAAAGTTTTGGATTTTGTCTCAACAGATTAAGAGCTTAACCAAAACGTTATTTCTGTGAACAGTGTATACTAAGTGTAGCATTATGCTAGGCTGAGTGTAGGGATGAAGAAATCCAACTATTTTGTCTATTAGGGCTACACTTAGCGTAGATGAGCTATGTCAAGCGTAGGCCTACTCTAAGCATAGGTATGTGTTATGCTAGGCGTAGCAAAAAAGAGTTGACTTGTAACTCCCTGACTCTCAGGTACAAACTTTACAGTCTTATATTCATTTTTAAGGTCTAATCTTCGAGTAGGAATGGTTTTGGCCACGTGTTTTAAGTGACCAACTCGATGAGTTGGAGGACACGACTCGACGAGTTGGAGCTGGAGGATGAAACCCTAATTTCCAGGGTTTTGCACCCTATTTAAAGGGTCATTAGCCTCCCTTACAACCCTCCTTGAGCTCAGAATCCCTAAATCGTATTTACTCTCAATATTTGTGTGTTATTAAGCTTGGAAGGTGGATCTTGGTTAGAAGAGCTTGAAGAGCAAGGAGCTTGGAGCAAGGAAAAATTGTAGATCCGAATTCTACTCCATCTTAGCATCACTTTGAAGGTAACGATTCGTTACCTTGACTTCCTTCTACCTAGATCTCTCCATGCTTGAGATTAGGGCCATTTTAGCATGTTGGTGATTCATTTCGGGTGTTGGGCATGATCTGAAGTTGCAACTTCAGATCTAGGCACATCTTGGTCCTTAAAACCATAAAGCTTCAGGCTTTAGTAAGATAATTCCTTTTCCTCACCTAGAACCTCTTCTTTAGCTTGATTTTGACCCTTGCACCTTGCATGTATGTAAAGCTTGCAACTTTACGTTGGAAGTATGTCCTAGGAGCTTAGATCTGCGATATGGGGCCTTAGTGGCTTATAAAAATATGAATGGAGAAAGTACTGAAGAGACTCGACGAGTTGCATGGCCAAATCAACGAGTCGGATGAAGATTAGCCTTTGAGGGTTTTTGCATGAACACAACGAGTCAGCAGGACGACTCGACGAGTCAGTTAGGGTTTTCTCGACTTGTGTACACGCATGGACCCGAAAATACCATGCAGTTATTTGATTTTGTGATATGTTAGAACAGGATGCTAGTATTATGCTAGGGATCTTCAGTAATTGCATGATAGAATTGCATGATTGTATAATTCTTAATAGCCTAGGGTTTTCCTTATAGGAAATTGACATCATTACTTTAGTTGCTTAGTGTATGCATCACGACCATACTTAATTAAGATCTTATAGCCTGAGAATGTTTGATTTGGCCTTATTTCATGTTCTTGTTTGATGAAGGGCTTAGGGTAGGATCAGGTATTCAAAAGTATATAGGGTTCAATGTTATGTATGGCTAGCATACACAAGTGCTGCAGGGTTGGTGGAAGTTTCATGGTGGGTTATGCGAGGTCGGTAGGCCAGTATGAGATATTTAACATTCCTCTAGGAGTGAGGATTGAGCTATCACCATGCATATGTATATTGTTAGGGTGTTGTGATGATACTTGAGACAAATATGGGTAGGTGTGGAAGGTAGTATGGGCCCGTACTACCGAAAGCACAAGACCCATACGCGTAGCAAGGATGTCACAACCACTAGGATTTATTTAAAAGTTAGTTCCCTGTTATTTGTGCGGATTATCTGATATCTTCCTGGTGTATTTTCATAACGGTGGTTACGAGGCGTTTTGTGACTGGATCCGGATCCAGATCAGGGCAGGGCAATCAGGGTGCCCCGGCAGCACCCAAGATTATCGGTAAGGATGTGCTAGCATTGAGAGAGGATCGCGTCAGGGAGATCATGTTGGGTTTTGAGTATTATAACACTCCTATGGTGTACATGCAACCCTATAAACCTTGGATCTATGTTTTCTCTATTATACATGCAAATAAGAACTTTCCAAGGCTTTAATCCTAACTAGCATATTATGAAGCTCTTATACTACAAAGTACTAGTTAGATGACATACCTTTTGATGTAGCTTGATGTCTTCAAGATTTAAGAGCGTAGCCCCAATAGTGTGGAAGCCTTAAGTGGAATCATAAATCACCAAAACACCTTGGAAGACTTTGAGAATAAGAATACGTTGGTTCTCTCTAGTGAAATCGGCTAGCCCTCTTAGTGTACCCACACTAGTGCCAATTTCACCAACCAAGGACATCTTTATATAGTATGGAGACTAGGGTTAAACCCATGACTTTTCATTTCATATGATCCATGGGTTAAACATTCCATGGACTATCCATGAAAGCTTAGCCCAACCTAAATGAACTTGGCCCATTCCATATATATATATATATATATATATATATATATATATATATATATATATATATATATATATATATATATAAGAGTCCATATTTAATTAGTTCATTTTGATCACTTAATTAATTCTAAATTAAGTCTTGATCAATACTAATTAAATAATATGATTCCATATTAATATATTAGAATTTATAATATAATAATATAAATCATAAATAGACTATTCTCAAAAGACTATCCATATAAATTGTGTCGGTGAAGTGCAACCCAAATGGACCATGTCGGGTCGGGTCAAGTACATACCAAATATAGTTATGAACTTAGACATTAATCCAACAGTCTCCCACTTGGATAAGTCTAAAACTATTATTGAGTATGACTTCAAAACCTAACTGGCAATCATAGCTCTTAAAGCCGTTGTCGAACCCTGACCTTGTAAAAGACTTGTCCATTAGATAAGGGATCATATATTCCTCCATTCTAGATATCATATGGACTGAGACATGGATTATAATCATTCTCTCTGTCCATTCTTTGTTTCCTGATTTCCGATTCATGATGACTGACTGATTGAACAAATCAAATCAATCCCGGCTTAGCCAAACACTCACATGTGTCATCATTAAATCATCGAGGGGCCCATAGATATTGCTTTTATCCCAAAGGTAAAAGGAATGGATAAACTTCGAATCATATGGCTTGTTCTACTACTTGTTGAATCATACACAAAGGCACATTTTATAACATCGAGTTACCAATGCGTTTTCGTGCAATCAATGTACTATCAACTCATATCTCTAGGTTTGAAGAATATAAGATATTATCGTCTCATGATCACTCATGATAAAATCCATGAAGTGATTCAAATGAGCGCGGGTTGAATCCAATACTCAAAACTTATGAGCACTAATGAGTGTTGTAGCACAACTTTGTCCACCAACTTGGACCTCTACAAGCCAACCCATGACAGTCTTGATTCATATCTACTTCCAACATATGACCGACTGTGGATGGTTTGAATAACTTAGTCATTCCAGAAGAATAACCTAGTTATTATGGAAGTCAAAACATGCAAAGTGAAACACAAGAATAAATGAATCAAATATGGTATGCAAACCCTATGAATATAAATAAACACTTTTATTTATCACCATACTGATTACTCTTTATTCATTGTTTCGGTTTTATCAACTTTATACTTGAATTAAAACACTAGGTGTCCCATGCTCCAAGCATGTACACTATGTTTTCTAAACAATAGCTTTGCCATACACCAAGTATGAACTCTATGTTTGTCTATGATCCTTTTCTTTGTGACTTAGATCAACTGAACATAATTTCAATGATTCTCTTTTCACAGTCCCAATTCCTTACTATAAATGCAAGAATTTCAAATTGATGCCATTTACTGAAATCTGTTAGATTCTAAACTTATATGCATTGATCCTCTTGTAATGATTATGCACAAATTCACAAAGACTTGGCAACAATCATTATAGAGTATTCCAAAGGAGATCAACTCCTTGGAAACATCCTTCTTGCATTAAGTTTCCTAATCTTACAGATTGAATACTTTCTAACTTTGAAACATTTTCATATTCCATTTTGACTATCACTTCTGAACAAGAGTTGCCTCCTTACAGATTATGTCAATATGGTCCTTCCAGAATTAACACTATACTTCCAACTGTCCTTGAGCAATCAATATTTGGGACACGATTCATGATGTCTCACATAAAGACTAAACCAGTCTTTTGCTATAATATTTCCATTTCTATTTGCCAAGTTCTCATAATTCAGATTATGAAAAGGGATGCCGTAATCATAATCGAATTTTAGAACGCAAATAATGAACTCATATATAGAATTTCCTTAAGTTGAGTCATTTCAACATGAAATTCATATATATTCTTGACTAATTACGATTAAAACCTCAATCTAGGCTTTTAGATTTGAGATGAAGTATAATTTCCTCTCCCTTAATTATAGACAAACAACTTTTTCCCAATTGAGACCTTTTGTTTTCTATAATTAACATTGCTAACTTGCAACCTTTATCATAATTATCATGCTCCCACTAACATGATGATTATTAGCATAACACTTATGCTCCCACTAGCTTTGACCTTCTTACCAAAGTTTAGATTTCTGATACTAGATTGCTTTGATAAAACTTTATCATAATCATACACCTTATCTTAGATAGCTCACTAATATGTCTACACAATTTCATAACTATGAAAAGGGATGCCGTAATCATAGTCTCAATTCTTTAGACCTTTTTGCCATTTCTCATAAGTCAATGTTAGTGTGTCGGTTAACCACACACGCTCCACTAACGACTTTGAGAACTACAAATATCACAATTGCTATCTACTTAAAATCTACTTAGTAAAAGAGTTTCCTTACCATCATTTTCATGAATCGAAGAGAAACCTTATGACACTTTGATTTTATGGTGTAAGTGCTCCTATCCATGTAAATTTGTCAACACCATAATCACAAGACTAGGTTAGTGACAAATCCTAACTCATATGGATTGAACTTGTGCAATCTTAACTTCTTGCCACCTGGAAGCTCAAGGGCCTGCCATTTCTTCCAAGTAGTTATGCAAACAATTGAGAACATGTAGAACTCCAATGTATAGCCAACTTAACTAGAATGGGCACATAAATGTCAACACGATAGGTTATAAACCTCTAGTTGTGTGCTAGTGATGAAATACAGGTTTTTATTCTTGATTACTTCTTGAAACCCTTTCAAGATCTTTTAGACTCCCACTGTCTCCTTGACCTATAAGACTTTCTTGCCAAATATTCAAGAGATAGTGTGGATTCTAGTCAAGACAAACACTTAACACAATTAGCCTTAGTTGGTTTTTGTTTTATCCAAAACATCACAACTTACCAATTTCAAATGTACAAGAGTAGAAAACTTTTACTCTTACATTTGACAAGTGTTTTAAACCTTTCTTTAAGATATGTCACTCAAGTTACTATCTTAGAGTATGACTCTATGAATTGTTTTTGGAATGAAGTATGAATCATCTTTTTGATTTAACCACTTCAACAATTCATAACTCCTGTTCTTAACTATCATAATGCACTTAGAGGATGAATTGTGATAAGGTCTCTTAATCATTAAGATGATCATATATACATGATACTAAAGTACTCTCCCATCTTTTCAGATTTGAGAAACTTTTATCCTTCTACCTAATTTGATTCTTCTTATTCGTTCTGTCATACATTGAAATTTTTTCAGAATTATACCTAAGCTTGTAAGTATAATCATATTTACTAACCCTTAGTAAATCAGGACGAATCGTCTTATCCATCTTTTGTGGTGGACTTTGACAAGTGCACAAGAAAGTGTACTTGATCCCTTAGTCCTTCTCTTGAGTCACATATACATGTGAACACGGAACTAGTCTTAATTTTCCAAAGTTGAATATTCTCATACATCACACTCAATACCTTGTATGATTCCAAATTTCAATCCAATTGAAACTTGGGTGATGAGAATATTTCCTTATTTGGTAAATTTAGACACTACCACAAATGAAAGAATCAAATTCATATTTCCAATATTGCTATAAACATGCAAACATCAAGTTTTCATGAATGCCATTGTAAGGAGATAAAAATAAAGTAAAACAAACTTTTATTTATTTTAAAATGCGGAAAAAACTTTTCCTTACAATGCAACTTGAAATGAAAACAATGGTATTACATGTTTCCTAGCAATCTATCATAACTCCTAAGAGTAGCTCAAGAATCCGATCTTCAATCAAGCGGTAGAAATCCATCTTCACGATCAGATTCAACATACTATATCTTTAAGTTTCCTTCACTTTTACTTTGATTCTTAAAACATCAACATGTGACCCAGTCACATCATGTAATAAGAATATCAGAATAGAAACTTAATCGAGTTAGATACTGGACTTTACCTGAAGTAGAGTCAAACTTATTGACTTTACCAACCTTATGATCTTTCAGGTAAATTTGGCAGCTTCGCAACCGATGCCCCATCCTTTGGCAATCTAACATATGGACCCTTTGGTAATGGTACATGGGACTATCATAGAATTAGCTTTTCTCTTTACCATTTGGTCAACCGAGCTGACTATGGCCGATCCCTTTCCATTGGGAAGAGAATGCTTTTTATGGATTTCCAGTGTCACCATTGTCAATGTCCATAAAGTTTTGGGAAGTTGATCTCCTAATCAAATTTGCTTTACTAGTACACCAAATCATTTCTGATTTAGTAGCACCAAGCAAATAGATAAGATCATTAAGGGTCTTGTCATAGTCTATTTCATAGGAGTCCCAAAGGAATTCACTATGTAACTTAGAAAGTGATTGAACCACTAACTTTCTCAAGACTTTGACACCCAACTCTCCCCGCTTGTCAGTATGAGACTTCATCTCCAAGATGTGATCACAGCTAGACCTTGCCTTGCCAATAAGGCTTGAGTGACCTTGAACTTGTGGGTTAGGGAGAATAATTGGAGGAGGTGGAGGAAGTAAAGTTCCAAGAGATTTGGAAAGATCATAGATGTCTGAACTAGACATCTTTTGGGCGATATTCAAGATAGTTGATTTAAAGTCCTTAATATAACACCCAATATGAAATATTAAGGATAGGACCTAACAAACTATTTTATAACTTGGAAGAGGGATGCCGTAATCCAAGCTATAGAATATTTGAAGGTAGGTGAACGACGATTCACCAATTTCCACCATGAAAAACGAAATAAATTATTAGGTTTTTAATTGGATTTGAAACTCCTAGATCTTTTGAGATTCATTGAATTGTTCAATGTCATGTTTCAATCTCGAGTGTGCCCTTCAGGTTTTATGACTGGGATGCCGAGGATCACAAAACAAGGTGTGAAGTAACCATGCAAATTACTTGGTACCCTTAAGTGTTTACCCCTCAATCGATGTGTCAGTTAACCACACACGCTCCATCGATACTATGATAAACATTAAGTTACCCTTTGCCTACCTTGTTAAATACGAGTTAGTGTGTCGGTTAACCACAAACGCTCCACTAACCGACTTAAACAAGGTGCAAAGTGTAATTTCATGGATTAACACCTTATTCACATTTTCCTAAGTAACTAAGATTGGGTATTTATAAAAGTTTTAATTACTTAGTATTTATCATTAATACTTTTAATGAAGGGAGAATTTATAACCTTTGTCCTACCCGTTCGGCTAACGACCCTCCACCAGTCAAGGAAGCAGTGGGTGAGAGTGGACACCCATTAAACTGCCATTTTATAGGCAGTAACCTTATACCCCCCTTATAGACCGGCTTCGTAAATGAGGCCTACTAACGGTAAGACTGACTTTACTCTTATATATATATATATATATATATATATATATATATATATATATATATATATATATATATATATATTATCAACTTATAATATTATAAAGTATAAGGGTTGAATTTTAACTTTTAAAATTCTAAGGGCTAACTTGGAATTAAAGTATTCATAAGTGAAAACTTTTCAAATTCCAAAACTTGATCTATGTTTTCTCTATTATACATACAAATAAGAACTTTCCAAGGCTTTAATCCTAACTAGCATATTATGAAGCTCTTATACTACAAAGTACTAGTTAGATGACATACCTTTTGATGTAGCTTGATGTCTTCAAGCTTTAAGAGCTTAGCCCCAATAGTGTGGAAGCCTCAAGTGGAATCACAAATCACCAAAACACCTTGGAAGACTTTGAGAATAAGAATATTTTGGTTCTCTCTAGTGAAATCGGCTAGCCCTCTTAGTGTACCCACACTAGTGCCAATTTCACCAAGGACATCTTTATATAGTATGGAGACTAGGGTTAAACCCATGACCTTTCATTTGATATGATCCATGGGTTAAACACTCCATGGACTATCCATGAAAGCTTAGCCCAACCTAAATGAACTTGGCCCATTCCATATATATAAGAGTCCATATTTAATTAGTTCATTTTGATCACTTAATTAATTCTAAATTAAGTCTTGATCAATACTAATTAAATAATATGATTCCATATTAATATATTAGAACTTATAATATAATAATATAAATCATAAATATACTATTCTCAAAAGATTATCCATATAAATTGTGTCGGTGAAGTGCAACCCAAATGGACCATGCCGGGTCGGGTCAAGTACATACCAAATATAGTTATGGACTTAGACATTAATCCAACAGATCATCCGCGAGGAGGTGGTCGAGATTGTCCAGGTTCAGATTCCACAGATGTTTGGGTCTATTAGGACCACTATGATGGATTATTTTGATGACAAATATGCATCCCAAGCTGAGACGGCTACCGCAACAGCTACATCGATTTTAACAGCGACAGGGGGAGGAGCCAGTTGGGGCTTCCAATTCCAGAACTTCGATAACACGAAGCCCCCGGCCTTCGATGGGACTCAGGATCTGATCATAGCCATGAGGTGGTTGTCTGACGTAGATGGATGTTTCTTCATATGCTCACGTCCTGCTGACGAGAAGGTTAGATGTGCCCTGAACTTGCTGAGGTCTGGGTAAAAGGATTGGTGGAGATTGATGACTAGGTCATATACGGATGACCAGAGAGCTACTGTTACTTGGGAGCAGTTCAGAGATATGTTTCGTGTTCTCTATATCCCACGGGTCGAGTACGAGCGGCTGTCGCAGGAGTTTTTGAATCTGAGACAGGGTACTGAATCGGTGATGGAGATCACCCACATGTTTACTAAGAGGGAGATGTTTTTCTCGGAGTTTGCTTCTGAGCAAGCTCAGATGACCCGTTATCTAAGCATGCTCAAGATTGACATTCATTAGTTCGTTGCTACCCAACGATGTGATACCTTGTTGGAGTTACAGGAGGCCGTTAGGCAGCAGGAGCTTGAGACTGAGTTGCAGCTGAGAGAGCAGAGGTAGGCCCTGGAACAGTCACAACCGACGCCAAAGCGATCTAAGACCGTTGATTCCAGGTCAGGGGGACAGCAAGGTCACAATTGTGGGAAGTTCGGAAAGGCTCATTCGGGGATTTTATGACCAGGGAGCGGGTGCCACAAATATGGGAAGCAGGGCCATCATGCCAGGGATTGCAGGCAACAAACTCCAGCTCCCGGAGTCATAATTTATTACCATTGTGAGTAGGTGGGCCATATGAAGGACCAGTGTCCCCTACTACCCGCCAAGCCGACGCAGGCTCCCGCGTCGGATACATTGAGGATTACTGACGGGAGGCAGGGTAGTGCAGATCCCTCGAGGGCTCAGGGACGTGCGATAGAGGAGGCCAGGCCAGGCCAGCACTAGATGTGGTTGTTGGTATGTTTTTATCCCTTATCTTACTTATTATATATGTTTTATGCTTATATGTTTGTACCTGTGATTAGGTACGTTTTTAGTGAACTCCTTTCTTGCATTGGTTTTATTTGACTCGAGGGCGAGTCGATCATTTGTATCTCAGACGTTTAGTTGGGAGTTCAGTGTGCCAGTAGGAGAGCTAGAGTGTCCGTTCCGAGTCTCTATCGCCAACGAACAAGAGGTTTCTGCTTCTTCAGTCTACTGGGGATGTGAGTTGGAGATCTTCGGGGTGTCTTTCCTGATAGACCTGATTCCAATTCCCATGGGGGATGTGTGTGTGATCGTGGGTATGGAATGGCTTAGTCGCTTCGGTGACATGATCGACTGCGAGGATCAGCGAGTGGTGGTTCGAACCCCAATTGGGGGAGAACTGATTGTCTATGGCAAGGGTACCAAACTAGGATCAGGGTTTTGTTTAGCTGCCAGGGCTCGACAGTACATTTTGTTGGAATAGTGTCTAAGGCTGCAACTATATTAGACAAGTGTTTGACCCGGTTGTGCATGGTCCTTTTGGGTTGCCTTCACCATAACAACTTGATAGGATGATTTATTAAGAGAGAGTAAATATTATTAATATATTATGAGAATAATATAATGAATAATATATTTGTTATTTGATTAATATAAGTCATAGAATTAATTAGAATTAATTTGGTGACTTAAAGAGATTAATTAAATAAAGGGGTATGAACTGTCAATTGTTTGATAGTTAAGCTTTAGACTGTAAATCCATTGGGATATGCTTTGGACGAATTCTAAGAGTGTTAGGATAGCCAAAACCGTCCAAAGGCTTATCTATGGAATGGATTTGGATAGCCTTAAGAGAAGATTATCCAATTAGGGTTTAGGTTGTAACCCTTAAGGAGTCTACAAGTATAAATAGACCCCATGGCATAGGGAATTCGACACATCTCATAAAGTAAGAGAACCCTGGCCGAATTCCTCCCCTCTCCTCTCTCCTAAATCATTCTTCTTGCTATTGGTGTTTGTAAGCCATTAGAGGAGTGACGTTTGTGACTCTAGAAGCTCCAAGACCTCAAGATCAACAAGGAACTCAAAGGTATGATTCTAGATCTGTTTCAATGTTGTTATTTAACCTAATTAGTCATTAGAAGACTTAGATTCAAAGCATGTTTATTAGAAAGCCTAGATCCAAGCAATAGGGTTTTGCATGCGCACATAGGAAAGTTCTTATGGCTAAAACCCATCAGTGGTATCAGAGCCTAGCTTGGTTTTCTTTAAATTGTTGCTTGATTAACTGAAACAAACTTGCAAAATTCGATTTTTAGGTTTCTGAGTCACTGACTCGGCGAGTTCCAAGGTGGACTCGGCGAGTAGGCCTGACTCGGCGAGTCCCCTTGTGCACTCGGCGAGTCCAGGCGTCAGGAATGGCCAGATTCGGGATTTTTTCATAATTATCTTATGGAAACTTACCTTAATCATAATAGATCAATCTAAATCCGATTTTTTGATATATATGACTATTATCTTGATCTAGTTAAAGGTATTTATCAACTAATAAAATATTTAATTTCCTTATATGATAATTAATTAATTATTTTAATTATTTTGGTAATTATCTTTCAAAGAAATCTTGAATAAATCAAATATAGATAATTAGGATATTAATTGTTAATTGGAATTATTTGTTATTTGATCCTCCATGTTTTTAAATATTTAAAACTTACCCTCAAGTTTTGAAATTTATATTTGTGATTAAAAGTTTTAATTTAGACAACTTAAATTTCAAACCCTAGATTTTAAAAGTTTTAAAATACAACCCTATACTAATATGATATTACTAGAATAATATATATGTATAACTAAATGCTAGTCTTACCGTTAGTAGGCCTCATTCACGAAGCCGATTTATAAGGTGGGTATAAGGTTGCGGCCTATAAAATGGCGCTTAATGGGTGTACACTCACACCCACCGCTTGCTTGATTGGTGGAGGGTCGTTAGCCGAACGGGTAGGATAGGGCAACCTCATCCTCTCATTAAAAGTATAATAATAAATATAAAGTAACTACACATATTTTTAAAATTTCCCAATCCTAGTTACTTTAGGAAAAGTGAATTGATGCAATCCCATGAAATTACACTTTGCACCTTGCTAAGATGTTAGTGGAGCGTGTGTGGTTTACCGGCACACTAATTGGTTCTAAGCGAAGGTGGCAAAGGGTGATTCATTGTTTATCATAGTTCGATGGAGCGTGTGTGGTTTACCGGCACATCGAATAGGTGATCGTTACAATGAAGGCACCATGTGAATTTGCATGGTAATTCACACCCGCTTTGTGATCCTCGGCATCCCAGTCACAAACAAGAGGGGCATATCGAGATTTAAACATGCCATTGAATAGTTTCAATGAATCTCATCCGAACCTAGGAATTCTCAAAAACACTTAGGATTAATAGTTTAAGTTTTGTGATGGAGAATTAGTGAATCGTCATTCACTTACCTTCAATTTATTTGCATGTTAGATTACGGCATCCCTTTTCTAGTATGTAAATGTTATTGTTGGATCCTAGCCCTAATTTTTTTTTTCGGTGATAATTAGGGATTCTTATTCTAATCTATCTTTGTCCTTTTCTAATTGTAGATGTCGAACGCAAACAACGCTGCTGCTAGTTCTTTCACGTTGATGAGCCTTTGCCAAAAGGTCACCTTCGATGGAACGAACTTTAGCGAATGGATAAGATACATTTGCACCATTGCTCACTATGAGGATAAGGAGTATGTCCTCGATGAGAAGCTCGAGAAAATCAACCCCGAAGTTGCTACTCCCGCCAAAATCACCGCCTTTGAAACTCATGAGCGAGATGCAACGAAGTTACATTGCATCATGATCGCCACCATGAACTCCGAATTCCAAAAGTCCTACGAGGACATGTACCCGTACGAGATGCAACAAGACTTATTGGAGAGATACCATCAAAACGCGAGACAAGAGCGTTATGAGATTTTCACCAACATGATTTCCGCGAAGATGGGTCATGGAGAATCTCTTACCGTGCACCTGCAAAAGATGCAAAGGTATGTCGACCGCCTTCGCAAGTTAAATATTGACTTCGGTGAGGACTTGGCGATCGACATGGTGCTTCACTCTTTGCCTCCGATGTACAACCAATTTAGGATGACCTACCACATGAATAAAGAAGAGGTCACCCTAAGCAAGCTCCAAGGTCTCTTGAGGGTTGCTGAGAGCAACTTCAAGGACAAGTCTATTGCACCTACTCCCAATCCGTCCGCTGCTCCTGTCTTGGCTATTGGTCAAGGGAAGGGAAAGAAGAGGAAAGCTTCATCGAAGAACTATCGTAAGGTGAAAGCCCGAGATGCTGCCTCTTCTAGTGGGACCAAAGTTGATCCCGCTAAGCCCTGCTTTAACCCAAAGGAGGCAGAGTGCCACCACTGCCACAAGATAGGACATTGGAAGAGAAGCTGCCTGGATTACCTGCAAGCGATCAAAGAGGGAAAGATCAAGCCATCTTTCGCAGGTATATACACAATCAAATCTAACGATTCTAATCATGCTATTTCTTGGGTTCTTGATACCGGTTGTGGTTATCACATTTGTTCTAATGTGCAGGGACTAAGAAGAAGTAGGGATGTGGAGCAAGGAAGGATCAATCTAATCATGGGGAACAGAAGATCGTCGCCTGTGACCAAGATTGGAGTGTATTCTTTAGTGCTTAGGAATAGTTTGGTTTTAGATTTGAACAATTGTTGCTATTCGCCAGAAATGGCTAGAAACATCATTTCATTTCATGGTTTATATAGACAAGGATTTAGATTTTCTTTTAATAATGAGAATGGTTCTATTTTGGCTTATCTAAATGGTGTCTTTTACTTTGAAGCTATACCATGTAATGGAATATATGAAACCGTTATGATTGTTGATAACTTAGGAAATGATGTTTTGAATATTGATTCTTCCACTAGTATGGATAAAGCATCCTTGTGGCATTGTCGACTTGGACATGTCAACAAGAAACGCATAGCCCAACTCCAAAAGGATGGAGTGTTGGAGTCATTCGACCTTAGGGAAGATGACACATGCGAGTCTTGTTTGCTTGGAAAGATGACTAAGTCACCCTTCAGGAGTACATGTGAAAGGGGCGAGGGTCTATTGGACCTAATACATACCGATGTATGTGGACCATTTAGATCAACCACGAAGGATGGGAACCGCTTCTATGTGACTTTTACCGATGACTATAGTAGATATGGGTATATCTACTTAATCAAGTAAAAGTCAGACACCTTTGAAAAGTTCAAAGAGTTCAAGAATGAAGTGGAGAATCAATTGGGCAGGAAAATCAAGATGCTTCGATCCGATCGAGTAGGAGAGTACCTAAGTCTTGAATTCCACGATTATCTCAAGGAGTGTAGAATAGTTTCACAATTGACGCCTCCTAGGACACCGCAGTTAAATGGTGTGGCAGAAAGGCGTAATCGAACCTTATTGGATATGGTTCGCTCTATGATGAGTCGTGCTTCACTACCAATCTCTTTTTGGGGGTATGCCTTAGAGACTGCCGCCCATATCCTTAACCGAGTCCCTACTAAGAAGGTTGCCAAAATACCTCACGAGATGTGGACAGGGAAAGCTCCCTCGTTGGCACATATCAAGGTTTGGGGTTGCGAGGTTTTCGTAAGACGAGATACTCACGACAAGCTTGAACCTCGAAGTGAGCGATGTATTTTCATCGGCTACCCGCAGACATCCTTTGGATATCTCTTCTATAGACCGAAGGACAATGTTGTCTTCGTTGCGAGGAGAGGAGTTTTCCGAGAGCGAGAACTCATAAGCCAAAGAGACAGTGGGAGGCAGATCGAACTTGAAGAGATTCAAGAGTCGAAAGATGAAGGAACCTCTACCGCTGGCATTCAACCCGAGGAGAAAACTCCGGTTGAACCGATTGACGAATCCTTACCTCTTAGACGTTCCGATAGAGTTCGAGTTCATCCCCAGTTTTATGGCTTTCATATTACTACTGAAGGGGACACGTATATTAGTGATGGTACACTAGTAAATCTTGATGAACCTAATAGCTATAAGGAAGCCATGGCAGGCCCGGAGTCTACAAAATGGAAAGAGGCAATGGATAGCGAGATCCAATCCATGTATGATAACCAAGTTTGGAATTTGGTTGATTACGTGCCCGGACGTAAGACCGTTGGGTGCAAATGGATCTTCAAGAAGAAGACCGACGTGGATGGGAACGTACACACATATAAAGCGCGATTGGTCGCGAAGGGCTTTACTCAAACTCCCGGAGTTGACTATGATGAGACCTTCTCACCAGTTGCGAAAATTAAATCTATTAGAGTGATGCTAGCAATTGCCGCATTTCATGATTATGAGATTTGGCAAATGGATGTCAAGACCGCTTTCCTTAACGGAAAGTTGGCTGAGGATGTTTACATGGCTCAGCCAGAGGGGTTTGTGGATCCGAAGCATCCGAATAGAGTGTGTAAGCTTGAGAAGTCCATTTATGGACTTAAGCAAGCGTCTCGCAGATGGAATCTTTGCTTCGATGAGAAAGTCAAAGAGTTTGGATTTGTACGAAGCGAAGACGAATCTTGTGTATATGTCAAAGCCAGTGGGAGTATAGTAAGCTTCCTCGTTCTATATGTCGATGACATATTACTCATAGGAAGTGACATCCCGACTTTGCAGGAGGTTAAGTCCTGGCTCGGGAAGTGCTTCGCTATGAAGGACCTCGGAGAGGCTTCTTACATTTTGGGAATAAGGATAGTAAGAGAAAGAAGTAAGAGACTAATTGGACTTAGTCAGAATACTTACTTAGAGAAGGTACTAAAACGTTTTAGTATGGAAAACTCAAAGAATGGAGAACTACCGATACAAAGTAATGCCAAATTGAGTAAGACTCAAAGTCCGAGTACCGAAGCTGAGATAGCAGAAATGAGCCGAGTACCATACGCTTCCGCAGTTGGCTCAATCATGTACGCTATGACTTGTACTCACCCTGATGTAGCCTTTGCTTTGAGCATGGTTAGCAGATGTCAAGGGAATCCTAGCAAAGCACACTGGATTGCGGTGAAAAACATCCTTAAGTACCTTCGGAGGACGAAGGAATGGTTCTTAGTCCTCGGAGGGAGTGATGACTTGAAGGTGCGAGGGTATAGTGACGCCAGCTTTCAGACCGACAGGGACAACTATCGTTCGCGGTCGGGCTGGGTCTTTACCCTAAATGGAGGAGCAGTGACATGGAAGAGTTCCAAGCAGGAAACCGTAGCTGATTCAACGTGCGAATCAGAGTACATTGCAGCGAGCGAAGCGTCGAAGGAGGCAATATGGCTAAAGAACTTCATCGGTGATCTTGGAGTTGTACCTGCCATAAAGGAGCCAATGGAGATTTTCTGTGATAACGAAGGCGCGGTTGCCTTGACCAAGGAACCGAGAGATCATGGTAGATCAAGACATATCGACAGAAAGTATCACTTCATTAGACATCGTGTAGAAGAAGGACAACTCGTAGTGAAGAGGATATCATCAGAAGATAACCCAGCAGATCCGCTTACAAAGGGACTGAGTAGGGTTAAGCACTTGCAGCATGCTAGGAGTATTGGGCTGAAGGATGATATTAGCATAGATTAGATAGTATTAGAAACGTGTAATAGATAAATGTAATTGACATTTGATGATTAAGTAAAGGAGTTTTATTTATGAGTAATGTTACTATCTTATGTTAATTGTTTACCTATTGTTTCACTTTGCATGTTTTGACTTCCAGAATAATTGAGTTTATTAGGAATAATCGAATTGTTCAAATGGTCCACAATCGTTCATATGTTGGGAGTAGATATGAATGAAGATTGTCATGAATTGGTGTGTAGAATGTCTAAATGGTGTTAGACATAGCAAAGGATTGCTGCAACGTTCATGAGTGCTTATGAACTAGTTTTGAGCATTGGAATAAACCCGCGTTTGCTGGAATCACCTTATGGAATATGATATAAAAGGTAATCGCAAGACGATAATATCATATGGTCTTAAAACCTAGATATATGGTTTATTATTTGTTAATTGATTGTACATTGATAATACGAAAACGCATCAGTAACTTGGTGTTATAAAACGTATTGTTGTGTATAGTTGGTTAATGAATAAGTAAATGCATATAAGTCGAAGTTTATCTGTAACTTTTATCTAAGAAGGTAAAAGCGATATCTCGGCCGCTCGATGATTTGATTTGACTTATGTGCCGGGCCCGGTCAGAACTGAATTGATGTGTTCGATTAAGTTCTATGTCGAATAAATCAGAGATCGAGAAACCTAAATGCTTGACTAACCATTCCATAGGATTGTCAGCTTGATATCTAATAGAGGACTGTACGTTCCCTTATCTAAAGGACAAGATTGATTAGATCAGAGTTGACAGCGTCTTTGAGAGCTACGATTGCAAACCGAATTGTACATGTAAATATAGTTACTAGACTTATCCAAGTGGGAGACTGTTGGAATAGTGTCTAAGGCTGCAACTATATTAGACAAGTGTTTGACCCGGTTGTGCATGGTCCTTTTGGGTTGCCTTCACCATAGCAACTTGATAGGATGATTTATTAAGAGAGAGTAAATATTATTAATATATTATGAGAATAATATAATGAATAATATATTTGTTATTTGATTAATATAAGTCATAGAATTAATTAGAATTAATTTGGTGACTTAAAGAGATTAATTAAATAAAGGGGTATAAACTGTCAATTGTTTGATAGTTAAGCTTTAGACTGTAAATCCATTGGGATATGCTTTGGACGAATTCTAAGAGTGTTAGGATAGCCAAAATCGTCCAAAGGCTTATCTATGGAATGGATTTGGATAGCCTTAAGAGAAGATTATCCAATTAGGGTTTAGGTTGTAACCCTTAAGGAGTCTACAAGTATAAATAGACCCCATGGCATAGGGAATTCGACACATCTCATAAAGTAAGAGAATCCTGGCCGAATTCCTCCCCTCTCCTCTCTCCTAAATCATTCTTCTTGCTATTGGTGTTTGTAAGCCATTAGAGGAGTGACATTTGTGACTCTAGAAGCTCCAAGACCTCAAGATCAACAAGGAACTCAAAGGTATGATTCTAGATCTGTTTCAATGTTGTTATTTAACCTAATTAGTCATTAGAAGACTTGGATTCAAAGCATGTTTATTAGAAAGCCTAGATCCAAGCAATAGGGTTTTGCATGCGCACATAGGAAAGTTCTTATGGCTAAAACCCATCACATTCGGCACAGGTGTGCGGGTTATCTAGCATATATGGTGGACACACGGGTCAGAGATCAGATTTCAGTATCAGAGGTTCCAGTGGTCAGGGAGTTTTCTGACGTATTCCCGTAGGAGTTACCCGGAGTGCCTCCGGAGAGGCAGGTCGAGTTTAGGATCGACCTAGTGCCAGGTGCGGCTCCCATCACCAAGGCGTCGTACCGTTTGGCACCACCAGAGATGCAGGAGTTTTCATCACAGCTGCAGGAACTGCTGGGCAAGCAGTTCATCTGTCTGAGCAGTTCCCTATGTGGAGCGCCGATTCTCTTCATCAGGAAGAAGGATGGTTCACATCGGATGTGCATTGATTACCAGGAGTTGAACAAGCTGACGGTGAAGAACCGTTATCCACTCCCAAGGATAGATGATCTCTTTGATCAGTTACAGGGAGCATCTTGGTTCTCCAAGATAGACCGAAGGTCCGGTTACCATCAGGTCAGAGTTAGGGAGGAGGACGTGTAGAAGACCGCTTTCCGGACTCGTTATGGACATTACAAGTTCATGGTAATGTCGTTTAATTCCACTAATGCACCAATAGTATTTATGGACCTGATGAATTGGGTCTGCAGACCAATGCTCGATCGCTCGGTCATCGTATTCATAGACGATATCTTAGTATAATCCAAGACCCGAGAGCACCATGAGGAGCACCTTCGAGAGTTATTGGGGGGTTTTGAGTCGGGAATGGATTTATGCCAAGTTCTCGAAGTGTCAGCTTTGGTTACGATAGGTTCAGTTCCTTGGACACCTCGTTAACTAGGGGGGATTTTTGTTGATCCAATCAAAATCGAGGCGGTTATGCAGTGGGAGGTTCTGAAGTCTCCCTCGGATATTAGGAGCTTTCTGGGATTGGTAGGGTACTACCAGAGATTTATACAGGATTTCTCCAAGATTGAAGTACCCCTCAGTCGTCTGACAAGGAAGGGGGTAGATTTCCGGTGGGGCCCCGGGCAGCAGAGGGCGTTTGAGACCCTCCGACAATGACTATGCGAGGCTCCTGTCTTGACTCTCCCGGAGGAAGTTGAGGATTTTGTAGTATTCTGTGATGCATCCATCATGGGACTGGGAGCGGTCCTCATGCAGAGAGTATGAGTGATAGCCTACGCATCGCGTCAGCTGAAGCCGCACGAGACTTGATACCCTACTCATGATTTGGAGTTGGGATCGGTGGTATTTGCTATCAAGATTTGGAGACATCAACTCTATGGGGTTTGTTGTACCATATACATGGACCACAAGAGCCTGAGACACATCAATGATCAACCAAACTTGAACATGAGACAACGCAGGTGGATGGATTTAGTCAAGGATTACGACTATGAGATCCTTTACCATCCAGGTACAGCGAACCTGGTTGCTGACGCTCTGAATCGCAAGTCAGCTGGGCCTTTGACTCCAGTGACATGTATGAGGATATCAGTGGATTCTCCACTTGTGAGTTTGATCAGAGAAGCTCAAGTTGAGGGTATGTGTTAGGAGAATTAGAAGCTTGAGAAGATTAGGGGTGAGAACACCCGGGTTTTAAAGGATAGTCAGGGGCTATTGACCCGCTACGGTCAGGTCTGGGTTTTGATGTTTGGTGGGGTTAGACAGACTGTATGGAGGAGGCTCATAAGTCTCACTTCTCTATTCACCCGGGTGCCACCAAAATGTACCGGGAGTTGCTTTTGAATTATTGGTGGCCAGGCATGAAGAGGGAGATTGCATTGTACGTTGAGATGTGCTTGACCTGCCGGATGGTCAAGGCCGAGCATCAGAGGCTGCATGGTTAGCTACAGCCCCTGGAGATTCCCATGTGGAAGTGGGAACAGATCACGATGGATTTCATCACCAAGCTTCTGAGGACGGCGAGGGGCTTCGACGCTATTTGGGTCATCGTGGATCGATTGACCAAGAGCGCCCACTTTTTAGCGACAAAGGAGAGTTCATCGGCTGAGAAGTTAGCCGACTTATATATCCACGAGATCGTTGCCTGCCATGGGGTGCCAGTCTCTAATTTCTCAAACTGTGATGTTCGGTACACCTCTCGTTTCTGACAGAAGTTCCACGAGGAACTGGGCAGTTGCCTGCACTTCAGTACAGCCTACCATTTGCAGAAAGATGGCCAGAGTGATCGGACCATATAGACTCTCGAGGATATGCTGAGAGCCTACGTTATTGATTTCGGTTGGAGATGGGACTCCTACCTACCGCTTGTAGAGTTCTCATACAACAAAAGCTTTCATTCCATCATTGGCGCCTCACCTTATGAGTTATTGTATGGATGGAGATGCCGCACCCCAGTCAGTTGGGGGGAGGTCGGTCACAGGGTGATGGGCCGGACTAAGGTGGTCCTGCAGACTACCGAGAGGATTCAGCAGATCAGACAGTGGTTGCAGACCGCACAGAGTCGACACAAGAGTTATGCTGACAGACGTCGATCTGAGTTGGAGTTTCAGGTCGGTGACATGGTACTCCTAAAGGTCTCGCCCTAGAAGGGTGTGATCCATTTCAGGAAGAGGGGGAAATTGGGTCCCCGATGCATTGGGCCGCTTAGGATCATTTCTAGGGTTGGCAAGGTGGCATATAGACTAGAGCTACCAGAGGAGCTTAGTCAGATCCACAACACTTTCCATGTGTCACAATTGACAAAGTCCGTATTAGATGAGGAGGCAGTGGTGTCCTTGGATGACATACAGGTCGACGAGTGCCTGAATTATATAGAGAGGCCAGTGGCCGTTCTGGAGAGGAAAGTGCAGGTCCTACGTAACAAAGAGGTACCTTCGGCAAAGGTACAATGGGAGCACCGGAGGGGATCTGAGTGGACTTGGGAGCCGGAGGCGGAGATGCGGGAGCATTACCCGGAGTTGTTCACCTCAGCGGACTTCGAGGACGAAGTCTAGTTCAAGTGGGGTAGAATTGTAACACCCCGATTCTCAGGTACAAACTTTATAGTCTTATATTTATTTTAAGGTTTACTCAACGAGTTGGATGCCCTAACTCGTTGAGTAGGAACGGTTTTGGCCGCGTGTTTTAAGTGACCAACTCGACGAGTTGGAGCTGGAGGATGAAACCCTAATTTCCAGGGTTTTGCACCTTATTTAAAGGGTCACTAGCCTCCCTTACAGCCTCCCTTGAGCTTAGAAACCCTAAATCATATTTATTCTCCATATTTGTGTGTTATTAAGCTTGGAAGGTGGATCTTGGTGAGTAGAGCCTTAAGACCAAGGAGCTTGGAGCAAGGAAAAGTTGTAGATCCAAATTCTACTCCATCTTAGCATCACTTTGAAGGTAACAAGTTGTTACCTTGACTTCCTTCTTGCTAAATCTCTCCATGCTTGAGATTAGGGCCATTTTAGCATGTTGGTGATTCATTTCGGGTGTTGGGCATGATCTGAAGTTGCAACTTCAGATCTAGGCACATCTTGGTCCTTAAAACCATAAAGCTTCAGGCTTTAGTAAGATAATTCCTTTTCCTCACCTAGAACCTCTTCTTTAGCTTGATTTTGACCCTTGCACCTTGCATGTATGTAAAGCTTGCAACTTTACGTAGGAAGTATGCCCTAGGAGCTTAGATCTGCAATATGGAGCCTTGGGTGGCTTATAAACATCTGAATGGAGAAAGGACTGAAGAGACGCGACGAGTTGCATGACCAACTCGGCGAGTCCGATGAAGATTAGCCTTTGAGGGTTTCTGCATGAACTCGGCGAGTCAGCAGGACGACTTGACGAGTCAGTTAGGGTTTTCTCGACTTGTGGACACACATGGACCCGACAAGTTGTCTGGAAACTCGACGAGTCAACTACGGGTTTCACGACTTCTCGAGTTCTGGAAGGATTCGATGAGTCAGTGAGCTGCACTTGACGAGTTGGGTCAACATGGACAGTTGACCTTGACCGTTGACTTTGACCTTAACCAAGGATTTACCAGTTTGACTTATGGGGGTATTTTTAGTAAATTGTAAATTTATGGAAATGGTCATATGGTAAATATAGGTGGTGGAGTCCGTGGCTGTGATTTGAGAGTTTGAGCTTATCATTTCAATTCGACATTTGCTATGTGAGTTATCCTCACTATACTCAAGGGTCTAAGGCACCAAGGCCAGCCCTTTTGCATTGTCATCCTGATATGTAATGCTAGTATGATCTGATAGATCAATATCCTGGTAGATAGGATGTCATTATGTTGTTATGATCCATTAGATCGGTTTGTCTGTCTATAGACTGTTATATGATTATCTGTTATATGTGCACATGTTTTGATTAGTGGTTGAGGCTTATCTGCTTTGTGCGAAAGCCAATAGACCTGGTCATTCCATCCCGATGGTAGTGGGATGTGAGTATTCCATCCCGAGGATGATTGGACTCGTAGTATATGGGCATTCCAACCTGTTGGTTGTTGGCCTGGGGTATTCCATCCCGAAGATTATTGGACCCATAGTATGTTGGCATTCTAACTGGAAGGTTAAGGGCCTAGGGTATTCCAACCCGATGGTTGACTGGACCCATAGTATGATGTTTGTGATTATACGTGTATTGACGTGTGTATGGGTATTTTGTGGGAACTCACTAATCTTTGGGCTTACAATTTCTGTTTTTGTTTCAGGTACCTCGGATGATCGCGGGAAGGAAAAGGTGTGATCATACAACTCCTCATATTTTCTGACTTTGTTCTGGGATACTCTGATGTAGGAACATTTTGAAAACAAATTTGTAATAATCGACGGTTTTTAAATGTTATAAAAAGTTTAAATTTGGCAAGATTTTTTATGGATGTTACAAGTTGGTATTAGAGCCTTAGTTTGAGTGGATTGGAGGAACACCCGTGTGAATCCAATCTCAAACTAAGGAAAGATTTTCTAAAATGGTGTTCAAAACGTTTTCAAATAATTAAAAGAGGATGCAGAGCGTACGATCAGCCGGTGCCAGTAAGTAGACCCCAAAATACCATGCAGTTATTTGATTTTGCGATATGTTAGAACAGCATGCTAGTACCAGGCTAGGGATCTTCAGGAATTGCATGATAGATTTGCCTTATTGTATGATGCTTGATAGCCTAGGGTTTTCCTTATATGAAATTGACATCATTGATGTAGTTACTAAGTGTATGCATCACAGTCGTACATAATTAAGATCTTATAGCCTGAGAATGTTTGGTTTGGCCTTATTTCCTTTTCTTGTTTGATGATGGGCTTAAGGTAGGATTAGGTATTCGAAAGTCACAGGACCTATACGCGTAGCAAGGAAATCACAACCCCTAGGGTTTATTTGGGAGTTGGTTCCCTAATATTTGTGCGGATTATCTAGTATCTTCCTGGTGTATTTTCATAATGGTGGTTATGAGGCGTTTTGTGGTTGGATCCGGATCAGGATCAGGGCACGGCGATCAGGGTGCCCCGGCAGCACCTGAGATTATCAGTCAAGATGGGCCAGCGTTGACAGAGGATCGCGTAAGGGAGATCATCCGCGAAGAGGTGGTTGAGATTGTTCGGGGTCAGATTCCGAAGATGTTTGGGTTTATTAAGACCACCATGATGGAGTATTTTGATGACAGATATGCAACCCGAGCATAAGAATCTTTCCATTTTAGTGGAGGCAGCTAGGGAGAGGGAGCTGGAGTCGGAGACCCAGCAACAAAAGAGTTAGCAGGATCATGTTCACGCATCTTCAGCAGCATGTAAGAAGGCCAATTCAACTGATTATCACTTAGGAGATCGAGGGGATCAGAAGTTGAAGATAGGTTAGAAGGCCAATCCTGGATGTTTTAGGTGTGGTCAGGAGAGTCAGCACAACCAAGACTGTAGTTAGAGAGATTAGCCAAGGGTAAGTTTCTTTTGCTATCAGCCCGACCATGTTATGGTCGATTGTCCTCTGAGAGCCGATGGTGTGGTTTTGGATGTGACACCTTTGGCTTGGTAGCTACCGGATGGGCGGCATAGGATAGCTGGAGTCCCAAGAGTAGGGGTTTAAGTTAGTGGTTTTATTTAGTTCGGTTCGATGTAGTATCCGATGGTGTCATCAGTATCTCTTCTGTTTTGTTTGTTTTGTTGTTTCAGTTGCAATCTAGAATGATCTATTGAATGATATTGTCTAAATCAAATTTGGTCCTATTATAAAGGCTTATGTATGTATGGATTGTTGTTGTTGTTCGGTTGTAAATGTGTGTTGGAACTCATTGGAATTTGCCTTCATGACTTGTAGTCATAGGTTGGAGCTCTTGAGTTTTGTTGAAGAACTTGGATTTCTTTATGCTTGGTAATGACAAGTGTGGTTGTTCGAAACCATGTGGGGGAGTTAATGGATTGTCTTTGAAATTCGAATGGTTATGAAGTTGTCCAAGTTTAGCCAATTCCATGCATGGGAGAATCGCTTTGTCGGATGGAAATATTTCCGAGTACAGGACATCCCAGAACTTCATATTCAATGGTAAGAGGATAGCTGGTTTTGGTTGTTGTCTGAGTTAAAGATTACGCAAGGAGTGATGTTCAGTACTCATATATGTTTAGGGAATCAGATAGTGTGGATTCTAATTTATCTCGTCGGAAGGTTTGAAGCATCGGCAACGGTGCAAATTTTGGGTTAGTGTTTTGGTTCATATCTAGGGTTACGTGGGGGCCTCTCTGCCTGTTGTAACACCCCATTTTTACTAATTCCATATATTATAATAATAATAAATTATGAAATACAAAGTAGAAATACATCACTTTTGAGCCAAAATAGTAATCATAAACATATAAAAACATCGATACAGCTTCCATACATATATAGAACACTCGAATCTGACATCGTATGGAGAAGTTATGATTATTTGAAGTTTTTACGTTTAACCCTATAGGGCAAAGCGCATCGTCAAATACAAATCGGAGATAGATTGCTTATTAGCCTAAGTAATCTAAGTGAAAGTCATATTAGACATAAAATCGAGAGTGTATATATATATATATATATATATATATATATATATACAGAACGTCCATATCTGACTTCATATGAGGAAGTTATGGTTTTTAGAAGTATCAGCATAGCAGTGCGCGACACAAAAACTAAAATTAGGATCGGTCAATTGTTAGGTAAAACATTCTAAACGAGAGTCGAAGATCTCATTGATAGTCTGTCGATATAAAGACAATCGAGAACGGAATTCGTATGGACAAGTTATGATTTTTTAAATGGAGTTTAGCAGTCTAAGCCTTCTAAAATAGTAAATTAAAAATAAATTGAGAACTAGCCACCAGAGTATAAATGAAATTTGTAGTACTCGTTGGTAGCTATGCATGGATACAAACAACGTCAAAAGTTGAGATTGTGTGAAGAAGTTACAGAATTTACAAAATCTACGTTTTGCGTGACACACAATGCTCGCAACTTCTAGAAGTAGGTGAGGTGGACCACAACAGAGGCGACATGTGTCAAGAGTATAATTGGCCACGTCACTAGGTGCGGCATGGTTTTCTTAAAACCTCTCTCTCTCTCTCTCTCTCTCTCTCTCTCTCTATATATATATATATATATATATATATATATATATATATATATATATATATATATATATATATATATGATCATTTTCAACCCTTTTTGCTCGCTCATTCCTCCACCAAAACCTTTATAGACTTTCCCGCACGCTAGAATCTTTACTCCCTAGTTCCCGACTGATTTAGCGAGGCTCCGTGGCATTAGAGAGCTGGAGAAATCGAAACTCCCAGATCAGAGTTTGCCAGCGCATATCCCAGTTTTCTCTAGAAACTCTCTATAAGTTAGGATACACTTACTATGCTTGTAGTATAACCTATATTTATATTCATAGTTGTTTTTATGAATGTGAAAATACGATTTATCAGTAATTTTAGTCATAATACTGATTGATCTACTTGCAGGAGAGGTGTCAAGAATGGTCACGTTGGCTTGGTTATTGGATTTCAGAAAGGTTTTATGCTGAAATGGTCCTGCCTCCCAACTGTCCTGCCTGACTAATCCTTATTTGATAGAACTCTTAGTATTCATTATGATTAGTGAAAGGTCTAGCCCTCTTTACCAGATTACCAAAGGAACTATTAAGTTATGTTATTATAGGTTAATCCTTATTAGCGTGTTGCTTGCCAGTCGAATTGTGCGGTTAACTGTTAACCCTCTGATAAATTTTTCAGGTGAGTTCTTCTCACTATATTATATACTCCAATATGTATCATTTGTATGTTATGATATAGTTTCCCTGTAATATGCAATTAGGTCACTAGGCTAGCTTAATTAGTTACCTATCGTATGGAACTGTTTATCTGCTATATATAAGTGATATATATATATATATATATATATATATATATATATATATATATATATATATATATATATATGTGTGTGTGTGTGTGTGTGTGTATGTGTTTGTGTGTGTACTTCTACAAAAACGGGCTTTGTCACTCGATGCCAAATCAATCCCCATTTATTTAATTAGTCGCTTTTGATCACAAAATTAATTCCAAACTAATTCTTGATCAACACTAATTAAATAATATGATTTCATATTAATATATTAGAGCTTATAATATATTAATAAATCATAAATATCCTCTTCTCACAAAAGTCTATCCAAATTGTCCTGATGCTGTGCAACCCAAATGGATCATGCTACTTTCGGGTCAAGTACATATTAATAATAATTATGGGCTTAGACACCTAATCCAACAGTCTTGACTACCTGACATGGGAATCCCCACATGGTCTTCACTAACCAAAGAAATATCATACGAGCTAAACATGTAAACATACTAGGATACCTTGGAAACCCTCCAAGGACTTATACCAAATGCCATGGGAACCCCCTCATGGTCTTAATCTATTGCCACGGGAAACCCCCCCACCCCCCCGGAGGGGGGGGGGGGGGGGGGGCGTCTTCCATACAATTGTCATACTAACAATTCACATACTATCATATAATGGGCCGGCCTCGGTGCCTTCGACCCATTGGTATGGTGAGGAGACTCACCTCTAAAGAAATGTTGAACAGATAAATCAATCCCAATCCACAACTCCAACTCAACAGCCTACAATCGCCAAATGACTTATTTGTCAAAATCCCAAAATACCAAAATACCCTTAAAGTCAAATTGGTCAAGCATGGTCAAAGTCAATGTCAACAATCCATGTTGACCCCAACTCGTCGAGTGCATCTAGAAACTCATCGAGTTCCTTCAGTGTTCAGAAAACCGGGATAAGCCCTAGCCAACTCGCTAAGTTTTCTGATCAACTCCTCGATTTCACTTAGTATCCCGAAGGCGGGGAAACCCGATCCAACTCGTCGAGTTGCTAGGGAAAATCGTCGATTTTTCCCAGTCTTAACATATTCAACCCATTTTAGTCGAATCTAAAGCCCCAAACTACAGATCCAGTCCACTAGGGTTGAGATACCACGTAAAGTTGCTAACTTTACATCCATGCAAGGCATCAAAGGGATAAAAACACTTAAACAAGCTTATCAAGGGTCTTAGAGCATGAAGGAGGACCAATAATTGATAAAGTTTGCAACTTTAAGTCCACAAAGGCCCTGAGATATCTAGATCTGAAGCCAAATCTTCATATCATGCTAAAATCCAAGAATAGTCCTAAACTATGCTAATAATGGCCATAAACTTTCATAGAAGAAGATCTAAGGAATAAAAGGCCAACGTTTCGACTTTATACCTAAGTGTAGCTGCAACACCGGAGGAAATCTCGGATCTACTGCCTTCTAATCATTATAACCTCTTCAAGCTTCTAGTTCCTTTCCAAAAGAGCACAAAAGTCACTCTCCAAGCTCTCTCTCTCTCTCTCTCACACACACACATACACAATAAGAGGAAGTGGGTGAACTAGGGTTTATCTGTACGATGGAGGTGATAAGGGATGCTACTAATGAGGCTTAAGGCCTTTAAATAGGGCACAAGCCCTGAAAATTAGGGTTTTCCTTTCCAGGGTCTACTCGTCGATTTGGGGCCATCCAACTCGTCGAGTAGATCCTTATTCCCGCGCCCATTATGGTCCTTACACGACGATTTGGAGCTCCCCAACTCGTCAAGTTTCAATCTAAAACCTTAAAAACTTAAGAAATAAATGATACCTGAAACAAGCGTTACATATCTCTCTACCTTTCTCCAGCTCTCTCTACAATTTAATTAACTAAAAAATATTTTTTTATTTTAATAATAAAAAAATTAGAAGGATATAATGGTGAGTATCACAACCTTTTAATGGTAGTTAGTGGTGATGATGTGTCACCCACCACTATAATGGTTAGTGGTGAGTATAACAGATGACCTTATTAAGTTCATTTAAGATGTTGTAGTTTTTTCATATATATGATTGGGTAGACATATATTAAAATAACATCATTTTAATGATATCGACCAGTTGTTGCCCATTAATAAATTGAATTAATTTTATTTAATATTATTTTCAGCTATTGTTATTACGAATTAATTTAAAAATATATTTATTTGGTAAATTTTAAATTTAAATCTCGATTATTGTTTGTAATATCAACCATTATTTCAAGATAATATAACAGATGTCTTTTATTTTATGTTATTTATAATAATTATTATTGTTATTTAAGTCGAAAATTATTTTTTCTAAAATATTGGATTTTATTTTAAAGTTTATTTGATATTTTGATTTAGGTTTTGTATTTAGCGCAATATTGAAATTAATATATATATATATATATATATATATATATATATATATATATATATATATATATATATATATCATAAAATTTTTAATTTTATAACATTAAAATGATTTTATATATGATCTTATGTTGATGAACCAAGTTAGAATATTAAAAGTCAGTAATCAATTTGGTTTAAGTAAGATAACATTAATTATAGTATAATACAAATCTATATATCTTAAAATCCCAAAACTATTCAACTTATATAATTTAATTTACGATTAATTAAAATGTTGTGATTTGTAACTTCTAAATCTCTTCAAATCATGTTATTTAATTGATGGGTTAAATTAAATAATATATTTAGCCTATATAAGAACATTATAGTTTGCATATTGCATGATGTCAACACAAAATGATAGATTATATTGGTAGACTTTGAAGAGTTATGTGAGTGGTTCCATGGATGTAAGAGAACAATTACAACTTTTCCAAATGTAAATACAAGAAAATGAAAATTTGATGCATGTAAAGTTTAATATATTAACCAAGTTTCAAATTTAGGTATGTGTCTAAAGGTATACATGAGCAATTTTTTTTAAGTTTATGTGTTATGGATATTTTTATAATCACAAGATGATAAAGTGAGACTTCATGAGTTTTTGGTAAATCAACATTTAAGCTATTTATCAGTTAGAGCAATTAACGTTGTTAAGATGTATATATCTTTGTGTCGTCTTTCTCTTT
Source organism: Lactuca sativa (assembly GCF_002870075.4). Lineage (NCBI taxonomy): Eukaryota > Viridiplantae > Streptophyta > Magnoliopsida > Asterales > Asteraceae > Lactuca > Lactuca sativa. The sequence continues at coordinate 201,228,319 of NC_056624.2, forward strand.
TATGTAAAGACAATCTGTTTTTCTATCCACAATAACATTATTCAACATGTATTTTATGCTATTAGTTAATTTTAGTTTCTTTCGTTTATTTTGTTGTAAATAACATCGATGAAAATTTTGATAATTGTTTTTGATAAAAGTAGTTTACAATTAGTATTCCAAATTTATGGTGATAATGACAAATTAGAACGATTGATTTTAAATATGATATACATTTATTGTTGAAAACCAATGGTTATTTATGTTAGAAAAATGCATTCATTATGTTCTCGCAAAATTTATATGTCTGTATCCATTTTTTAATCGTTTTTATAGTAATAAAAATAAATACTCTATTATATCTTATCAGTATAAAAAATATAAGTGATAAAAATATACTTCACGTGTAACACTCTCCACTTCATTTTGAATGATTTATAAGTGTTTAATAAGTTTTGTTTGATGTAAATATTATACTAAATATTGTAATGTTTTTAAGTTGTTAAAAGTTGTAATATTTTTCCATAATATTTCTGATTTGTTTTATATACAAATCAACATATATTTTTTATATATAATTACACAACTTAAAACGGTCGATAAAATCATCAGAAGTTATAGTGTTTATTTTTTCATACTGCTTTGTTATTTGATATATATATATATATATATATATATATATATATATATATATATATATATATATATATATATATATATATATCAATATACGTTTGATATATAATTTATACAACATAAAACAATCTATAAAATTATCATTTAATAGTAGAAATAACCAATGATATAAACTTATTACATTTGATAAAACCAATAGGTTAACTATATGTTTTATTTTGCTACCAACATTGATTTTGCATGTATAAGTACTAAATCACAATGTGTAAAAGTTTATTATTTTAATTAAATAATTATATCCGTGTGCAACACGCAAAAATTCGCATAGTATAGATTATAAAGCTTGAAAGAGACCATTTATCTCCCATCAACTCCTACTACACGCTTCTTTCTTTCTCCCATTCTTACACTTCGTTTCATACACCATCAACCTACTCTCGCCTTTCTTTTTCTCGATGGAAGAAAAACATGGCAATTCCATCATCATCTTATATATCGTTGCATACCACTATCAGGGCCGGTCCAAGACAATTTGAGGTCCGATGAAAAAAATCGGGTCTTTATAAATTTGTTTTTGTAATAGAGGACAACACCTCCACAAAAATGTATTAAATAGAAAAAATATAATACAATTGTAGTGTGGGGACTATCCACCTTTGAAAAAGAAAAAGGCTTTGGGACTTGTCTGGGAGCTAAACAACCTAACTATTAATAAAAAAAAAATAACAAAATAAAAAAGTCATGAATTTTAGAATCAAATTCAATATTATCCAACAAAACCTTTTCACTTCCATACATATATTTCTTGTGAAACATATTAAAGAGTAATTTGTAACATGTGACATCCCCAATTTCACGGCCAGAAAAGACCGATTTGTTTATGCTTTGTTTTATAAATCAGAGTGATCGTTTAAAGAAAACGGTTGCGGAATTTGTTCCTAAAATAAAATATGATAACCATTTATCAAAACATTTCTCGAAAAGAATGTATTTTCATTGAATAATAAAAACCCGGGATGTCATGTTCGTTACAGACCAAAAGCATAAACAATATAAATTAGACCTTACAATAGTTATTCAACTACTGATCTATAATCCAAAATCTCTCGTCAAGTCCTCCAACTTATACCCTTGTGCCATTACCTGTAATGAAAAGAAAACTTAGTGGGTCAGGCTTGGGAGCCTGGTGAGCATATAGGGTTTTCAACCCACAATAATATAATTATTATATGTAATCAGCAAACAATCAACCCAATTACCCATCCCCATTATCTTCTTAAGGTTTTACCCTAAGAACCAACTATCCTTCATTCATTTATTCATAAGGAATTTGGCACGAATTCCATTGCTGCCAAAGCTTATTTATCAAGTACTAAATCCATAGTTATCTGGCGCTAACTCCATAGTCACCAAAGTTCACTTAACAAGCGCTAACTCCATAGTCGCCAAGGTCTACTCAACAAGCGCTAACTCCATAGTCACCAAGGTTTACTCAACAAGCGCTAACTCCATAGTCGCCAAAGTTTACTCAACGTGCGCTAACTCCATAGTCGCCAAGGTTCATCAAATAGGCACGAAGTCACATCGTCGCCAAGGTTTATACAATAGGCGCTAACTCCATAGTCACCAACTATTCCATCTACCTATGTTCTACCCAACAATTTTGTAGATATAAATACTTACACAGTTTAGATCATTTAACACCTGTATAAAACTCCAATTTCCATGCCCATCTCAAATAGACAAATAACATATAAACACATAGCACGTATTTCATAGCAAATACTTCACATTTATGTGTTAGAAGAAAGTAACTACACACCCACACATATAAACAACAATATACTTAATACACTCAAACCATACTTGTATTATTATCGTGTTTATGAAAGGTAGTATACACTCACTTGATCAGAAGATGATCGGACAGCACTACGACTTGCAGAAGTAGTAATCCTCAGCAGATCTGGAAGATCTCCACAAAAATCGAACTTCTCGCGGGCAGAGCTTTGACTCGGGAACCGCACTTCTCGGGATCTTCGGGATCTCGGGACTTGCCTCGGGGCTTGAGAATAATACCGGGGCTTCGGGGTATTTTTGGCACGCAAAACAATGCAAAACGGGAGAGAGAAGAGAGAAAATTGGCAAAAGAGCAGGCTGCCCTCGCATCCTATTTATAGGAGGCTGGAGCCTCGGAGTACGCGGGGCGTACACGTCCGAATCCGTCACTGCATGTGTCATCCGAAGAACTCGAGTGCGAAGGTCGTCATGCTTCGCTTTACGCGGGGCGTACTTCGGATGAGTCCGATGACTCGTCTTCGGATAAGGCCAGGATCTAATAATTAAATTTAATTATTAATTCATTAATAAACTTCGAAAATTCATATCTTCTTCATACGAACTCCGTTTTCGACGTTCTTTATATCCACGCGTAGGTGAGACTACGCTCTACGACTTTCGTTTAGACTCCGTCGGCTAATTTTGACTTTTATTTTTATTATTTATTTTTAATAGGTCGGGACAGAAAATTTCGTTATAAATTCATAACTTCTTCGTCCGACGTCCGTTCTTGCCTAACTTTTCGTCGTTTCGCTACTAACAACGAGATCTTCGATTCTCGTTTAGATTGCTAAGGCTAAATATCACTCTAACATGAATTCACTTTTTACGTCATTCAGCGTTGTGCCGGTTCTGTCGCGAAACTTCAACAGGTCATAACTTCTTCGTTATAACTCGGATTTTGGCGTTCTTTATATGCACGGAAACCTTGTAACATATACTACAATTTAGTTAGGATTATTCATCCTAAATAATCTTCTATCAAAAAGTCATTTTTGACGCTTATTGTCTGTAAATTGACTAGCCCTGATCTACGGACGTTACATAACAACATAACAGATTTACAATTACATATAAGTGATTAACAAAAAAATATTAATTGAGACTAATAGACTACCTGTTATGGTGTTGATTGTGTTGTTGGCTGTTAAATAACTCTAAGCAGTTATAAAAGGGCACAATACACCAATAAATCCTGATTTCTGACGTATAGAGAAATCAAATATACGAAAATTAACATTCAGAAACCGAAATTAAGCAAATGAAGTTCAAGAATTGTTTCTAATTTGAACAGATTAAAACAATAAACTGTGATTCTTCTCTAACTTACACATATTCAGATTATCAGAAGGCAGTTTTGTCTCTAACACTCAACTCCGAATGACTTCAACTTGAAATTTCCAGTAAATGAGAAAGAAATCGAAGTGAAGCATGTCTGCAACTCTCGATTCTAGTCTCTAAAAGGTTTGATTCAGAAAATAAATCAAATAATTTCCTATTCACCAGTGTTATTTCAGGAAAAGGAAAACGAAAATAAGAAGGAAAAGAATCGAGTTTCCCTTTTCTGAAATTGTGAAAAGAAGGAGAAGTAATCATACTATCGTTTATAAATTAAAATTAGATTCACTGACTCTCGAATCTGGTTTGGTGGTAGAGTAGACGACTTCAAAATTCAAAAAAAATGGGAAGAAATTGATTCCTTTGAGATCTTTAATAATTTTTTGTGTATCTCAATCATACTCAATTATCATATTTAATGACTCATATAGCATCAAGCAACTATAATTCTCAATTATCACAATTAACTAACTATTACTTAGGCATCTACCTCGCTCTGCTTTCCAATTCATCATTTGTCCAACCCTATTTGGACAAATATATCAAGTTCATTAGAATTTGTCTAATCTCATCATTGTATCCACCATAGTGATCATTTACCTTATAACTAACCATATTCGGTAACTATTTGTCACCCAAACTAGTCACATTTTAAAATACAATTCACTAACGACTTTACCCCTTAAGCTGTTAATCTAATCGACAAATATTGGTAAAATAGGGTATTTAACCCGTAATGACCAGATTAATATTTAACAAATCACCAGGTTTGTAATAACACCATGTTTTAGTCAAAAATTAACAAACTAATTTCATAACCAAATTAGTAAGGGTGGTGTGATGTTAACAATAAAGTGTTAAAATCTAGAGTGCTTAAGATTCTTGAAATATGTCGAAGAGCTTGGTCGTGCCCAAGATCCCTAGAGATAGATAATAATGCTTAGAAAATTATTTAACATAATTGATTTACTTTGAAGTGTAAGCAAATATATTTGAGATATTGGGACAAAAATAGTGTTAAAAATGGTTGGTAAATGATTTTACATAAGAAAGTAACAAAATACTCGAAAAGGTATCAAGATACCAAAGAATATCTTGATAAGTTGATATGGAAACATATAAACAATCAATTAAGTATGCGAACAGTGCTACAATCATTTAAACAATTACAAATGAACGAATTCAAAGCAAGAACACAGTGATGTACGAGGAAATCCCTTAATCTTTTTGAATACCCGACATAAAACCTCATGATATGATAAACTCACATGCCTTAGAACTTATATTAAATCGTAAATAAAGATTATAAGTGCTAGCTGATCTTATAAAGAACGTGTTTGTGTTCAAATCTTGAAAGAATTAGAGAAGAATAAGAAATGGACGTGTTTGTGTGTGTTGATCAACTAGTGTTTTATACATAACAAGAATAACTAAAACTCTGTGATTCTTAGGATTTTTCTTGATCTTTGCTTGACCCAAATTTCTCGATGGTCTTCAACATTCATGAGGCATTGACCACGTGTAGTTGACTTCGTCTAATTCTTTTTCCCTATGCCTTGAGTCACCGCATAAGATTTTATAAGAAACACTATGACAATCTAAGATACTGAATAAATCCAGTATCTTGGGATTGTCTGGGATGTTAGTTCAAGTTTAAGATATAAATGATAAATAAAAATTTCTATCGATCCATAACAATCACCAGATTTTATTTAATTAATTAAAGACTTAATTAACTAACAAACCACTTCCTTATAATTATTTTGTGTTATCATTTGCTTATTTATGTCTTTTCGTGTAACCCACAATAGTACTATTAATAGTAATATTACTAATTGTTATGATTGTGAATATTATCTTCACATATACATGTTTTTTTTTTTTTTTTTTTTTTTTTTTTTAAATTACTCAAATATTAACACTTACAATAAGTTTATTACCTAACAAGTCAATTTCATTAAATTAAATTTACAACTTTAATTATCACATTTATGAATATTGTTTAAAACAATACTTAAAATCAAATCTGATTTGATTTATTATTAAAAGAAGTTCAAACGATGATATCATATTGGTTCAGTCCACAAAGATCTTAATTTGTCTCTTATTCTCATGTTGATGTGTCTCTATCTATTTCCAACAATGAAAGTGTTCCCCACCTACACATTTAAACTTTAAAGGGAAAGAGAGTGGAGGTAGTCCAAAACAACTTCAAGTTTTTTTATTTGATATAACAGTTGAAAATTATTAATATTAAGATATAATATTCTTATATAATTTTACTAATAGACCTTAGACCAAAACAATAAATTCAACTATTGAACGCCGATGTTAATAACGATCAAATAATATTTTATCTTTGTTTGATAAATATAACTAAGCCAATAAAAGAATGCTTATTATATATATATATATATATATATATATATATATATATATATATATATATATATATATATATATATATATATATATATATATATATATATATATATATCCATGCTTAATAAAAACCTCCCTTACATACCACATGTCCTCATTATACACAAGAACTCTGTCACGTGTCATTCTCTTCAGCTTTTTAACAATTTTTTCAAGCCAATTTTCAATAGCAATATCAAGAAACAAGAAATCCGCCACGATTCCTAAAATTTAGGAGCCTTTTTTGATAAGTTTCCTTGTATTCCTGCATTCATTCATTAATTCCTGCATTGGATTTGAAATTCAAATTGAGTTGAAGATTGAAAATCAATTAAAACAAATTAGATTTTGATATCGAACATGCTTAATTTGAAATTCAATTAATTATCTTTTTCCATATATATATGTTGCATAATAGGAGATGAAATCGATTATCTTTGAATAAACTTAATATTTTCACTTATAAATACCATACACCTAATATACTTTCCAACAATTGCCGTCTGTCTCAATTCTAAAGTCTCTAAACTCTAAAAGAGTCTGCATTGTAGATAACTGATCCCGTTTTGTTTTTTTCTACAAATAAGATAAATTGTTTATTGTTAGTTTGATTTTTTATGTTTATGTTAATCTATTTTTCTCCTTCTATTCCTTTCTTCTCTGTTAAAAACTATTGATTTTCTTTGCTAAACACTATTCATCATCTTCACAAATTTGCAAAAAAAAAAAACTATATTTTTTTTCGAACTTTTTTTTTAACAGAAAAAAATACCATATTAAATTCCTTTTTTAAAAGTTATTTTCTGAAAAGCATGTCTACAAAATTGGAGTATATTGCAAACTAAAATTCATAATTTTGCAGAATAATAAACTATATTGTTAACTTTTTTCGATCTTTCTTTTAAACAAAACACAAAATCTATCTAATAGGGCAACCTACTTTTTAACATCAATTGTCTGTTATTCAATTCCTTCGATAAAAACTATTTATTAACTTTACAATTTTGTAGAAAATTAAACTATATTGTTTATTTTAACTAATTTTGAGTATTTGTTTTACTTATATTTAATTTTCATTTTATAATATTATAATTTTTTGCATATCTACAAATAAAGATTCCCAATTACATATTCAAACAACTATAAGTTCGTAATTTCAACCAATAGTTATGTTATCATAATATTGCAAAACATATAAACATTTTAATTACTAAATATTTAATTATTAATTCTCAATAAATAAGTTTCATTTTAATAAAAAAAAGTTTTTAATTTCTAACCTGTGGTGCCCACGGGTTATAACCTAATATATATATATATATATATATATATATATATATATATATATATATATATATATATATATATATATATATATATATATATATATATATATATATATATATATATATATATATATATATACTAGGTTATATCTATGTATTTGAGTTTTGGCGTATCCATGCAAGTATCCATTGCATTGGTAAATGAATATATCTATGTATTTGAGTTTTTATATGAAAATAAGAAATGATATATATAGTAACACAATAAGAGAAACCCGAAGAAATAAATATAGAAAGAGAGAGGACGAGGGAAAATGTCCTTGGATTGATTTGATCTTGTAACAACCCCAATCTAGTGGTCAAACTTGTAAGGTAGCACTGCAAACTAAACCTCATAAATGGACCCATTTCTCTCTGTAGACAATGACCCCACTCACATGAGTATGCTAAAGCAAACAAAAGTAAATATAATGTACAAAATTGCTATAGTTTTTTATATATCAAAATAGCAAACTATAAAACTACCAACCAAATACTTAATCCACCATGTGATTCACTTTGTCACAAACTCTAAATCACTTTTCACGTCTATGTTAATACATTTCAAGATTCTAATTAATATATTAATTCTGGACCGTGTATGTTAATACATTTCAAGATTTTCTAAGTAAGGAAGAAAAAAAATCTTCAATAGATTCCGACACTAAAAATAACTACAAATGCATTCTAAATGCAAGACTATCTAATTCACACAAACGATGTCTTTAACACAGCTTATAACAACCTAATTTTTGTCTGAAAGTGCATCTAAATATTTAATTTTATTTCAAAATATTAAAGTGAGAATGATGTACTTTTACAATATACTATTATATAACAAGTTTATATCATTAGATAAACACTATACTATATTGTGGTGTATATATATATATATATATATATATATATATATATATATATATATATATATATATATATATATATATATATATATATATATATATATATAAAAAGTTAGGTTCAAATGTTTTTATTATCTATTGTGTACCTGTATAATTGATTCTGGACCATTCATTTTAGTTATTTTAAGAAAGTAATTAATGCATATTAAATGCTGAAGATGTAATTAATATCTGTTATATCTTCAACATGTAATATGCATTAATTACTTTCTTAAAATAACTAAAATGATTGGTCCAGATTCAGTCATATATGCACACAATAGATAGTGAAAACAAAATAACCTAACCCTATATATATATATATATATATATATATATATCTACCCTAATAAATAAGAATGATTTTGCCACATGTCCTTCTCTCATTCAATTTGCCACATGTCATTTTTGTTGGATTAGTGTCTAAGTCCATAACTATTTTGGTATGTACTTGACCCGATGGTGCATGGTCCTTTTGGGTTGCCTTCACCAAAGCAACTTGATAGGATGAATTATGGAGAGAAAGGATTAAATATGATTTATTAATATATTATGAGAATAATATATTAAAGGAGAAATCATATTATTTAATTAATATTAGTCAATAGTTAATTAGTAATTAGTTTTGTGACTAAAAGAGATTAATTAAACTTAAGAGACTGGAATTGTAATTATAAGATAATTGCAATTTGGGCCATGGATTGTCTTAAATCAAGAGGTGGACGAATTCTTATGGGAAGCCCATAAGGAAATCGTCCAAGGGCTTGATTAAAGGAGTCTATGGGTTGCTTAGGGCTTAAGCAACCAAATTTGGGTTTCCTTGTTAGATAACTCTAATAGCCTTACTATATATAAGACCCTTATGACCCATAAACGTAGAGAAGCATTATTCTAGGGTTAGAACACGTTTTGGGCAGGCTCCATCCTCTCTCCTCTTCATCCTCTTGCTTATGGTGTTTGTGAGCCATTAGAGGAGTGACACTTGTGACTCTAAGCCTTCCAAAGTCAATTTAAGGAGGAATTGAGATTGTTATTGCTACATAACAATCAAGGTAACATTATAAACCTATTCTAATATCTAATATGATTACTTGTATGCTAGAATTAGGGTTTATAGTCTTGGATTCAAAGCATGTACAATAGAGAAACCTAGATCCAAGCATTAGGGTTTGTATGAACACATAGGATGTCTTATGATCAAAACCCATCAGTGGTATCAAAGCCTAGCTTGGTTTCAATTGTATTGATGCATAGTATAACTGGAAAATTCGTTTTTTGAGTTTCTGGAGGCTGGACTCGCCGAGTCCATAGCTGAACTCGCCGAGTCCATGCTGACTCGACGAGTCCAAGCCTGACTCGACGAGTCAACTCGTCAGATGGAGGGTTTCTCGGGTTTTCTTGCTGTTTTTGCTTATGGATTGTTACCTTATCATGTTAGATCAATATTAATCCGATTATATGATATATTTGACTATATTTTTGATCTAATTGAAGATATTTATCAATTAATAAGATAATTGTTTCCTTATGTGATAATTGATTAATTATTTTTGACTAAATTGATAAATTGTTTTGCAAGAAATCATTAAATAAATCAATTATGGATAATTATGTGATTAAATGTTAATTAAGATTATTTGCTATTTGATCCTTGTTGTTTTGAAAAGTTTCATATGTTTCCCTTTAGGTGTTATAGTTTAAATTTGAACCCAAAAGTTTTGTTGTTTTGAAATTTAAATAGTTAAAACCCTAATGTTTTGAAAAAGGTTTCAAAACTTGCCCTCAAGTTTTGGAATTTAAATTTTGATTAATAGTTTAATTTGATGTATATTTAAATTCTAAACCCTAATGTGTTGAAATGTTTCAAAACTTGCCCTCAAGTTTTGGAATTTAAAAGTTGATTAAAAGTTTAATTAGGAATGTTAAATTCTAAAACTTTAGTAAAGTTTTGAAAAAGTTCAAATCACACCCTTATGGTTTTATTAATTAACTAAGGTGTATAATTAAAAGAGGTTTAATAAATCCATAAAAGTTTTGGTTTACAATTTAATTGAATTAAAGGTATAATTGTTAAATTTGACCACCTAATATTTTAAAAGTATAAAATACACCCTATACTATATATAACATTAACAGTCTAACATTATATATATGTATGAGTAAAAGTCAGTCTTACCATTAGTAGGCCTCATTCACGAAGCTGGTCTATAAGGGGTGTTTAAGGAAATTGCCTATAAAATGGCGATTGAATGGGTATCCACTCTTACCCACCGCACTCTTGACTAGTGGAGGGTCGTTAGCCGAACGGGTAGGATAGGACGAAACCTTCCATTATAAGTATAATGAATTATTAAAGTAACTAAATGTTTTCATAAAATTCCCAATCTTAGTTACTTAGGCAAAAGTGAATTGATGCAATTCCATGAAATTACACTTTGTACCCTTGCGAAGACGTTAGTGGAGCGTGTGTGGTTTATCGGCACACTAAATGGGTCTAAGCAAGGGTAGCAAAGGGTGACTCAATGTTTGTCATAGTTCGGTGGAGCGTGTGTGGTTTACCGGCACATCGAATAGGTGACTGTAACATGTGAGGGCACCATGTAAGTTTGCATGGTTATTCACACCCGCTTTGTGATCCTCGGCATCCCAGTCACCAACAAGAGGGGCATATCGAGATTTAAACATGCCATTGAAAGTTCAATGAATCTCAAAGGATCTAGGAGTTTTCATAGATTTAAAACTTAAATTTCTTTTTCGTTTTTCGTGGTGGAAATTAGTGAATCGTCATTCACTTACCTTCAAATATTCTTCAATTAGGGTTACAACATCCCACTCCTGAGTTGTAGAATATTGTGTTGGGTCCTAGCCTTAGTATCTCATTTGGGTGATTTACTAAGGACTTAATCTATCAACTAACTTGAATTTGTTTTTCTATCGTTTTGTAGATGTCAAAGTTCGACAACTATGGTCTTCCCGAATCCCGTGGAACAAGCATTCCACGTGAAGATGATATTCCACGATTCGATCGAGGAACAAGAAATCATGCTTCACTTCCTCCTCCTCCTCCTCCAATTATTCTCCCTAACCCACAAGATTGTAAAATTGAAAGGTTCAATATCACTCAAACCCTTTTGGCAAGTAAACATAAAGAAGGAAAGTCGGTGTGTGCACACGTCCTAGGGATGAAGTCGCACATTAATAGACTAAGAATGTTGGGATCCGTTGTCTATGAGGAAATAGCTGTTGATTAGGTTCTTCAGTCACTTCCTAACTCATATAGTGAGTTTGTAAGAGAGTACTATATGATGAACCGCGACATGACCCTTATAGATCTCACCTATATGCTTATTGCTGCTGAATCAACAATGGTTTGGCGCAATAGAAAAGCAAAGTTGATTGGTGAATCTGCCTTCAAGACCTCTATGGATATAGACAATGGCAACGAAAGACATGCTATGATCGAAAAGTTTGATCATAAGAGAAAGGCAATGTCTAAAGTAGTTCCATGTGCTGTTCCAAAAGAGTCGATTTGTTTTTATTGCCAAGAGAAGGGGCATTGGAGACGAAGCTGCCCTATTTACCTAAGAGATCTAAGAGATGGGAGAGTCGAAACGTATGGCTCTGCTTTAGGTAAAATCCATTGACTAACTCTTTTAAGCTTCTATTATAGATTCTTAATACATAATGTGATAAGATTACAATTGATGTATTGTAGGATCGAAGAAAAGAAAGGAAGCTTAAGGGAAGAAGTGAGCAAAATCTAACCGTGAAGGAATGGATTTCGATCGCATTTCTTGAAGATTAGATTCTTGAGCTACTACTTAGAGTTAGAATTAGATTGCTAAGAAAGATGTATTAGCATAGTTTTTCAATGAATTGCATTGTAAGGACAAATTTTCTGCAATAAAATAAATTTTGATTTTATATTATTTATTTATCCTTGCAATGGCGTATATGAAAAATTGATGTTTGAATGTTTCTATTATTAGCAATAATGGATTTGGTTCTTATTATGTTATTTATGGAAAGTCGAGAATTTACCAAATAGGGAGAGTTTCTCATCGCCCAAGTTTCAATTGGACAGAAATTTGGAATCATGCAACTTGGTTGCACGATGAATGAGAAATTTCATATTTGGAAATTAGACTAATTCATTGACAAAGTGTCAAGTGAAGGACTAGGAGATCTAGTACACAAAGTTGTGTGCTGATCAAGTTCACCATAAGAGTAACAAAGATATTCGTCATGATTTACTAAAAGCTTAGTAAATATGATTATACTTACAAGATTAAGTGTAATTCTGAATTGATTAAAGGGTTTAGATCAATAGCAGAATGAATAAGAAGAATCAAGTAGGCAAAAAGATAAAAGTTTCTCCATTCTAAGAAGAAGGTAGAGTAGCTTTTATGCTTTATGATAGGTCTTAATGATTAAGAACCATATCTCAATTGATCCTCTAAGTGAAGTCTTAGTACAATTATATGTTTAAGAAGAGGAATCAAGGATTGAAGAAATGGTTAAATCAAGAAGTCAATCATACTTCGTTCCAATAACAAGTCTTAAAGTTAAGATTGTGAAATTGAGTGAAAAGTATTAAAGGTTTATAATATTCATCAAATGTGGAAAGTTGTGATGTCTTGGATAAGACAAAGACCAACTAAGACCAATTTATGAAGTGTTTTGATAAAAACTACACTAACTCTTGAATATTTGTTTGTCAAGAAATGTTTTGACAAGAGAATCTTATATGTCAAAGAGTAAGTGGGAGTTTTAATGGTCTTCAAAGGTTTCAAGAACAAATCAAATAAACCTTATCAATCATCACTAGCACACGAGTTGAGGTTAACAACCTATCGTGTTGATATTATTTTGTTTCTGTGCCAATCCAATCGAGTTAATTATGCATGTGAGTTCTATGAGTTCTCATTTTGAACGCATAAGAGGCAAAGCACCTTAATCAATGAAAGGTACATTGATAGGAAAGGGTGAGCTGCTTAACTACTTGGAAGATATGGTGGGCAGATGTGCTACCATAAGGCAAGAAATCAAGATTAAGAAAAATTCGGTCCATATGAGTTTGAATTTGTCGTAAACTTTAGTTTTGACAAATTCACATGGATAGGAACACATACACCGTTTAAATCTAAGTGTCATAAGATTTCCTCCTTCATGAAAATGATTGTGAGGAAATACTTTCACTAAGAAAGATTTTAAGAAGATAGTGATTGTAAAATTGCATTCTTGAATTCGATTATGGTTACGGTATCCCTTTCCATAATTTGAATTGTGAGGTTTGGCAATTGTTTACACACACATATGAACTATCTAAGGCAAAGGTGTATAAGTTCAAGAAGCCTTGATAAAAGATTATCAAAGCATTAAGTATTAGAAACATGGACTTAAGAAATTCAATAAGCATTGTTTTTCTGAAAGTTAAGATGTTTATGAATACATGTCGAAGCTAGTGGGAGCATAAGTGTTATGTTTTATAATAATCATCATGATAGTGGGAGCATAAAAGTTATGATTGTATGATTATTATGGAAAGTATTGCAAGTTGGCAATATTAATTATAGAAAAACAAGAGTCATACCTTGCAAAGTAGTAAGGGTTGTAAAGTTGTTTTGCTATAATTAAGGGAGAGAATATTATGCTTCATTTGGCAATATTAATTATAGAAAAACAAGAGTCATACCTTGCAAAGTAGTAAGGGTTGTAAAGTTGTTTTGCTATAATTAAGGGAGAGAATATTATGCTTCATTTCAAATCTAAAGGCTTAGGTTGTGGAATGTTAATAAAATTTAGTCAAGGGTACATAGTGTGTTCTTAAAATTTCGATTATGATTACGACATTCCTCTTCACAATTCGAATTTCGAGAACATAGCAAATAAAACATTATGCGTCGTGTCCCATACGCTTCGGGTATAGGATCGATTGCAAATGCTTTAATGATTGACCATTCTAAATTTTTCCAAATGTCTAGCGCATTTAGAGGGAAAAAGACTAGAATTGGTTTTGACTAAAATAATTAAACAACTATCAAAGGACAATCCAAAGTTCGACGAGGATTGGTCGCTTGTGAGTAGTTGGAAGCATGGTATTGGATGGACGATATCGACATTATTATGAATAGAAAAGATTCTATTAAGAAGGAGTTGTCATATGGAAATTATGGAAATGTTTCCATACCGGATGGACCATATCGACATCATTACGAATAGATAAGACTCTATTAAGAATGAGTTGTCATATGGAAAATATGGAAGCATGTCCATATGGGAATTGAATATTGAAAATCTATGTCTAGATTAGAAACCTTTATGTAAAAGGATGTTCAAAGGAATGTACTTTGAGTGAGAGACATCATATCTAAGGAATTGTCTTGTAACAATCTCTGATAGAGGACTTTGTAATATCATTGGCAATAGTCTTTGTGACTTTGGTGCAGTGACATTACAAAAGGATAGTTGCATAGAATGTTAGAATCTAGCATATTCTATAAGTAACAAGAATTTGATATTCTTTAACTTATGAAAAACGGATTTGGAGTTGTGAAATGAGAAGGATTGGAAATGTGTTCAATGTGATCTATTTCACAAAGTAAGAACCATAGGAAAACATTGTGTGCATGCTAAGAGCATGGGACAAGTGTTGTAATTCAAGTAAGAAGTTGATTACCCGAAATGACAAATAACGAGTAATCGATATGGTGATAAATAAAAGGCGTTTTATTTATACTCAAAGGTTTGAGGCCATATGTGATTAGTATTATTCTTGTGTTTCACATTTTCATGTTTTGACTTCCAGAATAATTGAGTTTATTAAGTATAATCGAATTATTCGAACGGGCCACAGTCGTTCATATGTTGGAAGTAGATATGAATGAAGACTGTCGTGAATTGGTGTGTGGATTGTCTAGAAAAGTATTAGATATAGGCAAATGTTTGCTGTAACGTTCATGAGTGCTTACGAATATGATTTGAGCATTGGATTAAACCCACGCTCACTTGGATCACTCCATGGATTGTGTCACGAGTGATTGGTGAGACGATAACATCTTATATTCTTGAAACTGAGATATGTGAGTTGTATCTTGCAAATCGGTTGCACATTGATAATATGTAAACGCACTAGTAACTTGGTGTTATAAAACATATTGTTGTGTGTTATTCGGTGGTTGAGTGCAAGCAAGCATTGTATCAAAGTTTATCCGTTCCTTTTATCCAGGGTAGGATAAAAGCGATATCTTTGGGCCCCTCGATGGTTTAGTGATGACAAACGTAAATGCTCGGCCAGGCTAGGGCTAATTTGATTTGTTCAAATAGTCAGTCGTCATAAATCGGGAATTGAGATATAGTACGAAGAGAATGATTTGAAATCATATCTCATATGATATATAGAATGGAGCAATATATGATCCCTTATCTAAGGACACGCGTATCTGATAAGATCAGAGTTGACAGCGGCTTTGGAAAGCTACGATTGCAGATCAGGATCTGAAGTCATACGCATAATAGTTGTTAGACTTATCCAAGTGGGAGACTTTTGGATTAGTGTCTAAGTCCATAACTATTTTGGTATGTACCTGACCCTATGGTGCATGGTCCTTTTGGGTTGCCTTCACCAAAGCAACTTGATAGGATGAATTATGAAGAGAAAGGATTAAATATGATTTATTAATATATTATGAGAATAATATATTAAAGGAGAAATCATATTGTTTAATTAATATTAGTCAATAATTAATTAGTAATTAGTTTTGTGACTAAAAGAGATTAATTAAACTTAAGGGACTGGAATTGTAATTATAAGATAATTGCAATTTGGGCCATGGATTGTCTATGGGAAGCCCATAAGGAAATCGTCCAAGGGCTTGATTAAAGGAGTCTATGGGTTGCTTAGGGCTTAAGCAACCAAATTAGGGTTTCCTTTTTAGATAACCCTAATAGCCTTACTATATATAAGATCCTTATGACCCATAAACATGGAGAAGCATTATTCTAGGGTTAGAACACGTTTTGGGCAGCCTCCATCCTCTCTCCTCTTCATCCTCTTGCTTATGGTGTTTGTGAGCCATTAGAGGAGTGACACTTGTGACTCTAAGCCTTCCAAAGTCAATTCAAGGAGGAATTGTGATTGTTATTGCTACATAACAATCAAGGTAACATTATAAACCTATTCTAATATCTAATATGATTACTTGTATGCTAGAATTAGGGTTTATAGTCTTGGATTCAAATCATGTACAATAGAGAAACCTAGATCCAAGCATTAGGGTTTGTATGAGCACATAGGATGTCTTATGATCAAAACCCATCAATTTTGTCATAGTTTAAAGATATATTTATTTTCCACTTGTCATTTATTTCATTTTCTATATCTAATATATTATTAATTAGTTTCCATAAATTAAACCTACCATAATGGTATTAATTTTAAATTTTAAATTTTAAATTTCAATTTCAATTTCAAATAAATTTACAGTTTAAACCTTTGTTTTTAACATTTTGTAATAATTAACCTATTTAGTATACGGGTCTGATAACTAAACAATAATTTTAATTTATTTATTTTTTGCATGTTTTTTTCTCATAATTTTTATTTATTTCAAATTTCGAATTCAAATAAACTTCTCATTTAATCGTTTCTATTTAACATTTTGTTTTAATCAACCCGTATAATATACGGGTATCCCAACTAGTACACTAATAAAAGAGTAGTTCTTTTGCCATGTGTCACCATTTTAAGCTTTGTAATAAATATTATGCCACTTGTCAATCTATTGATTCTCCTTTTAAATTTCAAAATTCAAAATTTAAATTTCTCATTTTAATTACATTAAATAATAACATTTGAATAAAAAATAAAATAAAATTTATACAAATTATAATAAAATAAAATTTACGCAAATTATAAGATGATATACTTTTATATATTTATGTGAATCAACGGTTCTAATTTTATATATAACTAAAAAAGTATATCTTAATTAATAAGTTATTTAAAATAATTAACTAATAGTTTTGAATTTTTACTAACAAAGTTTAATTAATTTTGTAACCGTGGTTCCCACGGGTTATAAACTAAATGGTGACACATGTATTAATTAAAGATATAATATGATGACACATGGTAAAATGAGAATAGAATATGCATTAATTAGGAAACTTAATAAGATGACACATGTCAAAAGAAGAATAAAAACTATTCTTTTATTAGATAGGGAGATTCTTAACTAGCACACCTCTTATATGCACTTGTTATTTAACATATACCTAAAACTATCATTTACAAACAACAAAGATAAGCTATAAAGCTTAGTGAGAAACATTGTAATATCCATTGTATAGGCTATTGAAAAGCTAAGTGTCAAGTTATACGCCATGTCACAATCGTCAACACTTAGACATTTTTAAAAATTTAAGTGTTGTGTTATATGAGGGTGTAACGAGATAAATAAGTACCAATGGTTAAAGTTATAATATTTCATATACCAAAACAAAATATCTTCTAAATGTCCATAAGTCCCTCAATCTTCAAATGTACATATTAAAAGTTAGACATGAAAAGCGCAAGGAATAATATCAAAGTTAGACAAAATCAACAAACACGTTCTAATAAAAGATCTTTAACCCCCTTCTTTTAATAGAAACTCGACAAACATCAAAAACACTAATCAAGTAGAACAATATCAAAGTTAGACAAAATCAACATACACATTCTAATAAAAGATCTTTAACCCCCTATTTTTTAATAAAAACTCAACAAACATCACAAACTCTAATCAAGTAGAACAACATCACAAAGAAAAAAAATGCATTTTTATAACATCACAAATATAAATACACATCAAAAGAAAAACAATATACAAACAAATATAATGTAACATCCCAAAAATCAAGGCTAAATTTTTTATTTTTAAATCAAGTAAAATCATTGTTTTCAGATACCATCCAAATCAAAACCATTCATTTACAAAACATTTTTCTCAAAAATAGGAATCATATATTAGAGTGTCCATAAATAAGTATCATCAAAACCAAGAGGATGTGTACGAGCACACCTTCGCCTTGTCCCGATCATCTTAAGTATCTAAAACATAAAACTAAAACTGTAAGCACGAAGATTAATGAGTTCCCCCAAAAGTACCACCACACAAACAAATAACATATACAATCTTGCATGTTGGGTCCACAACCTTCCGGTTGGATTACCTTGTCCCACAACCTCCCAGTTGGATTACTCTGTCCCACAACCGACCAGTTGGATTGCCCTACATATCGCATACTGGGTCCATAACCTTCCGGTTGGAGTACCCTGGCCTACAACCTCCCGGTTGGATTGCCATACATATCACATATTAGGTCCACAACATGTCGGTTGCATAACCCTAACCCACAACCTCTTGGTTGGATTGGCCCAAATTTGTTGACTGGCTGCACAAAGTAGTACAATCTCAACCCAACCATACTATGTCAACATATGCATTAGATAAACCTATACCAGTTAGCACACAAACAAACAGATCTACAGATCACTACCGCATAATAACATCTTATATACCAGGATACAGATCTAACAGATCACCCAAGAATAACAACATCCTATATACGAGTGTGACAACCCGAAATCTATTCCGTCATTTTTAACCTTTTCCGTTAATAAGCCTCGCTTATTTAACTGTCCGTTAACCTTTTGGAAGAGGTTAATTAATTTAAGACTTTTATAATGACTTGTTAAGGGTTGAAACAAATTAGAAACACCCACAAAATACCCTTAAAAATGTGTGGTTGCAACCAAGTCAAAATTTGACCGTTTAATCGGGTGCGACCAAAAAGCCCCGTTTAACAGCAGTATCTGTAGATTTCCACTGAGCCCCAAATCCAACCCCTATATAAGGGTGAGTGGAGTCCATTAGAGACTTTTTACACTCTCCCCACTCTCTCTCTCTACAACTTAAATTCGAGCAAAAAATCGTCCGTTTCGAGCCCCAAACGAGTAGGTAACTATCCTAACTCGTTTTATAACTTATCTAGCCTGCAAATTCAAGTTTAAAACATAAAATAGGGACAAAATCATGTGTTTACGGCCCAAGAACACTCTTGGGCCGTGAACACCATTTAATGGGAGGTTTTAAGCCCCAAAACCCCTCCAAATTGTCCCTAAGGCTTAGATATGACTTGTAGGCTTATGGAATCGGACTTAGAACACCTTGAACTAGCATTTTGGGGAGTAAACATGAGTTTACTGCCCAATATTGTGCTTGGGCCGTAAACCCCCCTTCATGGGGAGTAAACTCAATTCCATGTGTTAAAAATGCCCTAAACACCCCCTATGGCCTTGGAAAAATAGCTTGAATGCAATACCATTGTTGTAAGGGCCTTAAACTTCAATAAAACCAAAGGGATAGGAGTTCACGGCCGTGAACTCCCATAGAGGTGGTTCATGGGCCGTAAACTCCCATTTAATGCCCAAATGGTGCCCAAACTCCTTCATTCGACTTGGAAAAATACATAGGATTTATCCTCTACCATTTAAGACTTCAAAACACCAAAAGAATGAGTGTATAGGAGCTTACGGCCGTAAGCTCCCTTGCTTAGGGTCGTAAACTCCTCAAAGGGTCTATATGATGCCTTAAATCCATTCACACATTTTATAATTGGGCCTAGCAAAATTCCACAATTGATATGAGACCTTTAATCACCCTAGAACACCCTCACCATGATTTTACGGCCATAAACTCATGGGGAGTGTCCCAGGGCCGTGAACTCTATGTATAGGGTTTACTCTTGAAGAGTAAACTCCATTCCTAAGTCATTCAAGCCCTTAAATGTTACCCGAGACACCCCAAACACTTAACCAAAGTGTTTTCTGCTCCTTAGGGTGCGTATACTTGTTTAATTAGTATTAAATATACTAATTGTATGTGAACATATGTTATCATATGTTAAATAGGTCACTAAGTGTGTTTAAGTCGTTGCTTGACACCGGGCACCCAACCGGCACCTTCGTCGGATCCACTTACACCAGGTGAGTTCATACCCCTGAATGAACCTTTTAAATGTTTTTACATGTTTTATAGGGAGGAATACAAGTTAAACATGTCAGTTATCATATCAATCACATGTGATTGATAACCCGCATGCACAAGGATTTACCACACTGTAAACTGTTTTACCAAGTAGGATACTATAAATGGTTTTCCAAAAGGTTTTCACTTGTTCAAAACTCTTACTTATACTGTTTTATCAAAGTTTCATTTAAAACTGGTTTATGAAAAGTTTCCAAAGAATTTCTAAAGGTTTTCAAACTTATTTTACCAAAGAACACCAAGTTGTGATTTTCTTAAGTATAAAGTTTTCTTCCATGTTTTGATACCCCACTCACTATATACCACTGTCTTGTTATACTTTTACTTAGTGGATACTTCTTCTTAGTTAAACACTTATACTTGTTTACACTCTTACTTAGTGATACGCTTCTACTTCACTTATACTTGATATCGCTTCTACTTCACTTATACTTGATACGCTCCTACTTCACTTGTTGTCGCTTCTACTTCGTGATACACTTATATTTGGTACACTTGTACTTCACGATTCGGTTATTCCACACTGTACGCTTATACTTCACAATTCGGTTATTCCACACTATACACTTATACTTCATGATTCGGTTAAACATCACGATTTGGTTATACTTCACAATATGATTCCACTTGTTACACACTCAAACGTAGTTAGATGTATGTCTGTGCTTGTATAGATGCATATAAATAATGATAGAAGGACTTAGAAGGCCTGTCCGCCCTATTTCCTTTTCTTCATTGAGATGTGGTCTGGTGGGATCGGATGTCCATCCGAAGGTCGTTTGATTCATTAGTTATATATTATGTATACGAGCATAGCCATATAGGTTTACTCTAGTTAGTTCAGTTATGAGTCTCTTCCTCTAGTTTAGCACTTACATTGGAAACCTATTAATTAATAAAAGAATGGTTTTGAAATAGAGAATTAATAGGTTTTCAAATGTCATGTATTAATTAAAGATATAATATGATGACACATGGTAAAATGAGAATAGAATATGCATTAATTAGGAAACTTAATAAGATGACACATGTCAAAAGAAGAATAAAAACTATTCTTTTATTAGATAGGGAGATTCTTAACTAGCACACCTCTTATATGCACTTGTTATTTAACATATACCTAAAACTATCATTTACAAACAACAAAGATAAGCTATAAAGCTTAGTGAGAAACATTGTAATATCCATTGTATAGGCTATTGAAAAGCTAAGTGTCAAGTTATACGCCATGTCACAATCGTCAACACTTAGACATTTTTAAAAATTTAAGTGTTGTGTTATATGAGGGTGTAACGAGATAAATAAGTACCAATGGTTAAAGTTATAATATTTCATATACCAAAACAAAATATCTTCTAAATGTCCATAAGTCCCTCAATCTTCAAATGTACATATTAAAAGTTAGACATGAAAAGCGCAAGGAATAATATCAAAGTTAGACAAAATCAACAAACACGTTCTAATAAAAGATCTTTAACCCCCTTCTTTTAATAGAAACTCGACAAACATCAAAAACACTAATCAAGTAGAACAATATCAAAGTTAGACAAAATCAACATACACATTCTAATAAAAGATCTTTAACCCCCTATTTTTTAATAAAAACTCAACAAACATCACAAACTCTAATCAAGTAGAACAACATCACAAAGAAAAAAAATGCATTTTTATAACATCACAAATATAAATACACATCAAAAGAAAAACAATATACAAACAAATATAATGTAACATCCCAAAAATCAAGGCTAAATTTTTTATTTTTAAATCAAGTAAAATCATTGTTTTCAGATACCATCCAAATCAAAACCATTCATTTACAAAACATTTTTCTCAAAAATAGGAATCATATATTAGAGTGTCCATAAATAAGTATCATCAAAACCAAGAGGATGTGTACGAGCACACCTTCGCCTTGTCCCGATCATCTTAAGTATCTAAAACATAAAACTAAAACTGTAAGCACGAAGATTAATGAGTTCCCCCAAAAGTACCACCACACAAACAAATAACATATACAATCTTGCATGTTGGGTCCACAACCTTCCGGTTGGATTACCTTGTCCCACAACCTCCCAGTTGGATTACTCTGTCCCACAACCGACCAGTTGGATTGCCCTACATATCGCATACTGGGTCCATAACCTTCCGGTTGGAGTACCCTGGCCTACAACCTCCCGGTTGGATTGCCATACATATCACATATTAGGTCCACAACATGTCGGTTGCATAACCCTAACCCACAACCTCTTGGTTGGATTGGCCCAAATTTGTTGACTGGCTGCACAAAGTAGTACAATCTCAACCCAACCATACTATGTCAACATATGCATTAGATAAACCTATACCAGTTAGCACACAAACAAACAGATCTACAGATCACTACCGCATAATAACATCTTATATACCAGGATACAGATCTAACAGATCACCCAAGAATAACAACATCCTATATACGAGTGTGACAACCCGAAATCTATTCCGTCATTTTTAACCTTTTCCGTTAATAAGCCTCGCTTATTTAACTGTCCGTTAACCTTTTGGAAGAGGTTAATTAATTTAAGACTTTTATAATGACTTGTTAAGGGTTGAAACAAATTAGAAACACCCACAAAATACCCTTAAAAATGTGTGGTTGCAACCAAGTCAAAATTTGACCGTTTAATCGGGTGCGACCAAAAAGCCCCGTTTAACAGCAGTATCTGTAGATTTCCACTGAGCCCCAAATCCAACCCCTATATAAGGGTGAGTGGAGTCCATTAGAGACTTTTTACACTCTCCCCACTCTCTCTCTCTACAACTTAAATTCGAGCAAAAAATCGTCCGTTTCGAGCCCCAAACGAGTAGGTAACTATCCTAACTCGTTTTATAACTTATCTAGCCTGCAAATTCAAGTTTAAAACATAAAATAGGGACAAAATCATGTGTTTACGGCCCAAGAACACTCTTGGGCCGTGAACACCATTTAATGGGAGGTTTTAAGCCCCAAAACCCCTCCAAATTGTCCCTAAGGCTTAGATATGACTTGTAGGCTTATGGAATCGGACTTAGAACACCTTGAACTAGCATTTTGGGGAGTAAACATGAGTTTACTGCCCAATATTGTGCTTGGGCCGTAAACCCCCCTTCATGGGGAGTAAACTCAATTCCATGTGTTAAAAATGCCCTAAACACCCCCTATGGCCTTGGAAAAATAGCTTGAATGCAATACCATTGTTGTAAGGGCCTTAAACTTCAATAAAACCAAAGGGATAGGAGTTCACGGCCGTGAACTCCCATAGAGGTGGTTCATGGGCCGTAAACTCCCATTTAATGCCCAAATGGTGCCCAAACTCCTTCATTCGACTTGGAAAAATACATAGGATTTATCCTCTACCATTTAAGACTTCAAAACACCAAAAGAATGAGTGTATAGGAGCTTACGGCCGTAAGCTCCCTTGCTTAGGGTCGTAAACTCCTCAAAGGGTCTATATGATGCCTTAAATCCATTCACACATTTTATAATTGGGCCTAGCAAAATTCCACAATTGATATGAGACCTTTAATCACCCTAGAACACCCTCACCATGATTTTACGGCCATAAACTCATGGGGAGTGTCCCAGGGCCGTGAACTCTATGTATAGGGTTTACTCTTGAAGAGTAAACTCCATTCCTAAGTCATTCAAGCCCTTAAATGTTACCCGAGACACCCCAAACACTTAACCAAAGTGTTTTCTGCTCCTTAGGGTGCGTATACTTGTTTAATTAGTATTAAATATACTAATTGTGTGAACATATGTTATCATATGTTAAATAGGTCACTAAGTGTGTTTAAGTCGTTGCTTGACACCGGGCACCCAACCGGCACCTTCGTCGGATCCACTTACACCAGGTGAGTTCATACCCCTGAATGAACCTTTTAAATGTTTTTACATGTTTTATAGGGAGGAATACAAGTTAAACATGTCAGTTATCATATCAATCACATGTGATTGATAACCCGCATGCACAAGGATTTACCACACTGTAAACTGTTTTACCAAGTAGGATACTATAAATGGTTTTCCAAAAGGTTTTCACTTGTTCAAAACTCTTACTTATACTGTTTTATCAAAGTTTCATTTAAAACTGGTTTATGAAAAGTTTCCAAAGAATTTCTAAAGGTTTTCAAACTTATTTTACCAAAGAACACCAAGTTGTGATTTTCTTAAGTATAAAGTTTTCTTCCATGTTTTGATACCCCACTCACTATATACCACTGTCTTGTTATACTTTTACTTAGTGGATACTTCTTCTTAGTTAAACACTTATACTTGTTTACACTCTTACTTAGTGATACGCTTCTACTTCACTTATACTTGATATCGCTTCTACTTCACTTATACTTGATACGCTCCTACTTCACTTGTTGTCGCTTCTACTTCGTGATACACTTATATTTGGTACACTTGTACTTCACGATTCGGTTATTCCACACTGTACGCTTATACTTCACAATTCGGTTATTCCACACTATACACTTATACTTCATGATTCGGTTAAACATCACGATTTGGTTATACTTCACAATATGATTCCACTTGTTACACACTCAAACGTAGTTAGATGTATGTCTGTGCTTGTATAGATGCATATAAATAATGATAGAAGGACTTAGAAGGCCTGTCCGCCCTATTTCCTTTTCTTCATTGAGATGTGGTCTGGTGGGATCGGATGTCCATCCGAAGGTCGTTTGATTCATTAGTTATATATTATGTATACGAGCATAGCCATATAGGTTTACTCTAGTTAGTTCAGTTATGAGTCTCTTCCTCTAGTTTAGCACTTACATTGGAAACCTATTAATTAATAAAAGAATGGTTTTGAAATAGAGAATTAATAGGTTTTCAAATGTCATGTATTAATTAAAGATATAATATGATGACACATGGTAAAATGAGAATAGAATATGCATTAATTAGGAAACTTAATAAGATGACACATGTCAAAAGAAGAATAAAAACTATTCTTTTATTAGATAGGGAGATTCTTAACTAGCACACCTCTTATATGCACTTGTTATTTAACATATACCTAAAACTATCATTTACAAACAACAAAGATAAGCTATAAAGCTTAGTGAGAAACATTGTAATATCCATTGTATAGGCTATTGAAAAGCTAAGTGTCAAGTTATACGCCATGTCACAATCGTCAACACTTAGACATTTTTAAAAATTTAAGTGTTGTGTTATATGAGGGTGTAACGAGATAAATAAGTACCAATGGTTAAAGTTATAATATTTCATATACCAAAACAAAATATCTTCTAAATGTCCATAAGTCCCTCAATCTTCAAATGTACATATTAAAAGTTAGACATGAAAAGCGCAAGGAATAATATCAAAGTTAGACAAAATCAACAAACACGTTCTAATAAAAGATCTTTAACCCCCTTCTTTTAATAGAAACTCGACAAACATCAAAAACACTAATCAAGTAGAACAATATCAAAGTTAGACAAAATCAACATACACATTCTAATAAAAGATCTTTAACCCCCTATTTTTTAATAAAAACTCAACAAACATCACAAACTCTAATCAAGTAGAACAACATCACAAAGAAAAAAAATGCATTTTTATAACATCACAAATATAAATACACATCAAAAGAAAAACAATATACAAACAAATATAATGTAACATCCCAAAAATCAAGGCTAAATTTTTTATTTTTAAATCAAGTAAAATCATTGTTTTCAGATACCATCCAAATCAAAACCATTCATTTACAAAACATTTTTCTCAAAAATAGGAATCATATATTAGAGTGTCCATAAATAAGTATCATCAAAACCAAGAGGATGTGTACGAGCACACCTTCGCCTTGTCCCGATCATCTTAAGTATCTAAAACATAAAACTAAAACTGTAAGCACGAAGATTAATGAGTTCCCCCAAAAGTACCACCACACAAACAAATAACATATACAATCTTGCATGTTGGGTCCACAACCTTCCGGTTGGATTACCTTGTCCCACAACCTCCCAGTTGGATTACTCTGTCCCACAACCGACCAGTTGGATTGCCCTACATATCGCATACTGGGTCCATAACCTTCCGGTTGGAGTACCCTGGCCTACAACCTCCCGGTTGGATTGCCATACATATCACATATTAGGTCCACAACATGTCGGTTGCATAACCCTAACCCACAACCTCTTGGTTGGATTGGCCCAAATTTGTTGACTGGCTGCACAAAGTAGTACAATCTCAACCCAACCATACTATGTCAACATATGCATTAGATAAACCTATACCAGTTAGCTCACAAACAAACAGATCTACAGATCACTACCGCATAATAACATCTTATATACCAGGATACAGATCTAACAGATCACCCAAGAATAACAACATCCTATATACGAGTGTGACAACCCGAAATCTATTCCGTCATTTTTAACCTTTTCCGTTAATAAGCCTCGCTTATTTAACTGTCCGTTAACCTTTTGGAAGAGGTTAATTAATTTAAGACTTTTATAATGACTTGTTAAGGGTTGAAACAAATTAGAAACACCCACAAAATACCCTTAAAAATGTGTGGTTGCAACCAAGTCAAAATTTGACCGTTTAATCGGGTGCGACCAAAAAGCCCCGTTTAACAGCAGTATCTGTAGATTTCCACTGAGCCCCAAATCCAACCCCTATATAAGGGTGAGTGGAGTCCATTAGAGACTTTTTACACTCTCCCCACTCTCTCTCTCTACAACTTAAATTCGAGCAAAAAATCGTCCGTTTCGAGCCCCAAACGAGTAGGTAACTATCCTAACTCGTTTTATAACTTATCTAGCCTGCAAATTCAAGTTTAAAACATAAAATAGGGACAAAATCATGTGTTTACGGCCCAAGAACACTCTTGGGCCGTGAACACCATTTAATGGGAGGTTTTAAGCCCCAAAACCCCTCCAAATTGTCCCTAAGGCTTAGATATGACTTGTAGGCTTATGGAATCGGACTTAGAACACCTTGAACTAGCATTTTGGGGAGTAAACATGAGTTTACTGCCCAAGATTGTGCTTGGGCCGTAAACCCCCCTTCATGGGGAGTAAACTCAATTCCATGTGTTAAAAATGCCCTAAACACCCCCTATGGCCTTGGAAAAATAGCTTGAATGCAATACCATTGTTGTAAGGGCCTTAAACTTCAATAAAACCAAAGGGATAGGAGTTCACGGCCGTGAACTCCCATAGAGGTGGTTCATGGGCCGTAAACTCCCATTTAATGCCCAAATGGTGCCCAAACTCCTTCATTCGACTTGGAAAAATACATAGGATTTATCCTCTACCATTTAAGACTTCAAAACACCAAAAGAATGAGTGTATAGGAGCTTACGGCCGTAAGCTCCCTTGCTTAGGGTCGTAAACTCCTCAAAGGGTCTATATGATGCCTTAAATCCATTCACACATTTTATAATTGGGCCTAGCAAAATTCCACAATTGATATGAGACCTTTAATCACCCTAGAACACCCTCACCATGAGTTTACGGCCATAAACTCATGGGGAGTGTCCCAGGGCCGTGAACTCTATGTATAGGGTTTACTCTTGAAGAGTAAACTCCATTCCTAAGTCATTCAAGCCCTTAAATGTTACCCGAGACACCCCAAACACTTAACCAAAGTGTTTTCTGCTCCTTAGGGTGCGTATACTTGTTTAATTAGTATTAAATATACTAATTGTATGTGAACATATGTTATCATATGTTAAATAGGTCACTAAGTGTGTTTAAGTCGTTGCTTGACACCGGGCACCCAACCGGCACCTTCGTCGGATCCACTTACACCAGGTGAGTTCATACCCCTGAATGAACCTTTTAAATGTTTTTACATGTTTTATAGGGAGGAATACAAGTTAAACATGTCAGTTATCATATCAATCACATGTGATTGATAACCCGCATGCACAAGGATTTACCACACTGTAAACTGTTTTACCAAGTAGGATACTATAAATGGTTTTCCAAAAGGTTTTCACTTGTTCAAAACTCTTACTTATACTGTTTTATCAAAGTTTCATTTAAAACTGGTTTATGAAAAGTTTCCAAAGAATTTCTAAAGGTTTTCAAACTTATTTTACCAAAGAACACCAAGTTGTGATTTTCTTAAGTATAAAGTTTTCTTCCATGTTTTGATACCCCACTCACTATATACCACTGTCTTGTTATACTTTTACTTAGTGGATACTTCTTCTTAGTTAAACACTTA
The DNA here is from genome assembly GCF_002870075.4 of Lactuca sativa. Taxonomy (NCBI): domain Eukaryota; kingdom Viridiplantae; phylum Streptophyta; class Magnoliopsida; order Asterales; family Asteraceae; genus Lactuca; species Lactuca sativa. Next base: position 201,257,078 of record NC_056624.2, read on the forward strand.
TACTTGTTTACACTCTTACTTAGTGATACGCTTCTACTTCACTTATACTTGATATCGCTTCTACCTCACTTATACTTGATACGCTCCTACTTCACTTGTTGTCGCTTCTACTTCGTGATACACTTATATTTGGTACACTTGTACTTCACGATTCGGTTATTCCACACTGTACGCTTATACTTCACAATTCGGTTATTCCACACTATACACTTATACTTCATGATTCGGTTAAACATCACGATTTGGTTATACTTCACAATATGATTCCACTTGTTACACACTCAAACGTAGTTAGATGTATGTCTGTGCTTGTATAGATGCATATAAATAATGATAGAAGGACTTAGAAGGCCTGTCCGCCCTATTTCCTTTTCTTCATTGAGATGTGGTCTGGTGGGATCGGATGTCCATCCGAAGGTCGTTTGATTCATTAGTTATATATTATGTATACGAGCATAGCCATATAGGTTTACTCTAGTTAGTTCAGTTATGAGTCTCTTCCTCTAGTTTAGCACTTACATTGGAAACCTATTAATTAATAAAAGAATGGTTTTGAAATAGAGAATTAATAGGTTTTCAAATGTCATGTATTAATTAAAGATATAATATGATGACACATGGTAAAATGAGAATAGAATATGCATTAATTAGGAAACTTAATAAGATGACACATGTCAAAAGAAGAATAAAAACTATTCTTTTATTAGATAGGGAGATTCTTAACTAGCACACCTCTTATATGCACTTGTTATTTAACATATACCTAAAACTATCATTTACAAACAACAAAGATAAGCTATAAAGCTTAGTGAGAAACATTGTAATATCCATTGTATAGGCTATTGAAAAGCTAAGTGTCAAGTTATACGCCATGTCACAATCGTCAACACTTAGACATTTTTAAAAATTTAAGTGTTGTGTTATATGAGGGTGTAACGAGATAAATAAGTACCAATGGTTAAAGTTATAATATTTCATATACCAAAACAAAATATCTTCTAAATGTCCATAAGTCCCTCAATCTTCAAATGTACATATTAAAAGTTAGACATGAAAAGCGCAAGGAATAATATCAAAGTTAGACAAAATCAACAAACACGTTCTAATAAAAGATCTTTAACCCCCTTCTTTTAATAGAAACTCGACAAACATCAAAAACACTAATCAAGTAGAACAATATCAAAGTTAGACAAAATCAACATACACATTCTAATAAAAGATCTTTAACCCCCTATTTTTTAATAAAAACTCAACAAACATCACAAACTCTAATCAAGTAGAACAACATCACAAAGAAAAAAAATGCATTTTTATAACATCACAAATATAAATACACATCAAAAGAAAAACAATATACAAACAAATATAATGTAACATCCCTAAAATCAAGGCTAAATTTTTTATTTTTAAATCAAGTAAAATCATTGTTTTCAGATACCATCCAAATCAAAACCATTCATTTACAAAACATTTTTCTCAAAAATAGGAATCATATATTAGAGTGTCCATAAATAAGTATCATCAAAACCAAGAGGATGTGTACGAGCACACCTTCGCCTTGTCCCGATCATCTTAAGTATCTAAAACATAAAACTAAAACTGTAAGCACGAAGATTAATGAGTTCCCCCAAAAGTACCACCACACAAACAAATAACATATACAATCTTGCATGTTGGGTCCACAACCTTCCGGTTGGATTACCTTGTCCCACAACCTCCCAGTTGGATTACTCTGTCCCACAACCGACCAGTTGGATTGCCCTACATATCGCATACTGGGTCCATAACCTTCCGGTTGGAGTACCCTGGCCTACAACCTCCCGGTTGGATTGCCATACATATCACATATTAGGTCCACAACATGTCGGTTGCATAACCCTAACCCACAACCTCTTGGTTGGATTGGCCCAAATTTGTTGACTGGCTGCACAAAGTAGTACAATCTCAACCCAACCATACTATGTCAACATATGCATTAGATAAACCTATACCAGTTAGCACACAAACAAACAGATCTACAGATCACTACCGCATAATAACATCTTATATACCAGGATACAGATCTAACAGATCACCCAAGAATAACAACATCCTATATACGAGTGTGACAACCCGAAATCTATTCCGTCATTTTTAACCTTTTCCGTTAATAAGCCTCGCTTATTTAACTGTCCGTTAACCTTTTGGAAGAGGTTAATTAATTTAAGACTTTTATAATGACTTGTTAAGGGTTGAAACAAATTAGAAACACCCACAAAATACCCTTAAAAATGTGTGGTTGCAACCAAGTCAAAATTTGACCGTTTAATCGGGTGCGACCAAAAAGCCCCGTTTAACAGCAGTATCTGTAGATTTCCACTGAGCCCCAAATCCAACCCCTATATAAGGGTGAGTGGAGTCCATTAGAGACTTTTTACACTCTCCCCACTCTCTCTCTCTACAACTTAAATTCGAGCAAAAAATCGTCCGTTTCGAGCCCCAAACGAGTAGGTAACTATCCTAACTCGTTTTATAACTTATCTAGCCTGCAAATTCAAGTTTAAAACATAAAATAGGGACAAAATCATGTGTTTACGGCCCAAGAACACTCTTGGGCCGTGAACACCATTTAATGGGGGGTTTTAAGCCCCAAAACCCCTCCAAATTGTCCCTAAGGCTTAGATATGACTTGTAGGCTTATGGAATCGGACTTAGAACACCTTGAACTAGCATTTTGGGGAGTAAACATGAGTTTACTGCCCAATATTGTGCTTGGGCCGTAAACCCCCCTTCATGGGGAGTAAACTCAATTCCATGTGTTAAAAATGCCCTAAACACCCCCTATGGCCTTGGAAAAATAGCTTGAATGCAATACCATTGTTGTAAGGGCCTTAAACTTCAATAAAACCAAAGGGATAGGAGTTCACGGCCGTGAACTCCCATAGAGGTGGTTCATGGGCCGTAAACTCCCATTTAATGCCCAAATGGTGCCCAAACTCCTTCATTCGACTTGGAAAAATACATAGGATTTATCCTCTACCATTTAAGACTTCAAAACACCAAAAGAATGAGTGTATAGGAGCTTACGGCCGTAAGCTCCCTTGCTTAGGGTCGTAAACTCCTCAAAGGGTTTATATGATGCCTTAAATCCATTCACACATTTTATAATTGGGCCTAGCAAAATCCCACAATTGATATGAGACCTTTAATCACCCTAGAACACCCTCACCATGAGTTTACGGCCATAAACTCATGGGGAGTGTCCCAGGGCCGTGAACTCTATGTATAGGGTTTACTCTTGAAGAGTAAACTCCATTCCTAAGTCATTCAAGCCCTTAAATGTTACCCGAGACACCCCAAACACTTAACCAAAGTGTTTTCTGCTCCTTAGGGTGCGTATACTTGTTTAATTAGTATTAAATATACTAATTGTATGTGAACATATGTTATCATATGTTAAATAGGTCACTAAGTGTGTTTAAGTCGTTGCTTGACACCGGGCACCCAACCGGCACCTTCGTCGGATCTAGTTACACCAGGTGAGTTCATACCCCTGAATGAACCTTTTAAATGTTTTTACATGTTTTATAGGGAGGAATACAAGTTAAACATGTCAGTTATCATATCAATCACATGTGATTGATAACCCGCATGCACAAGGATTTACCACACTGTAAACTGTTTTACCAAGTAGGATACTATAAATGGTTTTCTAAAAGGTTTTCACTTGTTCAAAACTCTTACTTATACTGTTTTATCAAAGTTTCATTTAAAACTGGTTTATGAAAAGTTTCCAAAGAATTTCTAAAGGTTTTCAAACTTATTTTACCAAAGAACACCAAGTTGTGATTTTCTTAAGTATAAAGTTTTCTTCCATGTTTTGATACCCCACTCACTATATACCACTGTCTTGTTATACTTTTACTTAGTGGATACTTCTTCTTAGTTAAACGCTTATACTTGTTTACACTCTTACTTAGTGATACGCTTCTACTTCACTTATACTTGATATCGCTTCTACTTCACTTATACTTGATATGCTCCTACTTCACTTGTTGTCGCTTCTACTTCGTGATACACTTATATTTGGTACACTTGTACTTCACGATTCGGTTATTCCACACTGTACGCTTATACTTCACAATTCGGTTATTCCACACTATACACTTATACTTCATGATTCGGTTAAACATCACGATTTGGTTATACTTCACAATATGATTCCACTTGTTACACACTCAAACGTAGTTAGATGTATGTCTGTGCTTGTATAGATGCATATAAATAATGATTGAAGGACTTAGAAGGCCTGTCCGCCCTATTTCCTTTTCTTCATTGAGATGTGGTCTGGTGGGATCGGATGTCCATCCGAAGGTCGTTTGATTCATTAGTTATATATAATGTATACGAGCATAGCCATATAGGTTTACTCTAGTTAGTTCAGTTATGAGTCTCTACCTCTAGTTTAGCACTTACATTGGAAACCCACTACCCACTATTTGGGATGCATCTTCGGGACACGGCCTTCTCCGTCGTCTAGTTGGTAACCAGAGTCTCCTATAAGGAGAGCGGACATTGTGTGTATAGATCTATACGGGATTGACACCCCCGCACCCTGACTGCTAGGTACAGTCCACGGCCTACCAAGCCAAGGGGTGACAAATGTCATATTTTATAGACGCTTGTAGGGCGTCAGGTACTCTAGTGCCGGTTAGTATGGTTACGAGTATCCCAGGTTACCTTATAATTCATGGCCTTAAGGTAATGATATTTCACCAGCAATTTACACTGTATGCTGGAAACCCACTCTCAGAGTCACACTGTTTTTAGACCTTGCTAGCTGTATCTTTCATTTGATACTGTTTGGGGTCTGTATTCTCAGTCTTTAGACCTTACTAGCTGTATCTTTTATTTGATACTGTCTGGGGTCTGTATTCTCTGTTTAGACCTTGCCGGCTGTACCTTTTATTTGGTACCGTCTGGGGTCTGTGTCTCTCTTTGTTAGACTGAGCCAGGCGTGTCGTTTGTTCGATACTCTCCTGGAGTCTATGATTCCTTTTGCCTTAGTCAGCAGTCCTCAATGCTGAGGCATATGTTATTTTCCCTGATTCCTCTTGCTTTCTTTAATAATCAAATTCTGTATTTTGATAATGATAGCGATTAAGGGAAAACTACTTTTTACCACATAACTCCGTCCAGTCTTGGTAAAAGACTGCTTTTATTAAAGCAAATATAGGATTTTCTAGAAAAGACACTAATGTAATGGATACACTAAAACTACCACTTTTATTAAGTTATTTGGATAAAATGCTACTAAATACTTATGAACTCACGAGCATTTGTAAAAATGCTGATACTCGCTTTTCAAATAACTTGTATTCTCAGGTCAGCATTAGACAGGTACATTCCCGGAGCTGTTGATAAAGATAGCTTAGTACCATGTTGTACTTATTAGATTTTACTTGTATTACTTTGATGTACTGTTATGTAAACCATGTATTACTATTAATGCAATGCTTTGTTGTACTTTGATTACTATAATGCATGTGTTGTGATACTTGACATGACGTCATCCACCCCAGAACGTTTCCGCCGTTCCGGTTTTGGGGTGTGACAACGAGGATACATAACCAAGTGGGCCGGCATTGGCGCCTTTGACCCACAAAACAGTGAGGAAAACTCACCTCTTAGTCTGATTCCAAGCCCAATAAACATGTAAGTGGACAACCAAGGCCTACTAAGCATGTAAATTATATTCCAAACCCAATAAGCATATAAGGTATATATCAGGCCCAATAAACATGTAAGTGGACAACCAAGGCCCACTAAGCATGTAAATTATATTACAGGCCCAATAAACATATAAGGTATATTTTAGGCCCAATAAACATATAAGTGGACAACCAAGACCCACTAAGCATGTAAATTATATTCCAAGCCTAATAAGTATATAAGGTATATTTCAGGCCCAATAAACATGTAAGTGGACAACCAAGGCCCACTAAGTATGTAAATTATATTCCAGACCCAATAGGCATATAAGGTATATATCCAGGCCCAATAAACATGTGAGTGGACAACCAAGGCCCACAAAGCATGTAAATTATATTCCAGGCTCAATAAAAGTATAAATGACGTAATCGATTTGTGGGTTGTTACGTTGGTTGTTTTAAGCTTTATTAAAATGACATAAAAAGGCCTACTTTTTGTAAAAAAGCATTTTTGTCCTATAACCGAAGTTTACAATTAAGGCACATTTTTTGTAAAAATGAGACTTTAGGTCCTTTAAGACCAAATATTTGCATTTAAGGCTAGTTTTAAGTAAAAATAACATTTTTAACTCAATTTTGTCAACAATATCATTTTTGGCATAGTTTTATGAAAAAGTGCATTCTCAGCCCATTTATAAATAAATTTATCTTTTTGACCCAAGTTTTATTAAATTTACATTTTCAGTCCTTCTTATCAAAAATTTACATTTTTGGCACAACTTTGTTTAAAGTGACACTTAAGCCCACCAAAAGTCCAAAAATTTGCAATTTTGGCCCAAAAGCCGTGAAAGCCCAAAATGAGGCCCATTTGTGAAAATTTACACTTTTAGCCCTTTTAAAATAACAAATGCCATAAAGATTCATATGTATCAAAAATAAATCCTTTTTGGTCCCTTAAAACTATGAGTTACATGTAATAACCTCATTTTTTTATTATTTTGTCATTTTTGGCCCTCTTATGCAATTTTCTTAGTTTTAAGCAAATTTGAAGTGTTTAAAACCTTTTCTTTGCATAATAAGTTGCAATAAATGTTATGGTATACAAATATCATCATGTTTTAACATATCTTTAAGTTTATGAAGTTTCTAACACATAATCACACTTATATCATGAAAAACACACAAAATCATGCATATACACATAGATTTACATCAAACAACTTGTATTCTCCCCCAAAACATAGTAAAAACTGAAAATAGGGGGTATGAACTCACTTTGCTTTGGTGATTTCGGTTTTTGATGAGGAATGAGAAGGATTTCGACCTTAGCAAGCTTATTAAGTGGATATCTTAAAAATGTGGGTGGTCCTCGAGCCTTATACATGAAAATAAGGTTGTAAGAACAAAGATATTTCTCCAGACTTGAAACAAAACAATGGGGTTTAACCAAGACTTACCTAGTGTATGAAGCTTTGAAAGAAACTCCTTGAAGAACAAGCACCCACATGATTTATAGAGCAAGGAAGTGATGGAGTTTCTTGAGAGTTTTTGAGAGAATTAGTGTTTGATTTGTGGGTGAAGTGAAGATGCTGGTGAGGGCTTCTTATGGCCGAGAATAGAAGAAGAGGGAGAGAAGTGATTTGATGTTGCATGGAGATATGTGATTGCTTAGGTATTTGAAGTGTAAAATGCATGGATAACCACCATGTAATATTGAGGTGTTAAGGTTCTAATCCCTCTTAATTTTATATAGGTTGTTTCTTTTTTTTAGTATAGTCGAGAATGAGGGGGAAGGAAAAGATAAGGGAAGGGTTTGGGCCTTTTCTTGATTATGCTCAAAACTATGAGGCCCAAATTGAAAGTTTTTGGCCCATTGGGCCCATATAAGGGTTTACGGCCCATTAGTGATAAGGAAAGGGTGTTTGCGGCCCATTAAGGTTCAAGTAATCATTTACGGCCCATGATGACAAAGTGAGACATTTTAGGCCCAATAAGGCCAATGAGAAGCCTTATGGCCCAAAATGCTTTTATTTAATGAATATGAGTCTATTTAAGGCCCAAATAGGATTCCTTAACCCAAAATAATCAAATTGAGAGTTTTACTGCCCCATTAGGCCCAACAAGAGGATCCTAGTCCATTCTGAGTTTGAACTGGGATATTAGGGTTTCAAGCCCATAATAAGGTACATGAGATGCATTGAATTAGTTTTTGAACTTCTGTTACGCCCGTATTTCTAGGCTAGGCATTAATGTTGATGTAATATTCTAGGTTAACCTTTGTAACTCATTTTGAAATAATAAGAATATATTATTTGAATATTATGTGTTTTATGTTTAATTGTGTGACATAAATGAATTAAGAATAAAAATAAGCGTAAAAATAAAATGTTAGATAAAACCGATATTGATACATGAAGACATAGTGGTCGTGACAAGATTTCCGAAAATATAAAGAATGCCGCAATCCGAGTTATAACGAAGGAGTTATGACCTGTCGAAGTTTCGCGACAGAACCAACACGAGACTATGCAACGTAAATAGTGAATTTACGATAAAACGATATTTAGCCTTAGTGATTTAAGCGAAAGTCGTAGAATACGTTAAACCGATAGTGTGCATAAAAAGAACGTCTAAATCTGACTTCGTATGAGGAAGTTATGATTTTTCGAAGTTTTGACTTAGCGGTATGCAACCCAAAGTTCGAATATGACATCAAATGATTTCTAACCGAAACAATCTAAAGGAGAATCGAAGATCTCGTCGATAGTAATGCAACGGTAAAAAGACAGACGAAAACGGACGTCAGATGAAGAAGTAATGAATTTCTAACGGAGTTTTCCTGTCCCGGCCTACTAAAAATAGTATAATAAAAGTTAACGTCAAAATTAGCCACGGAGTCTAAGCGAGGGTTGTAGAGCATAATCTCACCTACGTGTGGATATAAAGAACGTCGAAAACGGAGCTCGTATGCGAAAGATATGAATTTCTGAAGTTCGGGGCATGAAACCTGATACTGTGTCAGAGTTCACGATGTGAACACTATGTTCGAAGTTCGTAATCCATGACGCACGGTGGAACGCATTGCGTTCATCCAAGGGACGCGCTACGTTCAAGACTAGATTCACCCTATAGATCACAAGTGCAGCCGAGTTTGGTTGCTGAATTTCTTCTCTCTCACTAATATTACCTCGATTTACGTGAAAGATATACCCCCGAAGCCCCGGTATCTTCCCGACACCCAAAGCAAGTATCGAAGCCCCGAAGATCCTGGGAAATAGAGTTGTCGAGCCGAAACTCTGTTCGTGAGAAGCCCGGTTTTTGGAAGACATCCCAGTTTCATCGAAGATTATTATTTTAAGAGTCGTTGTGTTATCCGAGCATCGTCTTATCAAGTGAGTGTGTAGTTGTTTTCTTCTAACACACAGATATGAATTATTTCTCTATAAAATACGCGCTATGTGTTTATATATTATCTGTTATTTGGAATGAGTATTGAATAAATATATTATACTGGTTTTAAGATGTGTATGAATGTGTGTGTATATATATATATATATATATATATATATATATATATATATATATATGAATGTGTGTGTGTATATATATATATATATATATATATATATATATATATATATATACAAAAATGTTGGGTAAAGCATGGGTAGATAGTTGATGTGTGATGAAATAAAATTGATGAGAGGCCTCGATATGATTGTGATCTAGTCGTCCAGCAGAATATGGATGACAACCATGGACTTTTCTAGACAGTTCGGTGGAACGCTGGCGTGCTCATAACCTGTAGGTGTAGTGAACTTGGGTGTTCATTTGTTGTATTCTTATCGCCCTCATGGTTGCCTTAGGACATTCATTGCTGATGAAACCCCTTTGCAATAGTGTCTGTCCTAATGAAAATCCTAGATTAGGTCCCTTGCAATAGTTGTTGTCATAGGGACGTAAAGTGAGGATAACGGGAATGGGTAATCGGGTTATTGTTGGTTGGTGAAATTAAATATAACTATTTATTGTGGGTTGAAAACCTTATATGTTCACCAGGCGCCCAAGCCTGACCCACTCAGTTTCTTTGTATTACAGGTAGTGGCGCGAGAGCATAAGTTGGGGAACTTGTGAAGATGTTTTATTGTTTATAGACCAGTAGTTGTATATAACTGTGTAAGGTCTATGTTTTATTGTTTATGCTTTTGTGTCTATATCGGAACATGACATCTCGAGTTTTGATATATAATGAAAATACATTTCTTTAAGAAATGCTTTGATAAATCTTATCATGTAATGTTTTGGGGACAAAGTCTGCAACTCTTTTAAATCAATGGATTTACTTGGAAATTATTTTAAAAGCATAAATGAAACCGGTCTTTATGGCCGTGATTTTGGGGATGTCACAACTTCACTCAGTAGTTTTGATTCCAATGGTTGCTTTTGAATAAGTATAGTGCATGAAATCAACTTAGATTACAAGTTATACAAGAGTTGATTTTTACATGAAGACAGAGTCAGGGCAATAGGAGGCTGAGGCTAAAGCCTTACTCCAGGGCTTCTCTTAGCTAATCAGTTTGGCATTACACTTCTTAATTACATAGTTCAGCTTGAAAGCCAATCGATCAAATTCCTCTACCTATAGCTCCAGATAGCATGTAGAAACTTTCTATTAGAAAGGCATTTTAACGTTCTCACTTTTTCCTTCGTAGACTGAGAGATCCATTAGAAAGTAGGTATCTCGCTAGTGTCAAAATGAGACTTTCACTCTTTCCTTCTATGAGGACCCTTCAATGGCATTTCCTAGCCAAAATGCTAGTTGTGACATCATCCCCCCGTTAGAGGGAATTTCGTCCCGAAATTCTTTTGAAAGATAGAGCTATGAATGAGAGAATAATCGAGGGTACTTATGCTTCATCTGGTCTTCACGTTCTCATGTCAATTCCGGTCCATGCTTAGCGTTCCATCGAACCTTCACAATCGGAATGCGACTCTGTTTCGTGCGCTTCACTTCCTATCCATTATCTCCACCGGTTCCTCCATGAACAAGAGATTCTCGTTTATTTCAATCTCTTCCAGAGGAATGACAAGGGTTTCATCAAAGGTTGCAGAAAACACTTGACGTAGGCTCGATGGTGGACTGGAGTCAAGGGATTAATCGGCTAGGCGGGGATTAATCGGGGACCATTAATTATTAAAAAAACTATTAAAATTTTAATAAATATAAAATTAATTCTAAGAATATAACATTAGTAAATATAGGCATATGAATAAAAAAATATTAAAAATGTATTAAACAGAGCATTATAACATGAACTTATGATTACAAAAAACCCATTTGATACTTAATACATCACATCTAAATAACCAACTACTGCATGTGAATGTTGAAGGAACATGAACAGTTTCATAAGCTTTATTTCTTGGTCTCCCTCAAAGCTTTACTGATCTTCAAGCCAACTTCAGGATAGGAAAAGTTGCAATTGGAATTTTGTTATTCCTCCTGAAGTTCATCAAGCATATCTTCAAAGAAAGAAACATAACATTGTAAACACCTTGGTATGGTTTAAAATGTAGATGGAATATAAAAGTATAAAGTAATATTCATATACCTTAAAGATCTGTTGCAATATCAATATTGCATTTGAAAAGTCTAATAATCCTTGAAAAGAATTGTATGGATTATAACCATTCTTTGGTTTGTATGAAACACCTAAAGAAAATAACATATGGAACACCTAAACATCTAGAAAAAAAAGGAAACAAGACTGTGAACCCTGGCCTACAAACAATAGTCAACGTGACCTTTTGATTCTTGATGCAAGTTATTTAGTTGGAGATGAATAGTGAGTAGAAAGAGCAAGCTTGAATCACAATGGAAAACATGCTTGAATCACAATGGAAAATAGAAATTGGTTTGGAATTTCACCAAAGATGCACATTCTATAAAATGTGATGACTGAGTTTGAGGCATTTCATCGAACATCCTATGGGCATACCCGAGTTGACCGCATCTTGCATACATGGAAAGGAGATGATTGCTATGGATGATCAGTAACCAGAGGTGATGAAAAAGATCGAAGAAATTGATACATGGAAACACATAATGTTTGTAAATTAAAAACAAAATAAGTTTCAGTTGTATATAACTAACCAAAATTTGTAATCGGAGACAGCAACCATACGTGATTAAGGAGCTGATGAGGAGGAAGCAGAGGATCAACAACCGATCAAGGCCTGGTACTAGAACTCTGAGGGAGAGGATTATGAGGTTTGGAGTTCGCGGAGACAAGAATTTGTCGAAAAGAAGCTAATCGATCAAATGGAAAATCACCGCCATTTTGCTGGAAAAGAAGAGTGAGACCATCGATTGCTTGAATTGCTACTGACTGGTGTAGTTGATTGATTTTGTATGTGTTTCGATTCGACCTAATCTCCTCCTCACTAATCCTTTCTAGACGACGTTCCTTTGACGTCGTAACAGAAGACGATGACAGAAGACTAACAAGAATTTGGGAGGAGTCCGAGTCAAGTAGGGTAGAGAGTCAAATTTTAAGCAAATTGGGGAAGAACGAGATGCAAACAACATAGAAGAGTAAAAGTTTTAAGTATCCCACATCGAAGCTGGGACATTCTATCAAGGAAAAAATACTATATAAAAGAGAATCATCCATACGAAAACAAATGCAGTCATGTTTTAGGCAAGCTGGCTCCTTTGAGTTGGTGGGTCCTTTAGACCGATTAGGTCCGATTAGTTCTGACTTGGTTCGATTTGGGCCGGTTTTGACCGATATTGACAATGGCCGCCTAGTCTACCATCTAGCACATATTCATAGGTAGTTGGAGTCTGCCACGCGTCTAGGCGCCGATTAATCGGCCGCCTAGGCCGGTATTTATAACACTGGTTTCATCTAATAAACACTTTTTCAAATTCGAGACGTGGAACATGGGGTGTGCGTTGCTGAGCTCCGCATGTAGCTACAGCTTATATGCCACCTGACCAATTCAGGCAAGAATCTCGAACGGTCTGATGTATCACGGATTTAGTTTTTATCCGTTTCCCAAAACGGTCATCCCTTTCAAGGGAGAGACCTTTAATAGCGCCCGATCTCCGACTTGAAATTTTAGAGACTTTCGTCATTTGTCAGCATAACTCTTTTGTCGGTCTCATGATGCTTGGAGTCGGGCTTTGATTTGGATTATCTTCTTTGTTGTTTCTCGAATGATCTCTGGTCCTGTAAGAGTGTTGCTTGGTGATTTCCCTTTCGCCAACTGGGTGTCACCCATCTCATCCCAACAAAGAGGCAATCTGCATTTGCGACCATACAAAGCCGCAAAAGGAGCAACGTTTATGATCGTGTGATAGCTTTTGTTGTACAAGAACTCAATTAAAGGCAAGTGCGTGTCCCATGATTTGCCAAAATCGATCACACATGATTGGAGCATGTCCTCAAGTGTCTAGATGGTTGGTTCGCTCTGGCCATCGGTTTGAGGGTAGTAAGTAGTGCTCATGTCTAGTTGTGTTCTCATTGCCTTCTGGAGCGACTGCTAAAATCGTGAAGTAAATCTACTATCCCAATCTGAGATAATAGATATTGGAACCCCATGAAGTCTCACGGTCTCTTTATATAGATCCGTGTTAATCTTTCCATCTTATACGATTATTTTATTGGCAGGAAATGGGCGGATTTGCTTAACCTATCTACAATCACCCAGATGGCATCCAATCCGTCTGCTTTCTTAGGTAATTTGGTTATGAAGTCCAAGGTAATACTTTCCCATTTTCACTTGGGTATCACTGGATGTTGTAATAAACCCGAGGGCTTCTGATACTCCACTTTCACTTTGGCACAAGTGAGACATTTGCCTACGTAAATGGCGATCTATGCCTTCATATTTGGCCACCAATAATGTTGTTTGATGTCTGGGACATTTTACCCAAACCTGGATGGACGGAATACCGCACTTTATTAACCTCGTTTATGACTATCTCTCTGAATCCCCCAAATTTTGGGACCCATATTCTATTCATGAAGTAGTAAGCTCTGTCCTCTTTGGCTTCGAGGTTTTTACCCATCCCACGCAACGTTTCATTTGCGGCATTCTCTAGCTTCAATGCCTCTGATTGGGCTCCTTGATCCGTGAGGTTAGGTGGGAGTGGATAGTTATCGATAATGTCTTCACCCGACGACCTGAGTATTCTTTCTTGCTTACGACATCGGCTACCATGTTAGCCTTGCGTGGGTGGTACTTGATCTCACATTCGTAATCATTTAGCAGCTCCACCCACCTCGCTGCCTCATAGTTAGCTCCTTTTGGTTTAGAATGTGTTGGATTCTTTTGTGATCCTAAAGATGGTACACTTTGTACCGTAAAGGTAGTACCTCCAAATTTTTAGGGCAAAGACCACGGCTCCCAGCTCGAGATCATGGGTGGTGTAATTTACTTTGTGTGTCTTCAATTTTGTGGATGCGTAAGCTATCACCTTTCTACGCTGCATGAGGACACATCCTAACCCTTGGTTCGAAGCATCACAATATACTACGAAGTCTTCGGTTCCCTCCGGTAAGGATAGCACTGGTGCACTACAGAGGGCTTGCTTCAAGGTTTGGAAGGCAACTTCTTGCTTGTCCATCTAGTTTAAAGATACACCTTTTATCTCAAGGTGGTGAGGGGCTTGGATATCTTAGAGAAGTTCTAAATAAACCTTCGGTAATAGCCTGCAAGACCCAAGAATTGTCGAATTTCCGTTGGCGTTTTCTGAATCGCCTAGCCTTAAATGGATCTTGGAAGGATCCACATGAATCCCTTCCTCATTGACTACATGGCCTAAGAAGTCTACACTGCGAATCCAGAACTCGCATTTGGAGAGTTTCACATATAGCCTTTCAGCTCTTAGGGTTTCCAAGATTTGACGGAGATGTTGACCGTGCACCTCCTTGCTTCGGGAGTATATGAGAATGTCATCGATGAAGACGATTATGAAATTATCGAGGAATGGGCGACAGACTCGATTCATGAGGTCCACAAATGTTGCGGGGGCATTTTTTAGACCGAAGGGCATCACAACAAATTCTTAATCACTGTATCGAGTTCAGAACGCAGTTTTTGGAATGTCCTCTTCTCGGACTCGGAGCTGATGATAATTGGACCTTAGATCTATTTTGGAGAAGTAACTAGCTCCTTGAAGCTGGTCAAATAGATCGTCAATCCGAGGGAGTGGGTATCGGTTTTTGACAATGAGCTTATTTAATTCCCTATAATCGATGCACATTCTGAAGGATCCGTCATTCTTCTTGACAAACAAGACCAGAGCTCCCCAGGGTGAGAAGTTTGGTCTGATGAATCCTTTGTTCAACAATTTGCTTAATTGACTGGATAACTCCTGCATTTCGGCGGGAGCTAACATGTAGGGTGATTTGGAAATTAATGTGGCTCCCGGTAGAAGGTCGATTTGGAATTCAACCTGTCTCTCTACGGTTATACCCAGATGGTCTTCAGGAAATACATCCGGGAAGTCACATGCCACTGGGATGTCTTTAATGTTTACTTCTTCTTTGGCTTTGTCCACAACATGAGCGAGGAAAGCATAGTTCTTCTTGTGCAAGAACTTCTGTGCCTTGATGCACGAGATAAGACGAAGATTGGCGCTAGGTTTATCACCATAGATTTTTAGGATTTCGTGATTGGGGAAGTGAAGGCGAACGACCTTCTCGTGGAACATAATATCAGAACGGTGGGGGCTTAACCATTCCTTGCCGATTATCACACTAAAAATCCTAATATTTACTGGCATCAAATCTATTTGAAATGAATGATTGTTTAGTGTTAATGTGCACCCTATGTAAACATCTTTGGTTGTTTCGGTTTTCACATTAGCCATCTCCACCGTGAAGGCTTCGTTTAGCTTCTAGGGTTGTTGGTTTAGTAAGTGTTTGAATTTGTTACCAACTAAGCTCCGTTCAGCTCCACTATCGAATAATATGCATGCGAAAGTGTTGTTAAGTGGGAACATACCAGTAACAACCGTCAGGTCTTGAATTGCCTCACCTTGAACCAAAGTCAAGACTCTTCCTGATCCTCCAGCCCCTTGGTTGTTGGCTTTAGGGCAATTGCGTCTAAAATGATCGGTTCCTCCATATCCATAACAAGTGTGACTAGCCCCAACGTTATTGTTGTTTGTTGTTGTTGTTGTTGGGTTTGGGGTTTGGTTGTTGCTTCTGTTGGGGATGAGATCTGTAGTATCGAGCGGTATGGCCCTTACGGTTGCAATTTGTACATTGCATACCTCTGCATTCTCCATAATGGTGGTAGTTGCATTTGTTACACTTGGGTAGGGTTCCCAAGTATTGCGTGGTAGTAGTTTGCGTAGTTGAGGCTGGAGCATGTGGTGTTGAGGCAACCTGAGCAGTAGCAGCGTGGACTGCTACTGTTTGTTGCCTTTTTGATGACTTTTGGATTTGTCTCCCCTTTCGTTTGTTGTCTTTGTTTTTCTTGTTATCTTTTCCCTCCTTCTTGCCTTCAGTTTCCCCAGCCTTGTCACCCTTTTTGTTGCCATGGTCTAGAGCTTCTTGGCTAATCTTTTAGCACTATCATACATCTTCGGGTTTGCTACTATTACATTTCATTGAATTGGAGAGGTCAATCCCCAAATGAATCTTTCAATCTTCTTTCTTTCAAACGTGATCATGCCTGGACACAAGAGTGACAACTCACTAAACCTCGAGATGTAAGTATCGATGTCGGAGTTCTGAACAGTGAGATTCCGCAGTTCCTGCTCCATCTTCTAGATCTCCCCTCTTGGATAGTACTCTGCCATTAGCATTTCTTTGAGTTCCTCCCATGGCATAACATTCGTCACTGGGAGTGTCATGGCCTCCACGTAACCATTCCACCAGGAAAGCGCTTGATCGACATATGTGCAAGCTGCAAACTTCACCTTGCACTTTTCTGGGTATCCACAAATCTCGAATTCTGATTTGACTTTTTCTATCCACCTATTTAGGTATTATCACGCCTCCTGTCCCGTTGAAGGTTCGAGGCTTGGCATTCATGAAATCCTTATAGGTATAGGCCTTGGTAGGCCCTTGGTCCATCCCCTGGTTTGAACTTCCAACTCCTAGCAAAGATACGTTGAGCACGTGCTAAAGCTAAATGTGAACTTTGATGAGGAATTGGCTATTTATATAGTCTTGCACTCGTTGCCCAGTTGTTATGATCAGTTTATCCTAACTTATCATCTGAACAACCAAAAGACCATAATGGCTCAACTCCAGAACCTCCTGCGAACTGCTGAAGCAGGAATGAAGGGAAAAGGTGTCGCCTTCACCCCTGTTGCTGCTCTTGTCTAGGCTATTGGGCAAGAAAAATGAAAGAAGAGGAAAGGTCCGCCAAAACTGAATTGAAAGGAAAGTCCCAAACTAGTTCCTCAAACAATGGACCCAAAGGAAAGGCCAGTTCTGATGCTCGTCCTGCCTCTGATCCTAAAGAAGCTTCTTGCTTTTATTACGATCCGAAAGGGAATTGGAAACGAAGTTTCACCAAGTACTTGTAAGATATAAAGGATGGAAAGGTGAAGCCAACCTCGACAGGTATTTACACTATCATATCTAAAAACTCATCATATTCTCATTCTTGGTTCCTTGATATAGGATGGTTTTCACATTTATTCTGATTTGCAGGGGCTAAGAAAAAGCAAGGATGTGGAGCGTGGGAGAATGAACTTGATCATGGGCAATAGGAGATCGTCACGTGTTACCAAGATTGGAGTTTATAACTTAGTGCTTAGTAGTGGGTTATGTTTATATTTGGATAATTGTTGCTACTCGTCAGAGATGAAACAAAACATCATTTAATTTCATGCTTTATATAAACAAGGTTTTAGATATTCTTTTAATAATGAGAATGGATATATTTCTGCTTTTAAAAATGGTTTATTTTATTTTGAATCTTTAACTTGTGATGGTGTGTATAAAACTGTGATGGTTGTAGACAATTTAGGTAATAGTGTTTTACAAATTGATTCGTATAATGGTTTAGACAAAGCATGCTTGTGGAATTATGGTCTTGGACATGTCAACAAGAAACGCATCGCCCAACTCCAAAAGCGTGGAGTGTTGGAATCATTTGACTTAAGGTCAGATGATACGTGTGAATCTTGTTTGCTTGGAAAGATGACAAAATCACCTTTCGCTTGTTCTTGTGAAAGAGGTGAAGGATTGTTGTATCTCATACACACATATGTGTGTGGCCCCTTTAGATCCCCCATAAGGGATGCAAATCAATTCCATATGACTTTTACTGATGATTATAGCAGATATGGCTATATCTACTTAATCAAGCATAAGTCAGAAACCTTTGAAAAGTTCAAAGAGTTCAAACAAGAAGTCGAGAATCAAGTGGGCAGGAATATAAAGATGCTCAGATCTGATAGAGGTGGTGAGTATCTTAGTATCGAATTTCATGACTACTTCAAGGAATGTGGGTTAGTTTTATATTTAACACCTCCTAGGACACCACAACTTAAGGGTGTGGCTGAGAGGCATAATCGAACCTTATTAGACATGGTTCGTTCCATGATGAGTCGAGCTTCACTTCCAATCTTATTCAGGGGGTTTGCCTTAGAGATTTTTGCCACATTCTTAATCTTGTACCAACAAAGAAGGTTGCCAAAACACCTCATGAGATATTGACAAGGAAGGTTCCCTCATTAGCATATATCAAGTTTTGGGGTTGTGAAGCTTTCGTTAGATGAGAGACTCACGACAAGCTTGAACCTTAAAGTGAGAGATGTATTTTCATCGGGTACCCACAAAAGTCCTTTGGATATTTGTTCTACAGAACTAGTGACAATGTGGTCTATGTAGCACGAAGGGGATTCTTTCACGAGAGAGAGATCATATCCAAAGAGGACAGTGGGAGTACAATTGATCTTGAAGAAATTCAGGATTCAAACGATGAAGGAACCTCTGGAAATGTTATGGATCAACATGAGGAAGAAATTCCAGTTGAACCAGTTGATGAGTCATTACCTCTTAGGTGTTCAAATAGAGTTAGAATGTCACCTGAGTTTGTGGTTTCCATATTACTACATATGGTGATACGTTTATTAGTGATAGTACACTAGTAAATTTGGATAAACCTTCTAACTACAAGGAAGCCATGGCGGGCCCTAAGTCTGCCAAGTGGAAAAAGGCAATGGACAGCGAGATCAAGTCCATGTGTGACAACCAAGTTTGGAATTTGGTTGACAATTTACCAGGTTGTAAATGGATATTCAAAAAGAAGACTGACTTGGATGGAAAGGTGCACACTTTCAAGGCTCGTCTGGTTGCGAAGGGCTTTACTCAAACCCTAGGGGTTGACTATAAGGAGACCTTCTCACAAGTAGCTAAGATTAAATCTATTAGGGTAATGCTAGACATAGCTGCATTTTATGACTATGAAATTTGGCAGATGGATGTCAAAACCACTTTCCTTAATGGGAAGTTGGCTAAGGATGTTAACATGAATCAGCCTGAGGGTTTTGTGGATGTTAAGTACTTCAATAGAGCGTGTAAGCTTGAGAAATCAATCTATGGATTGAAACAAGCTTCTCGCAGATGGAATCTTTTCTTTGACAAGAAAGTTAAAGAGTTAGGTTTTTCAAGAAGTGAATGAATCATGTGTATATGTCAAAGCTAGTAGGAGTATAGTGACCTTCCTGGTATTGTTTGTTGATGACATACTTCTCATAAGAAACGACATTCCAACTTTACAAGGAGTTAAGTCTTGGCTTGGAAAGTGTTTGACGAATAGGAGCAAAAGACTAATCGGACTCAGTCAAAGTACATATCTGGATAAAGTGTTAAACCATTGTAGCATGGAGAATTCCAAGAAAGGAAAGTTGCCTATCCAGAGTAATACCAAACTGAGTAAGACTCAGAGTCCAAGATTTGAAGTAGAGATGGTTAGTCGATATCAGGTATGCTATGACATGTACTCGCCCTGATGTGGCTTTTGCTTTGAGTATGGTTAGTCAATATCAGGGAAATCTAGGTAGAGCTCATTAGATAGTGGTCAAGAATATTATTAAGTATCCGCGAAGAATGAAGGACTAGGTCCTTGTACTTGGCGGCAATGATGACTTGAGAGTAACTGGGTACTATGACGCCAGCTTTCAGACAGACAGAGACAACTTTCATTCTCAATCAGGCTGGGTATTTACCCTTAATGGAGGAGTAGTAACTTGGGAAAGTTCCAAACAGGAGACAGTGACTGATTTTTCTTGTAAATCAGAGTACATTGCAGAAAGTGAAGCATCGAAGGAGGCTATATGGTTGAAGAACTTCATCAGAGACCCTGGAGTTGTGCTAGCCATAAAGGAGCCAATGGGTATTTTCTTCGATAATGAAGGATTAGTTGCCTTAACAAAGGAGCCAAGCGATCATGGCAGATCGAGACATATCGACAAAAAATACCATTTTATCAGACATAGAGTAGAAGAAGGATACCTCATCATGACGAAGGTATCATTAGAGGAGAATCATGTAGATCCTCTCACAAAGGGTCTAAGTAGGGTTAAGCACATTCAGCATGCAAGGAGAATTGGTCTGAAAGATGACATTAGTTTTAGTAGTTAGATAGATATTTAGAAACTTGTAACAAAGTAAATGTAATTAACATTTGATGAATAAATAATGGAGATTTATTTATGAGTATTGTTTGGTATCTTTTGTTAATTGTTTATTATTGTGTTTCACTTTTCATGTTTTACTTCCCAAATAATTGGATTATTCAAACATCCACAGTCAATCATACTTTTAGAAGTAAATAATGAAGCAAAATTGTCATGAATTTGCTTGTAGATTGTCCGAAGAGTTTTAGACATAGCAATGACTTTGCTGCAGTATTCATGAGTACTTTTGAAATGGGGATTTTAAGTATTAGATTAACCCACGCTCGGAGAATTACTTCATGGAATTTATCACGAGTAATTATGAGACGATAATATCTTATAATCTTGAAACGGAGATATATGACATGTTGTTTACAAGTTGGTTATGCATTGATGATACGTAAATGCATCAGTAACTTAATGTTATAAAATATATTATTATGCGTGATTTGATGAGTAAATAGTACAAGCATATTAGTCAAAGTTTATCTGTTCCATTTTCCCTAACGGGAAAAGTGATATCTTGGGCCCCTCGATGATTTGGTGTTAACTTATAGTGTCGGGCTAGACCAGGACTAAATTGATGTGTTCGATTAGTAGTTCTTTGTCATTACAAATTGGAAATCGAGAAACAAAATATTGGACAATGAGATTGATTTTTTTCCATGTCGTTTGTCCACATGATATATTGCAGAACGGAGGATTATATGATCACTTATCTTCAAACACATAACTGACAAGGTCAGAGTTCAACAACGGCTTTGAGAGCTACAATTTGGTAATCAATTTCTGAAGCTATACTAAAAACTACTGTTATTAGATTTATCCAAGTGAGAAACTATTGGATTAGTTGTCGAATCCCATAACAATAATTGGTATGTGCTTGAATTGATGGTAGCACAGTCCTCTTGGGTTGCCCTTATACTAGCAACTAGACATGATGACTTTTGGAGAGAGGTTGAATTTATTATTTGAATAATAAATTGGAATAAATGATTTATAATGTATTATGAAAATAATATATTAATTATAAATCGTATTATTTAATTAATATTTAATCATAAATTAATTGGAATTAATTTCAGGATTAAAAGAATTAATTAAAGTGCAGGGACTAAAGTGCAAGTGTTTAAGGATAATTAGGGTTTCTACATTATCCCATGTGGATAATTAAGGAGGTGGATAATTACCAATTTGAATTAATAATATTTTATTCAAATTAGGTTATCCAATGTATCCTATCTGCACTATAAATAGACCCATAGGGCTTCACATTTTCGGCCACTCTAAACCCTAGAAGGATAGCCGGAAATCTCAAGCATCCTCCCTTCTCTCCTCTCCTATCCTCTTGTTTAGTCTAGGTGTGATTCATAAGAGGTGTGACACTTGTGACACTTGCTCTCAAGCTTCAAGAACTCTTATTTTTTCATTGTTATTACAACATAACAATCAAAGGTATGTTTACTAACCCTGGTTATTCATTTCAAAATTATACTAGTGCAATTAGGGATGTCCATTTGATGTTCAAAAGTTGTATGTTCAATTAGAGAAAACATAGATCAAAACAATTAAGGTTGTATGCACACATATGATTGTTTGTTATGCTCAAATCCCATCAGTTCATAATAGATGCAAATTAATCATATGTGATTCTTTCTAATATAATATTTCTGATCAAGAATCTTTTAATCACATGTGTTTTTTGAAATCATATGTTAATTCTTTCATAAATGATTATGAATATAATCACACATGATTTTCTAAATAATATGTAATTACATTCATAATCACATGACATTGTGAAAATAAATCATTATACAAGAGTTTATGTCTTCATATAATTTTTCTAATCACATATGTTTATATTAATGTTTACATGTTTAATCACATATTCGATTGATATATAAATTATTTTTAAGTTATTCAATATAAATGTATTATAAAAAATGTTTATAACCATACGCGATTTAATCTATATTGTGCTAATGACATGTGATTGTCTAAGTCATATGTGATTATTTTAATAATCAGATGTGATTGTAGATATCACATCGTATTGTACAAATAAAAAGGCATTTTATAAATGTTAGAAATATTAAAATCATATATGATTTAAAATTAAACATTGTTTAAACATTAATTTATAGTAAAACAAAAAAAATAGAGATTGTTTTGTAAAGTAATAAACTACTTATCCATATTAAGCTTCACGTATCCATGATAACATATATATGTTCAAACATTTGTCTAATCAAAACCTAAAAATTGTCTTAATAAACTAGTAAGCATTCATCTAATTAAAAAGTAAACATTATCTAAATAAACCAACAATTAAGTAATCCATAGACAGACAATCCTTCAAGTTTCACCATTTCCATCTTCACCTTCAGACGTCTTCACTTCCATCTTCCCCTTCACCTTCAGAACTTCCATCTTCATCTTCCCCTTCATCACTCTACCTTCAACCATCCTCATTGGCAGTCCTTCAACCTTTTATGGATTTCTACACAAGCTTTTCTTTTATTGCTTTCTCTTTTCTCTTTATCTTGTTTGTTGTACTCATGAGCAAGCTCCATGATATCATCCTTCAAGAAATTAATTTCATAATTTATCAATGCGTAAGCATATATGGTTCTCACCCAATCGAGCAATGCATCTTGAGTTCCTTCTTTTGGGAATCCAATTTTTTATTATGTCTGACCCATATATGTTTCCATATGTCTCATCACAAATACTCCACAATCTCTTTTGTTATTTTTAGTTTTACATATCATATGTGGTATTTGTGGTTTGATATTTGGGTCTTGAAGGTCATGAGATCTTGGATGATTGATCTCATGCAGATATCTCAAGAAGTATTTTTTTCTGAAAATTAATATATATATATATATATATATATATATATATATATATATATATATATATATATATATATATATAATCAGTCACATACAATTAAAGATATAAAAAACGTTACTTATATTTATATAATCCGATGTGATTAAAAACAATTTACATAATCACATGTGATTACAAGCATGAAATAATGTTTTATGCTTGAATTCAAACGTATAATCACATGTGATTTACAAATATTTATTCATATTTTTTAATAAATCACATGTGATTGTTTTATATAATCACAATTGATTTTTTTACGTAATCACATTTTATTATACATATTTTATTCAATCACATGTGATTCTTCTACATAATCACATGTGATTCTTTTACATAATCACATGTGATTACTTACTAGGTTTTTGAGTACAGGCATGTACTTATCTTTGATTGTTGCCTGTAACATCCGGATATCCAGGCATGGAAATTTGAGTATTTTATTATGGGATATGAAGAGACTCGGCGAGTTGATGCCTCAACTCGTCGAGTAGGATCGCGACTTGGTGACCTGTTTAATAAAGGGACTCGACGAGTCGGGTATCTGGACTCGCCGAGTCAGTTTTGTTAAGGAAAACCCTAATTGTCCGGGTTTGAGACCTATTTAAAGGACCTTATACCCCTCTTGTGCGGTTACCAGTTCAGAGAGAGATACCCTAGAGAGTTGGAGCGAAGAGTGAGAGAGATAAAGCCATTTTAAGCATTCTTGGTGTGATTTTGCAAGGGAGAAGTCATTTCCAGCAAAGGGAGGTCGAGGGAGTTGTTGATTCAGAGTTCCTGAGCTCGTATCTTTATTGTAAAGGTATCAAATCGATTTCCCTTTTCCGTTTTGGGTGAGATTGGTGATTTTAGGGTTTTCTACACCTTCCTATGGCTTGTAGTGATGAGTATAGGGTCCCTTTGTGTGAGAGATCCCAGATCTGGACCCATAGAGATCCATGGGGCCTTATTTTGTATGCTTTATGTTGGTTTATTGAGAGAATGAGACTTTGATGCCATTCTTGGATCCATTTCTCCAAGGAAAGCCTTGTGAGCTTTGCATGTATGTCAAACCTCGACCTTTACATGGTTATTGTCGTAGGGAAGCCAGATCTATGGATTAGAGGAACAGATCTGACCCTAGAAGGTCAAATGAGTGTTGTTATAGGAGAAACTCACCGAGTCCATGGGGAGACTCGACGAGTTGAGTCGGGTTGCCCCGCGATACGAATCCAGTGGAAACCCGTCGAGTGGAAGGTTCACTCGATGAGTCAAGTGAGGCCTTGGAAGAGTCAGAAGACACGCATGGACTGGCTGAGTCACCCTTATGTACTCGACGAGTCTGGTCAGGGTTGACCATTGACTTGAGTTGACTTTTTTTGACTTTTAGGGTTTGGTCAACAATTGGTCATGTGGACCATTTGAAGGGTAAAATGGTCTTTTAGCCTTCTTAGAGGACATGGAAGGGATTAGTCTAGCCTGGAGAGCAGTTATTGATTAAGATAATTGTTTATGTGTTTAGGCAGAGGCTAGATCAGTATATACGCGTGCGAGATTACCAGAGACATCCGAGGTGAGTCTTCTTACTATACTTTACCTTGATGGTAACCAAAGTTATGTGATAGAGTATCTTGTATGCTATTTATGTGATGTGTTGCACTGCATTATTTCTATGTCATTTATGATGTGGGTATTCCAGAGTTTACAGAGTTAGGACCGGAAGGTCCACAGAGTCAGGACCAGATGGTCCACATAGTTAGGGCCAGAGGGCCCACAGAGTTATAGCCTTGAGTGGATAGTATGTGGTATATGTGGTATTTTGGATAACTCACTAAGTTTCGTGATTACAGTGTTTTGTGCTATGTGTTTCAGGTTTTCTTAGGATCACAGGATGGCACCGGCTCGATTGTACACACCAGAGGAAGAGTTATGTTTTCGAGGATCCTGGATTATTATTTGATTGAATATGGAATTCTTTTTTTGTAATCTCACAAAAAAGATTTTTACAAAAAGTGTTTTAT
Organism: Lactuca sativa; assembly: GCF_002870075.4. NCBI lineage: Eukaryota > Viridiplantae > Streptophyta > Magnoliopsida > Asterales > Asteraceae > Lactuca > Lactuca sativa. Next base: position 201,282,322 of record NC_056624.2, read on the forward strand.
GAAATTAGCGATTTCAAATGAAATTTTAGTTTTGAAAAATTACGGTGTTATATTGCCGCTGAGATGTTGTTGTCCAGTATCATAATGTTTGCATTTTTTATGTTAAAAACATATACAAACATGTGTTCTTGCCCGCAAAAAGGGAAAAAATATCTGCATTTAAATATGTATTGTCATATTTAGAAAATATATACACTATAATAATAATATTAAGATTTTTTTTTTAAAAAAAAACATACAAGATCAACATTTTTCTTTTGTGTTTTTTCTTCGTCTCCATTTAACCAATCTATAAGTTATTTCCTGAATAGATTGTATCGGTTATCGTCTTTTTCCTTTGCTTCCCGTTCCATTTTTTCCTTCATTTCTTTATCTATCTTTTTCTTCTTCTCCTCTTTTTTTGGTTTTGGAATTGGCTTATCCTCAATGTACTTTGTCTAAATGGTGAATCATGTGTTATCTAGTGTATAATAATATATGTATTTAAACAACTTTTGTTAATTTAGTGTTAGAATCACATATGTTTAGCATATTGTGAGTTGGACATAGATGAATACCCTATATGGAGAAATTTTCAAGTCTCTATCCTTCTCATTGTAATTTAGCAATTCAACCTATGAGTCTATAACATCATAAAACAGATATTCTCCTGGATACAATCTTTCAAACATATGTTGGAAAACTTCTCGTTTGTTTTCTGTAAACAACACTTGATCATTGTAAATATAAAAAATCACTTTGTTAGTTTATACTTTATATTGTTATATTCGTAAGTTTAATCACATGTTATTGATCCATGTTGAAAAAGTATACTTAACAAAACTTTTTAATCATATGTGATTATGTTTGGTAATCGCATGTTTTTAATCAATGTTGAACAAGTATGTTTGATGTGATTATTATATTCATAACTTTAATCACATGTGATTGATTAATGTTGAAAAATTATACTTAACATAAATTTTAATTATATATGATTATGTTAAGTAGTCATATTTGATTAATCCGTGTTTAACAAGTATGTTTTGATGTGATTACTATATTCATAATTGTAATCACATGTGATTGATCACTATTGAAAAAGTATACCTAACATAACTTTAATCATATATGATTATGTTGGATAATAACATTTGATTAATAAATTTTGAGCATGTGATTAATTAATGTGATTTTTTATAAGTGTTAATCACATATGAATAACTTACTATTCACTTCCTTGTAAGTTGAAGAGCCATTCACCGAGAATTTATTCATCAGATGTTAACTTTGTCTTCAATGAAATGGCTCGTTCTTTATATGGAGACCTCCTTTTTCTGTAGCGTTTGTTTTTCTCTTTTTGCAAGGCTCCTCCATGATATTTTCATTCTTTGGAACTTTCGGGACAACTTCTTTTTTTAAAACGATTTTAATTTAGGTTGCTTTTTTAGGTTGAATTTCTTCCACTAGAGCTTCCTTATGATTGAGGTTTTCTGGTTGGGTAATTTTCTGTTATTTATATGTGATTATTATTGTCAGAAATATTATAATGATATGTAATTATATACATAACATGAAATTAAATTAAATTAAAAAACAAATAATTAATTGTAATCACATTTGATTTAATGTTTAAGAAATATTGAAATCATATGTGTTTACATTTATAAACATATGATAGTGTACAAATCAAAAAACAAGAAATATTACCTCTGGTGGTGTGAGCTGCGTTATGTTTAGATCATATGATGGCATAAAACTTTTTTTTTCTGTGTATTCTATCATTGTCTTCTTGTAAATAGAATTGACCTTATCATCGTTTAGCATTTAGGAATCTTGGATTTGTTGTGTGTTGGCAAGAATACTTGTCACAACATTTTGTATTGTTTTTTCAACAATAGTTGTGTTTATATTTTCTCTAAAAATCACGCAAATGAAAAAAACAGTATCCATAGGTTGTTACAATTATATGTCATTATAACATACGTTGTTACAAATATAGATGATTATAATCACATATGATTATAACATAGTTTATTACAATTATATGTGATTATAATCACATGTGAGTGATTATAGTGACATGTGATTATAACATATGTTGTTATAATTATATGTGAGTATAATCACATGTGAGGGATTATAATGATATGTGATTATAACATAGGCTGTTATAATTATATGTGATTATAATCACATGTTATTTATAACAAATATAATCACATCTGATTATAACCTATGTAATCATATAGAATCATATGTGAACATAATCACATGTGATTATAATAACACGTGATTTATAAAAAATACAATCATATGTGATTATAACATTTGTAATTATATATAATCATATGTGATTGAAGCTCTTTCGTGTATTTTTAAGAAATATAATAACATATTATTAAAATAGATTAAGGGTTCTTTGTTTTTATAATCATAACATAATCATTTGATAATTTAAATAATTGTATGTGATTATACAAAAACATATCATATGTGATTATCAAATTACATTCAAAGGACTTTTAAATTGTACAAATTACATACAACAAGATAATTTGAAATATTTAAAACATTAATTACGAATGTATTCATTAATTTATAACATATTATCCCCCTTCAGAACTGAATATTGTTATTCAGTGATTTATAACACCTGATTATAACATATTCTTCCCATTCACAACTAAATAATATTATCTGATAATTAATACAATATTTTCATTAGATAATAATATCCAATACCCTCTTCTTCACTAACAATTTTTACCATCAATTCTTTATACAAAAAATATAATGTTAATAATCATATATGACCGTATAAATATATTTTTAGTAATCATATTTAGTTCATAAATATATACTCATATTTACCTCCTCTAAAACACTATACAAATATAGTTTTTCCTTTTTCTTTATCAGTATTCTTACCTTCCAGATTCTTCCCTTCCACAACTTTCTTATCTTCCAGATTCTTCCCCTCTAGACCTGAATGCAATTAGAAAAGTTAATTACTTATTTGTAACTTGTACAAATATATTATATTGATATGTGAATATAATCACATGTGATTATAACGTATGTAGTCACATGTGATTATAACGTATGTAATCATATCTATTGTATAAGTGTATAAAAATGTATATTATTGCTTACCTCCTCTTTCAACATTTTAAGGTTGTTCTCCATTTTTTTTCCTTCTCCTGTTTCAACATTCTTCCCATCCAGATTCTTACCCTCCACACCTAAATATAATTTTAAAAAAAATGTTAATCACATGCAATTACAATATATATAATCATATGTGATTATAATCCATGTGATTATAGAAAATATAATCATATGTGATTATAACATATGTAATGATGTAGAGTCATATCTGATAATAATCATATGTCATTATAACATATGTAATGATATATAATCATATGTCAAATAATCACATGTTAATATGTTATTATATATAAATATCAATATTTTTTTGAATGATCATATGTGATTATTCAAAAAACATATCAACATTTATAGAGAATATGTAGTCAGATGTGATTATAACATATGTAATCATATATATTGTATAAATAACATTGTTGCTTACTTGCACCTTCAACATTTTATGGTTATTCTCCATTTTTTCCTTCACTGTTTCAACTTTGTTGCCATCCAGATTCTTACCCTCCACACCTGAATATAATTAATAGAAAGTTGTTAATTGCATCTGAATATAACGTATGCAACCATATGTGATTATAGAAATGTTTATATATGATTATAACATGTGCAATCATGTACAATCACATCTGATTATAACATATGCAATCATATGCGATTATAAAAATAATTATATGTCATTATAACATATGTAATCATATATAATCAAATGTGAACATAATCACATCTGATTATAATATATGTAGTTAATATTCAAATACTATTTACTAATATATACTGGTTTACTTATTTTTTGAACATCTCTTTTCCATTATCATCAATACTTTTTTACCAACTTCTTCATGTACATTTCCATCAAAACCTTTATATAAATAAAATATGTAGTTAATTATATGTGATTCTATAAATATAATTATAATAATCATATATGATTCAAAAAATATATATGTTATTACTTATTACTTACCTCATTCTTCATTATCTGGCCCTCCTTCATTATTCTTTTCTGCTTCATTTTCCTGCTCTCATGTAATGTTATCACCGCCTTCAGTTCCCTTGTCCTTATCTTCTTCCTAATTTTCTTCTCCTATAACATTATAAAATATGTAGTTAATCATATTTGTTTCTATAAAGATATTTATAATAATCATATACAATTCAGAAAAATATTCTATTACTTACCTCCTCCTTCATTATTTTTCCCTCCTTCATTATTCTTTTCTTCTTCATTTTCCACTCCTCCTATAACGTTATCACCTCCGTCACTTCCTTTATCTTTGTTTTCTTCCTCACTTTCCTCTCCTATAACATTCTCACCACCTTCACCTCCCTCATCCTCGTTTCTTCGTCATTTTCACTTCCTTTAATACTTTCATCATCATCACTTCCATTTTCTTCTTCACCATCTTCATCATCATCATCAATAATATCTTCCAAACTATTTTTCAAATGATTTAATGTTACATTTTCAAGGAATTGATCAATCCTTTATCAGTTAACATTTGTAGCTTCTTAAACTCCATCATAATCATTATTTTATAATCCTAAATCACAAATGAATGAAAGTATATATTAATATATGATTAAATATTAAGATTATTAAACAATGACACTAATTAAGTTTACCTCCTTATTCAACTGTTCCTCATTGAACTCCTCATTCAATTCTCTTGTTCCAAAATCTCCCAGCTCTTCTTTCTCATAATTTTCTCTCGTCTTCATCTTCTTTGTACTCCAATGGAAGATCACTAGACGTTTTCTTTCATCTTTTATAAGCTCAACTTTAACACTGTCTACATATAGTAACTGCAAAAAAAAATGTCAATTCTATAATATGTGATTAAATCACATGTGATTATAGAAATCCAAATTTTAAAATAACTTTATTTGATCAATCACATGTGATTTTAGGTATAATTATTTTTAACATTTGTATTAAACACTAAAAACCACATGTGATTATAACTATTTATTTTAGATTCTAATATCTATATAAATACTGAAAATTATATGTGAATAAATAAATTTACATTTTTAATCACATGTGATTATAGTTATTCATGCTATAAAATATGTTATATATAATGAAAATGATATGTGTTTAAAAAAATTTATTTTTCAATCACACGTGATTATATCTCTTCAATCACATGTGATTATTATAAAAATATTGAAATAAAAGATAATTTATTAAACGTACCACCGAATAAGCAGATGATTCATTAAAATTGCTTGTTGCACTGTATGGATCAAAGGATTTTTTGGTTTTCCTATCATTCTATCAAAAAGGAGCACCAATCAATTTTTTTTATTTTTGTCTTCTTCGTTATGTAGTTCAACGGGTGCGTGTTTTCTTTTCTTGAAGAGCTTGATTCTATCAAAGAGTTTATCAACAATGCTATAAAATTCATCTTGAAGTTCATATCTGCTTTGTTTGAGGAAACTATCTTCATCTTTATCTCTTGTAGACGAATCATGGTCTTGTTTTTAAATTGGATTGTCCATTCTTCATAGGTTTTATCGTTTTTTGTTTTGAATGGAAGTTTTCAAAACTCAATGCTTCCTAATGGAAATCCAAGCATTTGATGAACTGATTCTCAAGTCACAACAATTTTTACTTTTCCAAGATCATTTTTTTGTGGTAGAATCAAACTTCTAAAGAACAAAACAACTTAATACCCCCGGCACCTCTGTCAACATCATTTTTAAAATCCCCCTAAATCCCATCCTTTTTACACATTCTTTATGAATATTATTAAAATTTTGCATTACAGACAATAATGATCTAGAGGAACACCTATAATCAAATAAAATAAATGATGATTTAAATTCATATGTGATTATAAGAATTAAAGAACTTACTATATATGTGTGATATTTACCAGAAAACAAAGGAAATATAATCACATATGATTTGTGTGTTTTGCATATATAAAATATTATCGAAATCATTTGTGATTATGTGTTTATGATATTTAAATCACATGTGATTCCTGTGTGTGTGTGTGTGTATATATACATATATATATATATATTAATATATATATATATATATATATATATATATATATATATATATATATATAATTATCATTATCATATGTTATTATATATGTCTGATATTTTAAATCAAATGTGATTTAACTAAAAAATACAGTAAATATAATCTCATGTGATTTTTATCTTTTATATATAAAGGTATTTTTTTATCATAACATATGTTAATCATATGTGATTTAAAACAGAATATATACTAAAGATGGTAATCATAAAAAATGTACGTGTTTCTGATTGTGTCAAAATGCTTTTTCACTATCTTCTTCTTTCTTCTCTTTTTATCATTTTTTCGGAGTCGGAATCTTCACTTCATCATCAATCTATTTTTCTCTTTTTAAAGTTGTAGATTTTCTCTTTTTTGACTCGGTTTTTTCTACAAATGATACAATTGTTGTAATGAGAATCACATATGTAAACAAATCAATAATAAATAAGTATACATTGTTCAAGACATGTGATTAAAGTAATGAGTTTTTAAAATTAGTTATAATCACATGTGATTTAGTTATACCTTTTTCCTGTTTTTTTTAGACCTCTTTTCTGTTGTTTCTTCTTCAATTATTCTTTTTCTTTTTCTTTTTCTTTTTCTTTTTCTTTTAGATTTTTCTTAGACATATAAATATAGATATAAATCACAAAGTATAAAACAATGTTATTATAATAAAACTTACATTGTTATTTGATAGATGTTAAGCACAAGTGATTGTAGATATTTTGTATGTATAAAAGATTGTAATCACATTTGATTAAAAAGAGTTTTTTTATGTTTATGTCTATAATCGTATTTGATTTGATTATACCTTTCTCATTCTTTTCTTCTATTTTTCTCTATATTTCTTCTGTTACGCTATCCTTTTTTCCTTTTTTGACCTTTTGTTTTGGATTTATTGAGATATAAAAATACATAAATAATCAGCAAATCACAAAGTCAATTTTAATCACATGTGATTAAATATCTTTTGTGTACATATAATGTTCATAACAAATAATAATCACATGCTACTGAATCTGTTTTGTTTTGGTACATAAAAGATATGAATCATATGTGATTAATAACAAAGTATTTGTTTTTTGTTTTATAATCATTTATGACTGAAATATACATTTTTCAATTATCTTTGTTAGCGATTTTCTTGTTGTGTTTCTTTCGGTAGGTTTTTTCTGTGTACGTTTTTCCTTGTTTTATTTAAAAAAAATACATATATAATTAGAAAATCATATTTGATTATACACATCAAATATATGAATCACAACTGATTATTAAATGATTTAAGTGTTACCATTTTGATTTTGTCTTTTGGTTGTTGCTTTTCTAAATTTTTTGAGTACTAGTCTCTTTATTGGTTTCCAACATGTACAAATACATGTATTATAAGAAAATCATATGTGATTATTTCAAGTTGTGAAAAATAAATAATATACAGTTTATATAGATTGTGATCACATGTGATTCAATCTTTGTTATATGTATAAATGTAATCACATGTGATTCAATCCTTTTGGATATTATAACATCAACAAATCATTTATGATTGCACGCGATCATTATATGTAAGAATTCATCACCGAATCATATATGATTGAACACAGTCATTTACAACATATGTTTTATCACCTTCATGCACGTTTGTTGTATCTGTCTTCTTTCTGGAATATTTTTTTTCAAACGTTTTAGTAACTTTTGCAAGTTCAAACATACTTTATTTACTTAATTCATGAATAACAAAATACTAAATCGAGAAGATAATCATTGATAGCCATAAAATCGAGTTTTATTAAACAAAAAACTTTCAATAACCTGTTCTACAACTAGAACTAGTTTTTCAGTACACAAAAACTTTTCAATAAATGAAGATTTCATGTATATTGAGATAATAAATAGTAGAAAAACTCGATATAATTTTAAAATCGAGTGTTATCAAAACATAAAACCTTCAATAACTTGATCGGCATAATAAACTAGGGTTTCTGTTCAAAAAAAGTTTCAAGTAGTACAAATTTAGTGTTTATTGAACAAAATTACAGTAGAAAAACTCGATAATCGTGAAAATCGAGTTATATTGATGAAAAACACATCAATATGAGTTTTGATACCTTTAGATGAAGGTTTTTATGGCGATCTCCTTTCAAAAAAACTTTAGAATAATACAGATTTAAAGTTTAATGACCAAAATTCTAGTAGAAAAAGTCAATAATCATGAAAATCGATTGACATTGTTGAAAAACACATCAGTATGAGTTTTGATACCTTTATATGAAGGTTGTGATGACGATTTCACTGTTTTTGATGATATTTGAAGTGTTTTCGTGTTTGATTCAACAAAAATCGATGAAAATATTTTCGTTTTTCATTGAAAATTCGTTGAAATTTGAAAGAGAAATGAGGTTTTTGCGTTAAGAGAAAGAGCATTTTGAATTTTGAGTATCTAGGAGACATCATGTTTGCACATGATTTAGCAGGTGCAGGGAAAGCTTCGATATTTACGATTCCACCCACGTCGTTTTTTAAATGATGCATGTTTGCATCAAATGTTTAAACTAATTATAAAAATGTCACCTTGTAAATTTAAAGGTGGTTCTTGTTCTCAATTGTTCTCGATTAAACGACTCCCCCCCCCCCTCTCTCTCTCTCTCTCTCTCTCTCTCTCTATATATATATATATATATATATATATATATATATCCGATATTTATATATTATTCTATATTTATTAGGAAAACCTATCAAATACTTAAAAAACAGTTTATCAGTTTATTACATATTGAAATTGAATAACCTAATCAAGAAAAAAAATCGAACTATGTTTTAAAAACAGAAAAACCGATAAACATTTTTTTAATGAACATAATTTTTGTTTTAAATAAGCATATCCCAAACACCCTTTAAATATGTATAAAAGTGTCGGTTCATAACCTGAAAAAATATTTTCCAATTGTTTATCGATGTTATTGTAGGATTACCCTTTTTTTAAGGGAAAGGGAAAGAGAAGAGAAGGTATGGATTAAGAAGGAAATTTTATCTTTTCTCACTTAAAATTCATCCCCAAAGTATTAGATAATTGAAAGAAAATGCAAAGGAAATAACAGATTAGTCAGAGTTTATTTTTCCTACCCTTATGCATTCATTCCTTCTTCACTTTCCTTTCCTTAAGTTTAAAAGTCGACAACCGGAGACTAGTGTCCCCAATGGGTCATGTACAAAAAAAGGACATTATCAAAATAATAATTTGAGAGGGTACAAAAAACTTGGTCATGATTTGTTTGGAATAATTCCCCACCAATAGTTCGTCATGTTTCACATCTAGTCTATCGCACTACAAAAACTACTATGATATGATACTATCATTCTAATTACTAAAATTAAATGTAATCATATTAAATCCTCATTGTCGTCAGTGGTCATGATGATTTGTGCTGTTTATCAAAATCTAAAACATGTCGTAGAAGAAGATGTTCTACCAACAGTTATTTTATTACAAAAAATTTTAAAAAAATTGTTTTCATTTTGGAAAATTGTGATTGGAAAGTCAAATTTGAAAGTACAATATTTAATATGAAATAGTTGCAAGTTTAAAATGAACTAGGAGGTGAACCCGGGCTTCGCCCTGTGTTTTTTTAGCAATGGACAAAGAAGTATAACCTGTTTGCTAGATCCAAGTAATGCCATTATACACAAACAACCGATTTTCTAAAGCATTTTACTCTCTTTATTTTTATCAGCATTTTGGCTAAAAAATAAATCCATTTTAAGAAGTGTCATCCAATTTACAAAGCATGTTCGTTGCTTTAATTGGGTACTTTTAGAAATTAGGATACTATAATACACTATATGACTATATGAGAAGTTATCACACTGATAAAAGATGCTTAGAACTTATCCGTAAAGTGAAAAGGTGACTGAGAACTTATTATTATTACTTGGACAAATCCATTTATGTAATCTTGAATCCTAGCTTCCGAAACAATTTCAAATCCTTCATTTATAAAAAAACAATTTTAGAATCCTCAATTAGATGGTGTTATATTGGACATTCCTTGATGACCCTATATATATTCACAGGAAAAAAACAAGTCATACAAAAAAGAATATTAAAATAATATAATACAACATGTAAATACCTGAACCAACACAACAAGAGAAAAAAGCAAGAATTTGTAGAAGATCCCATTACAAAAGCTTAAGCCATCTTCTCAACTTCAACATTTATAGCTTCATCATCAAAACCCTTTTGAGTCAATGTGCATAAATGAGTCAAAGGCATAAAAGGTCAATTATGGAAATAATAAAATTTGTAGTTACGATAGAATCATTTTAACCTACAAATTATTATATTATTTAAAGTGAAAACCGCAGGAAATAGCAAATACATCGCTCTTTTTACCTATGTAAACATTGTAAATTATTTTTCACAACATTCAGTGCTTTGATATTATGGGTTCAATGTTCTTTTCAAGTGTAAACCAAAAATTAAGATATAAAGGCAAACAAATGCCACGTCAGATATTATATCCATGATTATTATGGTTTTCTTTGAATCACCCTTGACATTGAAATCATATAAGAAGAAAAATATATATCATTAGAATCAAATTAGTTAAAATATAATAGTATATATGTATTCCATAACTAGTACGAGGGAAATTATGAGGGCAAATATTAATGAGCAATAATTTCTCTTTTCAGGTATACAACAAGTCCCCTTTCCAACCCAAAAAAGATGGATTTCAAGATGATTTTGTGTCCATATAACATCAAAATGATTTTCTACAACTATTCCAACACCACCTGCTTCCTTTGATATATCAAAGTCATTTAGTTGGCAATTTCCCTAGAAAACAAGAAAGAAAAAATTAGGGTGTATTTGGGTTTGTGCGTTCTGAGGGAATCAGGCGAAATTGGAACCGATGATTCCATTATATCTTGTGTTTGGTTATTAAGTGGACGGAATTCAATTCCATAAATTGTTTTTCATTCCATGATTGACGGGGGAAGGAATTCAATTCCGTCCTATGTAAATAAAATAAAGTTGGACTTATGAAATTTATTATGGAAGACATAATCAATAAAATTACCAATATGGATGTCCCTGTATTACAAAATGACAAGCTTTTGTGAAAATATCACAAAATGACCCCATTTGGCAAAATGGACTTTCCATAATGACTTTCATTTATGAGATGATACATTTGTTTTTGCAAAATGATATCATGTTTTTTGCAACTTGGATCCTAGATTTTGATAATTAATGTTTTTAGAAACTAAAAGAATATTAATTATTAAAGATTAAATATCAAAAAGACTAAATGTATTTTGTTAAAATTTTGTATAAAAATAATAAACCATTCTCATTACCATGAATCTTCATTTCTTTAATTATCTGAAAAACAATAACATTCAATATATACAACTTCGGTGAATGAGTTCATGTCTTGAAAGACAATCTTGTGAGAGATCTGAAATGTACATACTTGAAAGTCCTATTCCAAAGCAACATTTCTTGAGCAGTAGACCTGAACATGATATTTGGTAAAGATATCACTATGAAGCCAAATATGCTTATAACATCATACTAGGAACAATTATTCTTGCCTTCTAGGATGTCTTGGATAATATAGATGTATAGTTGATGATATAACATGTTATGTAAGTATTTATACAATACAGTGATATTTTGTTATAAGCCGGTTCAAACAATGGAATAATGCAAGACTGAAAAGAGTCACCATGTGTGATCTAAGAGGGTCATAGTTTATGTAACTAATACCTCTAGGCCCAAAAATCCAATAAGACCCACAAAGATGGATCTTGTTACTTTTGTGAAGAAACAAGATAACGGAAGAGGAACTGCTCCTTTATCTGAAAAGATAGTTTGGAGAGACTTGTATTCTAGGTATCTACTCGATGGAACTTATACTTTTCATATAACACTCAAGTACTTGGTACTTAAATGTTAATCTAATATTTGTAAATTGCATGCAAATATTCAAGAAGAGTAACCAGTTGAGCATATACAAGTTGGAACTTCACCCTCGGAGTTTAGTTTATCATTTATGCTTAAAACATAATGTACTTGTAGTATAAAACAATGTTTGTTTTGAAACAATGTAAGTTTTAATTTAGTGTGTCTAAATATATATCTTAGTTAAATTATTAAAATTTGATTATTTACTTAAATCGTTTTTCATAACGATAATATTCATATTAAAAAATGACTAACTTCTACTTATGAAACTAGATCTCGTAATAGAATTATAAAGTAAATATCAATGTTTTCTAAATAGCAAGTTCTATATGCAAACACTTTTGACTTAAACTTGTTTTGAATCAAAGTTATCTAAGACATTGTTATCTTTACTATATAAATGGAATACATATATTCCAACTTCAAGAGAGGGATATTTAAAGGAAAATAATGTAGTTTATTTGACATATGTGGATCTTATTTATATATAAAAGATTTCTAATGATATTTTTGTTGGATTAGTGTCTAAGTCCATAACTATTTTGGTATGTACTTGACCCGATTATGAGCATGGTCCTTTTGGGTTGCCTTCACCATTGCAATATGTAGGATGATTTAAGGAGAGAAAGGTTTAAATATGATTTATTAATATATTATGAGAATAATATATTAAAGGAGAAATCATATTGTTTAATTAATATTAGTCAAGAATTAATTGATGATTAATTTTGTGGCTAAAAGAGATTAATTAAACTTAGGGGACTGGACTGCAATTATTGGATAATTGAGTTATTGGGCTAAGGAATGCTAAAGGAACAAGGGGTGAACGAAATTGTGATGGAAGCCCATCATATTTTCGTCCATAGCCTTATCCAGAAGGTTCCATGGGCTGCTTAGAGTTTAAGCTGTCCATTAGGGTTTTGACTGAAACCCTAGCAGCCCACACAAGTATATAAAGGACCCCTTAGGCCCCAAAACCGTGGACAACTGATTCTCTAGGGTTTCTAGTCGTTTTTGGGCAGCCTCTCTTCTTCTCCTCTTCATCCAAGTTGCATAAGGTGTTTGTGACTCCATTAGAGGTGCAGCACTTGAGGCACTAAGCTTTTGAAGCCAATTCAAGCAAGGAATTGATTGTTATTGCTATATAACAATCAAAGGTAATTCCCTAAACCCTAATTCAGTTCATAATATGTTAGATCTAAGTCTATTAGTCTTGGATTCAAAGCATGTACAATAGAGAAACCTAGATCCAAGCATTAGGGTTTGTATGAGCACATAGGATTGTTCTTATGCCTAAAACCCATCAGTGGTATCAGAGCCTTGATTGGTTTCAGTTGTATGTGATGCTTAACTGTTTTATTTGCTGAAAAAAACGAGTTTTTTGCCTTTGCCCGACTCAACTCGGCGAGTCAGTATCTGGACTCGGCGAGTTGGCCCTACTCGACGAGTCCAGGTTTGACTCGGCGAGTCTGTACGTCAGGCAGAGGGTATTTCGGGATTTAGCTGCTGTTTTGACTTGGACTTGATGCTTAAATTGTTTTATGAAGTTAAAATCTGAATTTTATCTTAATTATATGTTTATCCTTGCCAAAACAATAGATAATTTCAAATCTTTTAAATATTGGTTGTTTATGTGATAAATATGGATTATTTAAAGTTATTTGGTAATTATCTAACGACTAAAATTAAGATTAGGTCAAATATAGATAATTATGTAATTAAATGTTTAATTTGAATTATTTGTTGTTTGATCCCTAATGTTTTGAAATGTTTCAAAACTTGCCCTCAAGTTTTGGAATTTAAAAGTTGATTAAAAGTTTAAATTTTGAAATGTTAAATTCTAAAACCCTAGTAATTTGAAAAGTTCATATCACACCCTTATGGTTTTATTAATTAATTAAAGTGTATAATTAAAAGTGATTTAATAAATCCATAAAGTTTTTGGTATACATTTAATTAAATTAAAAGTATAATTTACTAAGTTAAACCACCTAGTATTTTAAAAGTGTAAAATACACCATATACTATATATAACATTAAAAGTCTAGTATTATATATGTATGAGTAAACAGTCAGTCTTACCGTTAGTAGGCCTCATTCACGAAGCTGGTCTATAAGGGGTGTTTAAGGAAATGGCCTATAAAATGGCGATTGAATGGGTATCCACTCTTACCCACCGCACTCTTGACTAGTGGAGGGTCGTTAGCCGAACGGGTAGGAAAGGAGATAAACCTTCCATTATAAGTATAATGAAGTACAAAGTAACTAAATGCTTTTTCAAATTCCCAAATCATAGTTACTTTAGGAAAAATGTGAAATTGTATGCTAATCCATAGAATTACACTTCGTACCCCTGTCAAACGTTAGTGGAGCGTGTGTGGTTAACCGGCACACTAATTTGGGGATGACATTGGTAGCGAAGGGTGACTCGATGTTTGTCATAGATCAATGGAGCATGTGTGGCTAACCGTCACATTGATTAGGTGATTGTAGCATTGGGTGCACCACGTGATTCGTATGGTTATTCACACCTTGTTTGTGATCCTCGGCATCCCAGACACAAATAGTAGGGCATAATCGAGATTAAACATGCCATTGAAAAGTTCAATGAATCTCAAAAGATCTAGGAGTTTCAATTCATTTAAGACTTAATCTTCCTTTTCGTTTTTCATGGTGGAAATTGGTAAATCGTCATTTACCTACCTTCAAATATTCTGCAACTAGATTACGGCATCCCTCTTCTAGGTTGTAGAGTATTGTGTTGGATCCTAGCTTGATGTTTCATTTGGGTGTTACATCAAGAATTCTAATCAACATAACTTGAATTTTCTCCCGTTTTGTAGATGTCTGAATCTTACAATGGTCTTCCCAAATCCTTTGGAACAAGCTTTCCAAATGAAGATGACATTCCAAGATACGATCAAGGAAATGAGAGTCACGCTTCACTTCCTCCACCTCCTCCAATTATTCTCCCTGACCCACAAGCTCAAAGGCTTGAAAAGTTCAAGCTCACTCAAGCCCTTTTGGCAAGTAAACACGAAGATGGGAAACCTGTGTGTGCACACGTCTTAGAGATGAAGTCACGCATTGATAGGTTAAAGATGTTGGGTGTCAAGATTTCAAGTGAGTTGGTTGTTGACTGGGTTCTTCAGTCACTTCCTGAATCATATAGTGAGTTCGTTAGAGAGTACTATATGATGGACCACGACGTGACCCTCATTAATCTCACCTATTTGCTTATAGCTACTGAATCAGCAATGATTAGGCGTGCTGGTCAAGCAGATTTGTCTGGTGAATCAAACTCCCAAACTTCAATGGACACTGGCAACATTGGAAGTCCAAAAAGAACTAAGTCTGTGATTGTTCGATGTGTTGTTCCAAAGGAGTCCATTTGCTTTTATTGCCAAGAGAAGGGGCATTGGAGACGAAGTTGCCCTAACTACCTGAGAGATCTAAGAGATGGGAGAGTCAAGATGTTTGGCTCTACTTCAGGTAAAATCCATTATCTAACTCTTTTTAGTTCCTATTCTAGATTCTTAATACATGATGTGATAAGATTTCATTTTGATGTTTTGTAGGATCGAAGAAAGGAGAGGAAGCTTAAGGGAAGAAGTGAGCTGAATCTAATCGTGAAGAAATGGATTTCGATCGCATTACTTGAAGAATAGATTCTTGAGCTACTACTTGGAGTTAGAATAGATTGTTAAGAAATATGTAATAACATAGTTTTTCAATTGAATTGCATTGTAAGGATAAATTTTTTCCGCAATAAAATGAATTTTGACTTTATCTTGTTTATTTATCCTTGCAATGGCATGTATGAAAGAATTGATGTTTGAATGTTTCTATTATTAGCAACAATGGATTTGATTCTTAATTATGTTATTTGTGGAAATGTCAAAAGTTTACCAAATAGGGAGAGTTTCTCATCACCCAAGTTTCAATTGGATAGAAACTTGGAATCATGCAATGTGTATTGTATGATGAATGAAAAACTTTCACATTTGGGAAACTTAGACTAATTCTTTGGCAAAGTGTAAATTGAAGGACAAGGAGATCAAGTACACAAGGTTGTGAGTTGATCAAGTCCACCACAAGAGTGACAAAGATATTCATCATGATTTACTAAACTTTAGTAAATATGATTATACTTATAAGATTAAGTGTAATTTTGAGTTGATTGAAAGAGTTTCAATGAATGGTATAATGAATAAAGAAGAATCAGGTAGGCAGAAAGATAAAAGTTTCTCCTTTCTAAGAAGAAGGGAGAGTACCTTTTATTGTGTTTTATGATAAGTCTTTATGATTAAGAACCATGTCTCAATAGATCCTCTAAGTGAGTCTTAGTGCAATTACATGTCTAAGAAGATGAATCGAGTATTGTAGAAATGGTTAAATCAATAAGTCAATCATACTTTGTTCCAATATCAAGTCTTAGAGTCAAGATTGTGACATTGAGTGAAAAGTTTTAAGTAGGTTTATAACACTCATCAAATGTGGAACTTGGAAAAGTTTTCTTATTCTTTCACATTTGAAATTGGTAAGTTGTGTTGTCTTGGATAAGACAAAGACCAACTAGGACCAATTATGTGAAGTGTTTTGTCTTGATAAGAATTACACTAACTCTTGAATATTTGCTTTGTCAAGAAATGTTTCTTGACAAGAGAATCTTATATATCAAGGAGTAAGTGGGAGTCTTAATGGTCTTGAAAGGTTTCAAGAACAAATCAAGAATAAACCTTATAGATCATCACTAGCACATGACTTGAGGTTTACAACCTATCGTGCTGACATTATTTTGTTTCTACGCCATTCCAATTGAGTTAATTGTGTATGAGTTCTCATTTGAATGCATACTAGAGCCTTAGTCGATGGAAAGTACATTGATATGTAAGGACAAGTTACTAAACTACTTGGAAGACATGGTGGGCACTCGTGTTACCATAAGGCAAGAAATCAAGATTAAGAAAGTTCAGTCCATATGAGCTTGGATTTGTCACAAACTTTGGTTTTGGCAAATTCACATGGATAGGAACTCATACACCATAAAATCTAAGTGTCATAAGATTCCCTCCTTCATAAAAATGAATGTGAGGAAATACTTTCACTAAGAGAGATCTTAAGAAGATAGCAATTGTGAAAATTGTATTCTCAAATTCGATTATGGTTACGGCATCCCTTTCCATAGTTCGAATTGTGAGATTTGGCAATTAGTTTGAACATTTGGAACTTAGTAACATAAGTTCTAAATTGTTCAAACACACATATGAGCTATCTAAGGAAAAGGGGTATAAGTTTAAGAGGCTTAGATAAAGGCTTATCGAAGCGTTTGGTATTAGAAATATGAATTTTAGAAATTCAATAGGCATTGTTTTCTGAAAGTTCATTTGTTTTCTGAATACATGTCAAAACTAGTGGGAGCATAAGTGTTATGCTTATATGATAATAATCATCATGATAGTGGGAGCATAAGTGTTATGCTTGTATGATTATTATGGCAAGTATTGCAAGTTAGCAATATTAATTATAGAAAAACAAAGATTCAATTTGCAAAGTTGCATGGGTTGAAAAGTTGTTTTGCTATAATTAAGGGACAGAATATTATACTTCGTTTCAAAATCTAAAGCTTAGATTGAGAAATTTTAATATCTTCAGTCAAATGATACATTGTGTATTCTTGAATTTCGATTATGATTACGGCATCCCTCTTCATAGTTCGAATTGTCAGAACATGACACATAAAATATTATGGCAAAAGATTGGTAAAATATCATATCTTTATGTAAGACATTATGCATCGTGTCCCATACGCTTCGGGTATAGGATCGATTGCAAATGCTATAATATTTTACCATTCTAAAATTTTCCAAATGTCTAGCGCATTAAGAGGGAAAAAGGACTAGAATTGGTTTTGACTAAAATAATTAAACAACTATCAAAGGACGATCCAAAGTTCGCTGAGGATTGGTCGCTTGTGAGTAGTTGAAAGTATGGTATTGGATGGACCATATCGACATTATTATGAATAGATAAGATTCTATTAAGAATGAGTTGTCATATGGCAAATGTGGAAATGTTTCCATATTGGGAGTTGGATATTGAGAATCTATGTCTAGATTAGAAACTTTATTGCAAGAAGGATGTTCAAAGGAATGTACTTTGAATGTGAGACTCCACGTCTATAGAATTGTCTAGTAACAATTTGAGATAGAGTACTTTGTAATTTCATTAGCCAAGTTATGGTGACTTTTGTGCTATGACTTTACGAAAGGATCGTTGCGTAAAATGTCAGAATCTAGCATATTCTAGTAGTGGCAAGAACCTTGTGTTCTTACACTAACAATGGGGATTGAGGAATTGTGAAATGAGCATCATTGGAAAAATTTTCAGTTGATCTATTTCACAAAGCATGGACCATAGGAAACAAAGTGTGCATGCTTAGAGCATGGGACAATTGTTGTTGTAATTCAAGTAATGAGTTGACTATCCGAAACGTTAAACGATAATAATAAGTAATCAATATGGTGGTTAAATAGAAGTGTTTTATTTACTCTCACAAGTTTGAGGCCATATAGGATTAAGTATTATTGTTATGTTTCAATTTGCATGTTTTGACTTCCAGAATAACTAGGTTATTCAAACATCCACAGTCGGTCATACGTTGGGAGTAAGTGTGAATAAAGACTGTCATGAATCTATCTGTAGACTGTCTAAAGTGTTTAGACACGGCACAAGTTTGCTGCAGAGTTCATGAGTGATTTGATAAGATTAGAGTATTGGATTAAACCCACGCTCACTTGGATCACTTCATGGTTTTATCACGAGTGATTAATGAGACGATAATATTGTATATTCTTCAAACCGAGACATGTGAGTTGTTATTTGTTGGTCGGTTGCACATTGATAATAAGTAAACGCACCAGTAACTTGGTGTTATAAAACTTATTGTTGTGTGTGATTCGATCAGTAAATGCAAGCGAGCATTTGAGTCGAAGTTTATCCATTCCTTTTACCCAAAGTGGGATAAAAGCGATATATGTGGGCCTCTCGATGATTTAGTGATGACACCTAAGCGCTTGGCCAAGCCGGGACTAAGTTGATGTGTTCAATTGTAGTCTGTTATCAGTCGTCATAAATCAGAAGTCGGGAAATAGTATAGAGAGAATGATTAAATTCATGTCTTATGTCTATACGATATCTTGAGAACGGAGGAATATATAATCCCTTATCTAGAGGACACGCTATCTGATAAGATCAGAGCTGACAGCGGCTTTTGAAAGCTACGATTGTTGATCAGGTTCTGAAGTCATACGGAAAATAGTTATTAGACTTATCCAAGTGGGAGACTGTTGGATTGGTGTCTAAGTCCATAACTATTTTGGTATGTACTTGACCCGATTATGAGCATGGTCCTTTTGGGTTGCCTTCACCATAGCAATATGTAGGATGATTTAAGGAGAGAAAGGTTTAAATATGATTTATTAATATACTATGAGAATAATATATTAAAGGAGAAATCATATTGTTTAATTAATATTAGTCAAGAATTAATTGATGATTAATTTTGTAGCTAAAAGAGATTAATTAAACTTAGGGGACTGGGCTGCAATTATTGGATAATTGAGTTATTGGGATAAGGAATGCTAAAGGAACAAGGGGTGAACGAAATTATGATGGAAGCCCATCATATTTTCGTCCATAGCCTTATCAAGAAGGTTCCATGGGCTGCTTAGAGTTTAAGCTGTCCATTAGGGTTTTGACTGAAACCCTAGCAGCCCACACAAGTATATAAAGGACCCCTTAGGCCCCAAAAACGTGGACAACTGATTCTCTAGGGTTTCTAGTCGTTTTTGGGCAGCCTCTCTTCTTCTCCTCTTCATCCAAGTTGCATAAGGTGTTTGTGAGTCCATTAGAGGTGCAGCACTTGAGGCACTAAGCTTTTGAAGCCAATTCAAGCAAGGAATTGATTGTTATTGCTATATAACAATCAAAGGTAATTCCTTAAACCCTAATTCAGTTCATAATACGTTAGATCTAAGTCTATTAGTCTTGGATTCAAAGCATGTACAATAGAGAAACCTAGATCCAAGAATTAGGGTTTGTATGAGCACATAGGATTGTTCTTATGCCTAAAACCCATTAATTTTCACTAAGGTGGTGAGGGAGCTTGCTTGCTGGATCTAAGCACAAAGAACATCTTCTTCTTCTTCAAAGCTACAAAATCTTCATAAATCGATGGAAGAGGAGAGGGGATGCTTAAATTGGTGAAAGGAAGGGTATGGTTTCTCTCAATATGATCTAGATATGATAGGGGTTCATAAAATGCCCTAAAAACACAGAACTAACCCTTATATATGTTGAAAACCCTAAAACTCGTAGGCTTAGGTTGCACAGTTCTCATGTCGTGAGATCCTAATGCTCATGTCATGAGTACAGTTTAAATCAACATTTCCGTTTAATCGCTTCTCACGTCCTAAGCTCCAATTGCTCACGTCATGAGCTCAATTTTTCCCCAAATCCTTTCCAACTTCGAACAGTGAAAACCTCTTTGTTTCAACTCTGATTTCGGCGTTCTTTATATCCACAGAAAGGTCTTGAAGAGATTTGCACTTCTATATCAATACTTTTGGGTCACCACATGTCTAAATTAAAACCTTTACCCTTGCAAGCGGCCTGACACATAACTTTCCCCAGTCCGTCCTCAGTTCCAAATAGACAATTCATTGGCCTCGATCCTCTTGCCAACAAAAACATCTTTCAATAAAGCCCAAACCTTACTTCCTTAAAATCCCCAAAGCCTACATATAACTAAATTGCGGTCCACGAGCCTGAATCACAGAACAATCTGAAACAGGGCGTTACAACTCTCCCCCACCTAAATTAGATCTCACCCTCGAAATCCGCCTTGGTTAGAATATCTGGAATCAATGTTGACATATTACTCAATCTCTTTCTAACCACTTCAAAATCAAAATATCTTTACCGAGGAGTTGAGAGGCCTATCAGAAACCACCGATGCCAACAAACAACCGCATAACATGAAAATACTCAATCACAAAAACTACTTTTCCTTTCCAAACTGTAAGACCAACTTCTGGTGGAAACCACTTTAACCGTGAACTCTCAAAACTACCACCATAACCAACTCCACTAAAACATTCCCCGAAACCAAGAACCCATCAGTGTAAGCTTCAAAAACCATACCTTAAGACTGATACCCATCCATTCATCGTACGTGTCCCTAGTTCTTGACTAGGAACATCACCAAAACATGTAGAAAGAACACTCAAAACATCCCAATTATGCGTTTCCACCAATACCAAATCCAGGAATTTGTCCAAAGGCCTGAAATAGCCACTTAACTTCCTCATAAGTGGTCACTAACCCACTTCTCCCACGAGCATAATAATGGTCAAACCAAGAATCCCACACTGCATCCCAAATCCTCATTAGCTCAAGTGCACGACCACTTGACAAATCATTCGAGACATAACAACGAACTTCATAACCTAAAGTTCCAGATCCAAAACCCAACACCGGTAGCCAAACCTAATAACAACCCACAATTGCAGCACTCAACCAACTACTTTCATTGAACAACTAATACATCCAACAAAACAAAAATCATTGTTCGCATGATCCAACCCAGCTGGCCACTAAGTTTCTCGGCTCCCTAAACCGTCCTAACACCCAACCATGCCAAAAAGGATGACAATCTGAGACCCAAGAGTCTAATGTTACCTTACTTAGTCCACTTGTACCCCTCGTGTCCATAATCGAGGCATTGCTACAATGTACGCCCCCAAGGGGAGACACATTCCCAACCCTGGATCTACTGCATCCTCTCGTCCACACAACCTTACCCAAAGGGTGAGGTACTAATAGATTTAACGAAATGAAAAACCACAACTGTTAACAGAAACATCCTTGTGAACAATCAATACAAGATCCCACACCTACATTGAAACCAAACTGATTCCACCAATTCGTAACTAGCTCGAGAAAACTCCCAAGAGGATCTATAAATACTGCCAAAACCTAAGCCTTCTATGCAACAAATTTTCACACCATAATTGAGGGTAACCATATCCAGAAACCAAAGAAAATATAAAGCACACGGAACTTCACAGTAGGTCGACGCATCCATTGAACTTTGACTGACACAACTTGAAACTTTCGAAGAACCTACACTTTTGATGATGATCGAAAAGGCCAACGATCGAGACTGCATTGACAACTAACCCAATCCGCTTCTTGCATAATACCCCTGTGAGACTAAACATACCAAACTCTGAAGCTTATTTACTGATCAATACGGCCCACCCCAAAACAGGGATAGCAATCTATACAACGAGTCGAAGAATCCCTTAGCACTCGATGCTCAACCTGAGCATCCCAAACACCTCTTAATCTATTCAACAACATTCTGAAAGGAACCACTGGCTACAACATGCTCCTTATCCAACATCTTCTTTTCGCGAAGACGACTCTCGCATTACCGAACATATACATCTAATGATAACTTGCTCTGCACCTCTATCCTAACCAAATTTTGAAATGAAGTTCCACGTGCTCGGACCGCAAGTCCCTATGACCCATTATGCTAAAATCATAAACTCAACCATAGCAATGATCCTTGAACGAAAATAGCCGGTTCTCCCCCACTTAGGGTTCGAACTACCACCAAATGATGTTGCAGACATACCACATCTCAAACCAGTCTTCCAGATAATGACCAAACAAACACAAAGTTATCCCAGATCTCAGATGGAAACCTCGAAACCTCCAAATCATAACCACCTGTAATATCAAAATCCCATGCAGATGCACAAACAATAATTTTGTCCACTCATGACACCAATTCTCTATCTAGAAACAAATAAACTACCACACGCCTTGCCTAATTACCCAACAGAAAATTTATCGCGAGTGTTGCTCATAATTATAAGAAGCATCATTCTCTTAGTTAGGATACATCAGAGACAACAAAATTTGCTCTTGCTGATTCACTTCCCTTAGTTCCTGAAACAATCAACTAGCACTTGACCTAACTAATTTCAAGAAAGTAGACCCCCGATATCATCTCAAAGAAACCGCACAACAAAACCCTTTTGTGCATTCTTATGTTGCATACTCGTCGACAAGAAAACCATAATCTTCTAGACTCATGTCGGGACTACATCCCATCCTAGAAAATCACAGGACCACTCTCTCTTTCCTCTGATCGCGGAAAGTTGGAAGTACATAACCCCTGACGGTGATACTGACATCCCAATCCACCTGCCAATCACTTAATCTCTGTCTGCAATCCTCAAGCCATTCTTCACACTTACTTCCTTCTTGAGTCCCACGACTTAATGGTGACTTAACATATTCACTTAATAGTTGACTGATGTCATCATGAGTCCCACAAAGCACAAAACAAGCAACATTTGTATAGTAACACTCCAAGTCACAACCAAACAGAGGACATCTCAATCTCACTTCCTACCAAGAAATATTTCAAATATAGCATAACATCTAATTCCTCTTAGGCTACAAGGCATCACATATCATGACAATCCACCCACCAAACATTTCCGCAAATAAGAGACATGAAACACACTATGGATCTTACTAAACGACTCGATAAGATCTAGGAGATAAGTAACCTGTAACGCCCGTAGATCCGGGCTAGTCAATTTAGAGATAATAGGGGTCGAAAACGACTTTTCGACAAAATATTATTTAGAATAAATAATCTTAACCAAGTTGTAGAATACGTCTCAAGGGTTCCGTACATATAAAGAACGCTGAAATCCAAGTTATAACAAAGAAGTTATGGTTCGTCGAAGTTTTACGGCAAACCCGACACAACACCGGGAGACGTAAATAGTGAATTTAAGATGGAGGAATTTTTAGCCTTAGAAATATAATAAAAAGTTTTAGTATACGTTAAACCAAGAGCATACAAAAAAAACGCCTAAATCTGACTTCATATGAAGAAGTTATAAATTTTCTAAGATTTGGCTTAGTAGTGCACAGCCCGAAACTCGAATTTTAGATCGAGCGGTTTTTGGCATACATGACCTAAATGAGAATTGAAGATCTCATTAATAGGAAATCAACGGTAAAAAGACAGACGAAAACAGAGTCTGTATGTAGAAGTTATGAATTTTACGCGGACATTTAACATTATAATCTTCTCGTACAGTTGAATTTAAGATCAGTCGAGAATTAGCTGACATAGTCAAAACGAAAGTTGTAGATCTTATTTTTACCTACGCGTGGATATAAAGAACTTCAAAAATGGAGCTCGTATGTGAAAGTTACGGATTTTAGAAGTCGGAAATGTGTTGTGCGAAAATGGGTGACGTGGCACAATCTTGGCCATTGCTTTCTCCCCAAGTCTTTCCACTAGATGGTGACATGTGGCACCAAGTTCAGCCATTTTTCTCCCTATAAATAGAACCTCTCCCACCCTCATTTTCTTCACACCTTTACCATTCTTTCTTCTCTTTACTCTCTCTAAAACCTCTCTCTAGCCCCGAAATCCCCCGAAAAGCCTAGGGAACCTCCCTAGCACGAAGCGGAAGCCCCAGAGTGCTCGACGGCTCTGAGAAGAAGAGCTTTTTTGCTCAGGAACGCTGCTCCAAGCAAAGCCCGGTTTTCTATAAAACCTGTTGTAAGTGAGCCACGTCAACGCTATTTTTAATATAGCTTTTATTTAATTATAGTAACGTTATTAGGAACTTATAATAAGTACTTGGGCTATTATTATGGGTTATATAAGTATTGTTTAACACTTATATAATAGTAATAATAGCTAGACTATTAATTAGTCTCGGCGAATAATAGACTAAACTCTAGTGGTAATGATACTAGGTTTCGTTGAAGGAAATTATTTTTAAGAAGCGAAGCGTTGTCTGAGTTCGGAATCACCGACTTTTCAAGTGAGTGCATAGTCTCTTTCATCTTACACATAGATATGAAGTATTTTATATAAACTACATGATATGTGTGCATATTATCTGTATAATTGCTATCTATGTTGGATGAACGATTTTATACAAGTTTTATATGATTTAAACTATATACTTATTTATATCTACATAATATGTTGGGTAAAACATGGGTAGATGAAATATGAGTTGGATGATGAGTTAAGAGGTGATATAGACCATGAGGTAAGGGTGAGAGGTGGATGATGTCAGAAGCCTTGTTCCTAAATGATGGCCCCGTCATCTAGTAGAGTATGGATGACAACCACAGACTATTCTAGACAGTCCAGTGGAACACTAGTAGGTTCGCAACCTATAGGTGTTGTGAACGATGTGTTCACCGGTGTACTCTAAAAACCCATTGACATGTATTGCGAGTGGATTCTCGGAAACAATACTGCCGATAAACGACATAACCACGGCAGTTGCGCCTAAAGGACAATACTGACAGATGCGCCTTGTAGAGAATGTCACAATTTTGGCAGCTGCGCCTAAGTGACAAAACTAGTAGTTGCATTTGACAGATGTGTCATTGACAACGATAGAATACGAACCTATTCCTTAGGATAATCCTTATGAATGAATAAACGAGAAATAACTGATTCTTAGGGTAGATCCTTAAGAATAAAGAAGATAACGGGGATGGGTAATTGGGTTGATTGCTTGATTGTTTAAATATAATAATTATATTATTGTGGGTTGAAAACCCTATGTACTCACCAGGTTTCCCAACCTGACCCACTCAATTTATTTATATCACAGGTTTTGATATGAAGTCACATTACACTGAGAGATTAACGATCACTAGTAATAATGAATGTAAGTTCTGTTTATGCTTATGTTTATGTATTGACGATGACATCCCGAATGTTTTAAAATGAATAAAAATTACTTTTCTTCGGAAACACTTTGATAACGTATTTATCATGTTTTACTGGGAACAAATTCAGCAAGATTTTTATTAAAAGAGGTACTCTGATTTTTATAAAGCATAAACAAAATCGGTCTTTTCTGTCCGTGAAAATGGGGATGTCACATAACCCGACCCACCCAGGCTAAAACCCTGAAAAGGACCGATGTACCTGGGGAAACCACTACACTACTCCCTGCCTTCATCTTCATAAGGAACTCCCCCTAACATCCTATAACTCAGTCACGAATACAGTTACATATCGCCTACACCAGATAATTCTTCGAATGAAAAGTCTCACACTACAATGGTTGGACTCAAACAAGCATTGCACAATAGAGTTAAAATATAATATTTTAAAATTATCTAGTCTCAACAATATGTAACTTAATATACTCGCTCACTAGTTAGCTAAGGTTAACAAAAACTCCTAAAAGCACAAAGCAAGCAACATCCGAGCATCGAGTAATCGAAACAAATATAACCTAAACATGATACCCTATCACTGAATGATCAATACTAGCATGCAAGTATACAAGCTCATATAGTAGGCTTATAAAGAAATCTCTCCTAGTAGTCTATCATGTAATCCTAAGCAGATCCTTAGCCCTAATCTAACATGCGATTCACAGATTCGCAATTCAAAGCATAACATAAACATGTATGGGTATTTTGGGAAAACTTATTTGAGTTCGGTCGATTGCATGCACCACACCTCATCTATTTAATTAGAAAACTCTTTTTGTAAAACATTTTTTTAAATCTACCAAATCCTCAGTTTGAGTTCAGACACACCCGAGAGTATGTCCGAATCCCTCAAACCAAGGCTCTGAAACCAACTTGTAATGTCCCAAAAATTAAGTCTAAAAATTTCAGTCTTTAAGTTAATAAACCCATTATCCAAAACAATATCATGAAAACCAGATCGAATCAAAGTATATGAATAAACATCCAAGTAACTCAGGGTCATATAACATGCAGAATAATGTGGTGTGTGCAATGCAGTCATCCTGAGCTCTTCCTTTTCGAAACAGAAGTACCTGAAAACATAAATTCAAAACCATAAGTACAAAGCTTAGTAAGCTCCCCAACATACCACATACCATACAAACATACTACCAAGCATATCTGGGTGCTTGAAATCCCCTTCAGTCTATTTCAACCAGATACAATCAAGCATATCTGGTTGCTTGCAATCCCCTTCGGTCTATTTCAACTAGATACTGTCAAGCATATCCAGGTGCTTGAAATCCCTTTTGTCTATTTCAACCGGATATTGTCAATCATATTTGGGTGATTGCAACCCCCTTCGGTCTATTTCAACCGGATACCGAGTCTATTTCACCCCTACCATTACCATATATTATCATGACCCACGCAGCAGACCTCACGATGTGAAGCTTCCTTGGTCACGTCGTGAGCTCGGTCGATTGAAACAATCACGTAAAAACCACTCTCACGCTATGACACTCCATGTGTCACGTCGTGTGACACTTCCGATTCTAAATCCTAATGTCTTAAGTCATCCGTTCCAACTTTCCTGAGGGCTTTCATACATCAAAAGCAACCTAAAAATCTTTGCTTTATGTACATGCATGTCCAATGCATGTCTTGAACTTGATAAGGTGAAAATGAGATCCAAATCTCATTCATGGGACCAAAACTTAACCAAACCATAGATCTATCACACCAAGACTCAAAGGTACCTCATGGATCCATAAAGTTGCCAACTTTATGGAAGCAAACCACTCAAACCACTTCTAACATGAAGAAAAAGGCATAAAAGTCTACATCTAGAAGAATAACACATAAAGGTTGGAACTTGAGGACTTAACATGGTCCAAGGTATGATCTTTAAGGTGGTGAGGGAACTTGCTTGCTTGATCTAAGCACCAAGAACATCTTCTTCTTCTTCAAATCACAAAAATCTTCATAAATGGATGGACGATGAGAGGGGAGGCTGAAAATGGTGAAAGAGAGGCTAGGGTTTTTATCAAGATGATCTAGATATGATATGGGCTCATAAGATGCCCTAAAAACACGAAACTAACCCTTATATATGTTGAAAACCCTAAAATTCGTGGGCTTGGGCTGCACAGTTCTCATGTCGTGAGCTCCTAATGCTCACGTTGTTAGTACAATTTAAATCAACATTTATGTTTAATCGCTTCTCATGTTGTGAGCTCCAACTACTCACGTCCTGAGCTCAGTTTTTCCCCAAATCCTTTCCAACTTCGAACAGCCATAACTTCTTCGTTTCTACTATGAATTCGACGTTCTTTATATCCACGGAAAGGTCTTGAAGAGCTCTACACTTCTATATCAATACTTTTAGCTCACTACATGTACAACTTAAAACCTTAACCCTTTCAATAGGCATAACACATAACTTTCTCCAGTTCATCCTCAGTTCCAAATACACAATTCATAGGACTTGATCCTCTTACTAACAATAACATCTTTCAATAAATCCCAAACCTTACTTCCTTAAAATCCCCAAATCCTACATATAATTCAAAAATGGTCCACGATCCTAAATCACAGAATAATCTGAAATAGGGCGTTACAAATAAAGGATGAATCAAACTTTACTTGATATACTTTATTTTCTAATCAGTAACAATTATATTCCTTTATCCTTTTAGGATTATGCTTTAATCACTATTAATTGTACTTTTAATACAAACACCAACTAATAAGCAGATAAAACACTTTATAAGATTTAGTATGGAAAGGCTTCATCATTATCTTACTTAATGTTTTAATGGATTATAATCCTATGTTAGACTAAGTTTCTAAACCCAATAACTACTAATCATATATTTGCGAAATACTCGAAAACATTGTTTAGATTATTATATACAAACCCACCAAGAATAAGTTCTCTTATTCTTATGAAAGACGATTTAGTAGAAAGCTAGCTTCTAATGACAAAGCAAGTGAGAGGTACTTATAACTTGAAGTAGCTCAAGAACCATATCATATGTTGTAAGTACTTGGAACTAGTTTCAGTAAGGAATTGTTGAACTTGAATAATAGTTATTCATAAACACAAAATTGTTCGCCTTAATGGTATAAATCATCTATGACTTGAGAAATGTGAAATCTTTTATTGATGAGTTCTTCTTGAGAGTTTCTAGTGAATCCATCAACTACCAAAATGCTATATCAGACCTCGAACCCGATTATTAACTAGGAGTCATGAACACTAAGATGTAATCCATTTATAATAATAAAGTATATGATTGATTAATCTTCCTCTTTATATCAAGTCTAGAAGAATTTTCTCATACCTGTGCCATTAACTATTATCCTTATCATACTCATGACATTGACTATGATCAAACCTTTTCACAAGTAGCCATGACTAGATCAAAAAAGATATTATTTACTACAATTACATATTCCGAATATGAGATATACCAAATAGATTTAAAAAAAAACTCGCTTTTCTTAATAGACGTCTAGTAGAAGATATCGATATTGCTTAGCCTGGAGGTTTTCTTAATCCTAGTTATCCTAACAAAATGGGTAAAGATTAAGATCCACTTGTGGATATAAAGCAAAAATCTTAAGGTTGGAATCATGATTTTAATATATGAATATAAAGGTGTACTTTTATATCAAAATGAAGATAAAATTTGTGTTTACCAAGAACTAGTGGGAGCATAGTGATATTCCTAATCTTTTATGAATGGGACATAATTAATTATAAGAGATTACATTCCAAATATGCAAGGCTCTTTCTGTTGAATTAAGGTGTTTAAGGTCTTTAGTAAATTGGTATAATTGAGTGAATAATAGTAAAGACCTTTTTGGGTTGCCCTCATAGCCAAGAAATAGTATGGATTGATTTTATGAGAGAGATAAATGATTTATTAATATATTATGTGATTAATATATTAATTAGAAATGGTAAAAAATGATTATAAATTAATCACAATTAATTTAAGTAATGGTTATGGATTAAATCGAATTAATTAAAGTTATAAGGCTTAAAATGCAATTGTTCAATAGTTAAAAAGGGGAGGCATTCTAGAACCTCCCTAAGGGGGACGGTTTTGGGGACCTCTTCTAGGGTTTCTGGAAGCTTCAATTTGTTGATATGGTAAGTGATTTAATATGGCTTGAAAACCCTTCATAACTCACAAGGAATTTTCAAAATTCCATTCTCTCCTCTCTCTACAATTTTCAATCCTAAGGTTTGAGTGTGACACATTAGAGGCTTCCACATTATTGGGGCTAGCATTCCAAAGAAGAGTTCTTCAAAGTTGGTTGCAATTTTCGACAAAAGAAAATGTATGTGACCTAAACTTTGTGATTTTCAATTTTAGATAGGGTTATTTATCTTTTCATAGTATGTTCCTATTATGAGAAAAATTATAGATTTCTAGGTTGCATGTGCCCATAATTTTCTTATGTAAAATTTCATTGTGTAAATCATGTTTGATTAAGTTTATTTTGTAACCTAGAAAATCCATTAGTGGCATCAGACCTTAGGGATTTGTCTATAATATAAAAATTAGTGAAACCCTAAAAGAAACTAGTAAAATAGGAAAAGCCTAGCCCTCTAGTTTTTTTTCTGAAAATTGCCTTGCCTCTTGCCTTTTCTGAAAATGCTAGCGTTTCCTAGTTTCCTTATTTGTTATTTAAATGGTTTAAAATTTGAACAACTAAAACTAGATAACCTAAACCCTGATTTCTGAATATAAGGAAGGGATTATGATTCAATAGATTAACTAATTAAAAGTTTAATTAAAGATAATTATTTAATTCTTAAATGATTTAGTTAATTTAATTAATTGTTTAATTAAAAGATAAACATTAAATCAAAGATGGTTTAAAAGATTAATTAATTAATTGATAATCAAACTAATTAAATATAAACATTATATTTTTAAAAGGTTTTAAAATACACATTATACATATATATAAGAATAATAATACTATGTGTACAACATAAAGTCAGTCGAATCAAGAGTAGACATCATACACAAAGCCATACTATAAGAGAGGTATAAGGAAATGATCGTTGAATGGGTTTCTTTTTCACTCGTCGCTTCTTTGTATGGTGAAGGGTCGTTAGCCAAGAGGGTTCAATAAGACATAATCACATTAAAAGTATAATGTATAAGTACTAGATACTTCTATAAAATTCAACTATAGTTACTTTAGGAAAATGAGAGATTGTAGGATAATCCATGAAAACACACATCATTTCTTTGTGATTCGTTAGTGGAGTGTGTGTGGTTAACCGACACACTAATTTTGGACTACAAAGACGAAATGATGGCACAACTTGAGTTTATGGTTGTTGATGGAGTGTGTGTGGTTAGCTGGCACATCAATGTGAGATCATAAATGAGAACGAGGTTGTCAGATGGGTTTGCATGGTTATTCACATCTTGTTTGTGATCCGAGTCATAAATCAAAGAGCATAATATGAGATTAAACATGTCATTGAAAATTTCGATGGATCTCGTAATATATATGAATTTCATATTAGATTGAAATTGGTAAAGTGCTTTTCCAACCAAAAATAATTTCGCAATTAGATTACAACATCCATCTTCTTAATTTTGAATTGTATTTATGGATCATATCCTTGAATATTAATTTGATTTAAAATATTAAGGATAAATCGAATAACTAAAATCTCATCTCCGATTTTAGATGTATGAAAATGGTGATCTTCCTCCTCCTCCTCCTCCACACACTCACAAGTTTACTCTTTTGTCGATCCTCTGAAAAAGACAAGCTTAATGGTCCAAACTACATGGACTGGATGCACAATTTGAAGATGACGTTAAGATATAAGAACAAAGAGTAGGTTCTCGACACTCCAACCCCAAAAATTGATAAAGAAACCGCTACTCCTAAGGAATTAACTTAATACAACCAACACGTTAATGATGCCACTAAGGTCGCTTAAGTATGATTGCTACCATGACACATGATATACAAAAGTCCTATGTGGACTATTAGCCCTACAGAATAAACTTGTCTCTTTCTTAAATGTTCCACCAGAAATCAATTCAAAAGCGTTATGAATTCGTCAAGGCATTGATGGCGTGCAAGTTGAAAGAAGGGGAATCTTTGTGTGCTAATGTGTTGAAAATATAGAGACACACAGAGAGATTGGAGAAGCTTAATGTGAACTTTGAAAAGGAACTTTTCATTGACATGGTGCTCAACTACTTGCCCATTAGTTATTATTATTACATCTTAACCAATCATTTGAATAATGTTGAAACCACCTTGATTGAGCTTCATAATCTCTTGCAAACTGCTGAAGCTAAAATGAATAAGTCTCATTCAAATAGTTATGCAAGTGCCTCAGACATTGATATTCATCAAGGCAAGGGGAAGAAGAGGATGGTCTATTCCCAACTCAAGTGGAAAGGGAAAGCCCACATTGGAGAGTCCAATGGGTCAAAGTGAAAGGTCAAATTTGATACTCCTCCTGTTAGTGACCCGAAAGAAGTGGTGTGTTTTCATTGTGGCCAAAAGGGACATTGGAAGAGACGTTGCCCCAAGTACCAACATGAAGTGAGAGAAGCAAAAGGAAATGTGAGAGAAGCAAGGGTATGTCCATGCATGATGTGATGAAGTAGATTGAAATTATGTGGTCAAAGTTTATTCGTTCCTTCTATCTTAATTGGAGATGAGATATCTATGGGCCCCTCGATGATTTGATGTTGACATCTTAAGTACCTGGCCAGGTCCTGACTAGAATTGATATGTTCAATTTAGTAGTCAGACGCAATCATCACAAATCTTTATTAGAAAACATAATACTGAATTCTAATATTGACCATTATTCACGTCTCTAATTCATAAAGGTATCTTGTAGAACGAAGGAATAATTTATCACTTATCTGAGGGTTGAAGTTGATTATATCAGATTTTGTAAAATGCATTGAATGGCATTCTCTTTGTTGATTATTGGAGAAGTATTGGACCTTGTATAGTTGATGACTTGTCAAAATGGGAGACTATTGGAAAGAGTGTCCAAGGTCATTAACTATTAGTAATATTTCTAATAATAGCAGGGTCCTCTTGGGGTGACCTCAAGACTCAAATTAAGTAAGATTAATAAAGGAGGGATTGGTTTATTAATTTTTATGGTTTAATAGTTAATTAGAAATTAATATGGGAATTAATTAAAGTGTTGAATATGTAGCACTCTAAAAATCAAAGAAATTTAAAATTTTCAAAATCAACCATTAACTAACATCGTTTACAAAAGGAGACTGTTTCAAAAACATTATTTCAGAATCAGAGTTTTCTCAAGACTCAGTGACATAAAACAGGAAGATGTGTATGGTCACACCTTTTCTTTCTCACGGTCCTTAGAAATACAAGAAACAATAAACTAAAACTGTAAGCCAAATCTTAATGAGTTCCCCCAAAGTACCAACACACCACATAACAAACAGGCATACTGTAACGCCCGTGTTTCAAGGCTAAGCATTGATGCGATGATGTAATAGTCTACATCAACCATTGTAACCCATTTTAAAGTAATAAAGATGAATTACCCGAATATTATGTGAATTATGTGTTTTTGTGTGCTTATTACTTGATTATAATAATATAATAAATAAAGGACAAAAATAAACGTCAAAATTAAAATGTGAGATAAACCCTATATCTTTACATAAAGTTTTAGTGGTCGTGACAAGGATTTCGGACATATAAGGAGCACCGAAATTCGAGTTATAACGAAGAAGTTATGACCCGTCAAAGTTTCGCGACGGAACTGGCACGACACCGGGAAGACGTAAATAGTGAATTTATGATAGAGGACTTTTTAGCCTTATTAATCTAAAAAAAGTTGTAGTATATGTTAAACCGAGAACATACAATAAAAGAACGCCCAAATCTGATTTCGTACGAGGAAGTTATGAATTTTCTAAGATTTGGCATAGCAGTGCACGACTCGAAACTTGAAATTTAGATCAAGCGATTTTTGGCCTACAAGACCTAAATGAGATTTAAAGATCTCATTAATAGGAACTCAACAATAAAAAGACAGACGAAAACAAAGTATGTATGTAGAAGTTATGAATTTTACGCGGTCATTTAACAGTATAATCTCCTCCTACTGTTAAATTTAAGATCAGACGAGAATTCGCCGACAGAGTCAAAAGGAAAGTTGTAGATCTTACTTTTACCTGTGTGTGAATATAAATAACGTCAAAAACGGAGCTCTTATGCGAAATTTATGGGGTTTAGAAGTCGGCAGGGTGCTGCTGCAAAAGGGGTGACGTGGCACAATGTAGGTTACCCACGTTCTGCCACCAGAATGGTGACACCTAGCTTGGACTCGACGAGTAGAAGTAGCAACTCGTCGAGTAGAGCTATTTCACAGCCTATAAATAGAGGTGTCAGGTTCAACACTTCTCTCACACCTTCAACCTTCACTTTCTCTCTCTAAACTCTCTCTAACTCCCTAAAATCCCCCAAAAGCCTAGGAAACTTTCCTAGCACTTGAAGAAAGCCTCAGAGAGCCCGGAGTCTCCGAGAAAAAGAGTTTTTCGGTTTGAAACTCTGCCCGCGTGGAGCTCGGTTTTCAAGCAAACTTCCCGGTTTCGTCAGTGAAGGTTATTTTTAGAAGCGAAGTGTTGTCCAAATCACTCTGTATCGGGTGAGTGCATAGTCACTTTCATCTTACACATAGATATGAAGTATTTTATATAAATTATGTGCTATGTGTATATATGTTATCCGTTTGCCTGAGATATTTTCTGGATGAAAGATCCATACTTCTTTCTTTCATATCTGAAACTTTTTCCTTTAGATCTACACTTTCTCATCTCAGATCTAAACTTTTATTCAGATCTAGACTGTATACTTTGAGATCTATGTTGGATGAAAGATATGAACTTCTTTCCTTCAGATCTGAACTTTTTCCTCAGATCTAGACTGTATATGTATTTTACGCCTTGAAAGTTATGCTGGATAAAGATGTAAGCTTTGATTTACAGATCTGGACCATGTATGTATTTTATATCTACAAATATGTTGGGTAGAACATGGGTATATAAAATAGTTTGTGTGTGGTGAAATAAAATGATGAGAGGCCTCAATGTTGACGTTGTTCCAGTCATCTAGCGGAGTATGGATGACGACCACAGACTTTTCTAGGAAGTCTAGTGGAACGCTAGCAGGCTCGCAACCTGTAGGTGTTTGTGAACAAAGTGTTCACCGGTGTACTCCATCCCCCCCCCCCCCCCATGGTTGCCTTATAAACACTTATGGCTAAGGAATCCCCTTAGCAGTAGTGTCCATCCTGATTAAATTCCTTAGGATAGGTCCCTTATGATAGATGCTTTAGGGACGTAAGGTGAGGATAACAAGAACGGGTAATCGGGTTAATGATTATTGAAAATAATAAACTTATTTATTGTGGGTTGAAAACCCTATATGCTCACCAGGCTCCCCAGCCTGACCCACTTTGTTTCTTGTATTATAGGTAGTGGCAAAAGCATAGTTGGATGACTTGACGAGAGATTATGGATTTGAGGCCAAATTATGTTTTGTGGCCTAAGATGTTTATTTCTTTTTGGTTTATGCTTATGGTCTGTATCGATGATTGACATCCCGAGTTTTTGTAATGTAATGAAAATACATTTCTTTAAGAAATGATTTGATAAATTTATATCATATTTTGTTTTGGGAACAAATTCCATAATACTTTTTTTAAGAAGTTACTATGATTTTTTAATTAAAAAGCATAAACGAAATCGGTCTTTTCTGGCCGTAAAAATGGGGATGTCACACATACAAACATGAGAAACCAACTTGACCGGACCGCCTTGTAGGGCCTACAACTTATCTGGACCGCTCTACGAGCAGCCGACCTGACTGGACCGCCTCGCGGAGCCTACAACCTATCCGGACCGCTTTACGGGCTACTGGCATGACTGGACTGACTCACAGGGCCTACTGCCTATCCAGTCGTCCCTGAGTGTCCTGGCCCACAACACAAAGCAGAGCCGCCTCAACCCAACACAAACATGTCGGCATATGCAACAAATAAACACAAACACAGAGCCAACAAATATAGATAATCATACAGGATCTACTGCACAACTACACATATCATATAACTATCTTGACCAGGATAAATAATCTAGTGGGCCGACATTGGTGCCTTCGGCCCATGGGTATAGTGAGGAAAACTCACCTCTTAGTCTGAATAATCCCTGCTCCGATAACCGGCTCTACTCGACTCCTAAAAATCAAAACATTTCCCATTCTGAATTAATAACATTTTTCCCAAAATAATCATGGTCTTAACTGATCAACCCTGGTCAAAGTCAAAGTCAAAGTCAACGGTCAGTGTCCAAAAGTCAAAATCCCTTCCCAGCGGAGTACGCCCAACGTACTATGATGTTGACCAAAAACGGGGCGCTGATTGCGTACGTGCAACATACCACCAGGTATGCCCAATGTTCGCAGCCCCGTCCTAAAACTCCATTAAGAGTTTATTCTATTAATCCCTTACGTCCAAAACTCATATCCAAACCCAAAATGATGTCCTAAGTCATAAAGTTTCCAACTTTATGACTTTGCATGGCTATAAAGTGCTTAATGTCCAAAACCCTAAGTTCTTAACCCAATAATACATCACAACTCTTGCATGGAAGGGATATAAGGGCCAAGATCACATTTTATGGTTCATAATAGCTCCATAATGGATAAAGTTTCCAACTTTATCCATTAGAATGTCCCCAACAAACAAGATCTAGTCTTAAAGTCTCAAAGGGGCCCAAAAGTGCATCTTTTTCAACTAATCCATTAAGTCCAAGTCTCTAACCTTCAGATCTAAATTTAAAATAATGTTTAGATGAATAAAGTTTCAACCTTTATCCATAACAAGTTCACAAACTTTCAAGATCTAAACATTATGCACTTAAAGTGACCAAAAGCTCATAACACCCAAAATTGGCTAAATATAATAATTTCATCATCAAGATTCAAACTTTATACCTCTAAAAGAAAGATCAAGGTGAACAAAGTCTTGATATACAAGCTCCAATGAAACCAATACTTCTTCAATGAGTTCCTTCTTCTCCAAGGTGCACCAAGAACACTCCAAAGCACTTAAAAGCACCTTTTTTTGCTCACAAGGCTACATCTAGGGCTGGGATTTCAAGAGAGGGTGTGGGAAAGGTGGAGGCTGAGAATGAAATAGGTTTGAGGAAGCTAAGGAGCTTAAATAGGGCTTAAACCACGAAAATAAGGTTTGGGCATTGATCGCGTACGCCTTGCATACTTCTGGTATGCCCAACATACTAGGGATGCCCTAGTACTCTTTGCGTACTCCCCGTACACCCTGTGCACACGACTAACCCAAAAATCATCCTAAATTCAAACGTTCATAATTTCTTTGTTCCAACTACGTTTTCGACGTTCTTTATATCCACGGAAAGGTGTTGAAGATATCTACAATATTATCTAAATATCTTGGACTAAAAACTTCTCGAAAAAAAAATCCATATTCCATGCAAGTACTCATCTATGACTTTTCCCTTTCTACCATTTGGCACAGAACACAATTCAAGGGTAAAATCTCTTAAATATCATTACCTCCTTCCCTAAGGACTAAACTTTTCCTCATTAGGCCCAAAACCTTACACAATCGACTTCCAGTCCATGGCTTAGAAATTGTAGGAAACAGGATGTTACAGAATATCAATTAATCAATACTTGATTAATCAGGAATATTTTCAGAACCCTAGGGGAGATAGGGTGGACGAAATCTCCTTATGGAATAAGGAAGATTTCAAAAATCTCATCCCATCCCACATGGGTTGGAAGACAAAATCTAGGAAGGTATTTAAGACTGTAAATAGGGTCTTATGGATTTCATTCTTCCTTGCTCATTGGCTTGAAGTTTTCGCCATCTTCTCCCTCCTATTCTTGTGGACGAACTCTATTAGAGTTTGACCCCTCTTAGTTGCTTTTAGTTTTTCTCTTTTGAGTTCATTGGCTATGAACCAAGAGAGGGATTTTAGTTTGGATGATTTTCATCCAAACATGGTTGTATTCATAATACCGCAGGCTAAAACGTCATTGAATGTAAGAGAGGTATGTGGTTCTTCTTTTGTCTTTATGTTTTTC
Organism: Lactuca sativa; assembly: GCF_002870075.4. Taxonomy (NCBI): domain Eukaryota; kingdom Viridiplantae; phylum Streptophyta; class Magnoliopsida; order Asterales; family Asteraceae; genus Lactuca; species Lactuca sativa. The sequence goes on from NC_056624.2 coordinate 201,320,514, forward strand.
ATAGGGTAGCTGTAATTAGTATGAAACTTAGATCCTAGGTTGCATGTACACTTAGGTATATCATAGATTGATTTTTCCGCTACTTATTTAAATTGTATTTGATGCATAGAACACCTAACACCATCGCGACATGATGAGTATATTTAAGTGGCATGGTCTTTAGAACGATGGTTCAGACAAGAGTTTCGTCGTAACCAGAGGACAATATACTTTGCATTGCGACGTCGTATATGGGTACATCGATATGGTGGAGAAAGTAGGATTCTATAATGGAAATGCACCACGACATAGTCAGAGGAAGACCACAACCTAATAACACACTGCGACACGGTTTCTCAATCAGAACACATATTTCATAGAGTTAATAGCTTATTTCCGAACCATTTCTCTTGAAATTGGTTGGAGAGATTTATAGATGGATATTATGATGCCAAGACAAGTTATAGATGATGGATTGCTAGGATTATCATCCTCTTCTTCTTAGGGTAAATATTTATCCTTACAATTAAGCTTTGAGCTTTAATTATGAAATTGATAGATTGGTTAGAATGGTTGAATTAATCAACCTATAACTGATTATGATGATAATGAGGGTGCATAGAAGCTTTAATCAAGCCTTGGAAGTGATTTACAAAGTGAAATCCATATATGTGAAGTTAGGGTTTCAAACTCTAACTAGTGAGGAAGATGAATTGATGCATTAGAGAATATAATGTAATGAATTAGGTAATAAGGGATGCTTAATTCAATGGATGTAATAGATTTAGAGGTAAGAAATGAGATGTTAGAATTATGATCAATTAAGTGATCACTTTGATATAGAGAGTGATTAAGCTCTTAATAGACCAATACAAGTTCTAAGGGACTTGATATGTTGTATGAATAGGTCTTGAGCCAAGTAGATGGAGCAAGATGCATCAATTGAAGAATAAAGCCAATGGTAGTTAGTCTTCACTAACTATCAAGGTGAGTTACTACTCTCACTCTCTCACTAGATTATGTATGTTTATGTTATTATGTATGTATGTTTATATGCTTATGGTATTATTTTCAAATACACAATACTTATTAGATGAAGATAGTGCATATTTATATGAATTATAACCTTATAAATGACGATGTGTGTATGAGTAGATGTTAGCGGTATTTGGTTAACTACTTGTAATATAATAAATGAAAGATAGAGTATGAAAGAGTGATTGGATATAGATGGTATTGTGTTAAATGCCAAAAAGATGTTAGACAAAGATAGATTATGATTGTATGTTTATAATAATGTAAATCAGCATGTGTGTATGTTTGTAGTATGTATGTATGGTTCAAGATAGAGTATGTATGTATAATTGAAGATAGAGAATGTATGTATTGTTGAATATAGATTATGTACGTATATTTGAAGATAGAGCATGTATGTATGGTTGAAGATATAGTATGTATGTGTAGTTGAAGATAAAACATGTATGTATGTTTGAGATATAATATGTATGTGTGGTTAGATAGTGATGGTACTATATTAGATAACCATCACATATTAGATATAGATAGAGTAATGATGTATGACTGGAGATTTATGGTATTGAGCTAAACATCTATATGTGATAAGTGAAGCTATCGTGGATAATTAGACTGGTTGGGTCTAAATGGGAATAGAGGTGTAGAATGTAAGAATAGATGGGACGTAGAGAGAGGATGAAGTATGCCTTAGAATGGGAAAAGAGCATGAGGTGAAAAGGAAAATGTCATAATAAGAAGTGTAAATAGAGTAAAACAAGAGGAGAAAATGAGGTGAGAAAAAGGAATGAGAAGAGTCGGGAAGAGGCTGACATAAAGTATGAATAGAGAATGAGACGAGTGTAAGAAGAGATGAGAAGGCATGAGTTGATATCGAGTAAGAGTAATAAAAGAAAGAACAAAGTAGTAGAGTATGAATGCGTGAAAATAGATTAAAGTATAACTCACCAATCTTGTGGCCTGATGTTGTAGATTCTTTCATTTTTGCAGGCTCAGGTGGTAGCCATTGTACAAGAGGATGTAGGAGCATAAGGAATTGGACTAGAAGTATTTTTTATTTTTTAGTGTGCCTTGTTGCTTAAATTTTGAGTATGATTTTATTGTAAACCCGATATTATCCTGAGATATACAGTGTTTTTGAGTTATAGAATTCCGCATTTGTTAGAGAACTCTAATAATCCCTGGATAATTAGAAGAGAAAAATGTGGGTCATTACAATCACAGTGACATCCAAATGCCAAGCACACCATTAATGGTTAGTTAACAAACATTTGGATCTCTTTTAACGTTAACCATTTGACTTAGTGTTGGTTGTTAGGGGATAAAGAAAACGTTGAATTTAACGTTTACAATTAAGCAGGCATTTACTCTCAAAAGAGATGACGCCATCAACACAATAATGGAAACACCGATCTTCAAGCAAACCTTCTCGAGCATAGATCAAAAACACATATCTCATATCAAGAAATGCATATCATCACAAGATCTAATGTAGAAAAAAAAATATTATGAATGGAAAACATTCTTCACCGAGTAATATATACATGACAAGGAACAAGAAAACAACAGATCAAAAAAATATGACACCAAAAACCGAACATAAATTTACCAAACAACAAAAAACTCAGAAACCCTAGTTTTAAAAATAAAACAAACAAATGAACCAAAGAACACCGTATTACTTAGATCACACCAAAAACACGATCAAAATGCAAACACGGGCTAACTCTAGCTCTGATACCATGTTAAGCTCATAAAACTCACTTTTATTAATACGTAATAAAACATGTATATTTGAAACCTCACTACAAGATTCACTCACACTATATCAAATAAGACTCAATAAAAACAATCAATAACCACTAGGAGAAGAATCAATACAACTGTATGAACAAACCCTAATCACAGTAAAGAGAAAACTAGAGAAGAATCAACAGAACTGTGTGACCAATGTCTTATAAGGTCTTCACAACTCATTTAACCCTAGCAAAAAAAACATGTAACTCTTTCCTCTCAGCACCTCCATACCTCTCCTCATTATCGATCGTTCCTCCACCAGTCGTCCTCCCTCCGATCGATCACCAAAATCACTGTCCACTAGATGCACCGACCACCGGACGCACCAGAAGCTCCGACCTCCACAACCATCTACGAATGAAAATCCTCCCATCTCCACACAACGTCTTCCTTCTGTTCTACCAATTTTCCTTCTCCTTATCCTTCTCTTTTCAGGTAACACTTTCATTCTCTTTTTCCCCATCTGATTTGAAATCAATTGTTTTTTTGATTTTTGAAGAAACACATCTGATTTCTGCTTCCTAGAATACCGGGTTTTTTTTTTTTTTTTTTTTCAAAATCTTATTTGTTTGATGGGATGTTTGGTAGATGATTTTTTTTTCATGTTTGTTTATGCTAATCTGATTATTTTGGGATGTTTTCAAATTTTTTTTTTCTTTTCCAAAATTAAATTTTGCTATGAAATGTTTGATGTCTATTTAAAGCTAGATAATTGTTTGTTTATGCTAAAAATTAGATTATCAGTGTTGTTAATGACTTAAGATATCAAAGATCAAATTTTTATTTATTTATTTATTATTATTATTATTATTATTTTTGGCATTAGTAATGACTTAAGAAATCAGAAAAAAGTTTTGGTAATCAGAAATCAGATTATGATTTGGTAGTTTGTTTGGTAATTAAAAATCAGATTATGTTTTAATTTGCAGACGTTAAAAAACAAACAAACTTTTTATTGCAGACTGCAGATGTTTAGTCGACATGTTCGGCTACAAAGGGTTACAAATATGGTTCGGAGGGTGAAGACGCTTTGGTTTCGAAAAAACAAACAACTAAATTTCAAAGAAATGAGGGCACCCCTTTAGTTCTATCTTCTACCCTTTAGCCCTTCAAAACTTGTGACTACATAACCTTTATCTTTAATGCTCTTTACCTTTTGTACTATTCTCTTATAATATCCTGCACTAAACAACTTAAGTTAATAAAACTCGATGTTAATCTTAATCTTGAAACATATGTTATTCTCAACAAATGCACTAATCACAAATAAACAAAAAGGAAAACATATATAGATTACTGAAAGGTCCAGTTGCAGGTGAGGATATCATAAACTTAGAAGATCTTTGGAGAAAAAAGAAACAATATTTTAGTTGTCTTGGAGCAAAATCTCTGGAGATTGTATTTTTACTTCGATAAGAATATCATAAGCTTAGACAAATTTTTTTTTTTTTGAGAGTTTTCTAAATATTTAGTGTCTATAAGGATACATAGCGCATTTCTTCTTCTATTTACTCTTCTTTAATAAAACACAAAATTTATTTTACTAGTTCAGTTGGCATTTGGGCATTTTACATTTTAAATTTTAATATTGATCATTAACTGTGTATTTTATAAGATAAATATGATTTATCGAAAAAATAAAACCTCGTGTGTTATAACTGATATTATCAAGAAAATAATAAATGTATATCTAACAAATGTTATGATTATAAAAGATCTGATTAATAACTTATTCCAAGTAATAAAAAGTTATATACTAGTATAAATTTGGTGCTTACCTCCTATAAATATCCAATCCATCATCTGAATATTGCAATTTTTGGGCATTTGAACTTGAAAGAAGCAAAAGATAGAAAAAAAAAACCCTAAACCCTAATTTGAATTTGTGCCACCCTCTTTCATCCTACCACCACCAGCTGTATATATAGCCAAAGATTGTAGTACACTGAGAAAAGCCTGCTGCCTTTTTGTTTTCTTTTACCCTTCAATCTATCCATCGACATTTCTGCCATTAATCTCTGTGTTTTGACGGGCTTCAAAAGACCCCATTTTAGTCTTTGCAACCAAACAACCGGAAAATAAAAAGCTGATTTGAAGTTTTTAAGCCACAAAAACTCGCATACACAAAGAAAGCAAAAGAGGGTCTCTTTGTGGAGCCCCATTTTCACATTTTCCTCTTCGCAATTTGCAGTGCTTGTAGTCGTCTATCCAGTCTAGAGAGAGAAAGACACCCACCCACATATTTTTATAGAGAGAGAAAGAGAAAGAGAGAGTGAGTGAGTGTGTGTGTGAAAGGGTGGGGGGAGAAATATCAAATATCACATATATATAATGCAGCAGCACCTGATGCAGATGCAGCCCATGATGGCAGCCTATTATCCCTCCAACAACGTCACTACTGATCATATTCAACAGGTTTCCTTCCTCCCTGAGATATGTTTTCACCTTTAACTTTCTCTTTCACACACCAGAATCAAGTCCTCTGTGTGTGTCTTGTTGTTGGGTGGATTTGTTCAACTTTATTGATCTTTTTATGTTGCTTTTTTTGGCTTTTGCCTGCCTTTTTCCTGCTTGTTTCTTCATCTGAAACAAGGTTCCCTGTATATATAGACCTTATCATCACATATATCTTTAATTTATTGCTCTACTACTTTTGGGTTGAATATCTTTTCACCATACTCAAGTTCTTTGCATGATCTGTTTGTTCATTACTCGTAACGATAACACATGTTTCTTCTTCCTTTTTCCGACTGTAAAAATGCAAACTTTCGATTGAATATTTTATTGGTTTTTGTTTTCATTATCTTTTATTGGGTCTTCCATTGTTGCTTTTTTTTTTTTTTTTCTCTTGCTTACTGGGAAACTTAAACAAGAGAATAAAGTTTTGAGCTTTGTGTACCTTTGGGTTTTCTTTATAACCGGCACAGAAAACAAGAATTGAACCCCAACCCAAAGGTCATGTGACCTAGCTAGGGCCAAATACCTTTATAACCTAAATGGGTTTTTGAAAAATATTCACTTCACAAGTTCAAGAAAGTCGATATAGTTTTGGACATGGAAGTCTTTTTGTTTAGGGTTTGAGTGTGGTATAAAGATGAGTTGAGAAAAGAGAGGCTAAGGTTTCATATTCACAAAAAATAAAATACGAGTAAAAAATATTGGACAAAGAGTCGTTTTTTAATGATTAAAACTGTCCGAAATTCCAAAAAAGGTGCATTTCAATTCCGTCAAGTGGACTTTTTTTGGAGATTGCATGAAATATATTCTCTTTCCGTTATAAAAAAAGCATAAAGTTTTTTAATTTATTTGCGAATATGATTCGAATGTGCAGGTTGAATTAAATATTAGATAAAATTAGCTCCCCTTCTTGGTAATGGGTTAATAAAGATTCGTCATTAAACATTCTTTATTTGCATCAATCTTTGTGCTTTTGTATTTGATTTGCTATCTTGATTCACATGTTGTCTTTTGTGGTCTAGGCATCTTATTACCAGATTTCATTACGCAACAACAAGATTATTATATATATATGTTGTAATACAATAACCCACGTCCCTCTTTTCTTTTTTGTGTGTACGTTCTCCATATAATCAATATATAATTTGGATAATATGTGACTGATATGTAGTGGTACAAATTTTTATATTAATTCTTTGTTCTTGGTTTCGTTTATATGCATTTTGTTTCATGTATATAATTACTCATGTGCAGTACCTTGATGAAAACAAGTCTCTGATCCTGAAGATTGTTGAGAGTCAAAACTCAGGGAAAATGGCCGAATGTGCAGAGTGAGTATTTCTATTTTGGATATGAATTTTTGCTGAAATTGACCAAGTGTATTCTGATATATCAATAAATGAAGTATAGTACATTTGTCTTTTGCTAATAAATTAATAATAATGAAATTAATATCACTTTTTGATTATTGCAGACATCAGGCCAAGCTTCAGAGAAACCTGATGTACCTTGCTGCCATTGCTGACTCTCAACCCCAGGCACCTGCTCTTCATTCTCAGGTAAAAATTTTCACTATTCACATCAAAATTTCATACTTTCCGATGATCCCAATTACATATATATATATATATATATATATATATATATATATATATATATATATATATATATATATATATATTTTCTTTTTCGATATTACGATTCAGTATCCTCAAGGCGGAATGATGCAGCAGCCAGGAAGTCACTACATGCAGCAACACCAACAAGCGCAACAGATGTCACCTCAAGCACTCATGGCTGCACGTTCTTCGATGCTCTACAGTCAACAGCAGTACTCGTCGCTACAGCAGCAGCAGGCGTTGCATAGCCAGCTTGGAATGAACTCCGGCGGTGGAAGTAGCGGACTTCACATGCTACAGTCCGACAATAACAATGCTGCTGGCGGTGGAACTCATCTCGGAGGAGGAGGAGGAGGAGGGTTCCCGGACTTTTCTCGTAAGCAAGACATTGGGATTTCTGGGCCCACCAATGAGGGGCGAGGTGGTGGTTCCGGTGGTGGGGATGGTGGTGAGACACTGTACCTGAAATCTCCCGACAAAGGTAACTGATCAATGATCATACACTTTGTGTTAGGCAAAACTGCTTTAGTTTCAATCTTTTAAGAGTTTTTGTAGTAGCTTGTAGTCTTTTATGGAAGTACGTAGAATGTTCTATATATTTGAATTCTCGATGTTGGGTTGACTCTGAAACTGTGTAACTGTTGATCTTCGTGTTCTTTATGTTTTGGGACGATGGATCATATGATAGTCTATTTTGTAAATTTGTAGGTTGTTTTTCTCGTGGTTTCTTTGTTTTTAATACAAACAAATTGATATTATCAAATCGTTAGTCAACATGGACCAAATAGACCCTGTTAAATATCGGGTCGGGTCGGGTCGGGTCAGATTGATCTCAAACCCATCGTAAAAGATGATAGATGGTTGAGTGGCCAAATTTTGAAGATAAACAAAAAATTCAAACATATAAACAAAAAACTGAAATTTTATACTAATTGTGGGTTTAGATACATGCTAAGGCCAAAATGATGATATAACTACGACTCTTAACAATATCTCCCACTGAGCAACTATCTATATGAATTCCACTCTGCAATATCTTCCCATGAGAAACTATCGATCAAGGCTTGTGGCTTCTTGTTTGAAGGTTCATAAGAAAAGTGTGCACGAGTAGCTTCTCCGGTGGTGGTGGTGGCGGCTGTGGTAGGATTAGAATATACGCCATAGCTAGTTTGGATGGGAGTTTGGCCGGTGAAATGTTGCACGATTTCTTTAAACTGAGAAGCATCTTTTGCTTCCACCATGACTGGGCTCGAAATGTACTTCACCTTTATGCTCTTCATATCAGTCTCTGGTGTTGTCGGGGTTTTGTCAGAAGCTCTGCCACTACTGTTTTTGTTCATTTTCTTGAATATGGCGGTGTATACTGTTGTTGTCCGGACTCTGGTCTGTGGTGGGTAATTAAAAGGCCTATGGATCCTTGGGCATTTAAATACTTGTGTTAGATGCGAAAATGTACAACTCTTATTGCACAAGGTATAAACTAACATAGTCATATCGTTTTCAGTTGTAGGATTTTGAAAATCGTTGTGCTGTGCTGTGCTGCTGTGTATTAAGTTATCTTATTCTCGAGTTAAAAACGACAGATGAAGGGAGATTTTACAAGTGTTAATGCTCAAGATACAAGTGGTTATTTAGGAGCTAGCTTCGAAGAAGGGTTCGTTAAAAAGACAAGATGAAATTTGATTGATTGTTGACTCGACAGATGTAGCTTCGTGGATGCAACTAGATAATTGATGGTTTTAAAAGATACGTTGACATTTACGTTTATGTAGTTCAATAATCTCTATTTTCAATTAGACTAAAAGACCAAGAACTTTGGGGATTTTGCTTGGGCCAATCAAGAACAAAAAGTCTATGCAAGAAACCGTGAGGAAGGTGGCAAATCGGGTAAAGCATATATTAGTTATAATCGGGTAAACCTTTAAATATTTAAGGGTGTTGTTAATAAGATATCTTTCAGACATCTTATTGATTCTTTATAAAAAGTTTACTTATAATTAATTATTTATAATTAGTATTTTTGGAAAGAAATACAATTTCAACCGATAGAAATATTTCAAAATCAAATTAGAGTGTCTATATGATAAAATGGTATGTCTTTTTAGCCATCTCATTATTTAATTTTGAAATATTTTATTGGTTAAATTGCATTTATTTCCGAAATATTTTTATATTGATGTAGGATGTTTATATTGAATCATCACATGTAGAATGTTTTTATAGAAATAATCCAAAATTAAATGTAGGATGTTTATATTTTTTCCTATAATGCATTAAATTTAAAAAGGTTTTATAGTATGTAATTAAGATTAGAGAACTTTGATTTTTTCCATTGAATAATTCAATGGCTATTGAACTACAAATTCATTGAATATCAATGTGACATCTTATTATGTTAAAATTTCATTATTAAATTACAATTAGAATTACCACCTCATTAACCATCTCATTGAACTCACCGCTATGAATACTCTTAGAACTAAAACTATCAATTTGTCTAAATGGATCTCAATGTATCCCTTTCTTTCTATAAATAGATAAATAAAAAACATAAATGAAAATATTAACAAAAATTTGTGGTTGAAAATGAACATTTCCGTTCCAAAATTTTCAAACCAGCTGGAATATATATTTTCTAAATTATTCCAAATAGTTAACATGTTTCCATTTCGACAGATTTGGTAACTAAAAATGTCCCATCTTAGGTTTTCAATTAACATACGTAACTATAATGAACATTATCTACAGAAAATTATTATTTATTTTATGTTTTGTTAAATTCTAGAAAAAGTTAATATCTTTTTACTTTTTTATTTATCTTTTTATCCACGTAAGGTAATTCATAAGCAAAAATAAGTTACAGAATTTTTATCCACGTAAGGTAATTCATAAGCAAAAATAAGTTACAGAAAACACAGGACATTCTTGCAATTTTGTCTATTTTTATCATAACTGTCATTTTTAATGGGCTGCGTTTTAGTTCCTACTTGTCAAATTTTATTTAGCTTATTTTAATTTATTATCAGTTAAATCCATAAATGTAACTTATTTTTGCTTATGAATTACCTTAGCGGCTATTTTTTTTTATAAACTATCTTAAAATAGCTTTTAATTTCAAAACATGTCCTCTCTCTCTCTCTCTCTCTCTCTCTCTCTCTCTATATATATATATATATATATATATATATATATATATATATATATATATATATATATATATTCTCCTTAGTAAATGAAGGGTTTTTTTAGTCAATATCAATCTCTCATGAATTTTGAGACTTGTCATTTTGTGGTATTTTTGAAATAAATATTATGCACTTGTCAATTTTTCATTTGTTTACGTTTTTAAAATTAAAGTCATGTAAATTATTAAATATCATATATATGATATTAAATTGCAATAAATACGTTTCTTCCTTTTTATTTTAAAGTTGTACATTAAAAAATATTTTCTGTTAATATTTTTATTTAATGTTTAATTTTTTTTTTAAATCAACCCGTGTAATACACGGGTCTTACACCTAGTGTGTGTGTGTGTATGTGTGTGTATATATATATATATATATATATATATATATATATATATATATATTAGTTTATAACCCGTGGTAACCACGGTTATAAAATTAATTAAACTTTTATAGTAAAAAATTATAGTTATAACCAGTTATTTTAATTAAGTCATTCTAAATAAATTATTAATTAAGAGATATATTAAAATTTTAAAGTTATTATAACTTCAAATTTAACATATAATTAAAAAATGTAAATTTAAATTTTGAAATGAGTTGCCTAATATATCTACATGACACATAGACTGTGCCCCGGGAGCAGGCTCTGACGATCAAGTTAGATCGGTTGGTATAGATGAGATGGTTCTCCTTAGCTGGAAAGAACCATCTTAAGTGTTGGGGATAATGTATAGACATGGTGGTTGTAGGCCGAGAGTGGTGGCTGAGCCATTGGGGAAAGGTCTAGGGTGGCAGCTGAACCACCCGGAAGAAGTCCCCCCCTCCATCAATGATGTACTACTCACTTTATAGGGGACAATTAGGTAAGGGGGAATTATGTCAGGTTTTGGGCCAGCCCAATTTAGGCTCATCTAGCAAGGAGTTGGGCAAGGCCGCTCAGGGGTTTCAGGCGAGGCTGGCGGGCGCGCACCAAGTAAGGTTGGCGGGCGTGCACTAGGAAAGGCTGGCAATGAAGTGCCAAGCAGGGCTGGCATGAGAGTGTCAGGCATGTCTGGTAGGAGGGTATCAAGCAAGGTTGGAAAAGGAACATCAAGCAAGGCTGGCAAGGGAGCATTAGGCAAGCCTGGCAGGAGAGCACCAGGTAGGGCTGGCACGCAAGATCTGTTTGTGTCATGCTAATGGACCTAATATAATCAAATCCCCCCCCCCCCCCGACAATCCAATGTAATTATTACGCGACTAATGACATTGGACTGGACTCAGTCATATAAACTGTGTGTCGTCAAGTCCCCCTAGTCTGATGCGATTGGATTGCTGACAATCGGATCTGACTAGAAAAAGCACCAATGCATCAAAAAAATAAAAAGAACGATCGAACCTCGCCCACGAGAGTTGTGGTGTTGTACAATGAGTCAAGCATGGGTTTATACAATATGAGTTGGCTTAATGATCGTTCCTTGTCAGGTGTATGATTCTGTCTTTCTGATGCAATGTAACTGTTACTACGATCATGTAAAGCAAGGTTGTTGATAACGTTATGAAGAGTGGGGCTGCTATGCGACAACGATATCGATAAGATGTCAGGCCAATGTAGTTAAGAATCGTAACCTCGTCATACAGTCTCCGAGATTGTTATTTGATACAGTTGTTGTTGTAGTCATGCAGCAAGGTTGTTATTGATAATGACATATAGATCAAGGTTGTTATATGAGTGTTGTTGTGACATCTCACCAGGTCTTCGGGTCTTGGAGTCTTGGATCCGGATCGGAGATCCGGGTGTGATGTCGGCTGTGTATTCCTCACTTGATACCTAGCAAGAACCACAACAGACCGTTAGAGCTGCCCCAGGGCTTGAGCCCCGAGAACAGGCTCTGACGATCAAGTTAGATAGTTGTTAAGGGTGAATGGGTTTCTCCTAGCCAAAGAGAATCACTTTGGTGTGTGGGGTTTGTTTTTAGCCATGACGTCTGGTTAGAGGTTTAGAGACTAAGGGGAAGTCCTTAGGGTTCAAATCTAGTGTCAAGAAGATGTGGTGGGGGCAAAGTAATGGGTTTTGAGCATTCTAACACTCCTATGGTGTACATGCAACCCTACCTTAGATCTATGTTTTCTCTATTATACATGCAAATATTCAATATTCCAAGGTTTCATCCTAACTAACATAATATGAAGCAACTATACTACAAAAGCCTAGTTAGATGACATACCTTTTGATGTGGCTTGAAGTCTTGAACTTTAAGAGCTTAGCCCCAATAGTGTGGAAGCCTCAAGTGGAATCGAAAATCACCAAAAACACCTTGGAAAACTTGAGAGAATAGAATGCACACTAGAAATCGTCCCACTCTTGTATCCTCACACACTAGTGCCATTTCATGTGCCAAGGACCTCTTTATATAGTATGGAGGATTAGGGTTTCATCCATTTAAACCCTAATACCCATGACCTTTCATTTCCATAGGATCCATGGGTTAAAAACTCCATGGACTATCCATGAAAGCTTAGCCCAACCTAAATGAACTTAGCCCATGTTATATATATAAGAGTCCATATTTAATTAGTTCCTTTTGATCACTAAATTAATTCTAAATTAATTCTTGATCAATACTAATTAAATAATATGATTTCATATTAATATATTAGACCTTATAATATATTAAGATAAATCATAAACATATTATTCTCAAAATCCATGTAAAATTTTCCGGCGAAGTGCAACCCAAATGGAGCATGCCAAGTCGAGTCAAGTACATAGCAATTATAGTTATGGACTTAGACACCAATCTAACAGTCTCCTACTTGGATAAGTCTAAATCTCTTATTGCGTATGACTCCAAAACCCCACTAGCAATCGTAGCTCTAAAAGTCGCTGTCGAACTCTGACCTAGTCAATAACTTGTCCATTAGATAAGGGATCATATATTCCTCCATTCTAGATAACATATGGACTGAGACATGGATTATAATCACTCTCTCTGTCCATTTGTTGTTTCCCGATTTTCGATTTATGACGACCGACTAATTGAACAAATCAAATCAGTCCAGGCTTAGCCAAGCACTTTAGGGGTGTCATCACTAAATCATCGAGGGGCCCACAGATATCGCTTTTATCCCTTCAAGGGTAAAAGGAATGGATAAACTTCGACTCATATGCTTGTCCTACTACTTGTTGAATCATACACAAAGGCACGTTTTATAACATCGAGTTACCAATGCATTTTCGTGCAATCAATGTATGGCCAACTCATAGTCAACAACCCATATCTCTAGGTTTGAAGAATATAAGATATTAGCATCTCATGATCACTCGTGATAAAATCCATGAAGTGAGTCAAATGAGCGTGAATTTAATCCAATACTCAGAACTTATGAGCACTCATGAGTGTTGTAGCAACTCTTGTTATGGCCAACATCTTAGACATCTACAAGCCAACTTCATGATAGTCTTGATTCATATCTACTTCCAACATATGACCGACTTTGGATGGTTTGAATAACTTAGTCATTCGGGAAGAATGACCAAGTTATCCTAAAAGTCAAAACATGCAAAGTGAAACACATGAATAATCGAATCCAATATGATCTCAGAGCTTATGAATATAAATAGAACACATTTTATTTATCACCATGTTGATTACACATTATTCATTGTATACTATTTCAACTAATCAACTTTATACTTGAATCAAAACACTAGTCATGCCATGCTCTAAGCATGCACACTATGTTTATCCAAACAATAGTCATGACATACACCAAGTATGCACACTATATTTGTCCAAACATTAGTTATGCCATACACGAAGTATGCACACTAAGTTTGTCTATGATCTTTACTTTGTGAAATAGATCGACTGAACATAATTCCAATGATTCTCATTTCACAATCTCAAATCCTTACTGCAAATTCAAGAATTCCAAATTTCTGCCATTTACCGAAATATGTTAGATTTTAAACTTATATGTACTGATCCTCTGTAATGGTTATGCACAAAATCACAAAGACTTTTCAACAGACATTACAGAGTATTCCAATGGATATCATTCCATGGAAACGAAGCCTCAAATTCAAAGTACATTTCTTTGAACATCCTTCTTGTATTAAGTTTCCAAATCTTATACAGATTTAATGAATAACTTCCACCTATGAGAATATTTCCATATTCTCATTTTGACTATAACTTCTGAACAAGAGTTGCCTCCTTTCAGAATATGTCAATATGGTCCTTCCAAAATTAACACTATACTTCCAACTGTCCCTGAGAAACCAATCATTGGTAAACCTTAGATTGTCCTCGAAAATTGTTTAATCATTTTATTCATATCCAGTTCTTGACCTTTTCCCCACTTAATGCTCCCAGACATTTGGAAAATTTAGAAATGATGAATATTATAGAACATGCAATCGATTCTATATATGAATCATATGAGACACGATTCATGATGTCTCACATAAAGACATGATTCTAAATCAGGCTTTTGCTACAATATTTTTTATTAGCCATGTTTTCATAATTTGACTATGAATAGGGATGCTGTAATCATAATCGAATTTTGAGAACGCAATATATATACAATTTCCTTAAGTTGAGCCATTCCAACATAAAATTCATATATATATATATATATATATATATATATATATATATATATATATATATATATATATATATATATATATATATATCCTTGACTAAAGATGATTAAAATCTCAATCTAAGCTTTTAGAATTGAAATGAAGTACGATTTCCTCTCTCTTAATTATAGCAAAACAACTTTTCCCAATTCAAACTTTTTGTTTTCTATAATTAACATTGTTAACTTGCAACACTTACCATAATTATCATGCTCCCACTAACATGAGAATTATCAGCATAACACTTATGCTCCCACTAGCTTTGACATGTACTCAGAAATCAACTTGACTTCTAGAAATCAATAATTTATTGACTTTCTTACCAAAGTTCTAACTTCTGATACGATATGCTTTGATAAAAACTTTATCAAAATCATACACCTGTCCTTAGATAGCACACATGTGTGTCTAAACAATTTCCGAACTATGAAAAGGGATGTTGTAATCATAGTCTCAATTGTTTAGTCATTTGCCATTCCTCACAATTCCATGTTAGTGTGCCGGTTAACCACACACGCTCCACTAACGACTTTGAGAAATGAAATATCACAATTGCTATCTACTTAAAATCACCTAGTGAAAGCGTTTCCTCACCATCATTTTCATGAATCAGAGAGAAACCTTATGACACTTAGATTTTATGGTGTATGTGTTCCTATCCATGTGGATTTGTCAAAACCATAATCATAAGACACGGTTAATGACAAATCCAAACTCATATGGATTGAACTTGTGCAGTCTTAACTTCTTGTCACTTGGCAGCACAAGGGTCTGCCATTGCCTCCAAGTTGTTATGCAACCAATTGAAAACTCTCAGAACTCATATGCAAAGCCAACTTTAATTGGAATGGGCACAAAAATAGGAATATGTCAACACGATAGGTTATAAACCTCAAGTCGTGACCTAGTGAGAAACTACATGTTTTATTCGTGATTAGATCTTGAAATTCTTTCAGGATCTTTTAGACTCCCACTGTCCTCTTGACATATAAGATTCTCTTGCCAAGACCCATTATTTGACAAAAAAAATATTCAAGAGAAAGTGCGGATTCTTATCAAGACAAACAATCCACACAATTGGCGTAAGTTGGTCTCTGTTTTATCCAAAACATCACAACTTACCAATTTCAAATGTACAGGAGTATGACACATTTTACTCTTACATTTGACAAGTGTTAATTAACCTTCTTTAAGATGTGTCACTCAAATTACAATCTTGGAGTATGACTCCAAGACTTGTTTTGGAACGAAGTATGACTCATCTTCTTGATTTAACCATTTCAACAATTCACGATTCATCTTCTTAGCCATTGGAATGCACTAAGATATCCTTAGAGGACCAATTGTGATATGGTTTCTTAATCATTAAGATGATCACAAAACATGATACTAAAGTACTCTCCTATCTTTTCAGATTTGAGAAACTTTTATCTTTCTGCCTAATTTGATTCTTCCCATTTGTTCTGCCATACATCGAAACTTTTCCAATGTCTCAGAATTATACTTAAATTGTTAAGTATAACCATATTTACTAAACTTTAGTAAATCATGACGAATAGTCTTATCGATCTTTTGTGGTGGACTTGACCAGTGCACACGAATGTGTACTCGATCCCTTAGTCCTTCACTTAACTCACATATACATGTGAACAAGGAATTAGTCTTAATTTTCCAAGGATGAAAATTCTCATTCATCATACTATACAACTTGCATGATTCCAAGTTTCGGTCCAATTGAAATCTTGGGTGATGAGAATCTTTCCACATTTGGTAAATTTAGACACTACCACATATGAAAGAATCAAATTCATATTTCAATTATTACTAGAAACATACAAACATCATTTTCCATAAATGCCATTGCAAGGAGATATAAAAATAAAACATAATTTTATTTATTTATAAAATGCGGAAAAACTTTTCCTTACAATGCAACTTTAAATGGAAATTATGCTATTACATATTTCCTAGCAATCTATCATAACTCCTAAGTAGTAGCTCAAGAATCCGATCTTTGAACCATGCGATTGAAATCCATCTTCGCGATCAGATTCAGCATACTCTTCTTTTAAGTTTCCTTCCCTTTGTTTGATCCTGCCATACATCAAAATGTATTAAGAATCTTCAAATAGGAACTTAAGAGAGTTAGATAGTGAACTTACCTGAAGCAGAGTCAAAATTTTTGACTTGACCTTCTCTCAGATCTTTCAGGTAGTTAGGGCAGCTTTGCAACTAATGTCCCTTCCTTTGGCAATAAAAACATATGGACCCATTGGGAATGGTACATGGGACTATCTCAGACTTAGCCTTTCTCTTTACCATTTGGTTAACCGATTTGACTATGGTCGATCCTTTCCATTGGGAAGAGAAAGCTTTTATGGATATCCAATGTTACCATTGCCACTGTCCATGGTAGTTTGGGAAGTTGATCTTCTAATCAAATTTGCTTTACCAGTGCTCCGAATCATTATTGATTCAGCAGCACCAAGCAAATAGATAAGATCATTAAAGTTCATGTCATAGTCTGTTACATAGTAGTCCTTAAGGAACTAACTATGTGACTTAGGAAGTGATTAGACAACATCCAACTTTATCAAGACTTTGACACCCAACTCTCCCGGCTTATAAGTATGTGACTTCATCTCCAAGATGTGAGCACACATAGACCTTGCTTGCCAATAGGGCCTGAGTGACCTTGAACTTGTGGATTAGGGAGAATAATTGGATGAGGTGGAGGAAGAGAAGTATGATTTCCATGAGATTTGGAAAGATCATAGATGTCTGAACCAGACATCTACAATGGGAGAAATTCAAGTTAGTTGATTTAATTCCTTAATATAACACCCAATATGAAATATTAAGGCTAGGACCCAACACAATATTTTATAACTTGGAAGAGGGATGCCGTAATCCAAGCTATAAAATATTTGAAGGTAGGCGAATGATGATTCACCAATTTTAACCATGAAAAACGAAATAAATATTAGGTTTTAATTGGATTAGAAACTCCTAGATCTTTTGAGATTCATTGACCTTTTCAATGGCATGTTCAATCTCGATTGTGCCCTCTCAAGTTTTGTGACTGGGATGTCGAGGATCACAAAACAAGTTGTGAATAACCATGAAAATATACTTGGTACCATTAATATTTATCACTTAATTGATGTGCCGGTTAGCCATACGCGCTCCACTGATCCTATGATAAACATTAAGTTATCCTTTACCTACCTTGTTAAATCCAGGTTAGTGTGTCGGTTAACCACACACGCTTCACTAATGACTTAAGCAAAGTACAAAGTGTAATTTCATGGGTTAGCACCAAATTCACATTTTCCTAAAGTAACTAAGATTGGGAATTTATAAAAGGTTTAGTTACTTTATATTTATTATTATACTTATAATGAGAATTATTGTCCTTGTCCTACCCGTTCGGCTAACGACCCTCCACCAGTCAAGGAAGCGGTGTGTCACGGACCAAGTTTTTGGAAAATTCTACAATCGTCTAGAGAACTCCGGAACAATCAAGTATACTCGAGAAGTCTCCGTAGAGATCAGGAATGCTCTACGAGACCCTGGAAGATGCTAGAATATTGTAGATGTCCGTGGAACAAAGGACAACGATCCGGAATAATCAAGAGGATGCTAGACGAAGCTAGAACGACCCAGAAGCCTTTGGAAGGATCTAGAACACGCTAGATCATACAAGAATGATTTGGATAATGTTGGGACGACTTAGAGATTTCTAGAGCATCGTATACAAGTCTACCATATTCTAGAGTCTTGTAAAATCTATGTATATAACAGGAAGAGTCTAAATTAGTCATGAATGATCGGGACCTAGAAACTTCCATTTGAGGAGGTGTAAGGTTCATATAAATAGGGGGATGACTCATTTGTCCAAACCATCAAGAAGTTGCCTTGTAAAGAAGTTGAGTTATATCATAGAAGCTTTATTGAAGTGTCCCTTGTCGTAACTCTTGCTTCCTAAGTTCGTTAGTACATCTAGATCGTCAAAGTTAGCCTGACTTAGTCGGAGAAGCACTAAGTGGCACACGGTATTGACTAGTCTAAAAGAGTCATCCTGTGGCAGGTGGGTGAGAGTGGACACCCATTAAACTATCATTTTATAGGCAGTAACCTTATACCCCCCTTATAGACCAGCTTCGTGAATGAGGCCAACTAACGGTAAGACTGACTTGATCTTATACATACATATATATATATATATATATATATATATATATATATATATATATATATATATATATATATATTATTAACTTATAATTCTACGGAGTATAAGGGTTGGATTATAACTTTTAAAATTCTAGGATTTGGAATTAAAGTGTGTGTGAGACTTTACAAATTCCAAAACTTGAGGGCAAGTTTTGAACTATTCAAAAAACTTTTGGATTTTCATAACTTATGAGTTTAATTAAGGTTTTAAAAACTTTAAATGAAGAGACTTTTGAACATCCATAACTTGAGGACAAGTTATGGACTCCATAAAACTATTTATGAGAAAAGACTCTTCGATTAGGTAACTTATGGTTTTTAATGGATCTTTAAAAGAAATGACTTTTGTTAATCCATAACTTGAGGAAAAATTATGGACTCCATTAAAACACATTTAGATCAAGAATTAACTAACAACAATTTGCAAATAATTCTTATGATCTACCAAAACTCATAAGTGTAAGAACAATCATATCAATAATTTCAAGAATTACATAAACACATATAAAACGTGAAATTTTGATAATAATCTTGAAATTGGTTTACCATAATCATTACCACATCAAAAAACAGGTTTTATAAGTCCAAAACAGTTTAAGGTAATGATTCTAGACTAGTTCCAGCCTTAAAACTCGAAGATATGCTGTCTGGGGGTCCAAATTGTCGAGTGCATGAACCAACTCGACGAGTTGGATGAATTTAAGCATGGACTCGGCGAGTCCACTGTCTAGAACAGCAGAAAATCGATTTTTTCAGCATTTTTCAGCAATTTGCATCAAGTATAAATGAAAACAAGCCTAGGCTCTGTACCACTGATGGGTTTTGAGCATTCTAGCACTCCTATGGTGTACATGCAACCCTATAAACCTTGGATCTATGTTTTCTCTATTATACATGCAAATATTCAATATTCCAAGGTTTCATCCTAACTAGCATAATATGAAGCAACTATACTACAAAAACCTAGTTAGATGACATACCTTTTGATGTGGCTTGAAGTCTAGAACTTTAAGAGCTTAGCCCCAATAGTGTGGAAGCCTCAAGTGGAATCACAAATCACCAAAAACACCTTGGAAAACTTGAGAGAATAGAATGCACACTAGAAATCGGCCCACTCTTGTATCCTCATACACTAGTGCCATTTCATGTGCCAAGGACCTATTTATATAGTATGGAGGATTAGGGTTTCATCCATGTAAACCCTAATACCGATGTCCTTTCATTTCCATAGGATTCATGGGTTAAAAACTCCATGGACTATCCATGAAAGCTTAGCCCAACCTAAATGAACTTGGTCCATGTTATATATATAAGAGTCCATATTTAATTAGTTCATTTTGATCACTAAATTAATTCTTGATCAATATTAATTAAATACTATGATTCCATATTAATATATTAGAACTTATAATATATTAATATAAATCATAAACATACTATTCTCAAAATACTATCCATATAAATTGTTCCGGTGAAGTGCAACCCAAATGGACCATGCCAAGTCGGGTCAAGTACATACCAGTTATAGTTATGAACTTAGACACTAATCCAACACAAAGTGTATGGAATAAGGATTTAAGCATAGATCCAGAAAAGATTACATCATTTCTGGGCCTTTGTGAGTAAAAAGCTTCAAACTTGCTCATTAGTTTCTTAGATCTTGTTAATTTTCATATTTGTCACTTTTTGGTCACTTTAGTTCATAAAGTTTAGATCTTGAAAGCTTGTGACCTTGTTATGGATAAAGTTGGAATCCTTATCCATCTAAATATCATATTGATTCAGATTTGAAGGTTGTATACTTGGACTTAACGAATTAAGTTGAGAAAGATGCACTTTTGGTCCCTTTAAGAGTTAAAGACTAGATCTTGGTTGTTTGGACCATCCTAATGGATAAAGTTGAAACTTTATCCATTATGGAACTAGTAGGAACCATAAAATGTGATTTTGGTCCTTCTATCCCCTCCATTCAAGAGTTATGATGTCTTAATGGACTATTAAGTTAGGGTTTTAGCTTTTGGACCTTTTCTAGCCATGGAAAGTCATAAAGGTGGAAACTTTATGACTTAAAATGATGTTTTGGTTCTAGATCTGAATTTGGATGAAAGGTCTTTAAGGAATAAGCACTTAATAAGAAGATTTGGACCCAGTCGGAGTACGTTGGGCGTACCACGAGGTATGTTGCTCGTATTGGGTTAGAACCCAATGGTTTGGGTGAGTCACGACTACGCCCAGCGTAGTGACTAAGTAGACAGGGCATACTCAGTCAGTTTGACTCTTTGACTTGACTTTGATCAAGTTTGACTTAGGGGTATTTTGGGTATTTTGAGCAGTAGTTTAAGACGAGGATTTTGACCAAGTTTGACTTAGGGGTATTTTGGGTATTTTGAGCAGTAGTTTAAGACTAGGTTATTATTTAATGTATAGGTGACCTGTAGAGTCATCAGTTGGAGTTGTGATTTGTTCACCTATCTTTTCAGACTGTGAGGTGAGTTTTCCTCACTGTACTTGTAGGTCGAAGACACTAATGTTGGCCCACTGGATTATATATCTTGGTATAATGGATTGATGTTGTGCTAGTTATGTGATAGCCTCGTAGATCTGTATGATTTCCTGTGTTCATTGAGTATGTGTTAGATTGGTAGATCTGTCGGATTATCTATACTTGTTGGTTATTGATTGTTATTGTATATGTTAACTTGTTATGGTTTGTGTTGGGTTGTGGCGGTCCTGCTTTGTGTTAAGGGTGAAGATACCCGAGGGCGGTCCAGATAGGATGAAGGCCCGAGAGGCAGACCAGTCAGGTTGATGGCCCGAATAGGGGTCCAGATAGGTTGTAGGCCCTACACGGCGGTCCAATCAGGCTGAAGGATAATATTTGCATGTTGTTATCTGTTCGGTTGTGTGTGGTACTTTGCAGGAAAATCACTAAGCTTTGTCTTACAGTTTATGTTATGTTTCAGGTACCTCAAATGATCGGGACAAGGCGAAGGCTTAATCGTGCACATCCTTCAGTTTTTATGAGATTTGATTTTGGGATACTCTGATTTGTGATTTTAACTTTTGGAAACTAGGTTTTGAAAATATTTATGGTTTGTGGTTTGGTTTTGAAAAAAATGAAAATTTTACCTTGATTTTTAAGATGTTAAAAGTTGGTATTAGAGCTCTAGTTTGAGACAAGTGGATAAGCATTTGTGTGAATCCATACTCAAACTAAGGATCTGTAAAAGTTTTCAAAATTGTTTTCAAAGGTAACCAAAGTAGGATGATATGTGTATGATCAGCAGGAGCAAGAAATTGTACCCCAAGATACCCATATTGTTATTGCTTATGATGATTATGATAAAAACTTCATGCTAGTTATAGGGTAGGGGTCCTCAGGAATTACATGATAGAATTGCCTGAATTATGATGCCTTATTTCATATAGAGATTTTCTACTCGAATTTTGCTTGCTTTATGTTTAGTATGACCCTTTCGAGTGTGAATTAACTACTAAATGATTACGTTAAGTCACACGATGCAAAGGTGTAACATTCGGGAATTTGGGTGTATCTATTTAAACCTTCTTCTTCTCCATGTTGTCAAGTTTAGTCCATAAAGGAAGAGTGTGGCTGAAGAGTACGCTGGGCATACTCATGGGATGGCGTTGGACGCGGACTCCATCAAGTACGTTGGGCGTACCAAAGTTACACTGGGCGTAGTCGGCCCAGATGCAAAACCCTAAATGAGACTTGTGCATTATATAAGGGATGCTATGACCTTATCCTCAGCCACCATTTCATAGAGAGAAACCCTAAGAGAGCATCTTCATCGTTCCATAGTGATGTATGATTGTTTTGAGCTAGAAAGAGCCTTTGTGTGATAGAGAAGAAGAAGAGGAGGTCTTTGTGGAGGCTAGAAGATGGAGTACAAGTTTGGATCTGAGTTCTTCAGAGGGTGGAGCTTCTTCTAGATGTAAAAAGCTCAGATCTTTCCTTATCATGTTTGTGTTGTGCTTAATGGACCAACTTTTAGGGTTTTTGGTCCCAAGATGGAGGCTTTATGAGCAAATGGCCTCCATAAGCTAGAATCTACCTTATTTCAGTGTATTATAAGTTGTAAGTTCGTAAAAATCCACTCTTGGTTGTTAATAGTAAGACAAGCTTGAGTTAAGGACTTAATGAGGAAAGAGGTTAAGAGTTTGGAGAGGTTAGTGGTCTTTATAGCCATACAAAGGCTTAAAGGTTCCGACTTTATGGCTTAAGATGCAGAAGAGAGCCTAGATCTGTGATACGAGCCCATGTCTTAACCTATTCAGACCAAAAATAGAGAAAGGAAAAGTTTAGGACTTACGCTGGGCGTAAGTCTCAGAACGCGCGGCATAGTAGGTTGAGGTCGCCAATCAGTTCCAGGCGCGCTTGAGTACGCTGAGCGTACCAAGGAGGTACGCCCCACGTAACTCCTTCTGTGGGCTTTTGAGTTATGTTTTGGGCCTCGAGTGTTGGGCCTGGAGTTTGGGCTTCACGCAATAAAGTCTTGGACCAGAGAAGTGTATATATGTGCTTTGGGACCTTTGAGTTGGGCTTGCCTTTTAGTTTGGGTGTTGGGTCATATGAGGGCCCATTTATTATTGGGCCTTGGTGGGCCCAATGGGTTCAGGGCATTAATGGGCTGGTGGATGGCTGTCTTTAGACCCAAATAAGTGAGAGGTTGGACTTAGCTCCTAATTGAGATAATTGTCGGTGCGTGGCAGCAGTGTTTATAGGAGCTGTTCTTCATCCAAGGTGCGTCTTCTCACTATATATTACCTAGAGTGGTATTTATGTGTAGACCAGGGGGTCTTGTATGCTATGTGTATGTATAAGATTATGTGCAATGTGATATATGTATGCTACATGATTGTATAAACCGGACCGGAGGGTCCAACTATATAGACCGGACCGAAGGGTCCAACGATACAGACCGGGCCGAAGGGCCCAACGAGCTATGACCGGACCAGAGGGTCCAACGAGCTACGGGACTGGAGGGTCCCGCTAAGACACATCGACCGGAGGGTCGTACTGTAGCCTCGAGAGGCGTATGTGTTGTATGTGGTATTTTCGGGAACTCACTAAGCTTTGTGCTTATAGTGTTATGTGTTATGTGTTTCAGGTTTTCAGGATTAGCAGGACGGCACCGACTTGATTGTACACACCAGAGGAAGAGTTATGTTTTGAGGATCTTGGATTATTAATTATTCAAATATGGAGTTGTGTTTTGAAAAGTGAACAAATGAGATTATTTTACAAAGTGTTATAAAAAGTATGCATTTTAAATTTAAAAATTTGTTCTAAATTTTCACGTCGTTACAAAAGGTTAAATAATCTCATAGTGAAGGGTTTGAACCTATTGTGTAGCTCTTATTTCAGTCCACCTATTATAGGGTTAAGTCTTTTAATCTAATATTATTTAAGTTATGTTACATGTGATTGTATTCATGAAGTAGTTCACTGGCACTAATGGGGGTCCTTCGGCAAATGATGCCAGGGTGAGTTGACGATCCTAGGATGGCCTAAGGAGTATGTAGTACTCATGGTGCGTTGTTTAGCAGATTTTGGTAGTATCATTATGAGGAGGTAACTTAGAGGATTCAGGATGATCCTTGAGGAAAGTATGGATAGGTGTGGAAGGTAGTAGTGGGCCCCTACTACTGGAATCACAAGATCCATACTCGAATCGAGGAAAGTCACGAGGATTATAAGGAGCTGATTGAGGGTAGATGACATGGTTAGTGCCATGATTCGTGACAATTTCGATCTTTTGGTTATTGTTGTCCAGCCTGATGATGAGTCTGGTGATTATTTGGGCTTTGGTAGCCATGTCAGTTTGGGTTTGAATGGTGCAGACCTAGGTGAGTTAGTTGAGTTTGAGGTCTTGAGAGATTTGCTCGATGGTAGTGCCATTTGAGTTGTGGGACTCTAGAAATAAGCGATTGTTATGATCGACTTAAGGATTGCAGCCGAAAGCTGAGTGATTGGCTGATGGATTGGAATGTCACTATCTTTGGCGAAGATGGTGAAGCGAAAACTGGCAGCGGTGGTGGTGAAGAAGAAGCAGCCGTGGCCGGTGGAGAAGGATGTTCGGGCGGAGGAGGAAGAAGACAGTGAAGAGACTGAAGAAGATCGGGATAATGGTGAGGATGGGTGGAGGTACGGTGGTAGTGGTGGTGGTGGTGGTGATAATGATGACGATGATGAAGAGACTGAATATGAAGATTAAGATTTTAGATTTGGTGTTTTAATGAGTAAAATATATTTTTGGTTATATTAATAATAATAATATTAGATTTAAAAAACAAAATAAATTGTGATATTTTTTAAATGTTAAAAACAAGAGTCAACTTTTGAGTTTTAGGAGTCAAAGAAGGAAGGATTGGTTTCGTTGAATGTCGTTTTGGTGGTTTAGCATTTAATGTTGAAACACTCGTATCTTTTTTAGTTGAAAGTACCTGATATGCTTTGATCAATAATTGAATGTGAAATTACAAAACTACCCCTTACAAACAAGGTGTGAATAACCATGCAAATTAATTTGGTACTCTCAATGTTACATATCGCCTAATCAATATGTCGGTTAACCACACACACTCCATTGATCCATGATTAACATCAAGCTACCCTTTGCTACACATTGTCATTCCCAAATTAGTGTGTCGGTTAACCACACACGCTCCACTAATGACTTAACAAGGTGCAAAGTGCAATTTCATGGAATAACATCATTTTTACATTTTTTCCTAAGTAACTAAGATTGAGATTTTATAAGTGTTTCGTTACTTAGTATTTTCATTATACTTTTAATGGAAGTTTGTGTCCTATTCTACCCGTTCGGCTAACGACCCTCCACCAGTCAAGGAAGCGGTGGGTGAGAGTGGACACCCATTAAACCACCATTTTATAGGTAGTAACCTTATACCCCCTTATAGATCGGCTTCGTGAATGAGGCCTACTAACGGTAAGACTGACCTTTAACTTATACATATATAATATATTATACTTTTAATTTTTTATAGTATAATGGTGTATTTTAAACTTTTAAAATACTTGATGGTTTAATCTATTAATAAATTATATACTCTTAATTTAATTAAACTTAAACCATATGATTATGGATTTAATAATACTTTTTAATTAAACATTTAATTAACTATTAATAAAGTCCATAAGAGTTAATTGAACTATTCAAAACATCAAATTAAAACTATTTAATTAATTTTAAGTTATGAACCTATGAGTTAAAACTTTTCAGATTACTAGGGTTTCTATGCATTCAATGTTTCTTAATTGAGACTTTTCAACTTTTAAAACTTGAGGACAAGTTTTTCAATTCTTGAAAACTTTTGAACTCCATAACTTAATGAGTTAATTTGTTTTATGAAGAGGAGACTTTTCAAGTTCTATAACTTATGGAACTCTTAAAAAACATTAAGATCAATTTAACTTATATTTATTTGTAACTCCTTTAAAACAAAACTTTTGAGTTCCAAATTTGATGACAAAATTTGTAACTCCTTAAAAATATTTAGATCAAATTATAAACTTATAAAATAACCATTTTTATCTTTTACCAATTTGATCATAATAAAATTCTTGTAGTAAGATAATTTAAAATAAAAAATTACAAATAATTAGCTTTATCATACAAACTAGTAATTATCTTAAAATTTGACAACTTATCTTTTAATTGGATGAGAATAATCACTACTATATCAGAAAAACAAATTTTATGATACAAAACAGTTTGTGGTAATGGACTCAACGAGTTCATCACTTATGAACATGGTCTCGACGAGTTCATGTATGGACTCGTCGAGTCCTCCTGTCAGAGTGCAGTTTTTATACTTTTCTAACTTTGAACAATTAGCTATGCATCTATATAACAGAAAACTACACATATCTCTGATACCACTGTTGGGTTTTGGTATTATAACACTCCTATGGTGCACATACAACCCTAATAGCTTTGGATCTAAGTTTTCTTTAGTTATACATGCAACAAAAATTTCCAAAGCTTGAAACCTACAACTCGCATACAATATTAACATATAAATCATAAAAGTAAGTTAGAAGATTACCTCTTTGTTGTAGCTTGTAGGAATTGGTCTTTCAAGAGCCTAGCACCTCAAGTGTGATGCCTCAAATGTCTTATAACAAACCAAGAACAAGAGGAGGAACTTGAGAGAGAAGTAAGGAGACACAAAAATCATCTATAGCTTCTTGGAATCACTAGTGCACGATATTTGGCTTTAGAGGAATACATATATAGTGTAGAATTCCAAGAGTCATAAGCAAACCTTAATTCTTACACTTAGGCTTATGATCCATAATTCATATGGACTAATATTTCATGGACTTTCACATAAGCTTAGTCCATCATGGATCAAAAGCCCAAACCATATGTATCACTGATTTACACAATCAATCCCTGTTAATTTAATTAGTCTTTTTTGATCACTAAATTAATTCCAAATTAATTCTTGATCAATAGTTCAATACTAATTGAATAATATGATTTCTCAATTAATATATTATACTTATAATATATTAATAAATCACAAATAACCACTTTCTCAAATATCCATCCTATCAAATTGTTCTAGAGTGTTACAACCCAAATGGACCATGTTGTATCGGGTCAAGTACATATCAGTTATAGTTATGAGCTTAGACACATAATCCAACACAAAAGACCCAATATACTCCTATGCCAAAATTGGTCAAAGTCAAAGTCAACTACATCAGGTCGACACACCGTTGCCATCCTTGGCCACGTCGTGGCCACCAAATGACAAAATAGTCGAGTCCCAGCCCAACCGCCACGTTGCGGTAACATTGGTCATGTCGTGGGTATTGGACTCCCCAACTGTTGAATACATTAAGTTGATTTCCTTGATCTTAAGGGCTACAAACCCCAATCTGGTCCATTATAAGGTCAAACTGGATAAAGTTTCCAACTTTATCTCTCTAGACTCTCTAAGGGATAGGGATCCCATTTCCAGACCTCAAAAAGGGAAAGAACAAAACTTGGCTTAGCCCATTAAGCACTTTCTCTTGAAGACTACAAGATGCCTTAATCCAGAACATTTCTAGCATCAAATAACAACATAAAATTCCTTACTTTCTAGACATGCATGTCTAATGCGGGTATTGGACTTTATTAGTTCAAAATGAAGGTTTTTAGCTAAATCTTCCATGCATAATGCTAAAACTCAATCCTAATCTAGATCCAAAACATCGAAGGTACAAAATGACCTGGAGATTCATAAAGTTTGCAAATTTATGGGATCTCACCACTCAATAGTTAAGGACATGAAGTTTAAGGCATAGAAAACTAGATCTATGCACAAAAAACCAAAAAGCTTGGAACTTAAGGACTTATAAGAGTCCATAAGATGCACAATAAGATGGTGAGAAGGGTTGTTGGTTGAATCCAAGCATAGAAGTAACCACCTTCTTCTTCAATCCCCCAAAAATCAACATAACAAGTGTAGAGAGCAAAAATGGAGCCTATGTTTTGCTTTGAGGCTAAGAGAGTGT
This sequence comes from Lactuca sativa, assembly GCF_002870075.4. NCBI lineage: Eukaryota > Viridiplantae > Streptophyta > Magnoliopsida > Asterales > Asteraceae > Lactuca > Lactuca sativa. The sequence goes on from NC_056624.2 coordinate 201,349,014, forward strand.
AATGGAGGCCGAGGGTGAACAACCCTAACCATCACATTCCCTTAAATACGACACAAACCCTAGAGATTAGCATTTCTCATTAAACAACTGCCACGTCTTGGCCATAGAATGTCACGCTGTGGCAGCCATTTAAAACCCGCGAAACAACGACCATAGGCACGTCGTGGGATGTCTTCACCACGACGTAGTGCTGCCCAAAATCCAAAATATAATAAATTAAAGTGCCTCCAAGAATCTGGATGTTACATAATCGAAATTACAAAGGTTTATTTTTTGGGTTTACATACCTTTTGATTATTGTAGTAAATAATCAAACAATTCCTTATTGAACAAGTTTCAGAAAGCAAACACTAGAAATATCGTGCCTCTAATGGTTTGTACCCAAACCATAGCAATAGAAGACTTGAGAGGAGAGAGGAGGGGATGAAATTTTTGGTTTTTCTTCTTGTGAAAAAAGTGGCCGGAAATTTAAGGTCTAATGCTCCTTTTATAGTTAAATTAGGAAACCCTGAAAACCCTAATTTTAATATAATACTATTATTTCAAATTAGTTAATTATCCACATTCCTACTTATCCTTAAGGATTAATCTAGAAACCCTAAGAAGGCTCCCTATTTTTTCCGACCCTAGGAAGGATCTAGAATCCTTCTCCAGTTCAACTATTGAACAATTACAACTTAGATCATCGCACTTTTAATTAATACAACCAATCCCAAAATTATATATAATTAATTTCTGATTTATTTATTAATTAAATAATACTATTTATAATTAATATATTAATCTCATAATATATTAATAAATTATGTGTTGCTATTTATTAATCTTATAATAAACCAACAAATTAACCTCTCTCTCTTAAAAAGTCATTATGTCAATTATTAGTTTTGAGGTCAACCCAAAAAACGACTTTGCTTTTAAATCAATTATATATAATTTAGTTATTGGCTTAGACACCTAATCCAACAATTATAACACATGTATTCCATGGTATTATCATTTTTTTGGCTTGGTGTATTAATTATTTTGCAATTTTGGTTCTTACGTGGAGTGTAGCCAACAACTACGCAGGGTGGAGCTAAGTTTCATTAGCGCGAGAATCTTGTGTTGTACGCCATACATACCTTACATATGTAAGGCATAGAGTTGATGAGCTCAAACCCTGTTTTTTAGGGTTAAGAACCTATTTAAAGGACTTATGACCCTTGAGACCTCCCTTATCATCAGCCTCTACTTACTCCTTCTGTCATTTAGAAACTCTACTCCTTGAGAGTATGTTTTGGACCTTTAGAGTGTTCTTGGTGTCTTGTGGAAGAAGGAGAATGTGACATCCCCAAAATCTCGGCCAGAAAAGACCGATTTCATTTATGCTTTTTAAAATAATTTCAGAGTGAATCCTTTTGATTTAAAAGAGTTGCGGAATTTGTTCCCAAAACAAAATATGATAAAATAATATTTATCAATGCATTTCATCAAGAGATGCATTTTCATTATATAATCAAAACTCAGGATGTCATGTTCCAATACAGACCATAAAGCATAAACGATAACATTACAAGTCATTCAACAAATATATACATATACAGACTTGTAAACAAAACAACTCGATGATTCATCCACCTTATGCCCTTGCGTCACTTCCTGTAATACAAATAAAACTGAGTGGGTCAGGCTTGGGAGTCTGGTGAGCATATAGGGTTTTCAACCCACAATAAATAGATTATATTTAATTTCACCAACCAACAATAACCCGATTACCCATTCCCGTTATCCTCACTTTACGTCCCTAAAACAACATCTATCTCAAGGGACCTAATCTAGGATTTTCATCGGGACGGACATTACTGCTAAGGGGTTTCCTCAACAATAGATATCCTAAAGGCAACCATGAGGGGGATAGAGTACACCGGTGAACACATCGTTCACAACACCTACAGGTTATGAACCTGCTAGTGTTCCACAGGACTGTCTAGAAAGAGTCTATGGTCGTTATCCATACTCCGCTGAATACTAGATCAACAACAACAACATCGAGGCCTCTCATATGTTTATTACACCCCAACTATCTACCCATGTTCTACCCAACATATTAGTAGATAAAAATATATATTTTTATACATAGTTTAAAACCTGTATAGCATTTTCATTCAATACATATTCCACATAACAGATGAGGCACACCCACATAACACGTATTTCATAGAAAATAAATCAGATCTATGAGATAGAAGAGAGTGAATATACATTCACACACATAACAACAAAATTATACACATAACACGTATTTCGTATAAAATACTTCATAATTATACATTAGAAGAAAGTAACTACACACTCACTTGATCAGAAGATGACCGGACAGCACTACGACTTGCAGAAGTAGTATTCTTCGGTAGATCTGGAAGATCTTCACAAAAATCGGGCTCCTCGCGGGCAGAGCTTCGGCTCGGGAATCGCACTTCTCAGGATCTTTGGGGCTTCGAAACTTTCTTCGGGACTCGGGATTGATACCGGGGCTTTGGGATACTTCTGGCACGCAAAACGATGCAAAACGGGAGAAAGAGGAGAGAATTTGGCAAATGGAGTCGGCTGCCCTTGCAACCCTTTTATAGGAGGCTGAGGCCTTGCAGTACACTGGGCGTACTGCCTTACGCGGGGCGTACTCCTCCGAAATCGTCATTGCATGCGTCATCCGAAGAACTCGAGTGCGAGGGTCGTCATGCTTCGTTGTACGCTGGGCGTACTTCGGATAAGTCCGGTGACTCCCCTTCGAATAATGTCGGATTTAATAATTAAATTTATATATTAATTATTTAATAAACTTCAAAAATTCATATCTTCTTCATACGAACTCCGTTTTTGACGTTCTTTATATCCATGCGTAGGTGAGACTACGCTCTACAACTTTCGTTTAGACTCCATACGCTAATTTTGACTTTATTTTTATTATTTATTTTTAGTAGGCCGGGACAGGAAAACTTCGTTATAAATTCATAACTTCTTCGTCTGACATCCGTTCTCGCCTAACTTTTCATCGTTTCGCTACTAACAACGAGATCTTCGATTCTCGTTTAGATCGTTTCGGCTAAAAACCGCTCGATCTCAAATCGAGTATTCGAGTTGCATACTACCAAGTCGAAACTTCAGAAGATCATAACTTCCTCATACGAAGTCAGATTTGGGCGCTCTATATATATTCGGAAACCTCGTTTCGGCCACTACAACTTTATGCAAAGATATCGAGTTTATTTTACACTTAAATTTTGATACTTATTTTTATTCTTAATTAATCAAATCACATAATTAAGCAATTAAGCACAAAACACATAATACTCAAATAATACACTTCTATTATTTCAAAACGGGTTACAAAGGTTAACCTAGACTATTATATCAACATTAATGACAAGCCCAGAAACACATGCGTTACAGAGAAGTTCATCATTGAAGATTGGTGGGCTTGGAGCTTGAAGATCCAGAACTCTCTTCACCTTTGCAAGCTTCTGGATATATAAAGATCTTACCTATATGGTTCTATGATTAGATCTAGGTTAAAGCCTTGATTTGCAAGCTTTTGGTCCTAGGTTTTGGTTCTTGTGAGTAAAAGCTACTCCAGAGCTCAAGTTTGCCACTATGTTGTTACTAAGGATCTTGTGTCATAAAAATGAAGTATTTGTTGCTATTTCTCACTCATGTAAGAGATTGAGGTTATTAAAGAGTGTTATGGACTTAGGGTTTGGTTTTGGGATCTATTAAGCCATGAAAAAGCTTAAAATCGACGAATTTATCAGTCAAGACCTTCCCAAGATTAAGATATGTGAGTTGGACATTTATCTTTAGGTATTAAGAGCTTAAATGTGGATTTTGCAATAGAGGGTTACACAGGTCGTAACACTGGAGTACGCATCATGTAACGAGTCATGCCCCGTTTTCCTTTCTGTGGTAACTCGGCACGCAGGGTGTAATCAAGGAGTACGCATAGTGTACTCCCAGAAATGCACTTAGGCCATTTTTGGGCCTTGGGCCATGTTTAGTTGGGTCTAGTTTGGAAAGGGTAGAATGTTCTTTTACCCTTAATGAGAGAAAATATGATTTGGACCTTGATTATATGATTATTATCATTATTATTAATTAGGGTGTGTTTTGGATATGTTCAGTGTGAGTAGCCCTTGTAGTAGCAACGCGTGTGTGATTCAGTTATCTTTTGATTGAGGTGAGTCTCCTCATAGTATTTTCGGGTCGAAGGCACCAATGTTGGCCCATTGGATTATGTTTATAGTATGTTAGCTATCTTTATGACTCTTTGTAACGCCCGTAGATCCGGGCTAGTCAATTTAGAGACGATAAGAGTCAAAAATGACTTTTTAATAGAATATTATTTATGATGAATAATCTTAACTAAGTTGTAGTATATGTTACAAGGATTCCGTACATATGAAGAACGTTGAAATCCGAGTTATAACGAAGAAGTTATGACCTGTCGAAGTTTCGCGACAGAACCGGCACGACACAGCGCGACGTAAATAGTGAATTTAGGTTAGAGAGATATTTATCCTTAGCGATCTAAACGAAAGTCGTAGAGTTTGTTAAACCGTGAGCGTGCATAAAAAGAACGTCCAAATTTGACTTCGTATGAGGAAGTTATGATTTTTCTAAGTTTCAGCTTAGCAGTATGCAGCCCGAATACTCGATTTGAGATTGAACGGTTTTTAGCCGAAACAATCTAAACGAGAATCGAAGATCTCGTCAATTGTAGTGAAACGACAAAAACATAGGCGAAAACGGACTTCGGATGAAGAAGTTATGAATTTATAACGGAGTTTTCCTGTCCCGGCCTACTAAAATAATATAATAAAAATAAAGTCAAAATTAGCCGACGGAGTCTAAACAAAAGTTGTAGTGCGTAGTCTCACCTACGCGTGGATATAAAGAACGTCGAAAACGGAGTTCGTATGAGGAAGATATGAATTTTTGAAGTTTATTAAATAATTAAAGTATTTAATTTAATTATAAAATCCGATATTATCCAAGGGGGGGAGTCACCGGCCTTATTCACATTACGCCCAGCGTAACATAGAATTACGCCCAGCGTAATTCGTTGTTCCAGCCCCCTATAAAAGGAAGTCGAGTGCAGTCGAGTTCTTTGCTCATTTCTTCCCTTTCTCTTGCGTTTTTGCATCGTTTTTCGTGCAAGAAATATCCCGAAGCCCCGGTATCATTCCCGAGCTCCGAAGCAAGTCCCGAAGCCCCGAAGATCCCGAGAAGTGAGATTCCCGAGCCGAAGCTCAACCCACGAGAAGCCAGTTTTTGTGAAGATCTTCCAGATATACCGAAGAATACTACTTCTACAAGTCGTAGTGTTGTCCGATCATCTTCTAATCAAGTGAGTGTGTGGTCACTTTCTTCTAACACATAAATATTAAGTATTTGCTATGAAATACGTGCTATGTGTATAATATATTGTTGTTTATTTGAGATGATTGTGGAATGGATGAATTATATAAGTTTTAATGAGTTAAACTATATATGTATTTTATATCAAAAATTATGTTGGGTAGAACATGAGTATATAAGGTTGTTGGTAGGTAATAAAAGATGGATTGGACCATGAGATAAAAGGATAAAGAGATAAACTTGTTTTAGATCTGGATGTATGGATCAGGTCAGGAGGTTAGTTTTAGATCCGAGAGTATGGATCAAATCAAGAGGTTAGTTTTAGATCCGAGAGTATGGATCAAATCAAGAGGTTAGTTTGAGATCCAGGAATATGGATTAGGTAAGAAGGTAAATTTTAGATCTTGGAGTACGGATTATGTATTTTTGAATTATGTGTTCATACGATAAGGTATCATGCATATAGTCTCCTTTAGGAACGTGATTTTAATACGTGTATTGATTAAAGTATGAAATATACATATGTATGTGAAGCATTTGTTATTGTCCGAAATACGGATTAGATATGTTTGATGATATACAACGTGCGAATCATTTATGGTTTAATATGTGTTAAGATGTGAATATATGATATTATTATTTAAAACCTTGTGTTAAGTAGACACTAGTTAGCGTTTCCTAAACGGAGATAGTATCAAAAAATTGATTATAAACATTGTAGGTTTGTCTAGTGATGGGTTAAGACTTAAATGGGATGTTTAGTTCAATTAAGATTGGATTTTGGGTAGTCTCTTATTAAGAGTACGTGTGGGGTGAGATTGATGATCGGCGGAGTATGTCCTACGTACAGAAGTACATTTTATGTATGAAGTATTTTTCAAAGCTCTGTGTCTTGAGTGCTGCTTGTGCCAGGGTACTATTATGTTCTCGGGTACGATTCTTTCGCATACCAGAGTACTATAATGTGTCAGAAGTACTATCATATACAAAGTCTTTTTGACAATTTTGTGTGTCGGTTACGGGAGTGTACTTTTATTTTGAGATAGCTTTGGAGTCAGCGTTTCTTTTATGAAGTGATCGACCGAGCTTCATATGTTAGCGTTTTCTTTCACGAAGTAATTAAGGGAACTTCGTAGACTGCCTAATAAAGTGTGTCGGTAATAGACCACTAATAGGTATGTTTGGTGTTATATTGCTGGAGAGGGTGCGTCTGGGGGTGAAATACCTCATGTATTCAAGCCACTGTTAGGCAAAGTTCGATGCTGGGATAGGTAGATTCTGGGGGTATAATACCTCATGATAGTCGGACCACACCTAGGCATTGTTATCTAGATAACTACCCCTGACTTAATTGTCTTGTGGTTCTTTCTTTTAAGAACGAAGGTTTGTGGTGAAACTTATTCCATTCCCCTCATTTGATGTCTTTATTGATCCTCGTTTGCTGCCAGGGAATTTCCGAAGCAGCTTCGTCAGTTTGTTGTTCATATCGATTCCTTAGGCTAGATCTCGTAAGATCATAGTATAGGGTCAGTATGTGGGGATCGACGGGATGGGATATATTGTTTTAGAAATATAATTTATATGTGTTCATAATATTAGTAGTTTCGCAAGATCGAGATATACTTTATTATCACGTTGTTTGAACTAAGAGCTTTCATTCTCTGTGTTCCTTAGGTGATTGGGGTCACCAGGGATATTCGAACTAAGTGTTCATTAGATATTTGAACTTAGTGTTCATCAGGGATATTTGACTAAGTATTCATTAAGTGTTTGTGAACTAGGTGTTCATTGGGTAATATTGGAACTAAGTGTTCATTAGGTATTCTTAAACTAGGTGTTCATTAATTATTGTGAATTGCGTGTTCACCAGAGGTAATCTAAGAACCTTGGCAGCACTAGACTTTGTGCCAGTTCCTTAGGGCAATCCTTAGGAATGAATGGGAGAAGGGTAATCGGTTCTTAGGATAAATCTTTAAGAAACAAATGGAGATAATGGGGTGGGTAATTGGATTGATTGTTTGATAATTAAATATAATAATTATATTATTGTGGGTTGAAAACCCTATATGCTCACCAAACTCTCAAGCCTGACCCACTCAGTTTTATTTGCATTACAGGTAATGGCACAAGAGTATAAGTTGGTGGACTTGATGAGAGATTTTGGATTATAGGCCAGTAGTTATGAATAACTGTTGTAAGGTCTATTTTGTTATGTTTATGCTTTTGGTCTGTATTGAACATGACATCCCGAGATTTTGTTATATATAATGAAAATACATTTCTTTAAAGAAATGCTTTGATAAATTTTATCATATTTTGTTTTGGGAACAAATTCCGCAACTGTTTTCTTTAAAATATTACTCTGATTTTATAAAACAAAGCATAAACAAATCGGTTTTTTCTGGCCGTGAAAATGGGGATGTCACACTCTTGCATGTATTTGTATGTATATTTGGGTGGGACCCACTATATGTGTTGGGTGGGGCCCATTACATGTTATTAACAGATCTGTACCGAGAGGGCCCGATGTATGTAAGGTATGTGGTATTTTGGGGGAACTCATTAAGCTTTGTGCTTACAATTTATGGTTATGGTTTTGGGTACCTTTGATTCGAAGGGAAATTGTCTGGCATGATCGCACAACATCCACCTGTGTTTCAGGTTCTTTGATTTTGATTTGTACTATGTTAACTATTTTCTACATTGTCACACTTGATTGGTTTCTGAAATGAATGATTCATAGTTTTGGATGACTTAAAAATAAAAAATTTCACTTAGTATTTTTGAGACGTTACAACCTATCAAGAGAAAAGCAATATAAACCTACAAAATGTTTCTTTACCTACCAATATGGGATAAAGGAAAATAGTCAACTTGCCTTGTTCCCTTATAATTTCCAACAACACTTGTCATTCAATATGAATTGTTCATTGCAAAAAAATGTGGCAAAAAAAAGGAGAGAAGGAAGAGGGATACTATGGATGAAAAAAAAACATATCTGATGGGGAACCCGAAACCCACATTCGGGTTGACTAAGTGTAGTGGTGTTGATTATGATGGCATGTGCGGAATTAGAAAGATCTAGTGATTCATCATACAAATTCAAGAACACAAGGAGTAAATAATTCTTTGTAAGCTCTTATTAGATCTAGAAAGATTATACAAATGAGTTTGTATACAAATTCTCTCTCTAGTCTAACACTCCAAAATGGACTCTTACATCCTTACATAATGGGAGTCACTCACTTCCTATTTATAGGAAAGACTAAACCTATTTACACATACAAAGAGGAAAGCCTAAACAATACATCCAAGCATGACCTTGCACCCTAACATTCTCCCCCTCAAAGTTAGGATTGGATGTCCGGCATTAATCTCCAACAAGCTAGCGCGATCAAGACCAAACTCCCCCTCGAAGTAACACCGGTCTTCAAATCCGCAAATGAATATTCAACAAACCCGAGAAGCTTCGAATACCCATCATTCTCCCCCTTTTTATAATCAAAAAATGATTATAAAACCCACTAAGGATGAGAAGCGCCCGAGGAATAATCTTCACAATACTCCCCCTTGATGTGTACCAAAAATGAATCACCAAAAATCTTGCACGGAAAAAACAATCACTAAAAAACCACAAATTTTTTTTTCCAATTTATGAAAATTTTTGACTTTTCGGGTGAAAGTTGCAAGATTTTTCAAAAATCGAGTAGATATTGTCACTTTCTGAAACTTGCAGGGACCCGTTGCGCCAAAAACAGCCAAATATGCGAAACTCTAGCCCATTTGCGAAACCGGGCATAAAGCGTAAATTCGCACAAACTGCAGGGACCAAAACTGAAAATTCTGCAATTTTTTTTCAGCTTTTATTGCCATTTTGCGAAGTTGGGTCAATTTTGTCATTTCGTGAAAAGATCAGGGGTGCAAACTGAAATTCTTTGTGTTCTTCCCCAAATCATCATATGCAGTGAAAACTTCGCATGTTTCAATTACTTCGCACGTTCCTTCAATTTCATGAATGCGAATCATGAATGAGATGACTTCGCATTTTGACTCCAAAACAAAACACCAAATGCGAAACCAATCCATAAATGCGAACACAATCCAGTTCGTGAACTCCAAGCTTGCGAAATCAAAATCAATTAACCAGATGCGAACACAATTGTTTTGATCTCATATGTGAACTCAATGAAGATCTAGATGCGAACTCCACTTATGCGAATTCAGTTGAGACCATTAACCACAATCGACTTCAATCATTTGCGAACCCATCAAATATAAGTCATAGATGCGAACCAAATTTTCCATTCCTGTAGATGCGAATGAACTCACATACAACATACAGGCAAGAAATCGACTCCAAACATCGACTTCCAAATCCAGTTTTCAGTAAATCAAACTCAAAATCGAATTCGCAACTTTCACCAAAAGAGAATCCCAAAATCGAGTTTTCAGAATCAGTTCTTCAATCTCGATCATTCCAACTCGTCATCCAAAAGCAAATCCCAAAATCAAACAAATCTCAAACAATCGAAACCATCGATTCATTGCAAATCATCGACTATCCAGACCATCAATTCAGATTCCGCCTTCAAGCCTTTACTTCGCATAATCGATTCCTAATCGATCCTCAATAGTGAACCAAATCATCTTGTTCATTCGAAAATCTAGTAGCCGCAATCAAACTTGATGCTTCGAACATTACACAACAAAACAATCGTTACTTCAACTATATTCAATTCGACTCTGTGACATAAACACATCAAGGAATCGACTTCAATCCAAATGTCTGACATCAAGCAAATCATCACCAAATTCTTCAAACATTGACTCCAAATTCGTCATCAAGCCATTGACCTTTCAATTTTGAAGCAACACATCTGCTATCGACTTCAAAAAAATCAAACTAATTCTCAAATTGATTTCGATTTTGACTTTAACAAAAAACTCGGTTGACTTTCAATTGAATCAATTATTGACATCTTGTTTTGGGCTCAAGGAATGAAAATGAACAGTAAACAATTCGAGATTTAATTGATCATAGCAATTGATCACAATGAGAAATTGATTTTGATTTTTGAATTGATCTAAAAAAAATAATTGGATCAACAATGAGTTTGAAACGGATTAGATCCAATGAGGCAAATCGATCAAAAATGAAAAACGAAAAATTCGAATTGAAATCATGGATGTTTGGAATCCATTTGAGAATTTGAGATACCTTTTTGATGAATCGAGATCCATTTTCAACGAACGAATCAAATTTGGAAGATCTTGGTTCTTTTGTCGGAATAAGAAAATCTCCAAATCGAACATTGTACCACCCACCATGCGAGATGTACAACTCGTTCTTCATGATCTTCGTGTTCTTCGTCAAACCAAGAACATCTTCAAAAGAACCACCAACACATTTGGTTTTTGACTTCAAATTCAATTCAACACTTGGAGATTGTTGCTTTGGAACCCAAATTTGTTTCACGGATTTCGGCTTCACAACATTTGATGACTTTTGTGAGTAAACCCGCTTGTTCTTCCGATTCATCTTCTTCTTCTTTTTCTTTCTCATCTTTTTGCATCTTGAAGACTTGACTTCATGAACAAACCCACTTTCAACAACATGAACATTTTGAGTTTGAATCAAATCTTTTGGAGTTTGATACTTGTGATTTTCTTGGATCACCGGCTTCCGATAAGGAATCATTCCTTTAAACGAATCACAAGAACACAAAATATCATCAGTTTGAACTCCAATTGAGAAAAAAACTTTTTCATCTTGAGAATCAATTTGAACTCCTTTTTCTTGAACATCAAGAACATCACATTGAACTCCATTGTTTTGAACTTCTTTTCCTTGAACATCATGAACACGATGAACATCATCAAGAACATGTTCTTGCGCTTCACGACAATTTGCATAATATTCAAGTCTATTTCTTCCCGGTTTACAATTAGCAAGAGGAATTCCTTTTATGACCTCACCATTCCTCTTATTTTTTTCGTCTTTCTTTATATGTTGTAATCAATCGATCAAACAAATCTTTGTTTTGATAAATTGGATAACCAATGAAATCTCCTATTCTATCCCTTTCTCCATTTGACATAAGTGCATCTTCACTTTGCGATCCAACAGTCAATTGATAAAGAATGCATTCAAAAGAAGTGTATACGTATAGAAAACTTTCATTCCGAACCAACCATTGCTCCATAATTGCTTCTTTTCTTTTGAATCAAATGTTATGAACTTGAGTTTTCTAGAGAGAGAAAGTGTAAATCAAGGAGATCTCTAGAGAGAGAAAGTGAATATGAACCAAATTCTAGTAAGAGAAAGTGATACAAACAAGTATTCTAGAGAGAGAAAGTCGAATTATGGATCAAATCAAGGAAAAATTCGACTTCAAGAACACAAAAACACTCTAATCACGAAGATCCATAAGAACATGAAGAATCACCGAATCAAGATCGCCATCAAGGATCAATTCTTGATGAAAATCAAGAACACCCGCTCTGATACCAATTGTAGTAATGTTGATTATGATGGCATGTGCGGAATTAGAAAGATCTAGTGATTCATCATACAAATTCAAGAACACAAGGAGTAAATAATTCTTTGTAAACTCTTATTAGATCTAGAAAGATTATACAAATGGTTTTGTATACAAATTCTCTTTCTAGTCTAACACTCCAAAATGGACTCTTACATCCTTACATAATGGGAGTCGCTCACTTCTATTTATAGGAAAGACTCAACCCATTTACACATACAAAGAGAAAAGCCTAAACAATACATCCAAGCATGACTTTGTACCCTAACACTAAGAATGGAGAATCCCCAAATAAACAAAGTGTGGATTAAGATACCCGTAATCACTGACCCTACATCCGATTCCTACATCCGATTCCGGTAGATGTTAATATATAAAAAAAATACAAAACATATATTTATAGTAAAAATTTACAAAACCTAAAATTTGATCCAAGTAACTTAACTCATTAGTAATTATTTGGTTGAAGTTATAATTTTCCTTCCTTGTTTATCTAATTTAACATCGTGTATATTTTTTCTCCTTAGTTTATCTGTTGTTACTTCAAATATCACTATGGTAATTTTTTTCTACTTGATTTTCCTTGCATCTATTTAATTTGATAGAAAATTTGTTTTGCAGTTTTTATGCAATCTATAAATATTTTTATGTTTTGTAAAATCATTAAACTTATGTTGGTAAAATTTAAATTTAGAGTTTGTTTTTTACGTAAAATTTTCATATTAAAATAGAAAAAAAAAACATCAATTCCCCGCTAAAGATCCACGGCCCCATTGTGTGTGGGGATGAGAATACATTTTATATTCCATGATGTGGATCAAGATGGGGATTGTAATGATAATTCGGAGATGAGGATGAGAATTGAGGTCCTCGACATTTCTTGGTTCTGATTCCATCTCTAATGGAGGAGGGAGTCGTTGCCATTGAACCCACCGAACCCACTGCCACATCAGCTTTCTCTTTGATTTTTTTTTCATCTTTCCGAACCCACAACACACGGAAATCCTATTTTTCTCAACCCACTTAATTAAAAAAAAATATACAAAATAATCAAGGTAAATTCTTAATTAGCAATAGAGTTACCGTCGGTACCACTCCGTCTTCGGCGGGTTGTTTAATTGGTTTCACGAACTCACTTCATCCTCTCTCTCTACTTTCTCTCTCTTATTTTCTCTTGTACCATATGTTTTAAGACTTGTACTTTAGTTGTTTAATATTTTTTTTTCAATTGAGTGGGTTGAAAAAGATAGGATTTCCGTGTGTTGTGAATTCCGAAAGATGAAGACAAAATCAAAAAGAAAAGCTGATGTAGTGGTGGGTTCAATGGAAACGACTCCCTCCTCCCTCCCTAAGAGAGACTCGTTGAGATACCTAGTTCTCTTGCCGCCTTTATAATCTCATGCACCAGAGCGCAAGGGGCAAAAGCATGTCATCTAGGATATATACCAAGCCTCCTTTCAGTTAAGCTTAATTCAAAGCTAGATTAACAGTTATCCATTAATTTATCAGCTAAAAAGACTATCTTTTTAGCTAATATGTCAAATTGATGAATATTTTTTAAATTGCAAATTTTTTTACATTGCTTTTGTAATAATGAAATATCTCTATCCCCGTCCATATAAGACGTCTCCTTTTAAGAGGGGTTAACTTTCATAAACAAAATACTATGTTTTAAATATACTTGGAAAAACAAGTAGTTGATATCATACATGATTATTTTACTAAAATGAATTCTTTAACTTTTGAAACAGCTTCTTATGCATTATATTTTTAAATGAACACTTCCAGTTTTATTAATTTTGTAGTTTTATTTTGTTACAATTAACCTTAAGCTTTCAGAAAGTTAGTATCCCAGATAATAATTTTAAATATTCAAAAAGAAATTACACACACTGCAAATTTTTGTAATGGTTTGAGTTATTTGATAATTCTCAAAAATTCCGAGAGTTTGAATAACGGGAAATAGATATTTGGCAGGTGTTATCGTAACAATACGCTTCAAAAAATAATAAGGTGCTTAATTAAAACTTTTATTTAAGTTGCAAATCTTTATCCAAAGTAGCGGTTATTCTATATTCGATCCAACACCATCTCTTCTATCTTTCATGAACCCCATGCAAATAACAGAAAAATAATATTTATATATTTGACTGAATTTTGGAACTTAAAGCCTTGTTAATATTACCTTAATATACTGAAAATTACAAGGCAAGGATAATTACTTATATTAAAGATCCTAAAACATACCACCGCCTTACTTCAATCATGACTAAACCCCCCACCATTACAAAAAAAAAAAAAAAAAAAAAAGATTGCCAACCTAGACAATACATGGATCGCAAACATGCCTGAACATAGCTTAATATACTGAAACTTAAAGAAAAACAAGGAAAATTACTTAGCAGTAGACTTGATTTTGCTTAGTGCAACATAGCTTCGGTGACGACGTACCAACCGTTCAACATTGGCTGAACTTACCTTGGGCTGTGCAACAACCTGTTCAGATGAGGAAGCCCTGAGTTCATCAGACCTCACAGTTTCAGCCACCAATGCTAAAACAGGAAAATTCTCTCGTTCCAAATACATATCGTCTAACCCTCTGCAGATGTAGCGAAAGAACTGAGGGTACTCAGAATTGTCAATCTTCTTCTTGATGCAATAGAATGCTGTAACTTCGTGTTGTATAAACATGTCTTGCAAAACAGGCGACTTGGTTTCATGAAGCATCTCTTTGATAGTGAAGAATACGGTCATCTCAGACCAAGCCAGAATTTCACACATATAACTGGCAACAATAGACAGATTACCCTTTTCTTTACATGCTGACATCAGATATATACCTTATGATTTTGGCCTTCAGTCCTTCGAAGCAATAAAACACTCCTACCACAGCACAAGCCTGCTTATGAGTTAGTGGGAATTTGAGCCGAGCTAACACTTCATGAGGCATGCCCAGCTTTCCTCCTAACACATTGATACTATTTGTCACGAATCGGTTATAATTGACCTCTTTCACCATGTGAATATTCTTAAACAGAATATGCAGGCCAGTTCCGAAAAGCACAAGCTTCTTATCTGGCCCGTATTTCTCCTGCTCGTTCAGTGCTATTCGGCTCGCTTTTGCTTGACTTGGGATATGAATTCGGTGGGGACGTATTTTGTTGCCTTTCATGGACCTTAAAAACTCATCTTCCAGTTCAAGGGCGAAAGCTGATATGGTACTAGCGTACATGCAGGCAATCTCCTCTTCGTTATCAAGATTGGCTGCGTACTTCCATCCAAGGGAATAGACAACATCCCTGGTATCGGATGCCGAATTATCAGGTACAAAGTAGTCAGGATCAAACCTCTCCCCCATTATTGGTGATGGTTGGTAGTTGAGCTCTCCCCATTCCTTCGGTATGATCCCATTTCGCCCTTGATCGAAGGTAGGCCGTTTTTCCATTAATATGCAAGTTATCACGTAAAAATGTTTGACAGGGAGAGAATTTTAGAGAGCAGAAACCTCGCTGGCTTGATTTATTTGCAAGACAATATGAAGCTATTTATATAAAGCTTCCAACACATACAGGTCGACATGGATGCCTGACTGCTGAGAAAAAGCTAACAGGAAGAAAGATCGAGAGAAAAAGGTGATTGGACTTTGTCTTTGGAGGGTGCGCGACTGCTGGGTTTTCGAGGCTCTAGAGTCTAGAGTAACTGCGCCATTAATTAGTACCGCAACCGGCTGCTCCCATTCTGAACTTGTTTTTGGAGCTCGGATTTTATTTCTTTTTTAAAACTCTTAATTATTTAAAGACAAAATTACATAAATAGTCCCTGTGGTATGGGGAAATAAACGCTTCTAGTCTAACTTTAGAAAAAAAAGACAAACTTAGTCTTTTTGTTTTGACAATATTGTGTAAATGGTCATTCCGACACACCGCGTCAAAAAATGTTGTTAAATTTTTGTAGATATTTTTACATTTCTTTTTCACATTTTTGTATTTTATTATTTGTTTACTATGCTATAAGGACCATTTATGTAAAAGATTTAAAAAAAAAAAAACTCTAAAACTGCTAGCCCATATGAAGATGACATGTCGAACCCTCTTGGCATCTCAAATCGATGCCTACACCACAAAGCACCATCTCTTATCACTCTCTAATTTGTTCCCTTTCCCTTTGCTTATATACTCAAATCTTCGTTCATCAATGTCTCTCTTTTCAACCATATCTTTTACCTTCGGTGAGTACCTATCTACCTTCGCCTTTTTATGACCACTCTATTGACGCGTCCATCCAACCCCTTCATTCCTCTTACACCCTTTATTTTTGCTCAACACGTGAAATTAGTACTAGAAAGTAGAATCTAGACACCTGCTACTACATTACCGACAAAAATGATGAAGTATATGGTAGCAACGAAAATTGAGAGAAACAAAGATGATGCTACTACATTACCAACAACGACGGTGGAAAGTACAAAGATATGATGGTGAAGGGAAACAAATATACATGGGAGTGGATTTATG
This sequence comes from Lactuca sativa, assembly GCF_002870075.4. Lineage (NCBI taxonomy): Eukaryota > Viridiplantae > Streptophyta > Magnoliopsida > Asterales > Asteraceae > Lactuca > Lactuca sativa. The sequence goes on from NC_056624.2 coordinate 201,365,461, forward strand.
ATTATTAATTCTCTAATTTCTCAATGTTTGATCTATAATTGTTAATATAGGATCTATGGTTATTCATCTTTTATATTTTTGTAATAAGCTTTTCATGAATCTAAAAACCACAATCGATTACTAGTTGTGTAACACCCAATTTTGAAAGTAATTGGTTGTGTTTTTAGAGGCCAAGGGTATAGGCGATTCGGTCTTTTATGGGTCTCGGGTCTTATTTGGAAGGTTTTAGGCTTAGGGGTGTGGCTAGGAGTGTAGAGCTTCCCGCCACCTTTTCGTGGATATAAAGTTCGTCGGAAACGGGCTTAGAATGAATAAGTTATAGCACTTTGAAGTTATGGGCAATATTGGTCCCTAATGGAGAAAAGTGGCAAGAATATACCATGCATGCAAGGTGGCCAACACGGAAGTACGCCCAGCATAAGCTAGGGGTACGCCCAATGTAGAGGAGTAAGTGGACGCAGGTGTGGGAGGAGTACGCCTAACGTACGAGAAGTACGCCCAACGTAGGCTCGGAGTTCCTAAACCCTAATTTTTGGGGCTAAGCACCATATAAAGAACATAATGCCCTAGATATCAGTGTCCCTCTCATTCTTAGACAGCCTATAATGCCCCATTCCTGGTACGCATCAGTTCAATTAATATTCATTTTTGTAAAAGCTACTTGACGAGTTGGTAGCCCTAAATTGTCGAGTAGATGCCAGATGGGACGCGAGATTTAAATGGTCTACTCGGCGAGTCGAAGCATGGACTCGACGAGTAGGTCCGTCAGTAGGAAACCCTATTTTGGGGGTTTTGCACCCTATTTATGTTGGGTTTTGAGCAATCTAACACTCCTATGGTGTACATGCAACCCTAAATACCTTGGATCTATGTGTTTCTCTATTATACATTCAAATATCAATTTCCAAGGTATTTATTCTAACTAGCATATTATGAAGCATAAGTAATATAGAAACTAGTAGAAATACATACCTCTTTGTTGGTGCTTGATTCCAAGTAGCTTGAGAGCCTAGTGCCCCAAGTGTGACACCTCAAATGGTTCACACAACATCAAATGCACTTGGAATAACTTAGAGAGAAATCATCACTTCATGGAATCGGCTTGCTCTCCACACATAGACTTAGTGGCCGATTTTGACAAGAATGATATGTTTATATAGTGTGACACAATTAGGGTAAACCCTAATTGTCATGACTTTCCATTTCCTTGGATCCATGGGCTCAAATACCCCATGGAGCATCCATTGAGCATCCTATGGGTTTTAACCCAACTTGATAATCCATGGAGCTACAGTCCACTATATAAGTATGGATGATTTACACAATCAACCCATGTATTTAATTAGTCTTCTTTTGATCACTTAATTAATTCTAGATTAATTCTTGATCAATACTAATTAAATAATCTTATTAATATATTAGAACTTATAATATATTAATAAACCTTAAGTGTTATTTCTCTCATTTTAGTTTATCCAAATGCATGATGCCATGCAACCCAAATGGACCATGCTGGGTGGGGTCAAGTATATACCAATTATAGTTATGGACTTATACACTAATCCAACAATTTAAGCCACTTAACTCCTTTTGGGCCTCCCTTACCAGCCTCCATGTCCTCCAAAAACCCTAATTCGTTGTGAGGTTCATCCTCGAGTGATTGTTGAGATTTTAAGTGTGTTTTGTGATCTAAAAGATAGTTGGAAGAGATTGGATCCATCAAGTTTGTGGAAAGATCAAGATCCAGGATTTCATCCATCTCTGGCAACCTTCTGAGGTAAAAAGCTCTTAGCTTCATAACCCATACCCTAGATTTCTTTTAGTGTTGATTTATGGGTCTTTTTGGCCCCTTTGAGAAGAATGAGTTACTCTCCATGGATTGTATGCCAAGAAATCCCTTTTTCTAGTGATATTTAGCCGCTAGAACCATATAGGAGGTGTTGAACCCGTTTTTGTCCAAGCAATGGTCATGTTCATGGAAGTAGGTTGTTATAACTTGAGTTTGGGTCCATTTGAGGCGTGCGCAGCCGTCAAGTATCCAACTTTATACAAATGGACCATGGAAACAATATGGATATGTTTTTTGGAGCCTTAGAAGTGTGAAACCAACTGTTTAGGGTAGATCTGCAAGGGACTCGATGAGTTCATAAGGGAACTCGGTGAGTCCGATCGAGGATCTCCGATGATGTTCATGAAATTCGGCGAGTTGCCAAGGAACTCGACGAGTGGATCATCTTGTCCCTTTTTCTGATTATGCTAGGACTCGGCGAGTATGAGGACGACTCGACGAGTTAGTTCGTCCAGTCGCGATGATGGGTAGCCTGGGAACTCGACGAGTCATAGGGTGACTTGGCGAGCCGAATCGCGATGTTAGGGTCTATGAGTTCTAGAACTCAACGTGTCAATAGGTTGACTCGGCGGGTTAGGGCAACCTGAAAGGTTGAATTTGACCAGGATGTTGACTTTGACAAAGGGTAAAATGGTCATTTTACCCTAAGAAGAATTACCATATTTTGATTAAGCGTTGTTATGGAATCGATAGCCGGAGAGTCGCCGGAGCAGTAGATAGGGCTTCCTCACTTGAGTTTTCAGCAGTTAGTCATACGAGATGAGTTCCCTTTGTGACATCCCCAAAATCTCGGCCAGAAAAGACCGATTTTCATTTATGCTTTTAAAATATTTTCAGAGTAAATCCTTTTGATTTGAAAGAGTTGCGGAATTTGTTCCCAAAAACAAAACATGATAAAACAATGTTTACCAAAGCATTTCATAAAAGAAATGTATTTTTCATTATATAATCAAAACTCGGGGTGTCATGTTCCGATACAGACCAATAAGCATAAACGATAACATTACAAGTCATTCAACAAATATATACATATACAGACTTGTAAACAAAACAACTGATGATTCATCCATCTCATGCCCTCGCGCCACTTCCTGTAATACAAAGAAACTGAGTGGGTCAGGCTTGGGAGCCTGGTGAGCATATAGGGTTTTCAACCCACAATAATCATATTTAATTTTCACCAACCAACAATAACCCAATTACCCATTCCCGTTATTCTCACTTTATGTCCCTAAAACAACTAACACAAGGGACCTAGTCTAAGAATATATCATCAGGGCGACAACACATGCCTCTGGGGTACCTCAGCAATATAAGTCAAATAAGGCAACCATGAGGGGGATGGAGTACAGCAAATGAACACCCAAGTTCATTAACACCTACAGGTGGAGAACCTGCTAATGTTTCCACAAGACTGTCTAGAATAGCCAGTGGTCGTCATCTAAACTCCGCTAGATGACTAAATCAAACAACAACGAGGCCTCTTATCTGTTTATTACACACCAACTATCTACCCACGTTCTACCCAACATATTAGTACATAAAATATACATTTTGTATACATAGTTTAAAAACCTGTATAGCATGCTTTAATCAACACATATTTCACATAACAGATGAGGCACACACACACACAACACATATCTCATAGAGAATAAATCATATCTATGAGTTAGAAGAAAGTGAATACACATTCACACACATAACCACAAAATTATACACATAATACGTATTCCGTATAAAATACTTCATAATTATGCGTTAGAAGAAAGTAACCACACACTCACTTGATCAGAAGATGATCGGACAACACTACGACTTGCAAAAGTAGTAATCCTCAGCAGATCTGGAAGATCTCTTCAAAAATCAAACTTCTCGTGGACAGAGCTTCGGCTCGGGAACCGCACTTCTCGGGATCTTCGGGATCTCGGGACTTGCCTCGGGGCTTGAGAACAATATCGGGGCTTCGGGATATTTCTGGCACGCAAAACGATGCAAAACGGGAGAGAGAAGAGAGGAAATTGGCAAAAGACTCGGCTGCCTTCGGTTCCTATTTATAGGAGGCTGGAGCCTCGGAGTACGCGGGGCGTACTGCTTTCGAAATCGTCACTGCATGCGTCATCCGAAATGTCGACGTTCTTCGGAGTACGCGGGGCGTACGTCGCATCGGACCGGTGACTCGTCTTCGGATAATGCCTCTGAATTTTCAATTAAATTTAAATACAAAATAATTAATAAACTTCGGAAATTCATATCTTCTTCATACGAACTCCGTTTTCGACGTTTTTTATATCCACGCGAAGGTGAGACTACGCTCTACAACTTTCGTTTAGACTCCATCGGCTAATTTCGACTTTATTTTTATTATTTATTTTTAATAGGCCGCGACAGAAAAACTTCGTTATAAATTCATAACTTCTTCGTTTGACGTCCGTTCTCGCCTAACTTTTTATCGCTTTGATACCAACAACGAGACCTTCGATTCTCGTTTAGATTGCTTCGGCTAAAAACCGCTCGATCTCAAATCGAGTATTTCGGGCTGCACACCGCTAAGCCGAAACTTCGATAAATCATAACTTCTCCATACGAGGTCAGATTTGGGCATTCTATATATATTCGGAAATCTCGTTTCAACTACTACAACATTATTCAAAGATATTAAGTTTATTTTACACTTAAATTTTGACGCTTATTTTTATTCTTAATTAATCAAACCACATAATTAAGCAATTAAGCACAAAACACACAATACTTAATTAATACAATCTTATTATTTCAAAACGGGTTACAGAGGTTAACCTAGACTATTACATTGCTAAAAATGGCAAGCCCGAAAACACAGGCGTTACACCCTTTCAGTAGGAACGGGTCTAAGGCACCAAGGCCGACCTGTATATGTGATATGTTAGTAGTCAAGTGTGGGCGGGGCCCGAACCTCATAGTATTATTTGAGATAGTTATGTGATTGCTTGATAGATATACTTGTTTTCTATGTGATACTTGTATGCTTGTTAGTAGCGGAGTGTGGGCGGGGCCCGAATCTCCTATACAACAAAGGGTGGACGGGGCTCGAATATCCTAGACAATGGAGTGTGGGCAGGGCCCAAATCTCCTAGACAACGAAGTGTGGGCGGGGCCCAAATCTCCTAGACAACGGAGTGTGGGCGGGGCACGAATCTCCTAGATAACGGAGTGTGGATTGATGTATATATGTATACAAGAAAATAAAAAGACATGAACAATTCTAGAAACTGGGTTCACTGGTGTTCTCGAACCAATTACTAAACCGGTTCAACTTAAAAACTATTTTTTACAACTTTGATGATATGTTTTAATTCGACGGATCATTTCTAAAATAAAGATGATGTAGAAGAACATTTATGTCTTTATAATAAAAGAATTATGAAATGGGATATAAAATTTCTCAAGTAACCAATTTTTCGAACACAAAGTTTAATAGAATCTAAAGAATTATAATTTATTTGATTTTGTAAACCAACAATACTGTTAATTGCAGGATATAAAATTTATTCAAGCTCGGGTGTTAACCAAACGTTTGTATACTCGAAATTTCTTAAAGAGAAAATACAATTTTAGACAAATCTAATAAATTGTACCCGATTCATCTAAAAATTAACAAAAAGACTCCATTAACCATAATTTTCACAACCTTTTTCTACAACATAGGCCAAAATTGCTACCAAATAGGCTTTCTTAAACACCATATTCTTAATTAATTATATGATGTTATCTCATGTCTTCCTAAAAAAAATCATATTTTCCTACAAATATATGACCTTAGCTCAGTTATCATAAAAATAAAAAATATGGTGTTTTCTCATGTCTTCACGAGTAAACACATACTTTCCTACGCAAATATGGTATTTTTCATGTTTTATTAAATAAAAACACTATATTTTCCTACAAACATATGGTATTTTCCTACAAACATAAGTGCTCTTTCAATTATTTGTTTTATTTGGGTTTTTATTTTATTCATATTAAACACAATATATGAACTTGGAATAAATTCAAATATGAACTTTGAACCTAAATTTTGTGTTTGTGATTATTCTTCTCATTTAAGTTTTTGAGAATGGATTTGTAGAAACTTGGAATCAATAATATATTTAAATAAGGACTTTAAATCTATATTTGTGTTTGTGATTAAGTTTCTCATTTAAGTGTTTAGAATGGATTCAGAGAATTTTAAGTTTAATTTTTGAATTAAATTTAAAATATGAAAATTAAGGTTTATATACAGAAAATTTTGAATTTTCTCATTTTCATCAAATCCTGTGAAAATATAAAAAAACCTACAAAATTGCCAAAAACGGCATCATTTAATGTTTTCGTAGAGACTTTGTTAATTTTACAGGGATTTCTACAAAAAAGATGGGTATTTGGGGTTTTTGCAAAATTATTGTTTGAGCTTTGAATTTATCTTTTTATTATTTTTTCTTAAAATCTTGAGATTAAGTAAAAAAAAAATATTTTTGAAACACGCACGATATTTCTTACAGGAAGGAGGGGTGAATATTGCCCAAAATATCCTTTGGAAAATAACCTGATTTTTAATCCAAAAGAAAAAGAAAAAGTAAAAATGAGTCGAAATAATATCACCACAAAACCCAAAACCCTACTCCTGTAAACCTCCCAAACGCTTCGTCCGTTTGCAATTCTCTCCTCTTAACACTCGCACACAGGGAGAGTGACTGTATAATCACCATGAAAATCAAGAAGTCATTAACGAATTAGCCTTCTTCTTTCTGTTCTTATTTCTAATTTTGTGAGATGTCGAACAAGCAATCTCGTGGTAAGCAGCAAATTCCTCGGAAGAAATGTAATGAAAAGAATATTAAGGTTGCCGCCAATTCGAATGTTCGTAAGAAGAGAAAGCAGCCGCAACAGCTGAATTCGAAATCTGGTTTACGCTTGGTGGACGATTTGTTACCTCCTGATTATATTTTGAGGAAAGTGTTCAGGAAAGATGGGCCTCCCCTCGGCGTGGAGTTTGATAATCTTCCTTCTCATGCTTTTCGATTCTGTAATGTCAAAGGTGATTACAATCATTTTCTCAATCTCTTATTTGGTATAGTTGTAGTAATTATAGGCGGAGGAATGTTAATTTCAGCGATTGATTTAATGTTTCGCGGATTCAATTCGAGCGGAAATGTCTGAAGGCTTTAATAATTTCAGAGATACCGTTAGCAATCAGTTTCAGCAACTTGTATCGTGTGTTTCAATTCATTTGCACTTGACAATTTTGATATTGTGGCTTCCTAAAAGTGTTATCAATCTTTCCGCTATACAGATAAAGTTAGCCTTTTGACTTCCTAGTATGTTGATCAGTCTTGCTTTGTTGAGTGATACAACCGTATGCAACATTTTCTGAACTGAGGTTATGATATAATCATGAATTCCACCTTCCATTTCCCGCCTCCCCCTTGATGCTCTTCTATAGGCTTCTTATCTTAAGTGTTTTCTCCTGTTTATTGTTGTTTTTGTGTTTTGGTTTGCTGATACTGAGAATGAATGTAGGTAGTAGTTTGAAGCACCTTTATAATGGAAATCCTAGTTAATTGTGAAATATTTTATTTGTTCTTACCAGATTCAGGGATGTCACATCGTGCTTGCCAAGAAAAACAAAGAGCATTTAAAAGGCAAAAGGTACATAGAGTATATCTCTTTTTGTTCAGTTGGTATCATGCTGTCAAATCATCTGTTTTATTCTAGTTTTGATCTAAAGATGTCATTTTTTTTTATTATCATAGACTTTGAAGCCTACCAATGTTGAGGACCAAACTACCCCTCTTGATAGTGCTCCAGTTAAACATGGTATGGGAAAAGGTTTGATGACGGTATGGCGACTTACAAACCAGGAGACTAATCCAGTGAAGAAACATGGTGTTGGAAAAGGCTTGATGACAATTCAGAGGTTAATAAATCCTGGTTCTGGAAACCTTCCAACATGTGTTGACAATGGTCATGGAGCTTGTTCTCAGTTTCCACCTTTTACATCACAAAAACCACCTATTCAATTGAAAAAGAAGTCAAGAAAACAACAACCTGTCACGGTTTGTGTTCTTTTCTAGATATTGTTCTTGTTTCTTCCAGCATGACAACTGACAGTGATTCATTTGCAGAGGAGGCTAGCGAACAAGTTACAAGAGAAGAAGTCTTCAACCAGAAGTAGAAAGGTAATTTAATATACGTTGATGTAAGTATCTACTATATTGCTTGCCAATTATCATTGACTTGTGTTAAAAACTGAAGGTGAGATGTGAACAAGTTAGTAAGGAAAAGCAACAAGGGAGAGAAATATGTGAAATTGCTCTGAATGAAGGGAGAAATGAAGAAGACCCAAGTCAATATGCTATGCTAGAAGATGATGAGGAGCTGGAACTAAGAGAACTACAAGCAACATCAAATCCATTAACATGTTGTGCTCATTGTTCAGCAAATAGGTTGCATGGTTGTTCCCTTTGCAAAGGTCTGGTTCATTTAGCTGCTTTCTTATTACTCATTTCATTTCTTTTTCTTGATTAAACCTTTCAAAGTGAAATAATTGCTCTTAATTTGGTGTAGATTTACTGGCAAAGTTCCCTCCAAACTCTATAAGAATGAAGCAACCATTACATGTCCAACCATGGGATTCTTCTCCACTACTTGTCAAAAAACTTTTCAAGGTACATTTCAGGTCCTTAAACAAACATTAGATTTTATATCCAATTTCAATGAAAAATAGGGTTAAGTTTATTCTTACTAACCTGACTCTTGTTAGCAGATATTTCACTTTATAAGCACTTATGCTGTAATAATCGGTATCCAGTCCTTCACGCTTGATGAGCTGGCGCAAGCATTTGTAGACAAGGTTAGTGCTTATTGTGTTGGAAAGTTGTCATAAGGTTGTTACTCACTATATCAACTCAATGAACTTTTTAATAGTAAGGATTTATATTTTGTTCTTTGTGCTTATTTTTTCAGGATTCCTTGTTACTTGGGAAACTTAATGTAGCCCTTCTGAAACTGCTTCTCACTGGTGTTGAAAAGGAACTAGAAAGTGGATATCTATCTCATATCATCAAAAACTGGAAGTATCGTGGATTGCTTCAGTCAGTAAGTATCATAGAGGGCGATATAGTAATTTTCAAAAAGAACCTTTGGCATTAATAATTCTTATTAACATAATAGCATGTCTCTTGGCAGGTTGAACATCAAGAATCTGTTCTGAAACTATGGAAAAGATCCTTAAATTCGCTGACATGGATAGAGATACTACGCCAGGTGTTAGTTTCAGCTGGCTTTGGTTCAAAACGTGACATGTCATCCAAGGAACCTCTCAATAAGGTAATAAAAAAAATTCAGAATATTAGCTGGTTTTTGCTAAAAACGTGACACACCATCTCTCACATGCAAATAATATTTGATTTGATTAACAGGAAGCTGCTCTGATGGCTAGTTATGGCTTAAGCCCAGGTACTCTGAAGGGTGAAATATTCACAATATTATCATCAAAAGGAAATAATGGGATGAAAATTTCCGAATTGGCTACATTTCCATCAGTAAGTAATTAGTAACTTACCACATCTTTTCTTGTCAGTTTCACTGAATATTTAATCTAATAACTTCATTTTTAATCATGAAGATCATCGGATTGAAGCTTGCAACCACGAGTGATGACATTGAGCAATTGATAAGCTCAATGTTGTCAAGTGACATCACCTTATTTGAGAAAATCTCTTCTTCTGCTTATCGTGTTCGTAGCAACTCCATTGTTAAGGATACTGAAGATGACCAATCTGACCTTGAAGACTGTGGTAGTGTTGATGATAATCCGAATGATTCAGGGGCATTAATGTCAAGTGAAAATGGACAAAAGAACATTAAAAGCAAAGACAACATTTTAACTGTAACTTCTGAAATCGATGAGAGTCATCCTGGAGAAATGTGGTTGTCTGGACTGATGGAAGGTGAATATTCAGATTTAAATATTGAAGAGAAATTGAATGCTCTTTTGGCTCTGATTGATCTATTAAAAGCAGGTTCCAGTATAAGAATAGAGGTAAGTTAACTAATATAATTTCTTTCATAGTATTTTGCAAATTTACTGCATCATAATTCATATAATCTTTCAGGAACCTGTGTCATCATCATCATCATCATCATTATCGGGTGTTCAGTGTGTTCCTCCCAATGGTTATCATATTGGTTCTGGAGCAAAAATAAAGAGATCAACATCAAAGCAACTTGAGAACGAGTTCAATCAGCTGATTCATAGTGAGAAAGATGAAATGCAAGATATGCAACCTGTTGATTCATCAGCAATTATCTCATTAATCCAAAATGCAACAGAAATAGAAGTTATAAATGATTTACATCCTATGCAATCGATATTTTTGGGATCTGATAGAAGGTATAATCGATACTGGCTTTTCGTGGGCCCGTGTACCACATGTGATCCAGGCCACAAAAGGATTTACTTTGAATCATCTGAAGATGGTCATTGGGAGGTTATCGAAACAGAAGAGGTACCTTTTTTTATTTTTATTTTTTTATTTTTTTCTTAATCGAAGAAAACTAAATATAAAAATTGTCAATTGTCACAGGCATTAGCCAACTTGTTATCATGTTTGGATCAAAGGGGAAGACGAGAAGGTCATCTTCTTTCATCTTTGGAGAAACGGGCAGCTCTTCTTTATGAATCCATGTCAAGTGATGCAAGAGTCGGGCACGGGCAGCCTGCCCTTTCGTCTGAATCTGAAAGGAGTATTTCCCGAGACGACAGCTCATCTGCTGTGTCTGACGTGGACAACCTACTGGGCGTCCTAAATATAGATAATAATAATCTTGTTTCCACTAGCACTGTTGGAAACAGGGAACAAGCTAAACAGAAATGGTGTCGCCTTCAACAGTTTGATGTTTGGTTATGGGATTCGTTTCATTCTGTTCTTAATGCTGTGAAACATGGAAAAAAATCGTTTCTTGATTCGCTTGCGAGGTGTGAAAGGTGTCATGATTTGTTTTGGAGAGATGAGAAACATTGTAGGATTTGTCATACGACGTTTGAGGTTGATTTTGATTTGGAAGAAAGATACGCGATTCATGCTGCCACGTGTCGGGATGAGTCAGCACCCGATATGTTTCCGAAACATAAAGTGTTGTCATCACAGTTACAGTCACTCAAGGCTGCAGCATACACACTTGAGGTGAGTCATAGACCCATATCTGTTTGTTTGATTTCTTGTATTTTTTTCATTTATATAATCTATATATGTAAATGTAGTCATGTATGCCTGAGGGTGCAATGGTGGGTGCTTGGACGAAATGTGCTCATAATCTATGGGTGAAGCGGTTAAGACGAACTTCAACTCTGGTGGAGTTGCTACAGGTATTTTTATTTTAAAAAAAAAAACTTAGTGGACTTATATTACATATATTATGTATATATATAACTTATAACTGTTATATATAATCTTATGTAGGTTCTTGGTGATTTTGTTGGTGCGATCAATAAGGGGTGGTTGTATGGAAGTGATGGGGATAATGTTATTACAAGTTTTGGATGTATGCCACAAACATCATCTGCGGTTGCATTGTGGCTGGTGAAATTGGATTTGTTAATTGCTCCTCATTTACAAAATGTTGAAGCTGAAAAGACTACTACAAGAAATAGATCAAAAGGTATGTCTTAGTCTTACCAACCACCAACAAATAATCATGATAATAATAATAATAATTATGATTTGTACATTTTCAGGTAAAGACATAGACACTCTAGTGAAGTAGATATTCTATTCTATGTGATGAGTAAGAATGTATGTATACGAAATGCAAAAATCACCATTAGATTTGAACATGAAAAAACGATAATTATAATGGTGTAAGGACTGGTAGATGCATGAGTTGGGTTCCATTTTTGGTGATTACTTGGGAGGGAGTTAGTGGAGATGATAGAAAGAAATATGTTTGTACAGGGAGAAGGGAAATAGACGGTGGTTAAATCTTGAACTACTTTTACAGCTTTAGGTACCTTATAATAATACTACTGGTGCTCCTGAAGTCTTTCTTTGACTTTTTACCAGAGAAAATGTATTTACATTTTACATTTCTTCATTCCTTATAGAGATGTATGCTGTAGTTTCTTGAGAACACCTACTTTTTGTTCTATTAACAAAATTTGCAACTGGCCCAATAAGCATCTCTTGTTGGTGTTTTTCTTTACATTTCTTATATATAAATAAATTGTTTTTATTAGGACATCAAAATGAACATGTGTTTTGTGCTGTTAGATTGGTTCCCTTCAGCCAAAAATCTAATAATTGATGTAAATAGATTATTTACTTTTAAACCTTTGACCACCTTTATTGAAGTGGATTGGTGTTTTACTGAAGACAAAAGTTATACAAGTACAGTTTTCTACTTTTGTTTATATTTCACCGTTGTGAAATGGCTTGATGAGGTGGCTTGTATTTCACAAGTGAAGATACCCCATAGACCAAACGACAATCTTGCTTCATTTTCAGATCTTCAACCACCTTTAAAAGTACAAAGAACAAATTAAAGAAAACCCAAGCTGAACAAGTAACGATCCATCATTCTTATCCAAATCAACCCCAAGATCATAGTAATTTAGGGTTTCTTGAAGATCACCATAGCATTCCCAAACGCTACAAAACCTATCAGTCTTCTACAAAACTAACAGTAATAGATTAAAATATAAGAAATGCAAATTTATACAAGGAAAAAACGATAGTACACAAGAACAAAAACTGTAATTTATTCTTGTACTTAAGAGAAGAGATGAGGCCTTTTGGTAGAAACCAAAAGACTGAATCAATCCCTACCAATACAAGAATGCATGTACTAATAAAAACTTCCCTCTAAAATTGATAATCATGATTAGCGTTTCTTTTTCCAGCCATTTCTGAAACTCAACTCAAATACATTAGAAGCCAAGCCATCTTCAAAAAATGCAAAAAGCTCTCTCCATCTCAATGTTTGCAGTGTCATTCAGAGTCTTGGTATTCGAAAGCTGGAATCTGGCGAAAACGAGCCAATGATCTCATATAAGACTTCTCTTTGCCGTTTGGATTGACTGTTCTCCTCTTCTTTTTTCTGAAACCCCCTCCTTCCCCACAAGCCAATTCATAAACCACTCCCATGTTATTCTTCTCTTTAATCCCACTCCCATCATTCATATACCTACACAAGCTTTTTAGTTTTTTCAACAAACACAACATTATATTGAGTTTCTTAAAAAAAAACCTTACTTTTCACGAATAATCTTAAAAGCCTCTTTTGTCGCATAAGGCAAGCCTGTCTTAGGATCACGATATCTGTCATGAAACACAAAATCATTGACTCATAATCAATGTTGGTTGACCTTATGAAAAAGAACAAATAGAAAAAGCTTACTTTGCAGGTAATCCTGTAACCACACAAACAGCTTTCTCTGGATCTTGAAAATATACATATAAAAACATATATCAATATTAGCATCATTAAAAATAATAAAAGCGGTCAGTTTAATGTTAATTTCATATGCACACAACTACTCACATGGAGGGGCTGATGTAGGAATCTGTGATTGAAATGACACCCCATTTGTAAATTCAAGGTATGTATAACCTGAAAAGGAATCAGGAATTTTATCATACTTTTTTTTTAAACTGGACAGTTTTTTTTTTTTTTTTTTTTTTTTTAAATCCAGAAAACTTGCCATCTTTAGAAAGATATCGTATCTGAGGGCCTGTGTAGTGAGCTTTATGAACAATTGCTCTTTTTTTTACTTCTTCCTCCCTTGCCAACACCCGTTCTAAGTTCCTCAAGTTCATAATTTCTGCAAAATTTTATTTACTCATAAAACTCACAAATCTATACTATTTGTTACTTATTATTCTGATTTATTTCAGCAAGCTTATGTGTTAAAAAACCTGTTTGAGCAGCTTCCAGAAGCATCTCTTCTTGGGTCATTCTCTTTTCCTCACCTTCCTTTTTCCTTTTTATTGGCTAAGAACTCGTAACATAATTACATAAATACAATATTCATCCTGAAAACACCAAATTTAAAGAACAAGAAGAATAATCATATGAACCTTCATTGTTGCTTGAAGTGCTGCACGTATTGCATCTCTTTCAGCTTGCCTAACAATAACTGAAGTTCTTGTTGACTTTCTGGTTGTTTTCTCAACTTCTGTATCATCAGGAACTTCATGCTCTTCTTGGGGCGTTGACTGGTCAACATTTGTTTCTTCCTCATTAGAACTATCAGGTTCTGAAACAACCTTCTTCTTCTTCTTTTTTGGCAATTGCTTTCCTGGAAATGCCAATCTCTTTTTTGGCCTCTTCCTGTATAAAAACTTACATTCAAACTTTTTTTTTTCCTTATTCCAGTTTATAATATTCACTAGAGAAATTTAACCTTTCATCTGGCTCATTTTCTGCTTCTTCCTCTGGCTCTGGTTCCTGTAGTCAAAGCAAGTAATTGGTCATAAAATCAACCTATATTCAAATACAAATTCAAATCATGGCGAACCATATTACACATACATCTTCATCAAAGTCACTGTCAAAAACATCAGCAACCTCCTTTTCTTCTACGTAGTTTGTATCATCTTCTTCCTAAAAAGAAAGCACCATGGTGTGAGACAATGAATAACAGATCATGTAAGTGGTACAACTCAAATCACACTTAGTTTATTACATCTTTCAAAGCTTCTTGGTTCCAGAACTCATCATCTTCTTCAATCTCCTCATCAACCAATTTGGTCATCCTACAATAACAGTCAAAATCCACAATCAACGAATTAAATCGTACTAAAGAGCATAATCTAGTGTTTTGTAGTACTCAAACGAAATGCGTTTTAACGAATACTTCAAGAGCGCAATCGATGCACATAATCGTATCCATGTCAAAGTTGCAGAATTTCGATGCTTACCGTCTTCCTCTCGTTGCCCGAGAAGCTCGATCAAGAAAAACGACATCCTCTTTATCAGACTCCATGAATTCAATCGATAAACCCTTATGTTCTAGAATAAAGATCGCTTTCTAGAAGACCCTGATACAATCTCAAAATACGCACTACCATACGACAACGGAAATTTTGTACAAACACGTTACAAATATAACCTGGGCCACACCAATATCTCTAGACTATAGTATCCAAGTTACCAAATTCGTTTAACTTGAATGCCAAATCGTCTCCTCTGCGCGAAATCCGAACCCTTAGAGTGAACCCTAGTAAAATTTGACTCGTTTATCCGTCAAAAAACTCAAATCCGGCGTTTGATCGAGGTGGGCAGGGAACGAAAAATAATGAGATTGACGGAGGGGGGGTGTGAAGAAGAACGCCGGAGAAATTTTATATATCGGCAGTGGTGATAGCCTGATAGATACAGTCATACAGGGGGGAAAATAGCCCCCTTTGGATTCTATACTTTAGAGTGATTACAAACACAGTCCCTAATATATTGCTGAAATGTAATATGACGACCCAACTTTCTACTTGTTTGCTTTTGGGTTAAGAATAAGCTATCAACTAACCATTTAGTACGTTTTTAATTAATTAAATAAATGCATGTCGTATGTGATTACATTTTTTGATAAAAAATTTATTATAACTAATTATGTTATTGATATTAATTATAAGTTGATTTATGAATTTAAAATTAATTTAAACGAAATTAATAAAATAAAAAATATTGAAATAACATCATTCAAAGACCTCTGCATCTTGTGGGTAAATAGCATCACCCTTCTCTTTTTGAGATACAAATCTGTTATCAACGATGGTGGCAAGCTCGATTTTTAACAAATTTCAAATGATGATGGTAAGACATTATAGTTGGTCACCACGCAACAATCAACATGGTATTTCTATTCCATATTTTTTTTCTCTACTTCTATGTATTTAATCAAATTTTCATCAATTTTCAATATGGTTTTTGTCAATATGTATTGAACATATAAGTATGATATGATTAGGAGTTGTGCAACCCTCAGTCAGAACGCAACATCTCCTTGTAATTTATGTATTGAACATATAAGTATGATATGTACCGAGGCGAGTAATGTGAACTCGGTCAAAAAACTCGGATTCGGTCAAAATCGGGCCTACTCGGCCTTACTCGGTCAAAATCGGTCAAAAGGTCAAAATTGTCATTAAAAGAGAAAAAATCAAGAGTTTCAAGATTAATATATATAACGCACTTAATGATTTATTATTTAACACACACATGTGATTATTACTAGATATATATCTTAAATTTTCAGTAATTATTCACATAGTGAGACAATTGTGTGTATTTCAGTTTTTATGTATTCATATGTATCTAATTTTGGTTATATATTTCAATCAAATTAAGATTTTAACTTATAATTTTGGCATATATAATTTTCCAAAAAATATAACTACACGAATTACCAAATCTGAGTACTCCCGAGTACTCGCTACTCCCCATTCGGCCGGGCAGGTACCGAGTAGCGAGTTCTACAACCTTGGATATGATTATGAGTTGTGCAAACCTCAGTCAGAACGTAACATCCCCTTATAATTTATGACATCAAACATGTCGAGTTCACTAGTGTGTGTGAATGTTTATATAGGAATTCAAGTACAAGTGAATGCAAGAAGGGAACATTCTCCTTGTAATTCTTGTTGATTGAGCATATTAGATTATTAGTATTATCTCTTTTTGATTCATTTGTGATGGATTTTTACGAGTTTGGTAGTTATTCTGAAACCATTGAGACAATATTGAGGTGCATAAAATACTCATGGAGATAGATCATGCTTTATAATTAAGTTGTTATTAATGTTTTTTTTATTAGAAACAACCAGTCATATAAAAATATAAAAACTCTATGAAAAAACCGGAGAAAATAATCAATTACAAAGGGTTTAAAGGGAATTCTAACCAATTAACCCAACTTAAACACACATTTTCCTATTTCTATTAGAATATCGAATAAAAGAGAACTCTTTAATCGAATAAAAATATCACATTTCTTCAATCGGTCTGTTCCAAACAACAAATCATTCTTAAATCTCCAAATGTACCATATCGGAATGCATACATTAGTGTTGATAATATCCTTCTTCGAATTGATGGCCAACTTATCAATTAAAAAAAACAATCATTGCACCGAACAAACCATATTTGCTGAATATCCATCCACTTGAACACCGCATTCCAAGTTGTAACTCTCGGAGATTGTATTATATGTATTTGAATTTGTATTGTAAAAGATTGTATTATATGTATTTAAATTTGTTTTTGTTATAAGGATAACATGATAATTTTTCTCATCAACAGTTATGTTTATCAACATTAATAAACAAGATTGAATCATTCAATACTCTTAATAGTTCAACATTGAATCATTCAAATTCTACCAAATATCGCATAATATCGCCTTAAAACAACATATGATCATCATTTTAGTAAGTCCATTGTAGCATGCATAACATAACGTTATATGGGTTGCGGTTTGGTCACCAATCTTGTTATTCCAATGTATTTAAGGTTTGAAGAAAATAATTATACTCAATAGGAAATCGCAGGTGGATAGAGGAAATCGTAGTTGGTCAGATGCCATCTGTAATTTTGTCTAGCAAAAAAATGAACATATTCAATTTGTGTGTGTGTGTGTGTGTGTATATATATATAACTAGATTCATGAAAAAACATAAATATTTTGCGAAAATACGAAAACAAATTTTATCTTAAAAAATCAAACACATATACGCATATACTTTAGAAATTAAATTTATTAGCAAGATAATAAGTTATGTTAATATAGATTTAAAGGTGATTTTAAAAAATGTTTTTTTTTTCACGTCTTTAACCATTTTAAATTCAAATTTTCATAATAAAAAAGTGAAAAAACATGTTTTGTTAATATGACACAATTTCTCATGTATCATCGATTATCATCATGTAGTTTAAAATTTGGATGAACTATTGTCTAAAATATAAGGTTGAGGTGACACAAACTCACATGTTTTCATTGTTTTTGCAAATTATTTGTATTTTTGCATGAGTCATCCCCTATATATATATAACACCTAAAAGGTTTAGAACACGAGAACATGTATATTTTTTTGTGATTCCATGTATTCATTTGTGGATAAATGATAAATTTTTACGCACAATCAACATGAATATGTTTTTTCTTTTCAATTGAAATTAAAGACGTAAAAATTTATCATTTCTCCACAAATGAATACATGAAATCACAAATGAATATACTTGTTCTCGCGTTCTCAACCTTTTTGGTGTTCTCATTTGATCCTACTCCTATATATATATATATATATATATATATATATATATATATATATATATATATATATATATATATATATATATATATATATATATATATATATATATATATATAGAGAGAGAGAGAGAGAGAGAGAGAGATTTGGCTATTGTTTGAAATGTAATTAATAAATTGGTTAGATTTATTTTTTTATAAAGGAAAATTATCAGAAAAATCCTAATATTTTCGAAAAAGTTTCATTTTTATCCCAAATTTTTATTTTGAATAGAAAAGTATCGATTATTTCATTTGGCTCAAATTAACAAAAAACTCAAATTTTTGTTCTTTTAACAGGAAATGACATATTATCGTGTAAAATCAAATAATCGGGACTTTTCTGTTCAAAAAATAAAATTTAAAACTAAAGTGAAACTTTTTCTATAATATCAAAGACTTTTCTATTATTTTATTTTATTTTTATTTTTACAAAATAATCAATTAGTGTCATTTTTGGAAGTTTTGGGACAATCCACTCAAAAGAAGTCAGATGTCATCTTCGAATCCTACGTCATGAAAGAAAACATAAAAATTAAAGATAACGCAAGTAAGGTCTTGTGGTATACATACCAAGAAGCCAATCGTTGTCTAGTTGGCAACAAGAGATTCTCATGCACACCACCCCGATGTTCTGTGGTCGGGCGTGATCGTGCTCGTCCGTGCTCCCGACGACGAAATCAAACGGACATTTCTATTGGTTCAATGTTGCAACGGCTAGTTTTGGATTCCAACGGATTTTTTTTTCTTTTTTACCTTTCAAACATATTAACCTTCTTTTATAAATACCACACTTTCTATTAAACATATTCACATAATTTCTTCTTTTTTCTCACAAAATCACACACTTCTTTTATATTATTCCAAAACCAATGGCTCCTAAAAGGATGAATTAGTCAGAAAATGAAGAAGAGAACTTAGCACGAGCATGGGTAGCGGCTTTAGAAGACCCAGTAACGCGTCCTAATTTTTGGATAAAGGTTAGAAACATTTTCCATGAATTAATGGGTTGCCAAAATCGTAGTGTTGATGAAATATGTTCGAAGTATCGCGATATAAAAGCTAAATGCGTTGAATTCAATGGTATTTATAACTTTGTTATAAACAACGTACACGAAGGCGACCTGTTTGCTTTGACCATGAACCAATATGAAGACACGAAACACACACCGTTTAAACACGTTGAAGCTTGGCGAATATTAAGAGAGTGCCCAAAATTTAGTGAGTAAAAATAAGGTTTAAAAGATAGTTTTAAGTTGTTTGTGGTTGTATTTTTAAGGTTTTTTATGTTTTTTTTTTAAATGTTGTTTGTTTTGAATTAATGTAATCTTGTTTTATTAAATAAAAAACTAGTTTAATAAATAAATATGTTTTATTGTGTTTTTTGAATTAAATTTAATTAAAAAAATGTGTTATTGTGTTTTAATGTATTTTTGAATTAAATTTAAATAAAAAAATAAGGTGAGGTGGTAAGTTAGTGGTAGAAGAATGTGGTGCTGATGTGGCACCCACCACATATGTGGTATGTGGTGGGTAACGGATGGTCTAACATAGATAATATTACCTTTGATTACTAAATAATTACCGCAAACTCTAGGTAGGCTTATCCTCTGGCCATGTCTTCCTTCTCATTGGTTTCGAGAGTAACAATACATAGACCTAATTTATTTAAAAATAAAAACTTATAACAACGATAAAGACCTTTTTTATCTAACTCGTCATGGGCCTTAAGGATATTTAATTCCTTAGGACCGGCCCTGACAATAATATAAATAGAATTGTTATGAAGATGATATCTGTGAATCAAGGCATATGAGCTTGCTCGACAAAAATAATTTGAAGCTCAATAAAAATAACTTTACGGTGATAGTTAGTAGTTGGTATGTATGATTCATATATGTCAAATTAACAAAGAAACCGGTAATCCCAGTCATGGATTGGCGAGATTAATATTAACAAACTCGAATAATCGATTACGTCTACAAAACCATTAAGCGTCTAGAATACAAAGTATTGACAATGTATTAACAACCAACGACTAAATTGCTCAAACCTAATCCCGACTTTTAGATTTTCAAAAGTAGATCTGATCCGTTGGATATGGATTGGATACCCAAAACAATTTGAAACCGGAATTTTATCTGAAAAATCATACCATTTCAATCCAATATCCCAAAATCATGACGATCTGAAATCTGATATGGCAAAATTTGCTTTTATTCAATCCAGATTTTATGCACCTATAATGACTTTGACGATAAATTATATGTTTAGCATTACTATCAAAATTATTATTTGAGAAAGTTAAAAGGGAATTTAAAATTTCAAACAAAATCGAGAACATGTTTCATTCATTCTTTTGTATTACTTCGTCAACTTGCGCTTAAATTTTACAAAAAACGCACCTTTTATATAAATAATAAAATTATATGTTAGAAGAGACAAGTATTATACTACTCTAGACTAGTACTCTGGATGTGATTTCTGAATAAATCACGTGTTTCATAATTTTATAAATTAAGTATTACACATGCACAAGTATTCTTGTGCATGTGTTTTCACAATATGCAATATCCATACAGCCCACTACGAAATCCCGTGATTGCAGTTTGGCATACTATGCGTATGTACTTTTTATAAATTTTATCAAGATGGCTAAATCATAGCATGGATTAATAAACGATATATTTTTATTTCAATACATTTAAAAAAAATATATACTGTATATATCATAAAACCCAAAATTCAAACGTATGGCCAAGCGCCATGCTGTTGCAAAGTCTAACGTGAAATAAATCGATCAATCGTAATATAATTCATTTGTTATATACAGAACCTAACCCTATACAGATCCTCCAAAGTCCAAGACGTCCTGAATAAAATAGAATGAACTTTAGTTGACTTTTGACTTTTGAGTTTGCAGCGTTGACTTGAATGGGGTGACCCACAATCAATTTAGCTGGACTTTACTGGGTACGAACTTCAACTCTATCATAATTCATAAATGCGATTCCGTTAAGCAGAATATAATAAGTATCTTTTTATAAATTTAAATATTTAGTTGTTATTAATATTAAAAGATAACATAAATACATAATGTTAATCATAATACATATTGTCGTATAACTGTATGAGTAACGGGTGAATCATCTCAAAATCGAGCTCTTAGATTTCGTAAGAATTATAAATTAGTTCAATAAAAAATAATCCAGTAGTTGACATTGGATTGTGGAAGACAAAACAAAACCAGCCCACTCACGTCATAATCGAACCGGATAATTTTGACTTGGTCAGCTGAGACGCCTCCTTTATATTGAAGAGCAATTTATAGAAAAAAATATCAGATTTGAAAATTGATTTGATTCAAGTAAAAATGAGTGCCAAAACCAAACGGCTATCATTGTTTACGTTTCTATTCGTCACTTTGCTGCACATTGCAGCGTTTTCCTCAGTCGTCCCCACGGCGGCGGCTCAGAACACCACCACCGGTGTCGTAGGTGACCTTGCGGCGTTGCTAGCAATCAAATCCATGATTCAAGATGACCCACAAGGTATCATGACTTCATGGAACGATTCCGTTCAATTCTGCCAATGGCCACGTGTCACTTGCAGCTCCCGCCACCAAAGAGTCACCGCCTTGGACCTCTCTTCTGGAGGCTTAATCGGAACCTTGTCTCCTTCCATCGGAAACCTTAGCTTTCTCAGGTCGATTCGGTTCCATAACAACTCATTTTCCGGCGAGATTCCGCCTGAAATCGGCCGGTTGTTTCGATTAGACGAACTACGTCTTTACAACAACTCTTTTGAAGGCAACATTCCTGCCACCTTAGCTAATTGCTCCAACCTGCAAGCGCTTCACTTAGGTAACAATAACCTAATCGGCAAAATCCCCGATGGGATTGGATCGTTATCCAAGCTAAACTTACTCATTCTTCACCGGAACAATCTAGGAGGTGGGATTCCACTGTTCATCGGAAATCTTACCAGCCTAGATACTCTTTCCCTTGGTAATTGTGGACTCGGGGGAAACATTCCTGATTTCTTCCACCGACTGATTAACCTGAGAAGACTTGCATTGCCCGGAAATAACCTCATTGGCAACCTTCCACCTTCTTTCTACAATCTCTCCGTTTTAGAACAACTATTCCTCGATAGTAATCAACTCTCGGGTAGACTACCCATGAACTTAGGTTCAATCATGCCTCGTCTTCAAGTTCTTTCTATACCCGATAACTTATTTACAGGTCCTCTTCCACCCTCTGTTCTCAGTTCTTCAGAATTAGGAGTCATAGATGCAGCTAGAAACAATTTCTCCGGAAAGCTAGTTATCAATTCCCGGGACGCCTGTAGTTTTGAAATCTTGTCATTAAGTACGAATCATTTCGGGAGTGGGGAAAACGATGAAATGAAATTTATAGATGCTTTGTCGATTTGCAATAACTTAGGAGTGTTGGATCTTGGGTTCAATCAGATGAGAGGTTTCTTGCCGGAATCTCTTGGAAACTTGTCGACTATGTTGTATTTTCTGAGCTTTGGTTCGAATTCTTTTTCCGGTGGCCTTCCGTCATCAGTTGGGAGTCTCTCCGGCCTAACTTCCCTCGACTTGTCGAGTAATCAACTCACCGGCACAATTCCGGCGAGCATCGGCAATCTTGTAAATCTACGGATGCTAGATTTTACAAACAATTCTTTCTCAGGAAACATTCCTGGTTCTTTTGGAAACCTATCGTTACTTATTGAACTTCACATGGGGTTAAATGAACTGAATGGTGCCATTCCATTAAGTTTAGGGAACTGTAACAGGCTGCTAGGGTTAACCCTCGATCGGAATAACCTTACTGGAGACGTTCCTAGTCAACTATTTGAACTCTCGTCGTTATCCATTACGCTAAATTTGGGCAGCAACCATTTATCGGGACAGATTCCCCGAGAGATCGGCGATCTTCAAAACGTAAAAGAAATTATCCTGGCAAACAATCGCTTCTCAGGCAACCTTCCGACCACCCTAGGCAACTGCCGCAGCCTTGAAAACCTAAACATAAGCAACAACTTCTTCCAGGGTTCTCTTCCACCATCGTTGAGCTCTTTACGCGCCCTCCAAAACCTTGACGTTTCACGTAATAACTTCACTGGTCGGATCCCAAGTTATCTGGAAGAAATTCCTTTGGTGAATCTCGATCTATCATTCAATGGTTTTGAAGGGGAGGTATCGAACCAAGGAGTGTTTGGTAACAGATCTTCAGTTTCTGTTATCGGCAACAATGGTCTTTGTGGTGGGCTACCTGAACTCCGGTTACCTAATTGCCCTTCCACAAACCCTAAGAGAAAAAATCGGTTGAGCCTTGCAGTTATATTATCCATCTCGATAGTTTCAGTTCTGATTTGTATAGCCATGGTTTTGTTTTGCGTGTTCTATCGAAGAAGAAAGGAGATTGAAGATGAAGTATCCGAGCCTAATTCTGGGGAATCCTTCGTTCAAGTTTCTTACGAAATGCTACACAAAGCAACCGATGGATTTTCCAACAAGAACTTCATAGGTGAAGGTAGCTTTTCATCAGTTTATAAAGGATACCTCGATAAAGATGATGTGATTGTTGCTATCAAAGTACTAAACCTCCATCGTAAAGGTGGTTCCAAGAGCTTCATATCTGAGTGTGAAGCACTCAGAAACGCCAAACATAGAAACTTAACAAAGGTGATAACTTGTTGCAGTGGGATTGACTTTCAAGGAAACGAATTCAAAGCCATAGTTTATGAGTTCATGTCGAATGGAACTTTAGACCAATGGTTGCATCATGAGGTCCCTCAACTCAATCTCTTACAAAGACTGTCTGTAGCATTAGATGTTGCTTACGCACTTGATTATCTTCATAATCATGGTGGAAAAACAATTGTTCATTGTGATTTGAAACCAAGCAACATTCTACTTGATGAAGACATGGTTGCACATGTTGGAGATTTTGGACTCTCAAAGATTCTTGATTCTGAGCATCAAAACAGGAATCATAGTAGCTCAGTTGGAGTTAGAGGAACCATCGGTTATGCAGCTCCAGGTATGTTATATTCTTAATTCTTAATTTATAACTTGATAACATTATCTCTTGTGAATGGAATTTTAATGAATTTTTTATTTATTTATTGTAGAATATGGGGTTGGAAGCAAGGTGTCAACAAGTGGAGATATGTATAGTTATGGGATTTTGTTGTTGGAGATGATGACAGGTAAGAAACCTACATATGTCATGTTTCAAGATGGTGTCGGTTTACACAACTATGCTAAAGCAGCCATGGATGATGGTTCAGTTGAGGTTATTGATCCAATTCTTCTGAAGGATGATGACATAAGAAGCAATAAGGAAGATAAAGATTATGTGAAAAACGACATGTGTTGCCTTATGTTGCTTAAAATTGGAGTTTCATGCTCCATGGAGTCACCAAGGCATCGAATAGATACAGCTACTGTTATCCATGAGCTTCATCTGATCAAGGATGCCATTTTAGGGAATTCTAATGATTTCTAATCTTCTATTTAAAGTTTTCGAATGTACTTGTATTCTCATATACTTATCATAAAATTAACAACTTTTTGGTAAATAAGTAGCACGTTTGAAGTTAGCATAAAGGTGAGAGAACTCAGAAATAGTGTCACAAAGTACAACATATGAGAAAATAAAAATGAAATTAGCATCCAGCATAGCAGAGCATCAGATAAGGGAAAAATGAATTTTTTGTATACAGAGTGGTTATTGTAACATTTTGTTTCTTCGTGTATTTTACCAAAATATCCTCATAAATTATCTGTTGGAAGTTCCCCTTCAACCTTCTCTTTTGATGACACTACAGTGTGGGTGTTTTTTAACTCTTCAAGCTGCAAAAAAACAAACCTCCATTATTATTATTATTATTATGCTATGATGAGATGAAAAGAATCAACAAAAAGAAAGTATACCTGGTTACATGTTTCTTGATGAAGTGCCAAAAGCTCATTATATCTAATTTGCAAATCAGACATTTCGGCTTGTAATTTTTCATATTCAGACAAGCTAGGACCACCTAGTTTCTGCTGGACAAACCTGTTGACCAAATAATAAGGTTTAAGTTGTTCCACATGAAACATTCAAGAAAAGGAAAAAACAAAGATTCATTTGAACTTACTCAACAGCTGATGAAGGTTTGTCACTCTGTTCATATAAAGCCACAAGAACTACATATGATATAGAAAGTTCAAAAGACAGGTTATTTAGTGAAACAAGTAATGTATCTAATTCTAAACAACATTATCATTATGTGGTCAACCTTTAGTCAAAGCATCTAGAACGCCACTAGAATCTAAATACTTTCTAAAAGCTTCTTTCTTTGCTTCTTTCTCCTGTAAACAAGAAATAGGGTTCAGCAGTTAACAATATGTAGGGTTTGATGTGGATGTGCTCCTAAATCAAATGAAACAACGTGCTTGTAATGATTGAGTAATCACATTATTTTGTAAATCAAGATTCTAAAATTTATGTTTTAGATATGATTATAGAAGCTTATGTTAACTTATACGTGCAGCCATTTCCAAAGGTCTTTTTGGTTCCCTGATGGGATGAAATGCAAAGAGTAAGTCAGATATATGAAAACCAGAAATCGAATGATAGCTTTTTTTTGGTGAGAGATGGCCTAATAGATCTAAACTAAAAAAATGAACTGCATTGCTGATTCTCATTTGATTGCATACAAAATACTAAAAAAAATCAGTTTGTGCAGGTGTGACTGAAACAGTAGATACCCTAATCATGATTTTGGATGTCAAACCCACAATTTTCAAGAACAATACAGCGATTTTATTGCAATTTATAGTACTACCTGTTAAAGAATTGAATTTAATACAAAAAATATTCCCAGAAAATTATAGGAAACCCTTTTGACATCTCAATTGAAAATCGTAGATATTTCCTGAATCGGAGGTATTGGGAATTTGGGATCTCTCATTTTGCATCACCGACAACAAATTTATACGCTAGACTACTCACTTAAGTTGCTAATCCATTCTACAGACACAAATAAGGAGAATCGGGAGGAAAAGGAGCACAACAGTTACTCCGATTTGGTTGCAATAAGAACACACGGATCGATCAAAGCGGTATCTTTATACAATTATGACCAAGTCAGAACTTAAGAGAAGTAAATAAGCGAATAAATTTAGTAAAAACTGACCATTGTTCTTCTACTGAATCATAGATTTGAATCACTGGAATGGAGAGATAGATGTGGAACAACTCGAGCAATAAATGTCGGGAAGGTATGTTTGATGGTATTTCGGGTGGGGAATAACTACCCAAAGATCATCATCTTTTTTATGCAAAAGATAGAAAACCCGAAATACTGTTACAACAAAATTAAAACAATATATAGCAATAAATTGTTTGTAAAATATTTTTGTAAGTATTTATCTATTATACACACTATTAAGAAATTATGAAATTAATCGTGATTTATAATTTATCTACTCTTGTTAAATCTTATAGTAGATATCTAAATTTGACTCAAGCAAATAAATACGAGAAATTTCATCCAATGACCAAAGGTAAGAGATGTCTGAATATTTTGACCATAAAAATTTGAGTTTTGTAAAATGACCAAAGGTAAGAGATGTCTGAATATTTTGACCATAAAAATTTGAGTTTTGTAAAATTACCAGGGGATCCGCAGAGGGGGGTTCTACGGAAACCTTTTACCAGGAATGTGAATATTAACGAGGAATTGAGGTGGCAGGGAAAAAAGACAAAAAAAAAAAAAAAAAAAAAAACAGTTTGTTGCATACTTCCGCAGAGGGGGCTCTGCGGAAAGGTTGCTGAGGCACTGCAAATCTGTTCTTCGTCAGCACACCTATGACTTTGAGGAACTGTTCTTTGGCTAACCATGGCAAAAATTGGGATCGCCTCACCATCCTCGTGTTCTGCCATTCATTGACATCTCTTCTTCGTCTTCTTCCCTTCGTTCCGCAGCAAAGCCCCAACCTCCATTCCAAAAATTCGTCATTTCCGCAGCCAACAAAGTGAGAATCGTTTTTTTTGGTGTGATATTACAATTTTACCTTTCCACCTCATTTCCGCAGAATTACTCACCTTCCTAGTAATGATTTAAGGCTTCCACAGAGCACCCTCTGCGGAAGTGATGGTCATTTACCAAAATCGGTTTTTTTTTAATGGTCAAAATCTTCAAATCCTCTATTCCTTTTGGTTATTTGGCGAATTTTCTCAATGGATACTTTGTGATTCATATCATCAAGATGGCATAAATATACGATGTGAATTTGTTTGGACCGGAATATCTTTCTCGCTTTTTTTCTTTGTATCTAGATAAAATATAGTAAAATTTTTGTTACACATTTTTGTACAGTGAGTAGATTTTTTTATCAACTTAATCAATAATTTAATCACCAATAATTATCAAAAAAAGAAATGGAGAGCATCCTCCTTAACAGTGTTTTAAAAATTGATTCGAACCGGCCGGTTGAACTAGTCGAACCGGGAACCGGGGGTAAGGACAGTTCAATTTGGACCGGTTTTATAACGATTTCCTGACCGGATTTAACCGACCGGTTTTGGTAAAAAACCGGTTCAACCGGTTGAATTGAACCGGAATGGACCGGGTTTGAACGAACATTCTTGGATTTTTGTGTTTGTTTTGTGCTTCTTTGTTTGATTTTAACTTCTATAATGATTGTTTTTATATGTTGAATTCTATTTACGTTTGTAATACTAAAAAGATGACAAGTTTTATAATAAATGTATGCAAGATAATTAAAAACATATAAGAATATAGAACCGGTTTAACCATCCGGTTGAACTGGTTAAACCGGTTGAACCAGAAAACGTAACCCGACCGGTTCAATTAAAAAACCGGTTTTTAAAACATCGCTCCTTAATAAATGAAGGTTTTTTTGCCACATGTCCTCTTTTCCTTCATCTGGACATGCCAGTCTAAGGTAACAAATATCTTTCATAGTAGCTGACGCCTGAAGAACGTCAGGTTAATCGTTCTCGTCATATTAGTCTGGCTGTAACGACTCACATAGAGTAGGGTCCTATTAACACTAGAATTTACAAAGAATATACACTCTGCTAGTTTTATAATATACAAAACTATGTTTCGCATATTTTGTAAACTGAATTTACAACTCCAGTCTCGGGGTTTTAAGACCACAATATCTTTTATATACAAAAAATATAGGATTTTCTGGGAACACCCTCTTTCAGAAACGAACAAAGGAAAACTAAAGAATATGCATGCAATTATACACAATTTTGGAACGAGACTCACAAACTACTTTTTAAAGAAAATATTGGATTTTCTGGAGTTTTACAACTTACTATGAACAAAGATAATACAAAGTTTTCTACAACTGTGCTTATGAACTCACCAACATTCTATGTTGATGCTTTTCAAAAGGACTTGTATTCTCCGGAACTCGGATCTGGACATGTTACTATTTTTAGAGACATCATACTTTTTGGTGATTTTTGTGTAATCAAAGAACAAATACACTTTTGTAAACAATGAATGTTGGTATATTGTATTGTACGATGTTTGGTTGCTATGTATCATTTATATCCAACTACTATGATATTACTCAATGATGTCAACTGCCTACGGACGTTTCCGTTGTCCTGGTTCAGGGTTGTGACAAAGCTAAAGCCCCTCATAACTTAAACGAGCCCGAACTTCCCAAGCCAAGCCTGTCCAAGCTCGGGTTCAACTCGGCTCGTTTATGCCCCTAGTTACTATATATGTCGGAGTCTCAGTCTCTTCGTAATAGCTATTTTTAAGAGTAAACACCTTTGATTCTAGGCATATCTTCAAATAAAATATGGTTGTTTTTTCTTTTAATAATCAATAGTAAATAATCTCACTACAAGAATCCACACCTATGCTGACGACACCTATGCCGACGACAACCGTCTTCTGTACAAGTCAGACTATATCGACGACATGTCGTCGAAATAGGGTTAACCAAATGTCATGTTGACCAAAATCCGACAACATATTGTCTGCGTAGATAGGGCGTGTAAATAAAAAAAATCTCGCTTTTCTGAAAATATATTCCGTCGACAAGTCGTCAGTATAGATTTTATATAAATAATGTCTACTTTTTAAATTTTAATGATGCATATAAAAGAGAAACGATGTTGTGTGTTTTACCTCTATGTTGACGACAAGTCGTCGGAATAGAGGTAGGTCGATCCATGTTAAATGTATGCCGAAAACAAGTCGTTGAAGTATGTTTATTATTATTATTATTATTATTATTATTATTATTATTGTTATTATTATTATTATTTGAAATTTAGCAGGAAAACTCGAAACGACGTCGTGTTTATGTACCCTATGTCGACCTTGGTATATGGTTTCATCTTCTTTGGTACCCTAATCGATCCCATTCACAATCGCCACTTTTCACCACATTCTCTCTTGACGAAAATGTGACTCCGACATATTCCATCAGTTTTTAACTGATAAATTTTTCGTTCCTTCGTGTTTTTGTTGTTTTCTAATGTTTTAGGAAGGTTTTTGAGGATTTTGGGTTTAATTTCGTAGAAAGATTTGAGGTTTTTTGGGGACCAGACATCACCACCATTGTCGGCCACCGTCGTTTGTCCCAACATCATAGGTAAGTTCATTTTAGTCCCATTTTTTTTTTCTGGTTTTGGTTGTATGAAACCAATTCTAGGTATAATTTGTTTTGTATTGAACTGATTTTGCTCATGTTTTATGATTAAGATTCACTAATTTTAGGTATAATTTGTTTGATTTTGTGGTTGTATGTATTGTATGATTGTATGAAAGTAGTATTGTATGATTGAAGGAAACTGGAATTGGATGTCTAAAATATAATATATAGGATTGTGTAAGTTGTTTAGTTTTATTAGTTTGAGTGCATATAAGATGAAGTAATAAAGTGCTTAATTGATAAGTGCTTAAAGTGTTGTATTTCATTTTATGATAAGTGTTTGGTGATTAAATGGTTAAAATGTTAAATTGATAAAGTGCTACACTGATAAATGCTTAATGATAACAATACAATTTAAGAAAAGTACAATGGTATAATTGAATATGAAATGGAAAAAACTCTACATTGATAAGTGCTTGGATAATATGAATATGAAAAAATACAATGCTATAATTCAAAAAAACAACAAAAAGATAAAGAAAAATGAAGATAAAAAAACTAATAACAAAAAGAAGTGAAAATAGAATGCTTTAAGAAAAGTATGTTATTATTAAAGAAAAACTTAACCGCAAATGTATGATTATAATTAATAAAATTATGAAATTGCTAAGAAAATCAAGTTAAACGGTACATTATTTAAACCATAATATTATGTAATATAATATTAAAAGTACAATGCTATAATAGAAAATAAACAAAAGCATGATGTTATAATTAACAAAAGTATGTTAATTTTTTTAATTTTAACATAGTTATAACATTGTATTTTTAATATTATATTAAATAATATTATGGTTTAAATAATGTACCGTTTAATTTATTTTTTTTATTAAAATAAGTTGAATCATTGATTTTAAGTTTAAGCCTCTTCTTTATAATTATCAAAAGCCTAGAAATATATGTCTGGAATTGAGTTATAAATTAATTTCGTGTTGTCACTGTTTTAGGATTGCTTTTTAAATATTTTATCTCATTAATGTGAATGTTTATTACATGATTGTTTGTTTGAGAAAAAATTAATTGTCATTTTCTCTTTGATTGTATCTAAAGGTGTTAATTTTGAAATGTTACCATATTTATATGTTGCAAAGATCGAACCACACTTAGAAGCTCCTCTTTATTATCATCGGTTGTATAATATAATACTACAACGTAATAATCAATATAAAACAAACATAATGTTTTTTAAGTAAATGAAAAAAGTTATTCATTTTTGTTGGTCTATTAAATAGATAAACATAAAAGAATTTTACGTTAAATGATTCATGAATGGTTAATTGAGTATTCAGTTTGTTTACGATCCAAAATTCTTATATTATGTTTTTCATGAATTTAGAGACTCTTTGATATGTTTCTTACTAAGTTTGCAAAGATTAAGTTAAATTTAGACTATTTGATATCTCAATTAGATGCATAAGTCATATAGAATCTGATATGTTTTTTATTGGTCTGATAAAAGGTTGTGCCCGACTTAATTAGGTATTGACGTAATCATATATGACCCAATCAATAAATATCAAACTAGTCCTATTATAATTATTTTGTAGTACCGAATACAAGGTATTTTATTTAAGTTTCATTCCATGTATATTCAAATATGGTATGTTTAATTTATTTTTTTCTCAATTGTAATTTATTGATAACAACTTAATGTATGAGTGTACCAGTATTTGTATATATAGAAAAAAATATAATCCAAATTTATGAAGTATAATAGTTTTGACTTTTTAATACATTTGACCACATTGTTGATCAAGAGTCAAAATTGCGAGGGTCAAACTCCATCAACTGTTCACACCCGCCACCAATCATGCGGCAGAGGATCAACACCTCATCCGAAAGAACTGTAAAATAACACAAACACAAACTAATCCCAATCCAAATTCCTCAAAAATAGGGAAACAATATCAACCGAAATTATAAAATAAATTAAAATTTAAATCTTTTTTTTTCTCACACCATTCTGATGGAACCGGATGACCTTGGTCTAGGCTCCTACTATCACCACCACCACCACCCGCAGCCGCAGCCCCAGCCCCAGCCCCAGCCCCCACCGCAACGCCACCCACACCAGCAACCATCACAACCTCCCACAACCATCACCAATGGAATGCTACAAAACACCAACACCGATCCCAGACCCTCTCAAATACTCTATGCTCATAATTCTGCCCCCTCCGCCGTCTCGTCTCCCTTAGAGACCGCCGTCCGGAGGAAGAGAGGGAGACCCAGAAAGTATGGAACGCCGGAGCAAGCCGCCGCTGCAAAGAGATTATCCTCCTCGTCTTCTCCGTCCACCTCTGTTCCACCTTTGTCGCCGAGGAAAAAGGACTTATCTTTGGGTGTCGGCGGCTCCTCCGCTTCTACTTCTTTCAAGAAATCTTCTCTTGGTGGGTATCTCTTTAACTTCTGTAATTTATACCATTATGAATTAAATCCCATTGAGTTTAAAGGGTTTGTTGAGTATTCTTTTGTTATATTTGCTTTGTATATGAGCTATATGTCTCTGTTCGTTGCTTCTTTCATGCATATGATGCATTGCTTATTGATTTGTGCTTGGAATATCTCCAGATATTACTCCAAACTTTTAATGTGTTTTTTTCAGCAAACATGAATTTGTCCATTGTTGTTTCTTCGATTTAGTTGGAAAATCATCTACAAACTTAACTCCATTTCTTTCTCTGTTAATTTAGGGAACACCGGGCAAGGTTTTATACCTCATGTCATTACAGTGACTGCTGGAGAGGTATGAAATACGAAACTATAATTCCCTTATAGTTTTTGTTGAAGGTGTTAAGTTTAAACAATGCCACACTTTTTGCTTTTTGCTTTTGTGATATTTTTGGATTCTTTGCAGGATATTGGCCAGAAAATCATGTCGTTTATGCAACAAAGTAAGCTAGAGATGTGTGTCCTCTCAGCATCTGGTTCGATTTCTAATGCATCTTTAAGCCAGCCAGCCACATCCGGGGGAAATATTGCTTATGAGGTAAACTAGTTCAAGCACTTTTATATCCACCATTTTTATAGGTTTTATGTTGAAATCCTTTATATAAGTGTTCGCATATTTTTGTCAACATCCAAATTGCTAAACTTTTTAAACTCATAAAAAAATGCACCATCATGACCTTTTAATTTTATAGCATGTTGTCTGACGGTTATAATGGTATACTCATGGTTTTTACGCCATCTCATGGCAGAAATATTAGGTGTGGTGCGTATCATGGCGGGTCAAGACGTGTTATGACACGGGTTTTTTTATGACACTTTTTTTAATGAATAAAACCATTGAATACTGGTTAACTTTTTGTTATTAGGTGCTCATATGACTATTCTAAAAACCAAATACTATATATATATATATATATATATATATATATATATATATATATATATAAAATTGTCGTCTTAAGTTAGATGTTGAAAAACATCTACGTCATGTATGTAAAAGTTTGAGGCTTGACCTAGCCGTCATGCCCCGTCTCACACCATTTACAACCTTGGGTATAATCAATACAACAAGAATAGCTTAGGACCTTTATTGGACAAAAAAAAAATCTAAAGTGGCCAAATATGAACAACAAATAATTAGGTGATAACAATAATAAATTGTTAAAACATTGTAATTTATATAATCTACCAAATTTTCGAAAATTATAATATGAATAATCTACCAAATTATAGCAGCTAAAATTATATATTGATATACAAATAATAAGCTACTATTTATTGAATTTAACCTTAATTTGATGGATAAAAATAATATAAATTAAGGAATTTATATAATTACAAAAAAATATATATGACTAATTAAATTATATAGTAATAATCAACTATAGATATTTTTTGTCCATTAAAGGTCTCTAAACTATTTTTTGTCATAACAATTCTATCACTTTGGCATATCGATAATTTTTTTGTTTCTTTTTTACTTAATGGATTTAACAGAGACACTGAGTTTTTTATTTGATACCAGGGTCGTTTCGAGATCCTATCACTCTGTGGATCATATGTACGTACTGATTTTGGTGGTAGCACGGGTGGATTAAGTGTGTGTCTATCTAGTCAAGACGGGCATATTATAGGCGGCAGCATCGATGGGCCGCTCATAGCCGCGGGCCCCGTGCAGGTATTATTCATTTAAGTTGGGGTGTACTTTTTGCTGTGACATTTATTCTCATATTTTGATTGCTTTTTTCAGGTAATTGTTGGCACCTTTGCTATTGAGGGTAAGAAAGAAGCTGTTACAGTCATAAAAGGTGATGCTTCTACCAAGTTGCCACCACATAATGTCGGGCCGCCACCGGTTCCGAACCTTGGCTTCCTATCGCCGCCAGAGTCTTCCGGAAGAAACGTGGTGGTTAGTGGTGGTGAGGAGCAGCAAAGTATTGATGGGTACCAGTTCATGATTGCCAATAGGAGTTTGCCTGTAGGTGATTGGAGGAATAACAATGATTCAAGGAACACTGGTGGTTATGATTTCTCAGGTATATATCACCCTGCATTTTTGGGTTAATGAAACATCACACAGTTTGGAGTTTTTCTCGGTTATAGAACTGTTTAGAAATATTTTTTGCAAAATAGGGCAGTTTAAATCTATTTGTAAATATGGGGTTGTTTGACAAAAAAAACATGTGGGCGCCCACTTGCATAACAATCTTTTTTAATATATTATTAAACGTTTTTTTTTTTTTTTTTTTTTTTTTTTTTTTTTTTTTTTTATAAATCTAAAAGCATGTTATTTAAAAGAACTTTTTCTTACACTTACTTTCTTTATAAATTTATATTTTAAAGGTTGTTTGGGATTACTTACATAAAACAACTTATACTTTAACTAAATTAACTAAATGTCTATTAGCTATATTAAAATACTGTAGAAAACGGTTGCAAGAGCTTATTGATGCCGAAACTCAATATGTTGATAAATTATTATTTAGTTTTAAAATAAAACAATTTATGCGATACCAAAACACAATAAATGGATAAGTGTAAATATAACAAACTTATCCGAAAATGATTATTTAAGTCGATAAACAAAAGCTATTTTGTGCAATATCCAAGCACTCATTCGCTTATGTTTTCACTTTTTTTTTTATTTATTTATTATAAAGAACTTGTTAATACATTCAAATCAATAACCAGGATTTAAGGCAACTTTAAGTATGCAATTTTTATAATCGACCTTATAGTTTTGTGTCTGATTTATCTTCTAATTTTACAACTCAATAATTTTAGATGACTTTTTCATTACATAAAAAAAGGTGAATGTAAACCGTAGCCCCATGGCTCACGGGAACTTTTGGTTTTGCAGGAAGGGTGAACCATGGGGTGCATCAGTCTCCAAAGAATGGGGATTATGATCGGTTCCAAGACTGAAGCTTTTGGGGGAGTATGGTTAAGGCTTAACCGGTTATGGTTGGAAGTTGTACAGTTAACCCAAAAACATACTTGTCGAATATGTTTTGATGTGTACTTGTAGCAGTTTAGCATATGCTTTACTTGAACTTGTTTTGTTTTGTTGGATTAACTAATGTACCTAAATCATGTTTAAAGTATGCATTTTTTTCTTCCTATTTCTTCTTTCTTATTTGTAAGTTGACATCTAATTTCACATTGATTTTGGTGTTTATTATTTTTGAAGAAATTCACTATAAGATTATATGCCAATTCAGAGTGAGATTTTCTAACTACTTACCACATTTACACCTAGATTTGGTAGATAAGCTCAGTAACTCAATTGTTCTATGTTGCACAAACATTTAAGATAAAACTTTTGAATTTTTTTAACATATTGCTTTTTCTGACCATTTTTAATTTTCATGTTGACATATTAAATATTTATTTCTTTCTCACTGCGTTATGTATTCAATGATTAGTATTAAGTTATCATTTTCTTGTACTTGATAACAGTTTCTCATGTAATTAATTAATGTTGATATTTCCACTTGATAATTTGATCCGTCCACATGAGATACAACACTTTTATAGCTATCGTAAAAGTTGGTAAAAACATACATTTTAAGTGGTTGAATCACTTTATAATTGGAAATATCACTTTCCATACTTAATAATTTAATAATATGTGATGCATAGTAAAATTAGTTTTACTATTGCATATTTGGATATTAGTTTCTTGTCTACATATAGACATTATTCTCATGTTTTATTTTTAGAATTCTAAAAATTGATTTTCTATATGTATTATGTTCAAAGAATAACAGTTTTTATATAGTTTAATGATATACATATAGAAATAAAATAATCAACTCTAAAACTACATTTACTTACAACCTAAACTTATATTATTTATTTCTAAGATTATATATATATATATATATATATATATATATATATATATATATATATATATATATATATATATATATATTTGTCTCTAAAATGAATATTGTTTTCAACTTTTAATCAAAACTAATTTGTTTCCAGCCCACTTGGCTTATTTAAACAAGCCAAACCCAAAAATTAAACCAAAATCGAGCACAAAAACCAAATTCAGCAATTTTGATATATCAAAATAGTAAATCGGTTGTTGGGTGTTTGGGATTTGCTTATTTAAAATTATATATATATATATATATATATATATATATATATATATATATATATATGTTATAAAAATGAAATATTTTAGAAATATATTTTTTGGGGTAAAAAAATGAAGTAGGGTTGGAGATGGTCTAAGCCAAGTGGGCTGCAATCTTTGATAAGACAATATATATATATATATATATATATATATATATATATATATATATATATATATATATATATTGTCTTATCAAAGATTGCAGCCCACTTGGCTTAGACCATCTCCAACCCTATTTCATTTTCTACCCTATTTTTTACCCCAAAAAGTATATTTCTAAAATATTTCATATATATATATATATATATATATATATATATATATATATATATATATATATATATATATATATATATATATATAATGAAGATTGTTTTCAACTTTTTAATCAAAGCTAATTTGTCTTATCAAAGATTCCAGCCCACTTGGTTTAGACCATCTCCAACCTTACTCCATTTTCTACCCCATTTTTTACCCCAAAAAATATATTTCTAGAATATTTCATTTTAATAACTTATATATATATATATATATATATATATATATATATATATATATATATATATATATATGTATATATATACACCCCTCTACTAAATAAACTCTATATTTATGATTACTTAATATAAATTAGTATACAACATGATATTATAAATATTAAATATTGCATTTAAATTATAATTAGTAAATAAAATAAACTAGAAATGTATAAATTAAAAATGAGAGAGGTTAAAATTGGCAACGAAACTTCACCTCAATTTTTGGAGATATGAATAGTATTCCCCCATATATGGGGGAATACTATTCATATAATCAAACATGGAGGTGGAAATGAGGTAGGGTTGGAGAAGAATGGGGGAATAAATGAAGTTTAGGGGATGGGTTGGAGATGCTCTTATTGTAAAAAAAACCAAACCCCCAAAAATTAAGAAAACGAACCCAAAAAACAAAATTCGGAAATTTTGATATATCAAAATAGTAAAGCGGTTGTTTAAGGGGTGTTTGAGATTTGCTTATTTAAAATGATTTATGTTTTATTTAATAAAAGTGATTATTAGTTTATATGGTGTCAAAATCTAATGTTTATTTTATTTTATTTTATTCGGTTTTCGCTTATCTGATAACAAATCGTAATAAGATGATGAATTATTTTTTTGTGTTTGACAAATGTTGCTTATTTGTGTAACTAGGAAATAATGTGTCACCAACTTCTTAAATAAATCAATAAGTAATGAATAAGTAATTTATTAAAAAACTCATAATTTAAGAGGATGTTTGGCTAAGATTATTTAAAAAGTTTTTTTTTTTTTTTTTAAATTTATGATCGGTTCCATACTAGTATAAGTTAAATTAGTGTTTGGATATGAACTTTTCCAAAAATAGCTTAAGCAGTTCCACACCGAAAATAAATCATTTTTGATAAGTTACTCCTCATTACCTTATCAAAAGCTCCCAAACACTTTTTTTAATTTTTTTTTGTTTTGGTATCTATATAAGTTATTAAGTTAAAAAGTGTTGATCATTTTAAATAAGCACTCAAAACACACTTTAAATCAATAAGTGTTTATGAAATCTTATTATCCAAACACTTAAAACTCCTTATTATATTTGTAACCCGGTAATAAGTCAATAAAAACCTTAAATAAGCCAAGCACCCTCGATTCTTTTATATGGATTCACGAGGCATGAGTTCTCCATCTCTTTAAAAAAATCCCTTATTCTTATAGTATAGAAAGAACCAAAAGAGAAAAAGTAGAAAAAATAAAAAGTAAACTTTAAATTCAAGTCTAGTTTGTGAAAATTTGTAATATGGGCCAAAAGATTTTTTTTTACTTGCATATGGTTTTTTTTTTTTGGATTTTGTACCTATCAAATTTAAAAAGACTATTTTTCTCATTTTAATTTATTTTTCCCAATTTTCTATTTATATTAATATTTTATTTAGTTTGAAATAAAAAGGGACCCACCCTCCTCTATACCCCCTTCCAGTTCCATCTCTTACTGCATAACCAAAGCCATGTTTTGTTTATTTTTGCCCTTTTTTGTAGCTTAAATCCTAAATGAATGGAATGCTTTGATTTATAGATAAAAGAACGAATCTGGTAACAATTCTATTTATTTTTGTTTGAAAATAGCAACACGAGGGGTCCTTTTTTCCGGTTAAGTCATGGAGAATATTGAGATCTGAGACCAGTTAAAAGGGCAAAGTTATGACCATATGGGATCCTATAATGACAATTATGGTGTTGGTTAAGAGGTTGAAGATAAATAATTTCTCATTCCCACTTTTTGTTTTTTTCAGGATCATTAATCTATATTCACTTTGATTTCAATAATGTGAACCTAGATTCATCTTTGATTTTAGGAAACATCAACTAAGATTCATCTCTGATATTAGAAACATCAACCCTGATTCATCTTTGATTTTAGAAACATCAACCCATATTTATATTTGATTTTAAAATTTTTATCATTTCAGTCTTTAAACCACTTCATTCTTACCTCCAACAATGAGAGCATTTTGGAACCAAAATGACTTAAGAAAGATCATTGATGCTATTACATCATGTGCAATCCTATTCTTAACAAACACGAGATCACATAATGGAAGCATGGTGGAGACTAACAGCCTTCAATGGATCAGGTATGCGATGGGGGAAGAGATATGGAAAATACCGAGAATAGTGGCACGACAAAGCAATTGAACCAGTTTAACCTTACATGTTTTGAAGGGAAACAATGAAAAAGGAAGAGGTATGCATATGTATTTTGATAGTGGTAGGGGAATGGATGCATGAAGTCTAATTGGTTTTTCGATGAAGAAATCTAGCATATAGGTTAGTTCATCATTTATTTTTGCAATTTGGTTGTTGTGAAGGTTGATTGAAGGTCCTTCAAAGTGTTTGGTTCTAGTATGCCCAATTTATATATTTGGATTATAGTAAGAACCTAACTCTCATGAAAGTTTGAAATAGCGATGACCAAAACTAAAAACGGAAAAAATTCACCAGTGGGTTTGAGAGAGAGTGATGATGTTTAAGGGTGGGTGAGTGGACTTGGGATTTCCAAAAGGGCTCGATTAAATCGTACCACATAATTAGTTTATTAGAACCCAAGTCAAAATTAGATGAATGAGGTCACATTCAAATGCTACACACGTGAGTGCTATTTGGTTTTATTAATAATATAAGGAAAGGAGTAATAATAAATAGGAATTGCTTAAGAGACATTAGTTATTTTAGGCTATGTGGATAGATCTATAAAAAATCATGTTTGAGAGAGACCAAATCATAAACATATTTATGTTTCGGGCCAACTACCTATGCATGCATAAAAAATGCTTTGTACCCTAGAGGTTCACAGATATCCGTTTGGTTTTTTTTGGAAGCGAAATCGTCCTATAAATCTGGGGTTTTTTCGGTTGAAAAACTAATTTAGGCCGGTTTAAAAAAAAACGGTTAAAAACCCGATTTCAATATTTTACAAAGAGAAATTAAATATACTCCTACCTTTTATTCCCATCAATCATCATATCCATTTAAATGATGACATATGTGATATTAGTATCCTAAAATATCATTAAATTTCATTAAATATTATACATGGGGAAAATGACTTGATATGGTAAGATACTTTTTAAAATGTACACATTTAGTCTTTATTTTTTTTTTGTAAAATAAACCCTTATACTTTATTTTTTGTAACAATGCAATCCTTGTGACCGGCTATACCCGGCATACCGGTCATATACAAATTTTCTTTTACGGAAAATGACTTGATAGGGTAAAATACTTTTTGAACTGTACACATTTAGGTTTTTTTTTTTTTTTTTTTTTTTTTTTTTTTTTTTTTGTAAAATAAACCTTTATACTTTATTAATATGTACACATTATGTTATTTTCACCGGATTCTATAGGTTTTGCTGATGTGGAAGCACAAGTGGCACTAAATAACAATTAATTAGCTTAGTCACCAGAGGTGGGTGATCCTCCAGGAACAAGAAAAGGGTGGCGACCCTTCTCTTTCTTGTCTATCTTCCTTCCGGTCGAACAGCAACAACCAAACACCCTTTACCTGTTGTGTTTCTCCGATCTGTTTGTCTTTGCCTCCATCTTTGAGATATTTTGCTAGAAAAAAAAGAAAGAATTGACGAGGGGGCTACCAGATCAGCTCATCGCCGCCAACTATCGTCTCTACTTTCTCCTGCCTCCCCCTTCGACCTTGTTGTTTTTGCCATCATTCCTCCTTGCTATCAGTGATGTGTAGGAACACACAAAGGAGTCGTCGGGGATCGGAGTTCTCCCTCTTTTTTTCATGATGAATAAAAGTTTGAAAAATCTCGTTGTGGATATGCGGATGACACCTGAGTATTTCATTTCAACAAAATAAAAGAAAGGGAGAATGACTTGATAGGGTAAGATACTTTTTGAATTGTACATATTTAGTCTTTATTTTTTTTATTTTTTCTTTTTGTAAAATAAACCCTTCCACGTCAACAAAATCTGTAGAATCCGGTGAAAATGACATAATGTGTATATATTAATAAAGTATAAGAGTTTATTTTAAAAAAAAATAAAGACTAAATATATAAATTTCAAAAAGTATTAAACCCTATGCGAAGATATATCGAAACAAATGTCTTTGCAAAGAAACAAATGTCTTTGCAAAAACATATTCCCAATTCACAGAAAAAGAATTTTTTTTTTTCCAGTTTGCTCGGAGGTAAAATTGATCTGGTTCTTCCCCCGTCTGTTGCCTCTGCTAACTTCGCTTCCATTAGTCTCATGAACGGCGAAGAAACGGTGTATCACTCAAAGGATTTTGATTGGGAGGAACTGAGGCAACGAATCGAGAATGATCCTACCCTTCACTACCACTTCCTTCCCTTTACTAATCAATCTCTGTCTTCATCTGCCCTAGACTCCCAATCATGGAACCACTTTCACGCTCGTCACTCTACCGGAAAATTCTTCAAGGTACTTCCTTTTCTTCCTCCTCCATCTTATTTAACAACCACTCCATTGATTCCATAAACAGACGCAGAACTAATTTTGATTTCGAGAAACCAAGGTTCATCCTTTTCTCTTATTATTTAGGCTCTTATGATTGTTGGTAGATGTTGTAGAATAGACCCACTAAACGGAATGAAACAGGTGATGAATCATATGAGTAAAATAATTATGCTTTTACTAGTTGGATATATGATTTATACAAGAAGATTTCTTCTTTTCTAGATAATCTAGGTCAAGTTGCTCAAAGCATATTTGTTCGTGCAGGAGAGACGCTATTTGTTGAAGGAATTTCCTGAATTAGATTCTTGTGGGGAGCATTCTAAGGTATTAGAGGCAGGGTGTGGTAATGGAAGCACTGCTCTACCAATCTTGCGGTAACTTAACAACGTGTTAACTTGAAGTCATGTCTACTTGATTCTTTAGCCTTATGGAAGCTATTTTTCTTTTCTTTTTTATGTTGTGTAGTGGAAAAGAAAACATCATTGTATTTGCCTGCGATTGTAGCACAGAGGCACTTGAGAGGGCAACTGAAATCATATATGCTTCCAATCTGGTGTTGGCTAAAAGTCGTTTTCGCCCTTTTTGTTGTGATTTTTCTACATCTCCATTCCCTAAGTGGCTGATTTGTGATTCTTGCCGTGAAACTTCATTGATTAAAGGTAATAAATTTCTTTCAGGTGGTTATATGCACATATAAACATGATACAGACTCAAATTTTTTTTTTCTTGGGAACTCTCTTTCAGACTTTGATGATGACAAGAGAGATTTAAGTGATATTATAAGTTCATCAAAGGAAAGTGAGTGCTGCATAGGTGGTGTGGATTATGTTACATTGGTTGGTGTCATATCATATCATCTTCTCCCTTGTTGACTTTTTTTTAATTACAATATTTTGAATATCTATATATATGTATTTTTTTTATAGATTTTGTGTTATACGACAGATTTTCACCCTATCGGCTGTACCAGTTGATAGGATGCCCATGGCTATTTCTGAGTGCTTTTCTGTTTTAAAACCCGGTGGATTACTCTTCTTCAGGGATTATGGTAATGATCCATACATAAACTTAACAACTCCATCAACATTCAAGCATGAGTTACATGGGTCTTAAAACATGTCTCATTTGATTCAGGACTTTATGACATGACCATGCTTCGATTTGAGGCTGATCAAAGAGTGGGATTTAGGGAATACAAACGATCCGATGGCACCCGTTCTTATTTTTTTTCTTTAAATACTGCCCGAGATCTCTTCCTAGCTGCTGGTTTTATCGAGGTAATAAATCTTTTTATCTTTCTCATTGTGTTTTGATTTTTATAAAAATAAAATTGAAACAAAATTCTCATGTTTCTTATTTTGCAGGTTGAGCTTGAATATTGTTGTGTCAAGTCAGTGAACAGGCGTAAACAAAAGACAATGCATAGGGTGTGGGTTCATGGGAAGTTCCAAAAACCATTGTAACTTCATTTTACACTCTACACAAGATTTTTAACAAAAATTGCAAATCTTTATTTTTATTTATTTATTTGATTCATCGTCGTGTACACTCTCTTCCTCCTTATTTTGGAGTAAGAACGTACATTCTACAAGCATGGGATTCTACTCTTGCTGAGATATGTTCCTTCACTGATTTTCTAGTCGAATGCTGCAAAAGATACAACCATTACGTCATGTCAGAATCATTACAAAAACCGGTTAATAGTAAATGAAAACAAATTGTAAAAATCTTACAGCCCACAAGTCACGAGCCTTCACAACTGTCGATGATTTGAGCCCGATATCAGACCAATAAGCAGTAATTTCGCTTGTTGACCCTCCTCTATTCCATAGAATTACAACTACTTTATTATGTGCAAGTGGGCCCGCCCACACCTACAATTTAAACATAACCAAATCAACTCCTTCTTTATGTTTTCATGGGAATTAAGTTTCAGTAGAGGTTAAATTGCCATGAAACATAGAGAAATGTTACCTCCAAATCTCCGTTCTTCTTAACCTTTTTTCCTTGAACTCCAAGTGGATCTGCATTAAGTTCAAGACTATGAATAAATGTACAAAGATTACAATTTTTTTTTTTAGTACACAAACCTTGATTCACAGCAATGACTTCTTTATTGCTCAGAATTTCATATGTTTCTTTGCTCATAGATCGTATGTCGCAACCAACAAGTAGAGGTGCCTAAAACATTGTCACAAAGTAACACATTTGCTATAAAACCTACATATTGAATGTATACGTTGCTATAATATATTAAAAAGAATGTATTTAAAAACAAATGGTATACTTTTGCTAGTGCCCAAATGCTAAAATGTGAACGATATTCCTCTGTTGTCATTCCTCCATTACCGACTTCCAACATGTCAGGATCTAGAACCAAATCATAAGAATCTTAAAACTGTAAGATCTTATAAATTGTAAACAGTTCATAA
Source organism: Lactuca sativa (assembly GCF_002870075.4). Taxonomy (NCBI): domain Eukaryota; kingdom Viridiplantae; phylum Streptophyta; class Magnoliopsida; order Asterales; family Asteraceae; genus Lactuca; species Lactuca sativa. Next base: position 201,409,395 of record NC_056624.2, read on the forward strand.
AATCAGTAAAAAGTAAAATACAAACCGTTCCATCCGCCCGGTTTTGCATAAGCTGCCCATTTGTCATTTTCGTCTGCCCGACTAGTCATGCTAGAAGAAAGCGAAATATGATTGTTTTGTATAAAATTGAATTTTATAAAATAATACTATATAATAATGGAAATATACATATGGTGCATTATTGTGGGTAGTGAACAGTGATTACCTATCCCAATTATCAGAAATATCTCCGGTCGTCCTCCAGCTATTGCCAACTCCATGTGCCCATGTTGCAGGATCCTCTTGGCCCCTGAATGAAATGACGGTTTTGCCCTTTGGTCATTTTGGGGTATCGTTTTTTATGCCATATATATAGAAGCAAGATTTAACACTCACCATTCACATAGAGAATAAAAAATGGGCCTTCCTGAATTCTGCAAAGCTTTTGTCATTACTGGATACCTTTTTGTCACAAATTACACAAAAAGTTGTCAGTTATATACATTATCATATTATGTTATAACAAAAAATTGTTTAAACCGAAAGTTTACCTTTCTTTGGGGCTTATATCTTGATTGTTACAGTTATCATATTTTAAGTAATCGATCCCCTATAAACAAGATAATAATTAGTAAATTAAATATATTTAGCCCCAAGAGAAATAATAATATGGGGATTTGAAATAATAAGGATGTACCCATGAGGCGAAGGTTTTCGCATCCTGTTCTTCGTGGCCTAATGATCCAGGCATTTGCATGCTGCATGTTAGAGATCTGTTTGGGAACAAGAAAAAGGTAAATAAATACTCCTTAGAGAAAGGGATTAAACTTTTGTAATTAAGGTTTAATTATGTCTTAAATACCCGGCATCAGAGTAAATTCCAAGCTTTAATCCTTTGTTATGAACATAATCAGCTAAAGCTTTGATTCCAGATGGAAATGTATCTCTTTTAGGAACGAAATTCCCCTACAAAAATCAAATAATTAAATACACGACAAAATATTTATTTTACAAAAATCAAATAATGAATGGAGGATTAAATCACCTTTGAATCTCTATTGAGTTCAGCCCAACAGTCATCTATAATAACACAATAAAAAATATACTATAAATATTTATATTTATTTTACAAACATATATATTAAAAACACCAATCAGATAAAAACATTATCCTTTACCATCGGTTTTTGAAAAAATATTTGTAAGATCTGATAAGATATCATACGCTCCATCACATGAGCAAATTCTGTATATAATATGGTTTATTACTTACCTATATTAATATATTGGTATCCTGCAGCAGCAAGTCCAGTTGACACCATTGCATCCGCTATTGAAATTCAAAACAAATATTTAAAAAAAAAATAATAAAACTATTTAAATATGTAACAAAATGATGGTTAAATTTATTTACCTGTTTCCCTGATTAACTTTTCTTCGATATTACAAGCAAAGTGATTCCAACTATTCCATCTACAAAAAAAAAAGGTTAAGTATGTATTAAATTAATATAAAGGGTTTGTTCTGTTTATTAATTTTATATTATGATTTCATGGTTAATTATATTGTACAAAAATAGAAAGATGAATGCTAAAAAATCAACATTTTGCCAAATCATGCAGACGGAGGCATCCACCGGCAACCGGCAAAAAAGTTGTAATGTTTTGGAGATTTTGTCGCCGGCGGACGGCGGCAATGATGGTGTAGCTAATGCGTGGTACAAGTAATCAAGGAAAGAGTACAACTGATAAAGCTACTAATGCATGGATACCGACAACAAACATTAACGCACACAGACTTAACTTACCCCATTTGGGGAGTCCGGCCAAGTCCATTATCCAAAAGGCTCCTCCTCCGGTCACTTGTGCTGCTAAAGGTTGTACGTGCTGCGCCGGTGGTGGATAATCCGGCGATACTTAGAAGCAAGGAGAAGAAGCAAAGTACAACCCTTAGATGCATCTTCGATTACTATAGCCTTTCACACAGATGAATGTATACAAGTAGTGAGCTTAGCAAATAGCAAATGGAACTCTTATTTTATATACACACTCGTTGAATTGTATTGTACGCATATGCAATTATGCATTATGATTATTTTTTTTTGCCGTTTAGGATGAGGTAAGACTAAGAGGTCATCGTCAACATGTATCCCAAAGCCACGTTTTTTACAGTGGGCCCACAATTTTGAAAGAAAAAACGACCAACATTGTGGATGGTTGTATTTGGCAAAATAAGGTTAACGACTAATCCAAGTTAAAACTTACAAACGAGACATCAAAAAGTCAAGATCAGACATATATAATGATTATCTTATAATGTGGTTAGTAGGTAAGGTTAAAGCGAGAAGATAGGTACAAAAATGAACGTCAAAGATCTAAATCATCAAATCTAATGAAATTTAAACTATATTTTGGATAGTAGCATCTTGGAATTCATATGTTTGACAATATTTTCTTCTACAGCTGGCATGACATCCCATATATAGGTTTAAAAATGACATCACATGCAACAAGAAAAGAAATTTGAGGAGGTTGCAAAGTGGTATAAGCAAACTACAACATGAAAATATAGTGCAAATGTTATCATGTAATATAGTGTTGGGTTAAGAAGATATTATGATTATTTATATAATGCAAATGTCATCATATAATATGGTTTGGGGAATAGGTTTTAGAAAGTTAAAATACTGATTTAAATGAGATGAATCGAAAACAATGTCGCTGTTTTTATATTACCTTACACGTTAAAACAAAAATGAATATGAACGGTTAAAGATTTGTAATTTTTACTTAAATATATTTAAACATTCACATAAGCAAAGTACATACAAAAAATGATCTAATGCTCTAAATATAATAATTAAATTATGGAGTATCTTGTTATTATATAAACCCAACCTTAAAAATAAAGTATTATCTTTTTGTTTACAAGCGTGTATGGTCTTGTTTTGTCCCCCGACCTTGATGGAAACCCCCGCCTTTATAAATCGCTCCATCAAGTTTTATATTAACAAGTCAGCATTATGCATTTACAACTTTACAAATATCTTTAATTTAATAAGATAAGAAGGGATTTCAGTTCCATCTATTTATAGATAAACCATGCCCACCTCAGAAAGAACCTAAAAATCAAACACACCCATATACTCAAATTCAATTTCGATTTGATCTCCCTATGTATGAGTATGATGTCACTGTTAGTATACACCAAGAAAATAAAACATTAAATTTTCCATGCCCAACAAGTGTTTGCTTAATTACATCCTCTTCGATGGTTGAGAACTATAATTGGAATATAATTTATTAACAAATTACTATTTTATTAAGTTGAGTTGTGTATCTATATAGATTTTCAAGGTTAAATACATAAAAAGATTATTGAGTTTCATTCCAGATGAATGAATTCTTCTGATGAAATAATAAAATACCATGACACATATATTATTAATTGTTACTAAAATTATTTCAAACAAATCAAAATTATACCATTTTAAAGCTAAATATTATTCCATAATTTATTTGAGACATATAAATTGCATTGAAAAAAAAATTCTATTCGGTTAAATTAATATCCCATGGGCACAAAATGTATACTAATTTATATGTAAACGAATTAAAAAAAAAAAAAAAAAAATTGGGACTTGAGAGGCTTCACCTTTACGCATATAGCTTGCATACTCTCTCTTTTGTCAGGTTTGATTGTCTCATTTGCTTTTTTCAACACTTTCCCGTAATTGTGACGCCACGTCTTTCTTTGAATTCTCTTGCCTCCACCACCAGCTTCTTTGAAATCTAATCATCACCCATTTCATCTTCTCTTGACGATCTTTGTCAAGAAAAAAAAAAGCCAAACCCAGCCCACACGGATCTGTTTTATAATTTAACTAAAAATTATACACAGAACATGCCGGAATTCAACGCAAATCGATAACAGCAATAAGATATTGAATAAGACTGTTATAGACTTTTTTTTTTTTTTTTTTTTCTTTTTTTTTTTGTGAAATTGCAAATACTAAACTATACCTAAATTATTCTACCTAGGCATATCCATCCGGCTAGAAGCCCTTTAATAGAAATTACGTATTGGTTGTATTTAATGTGGTATATTAAAAACATGTGGGTTATAAGTTAAAATATAAGGAAAATGATTTATAAGTCCAACGAACTTTACAAATCGTTCAAAAAACCTCAATTATGTATGTCTATTTAAGAAAACTCAATGAACTTAACATTTTGTCTAAAAAGGCTTAACCAACTTACATTTTTGTTTGATTCTCATTAGGGTCAACCGGCTAATGAAAGTCAACGAATGACATGATTTATGACATGAAATTAAATATCGGGAAATAACTTGTAAGACCAACGAAGTTTCGAAACTGTTCAAAAAAACCTCAATCATATTTTGGCTGTTAAAAAAAACCAACGAACTTAATGTTTTGTCTAGAAAACCCAGCAAACTTACGCTTTTGTTCAATTTTCAATAGAGGCAACCAGATTCATCCAGTATACAATTAGTTGGCAAATGACATGACATTATATTTAATGACATGGAATAAACATATTAGATTTCCCTTTATATATCAGTTAAGGGCTTGAAGAAGAGAAAAATGAACGACGTCTATGTTTGATCTTTTGTAATTGCTACTTCTTTTTCTTCCTCTTAGTCGTTAATGCCTAACCCAAGATCTATAAAGAAGATATTTGATGATGCAAACCCTTGTGGATGTGGACGCCGTTCTAGGATATGGACATCTAGAATGGAGGATCATCCAGAGAAAAAGTTCAGAGCTTATTCGAACATATAGGTAAGTATAATTGAAAGCTTTATCATGTCCATCTTCTCTCTATTTGGTTGATTATCTTAATAAGTTCTTGTTTTTGAAGGAACCAAACAAATAAATAGAAGATGGACATGATAAAGCTTTCAATTACACTTACCCATCTGTTCAAACAAACCCTGAACTTTTTCTCTAGATGATCATTCGTTCTAGATGTCTAAATCCGAGAAAGGCATCCACATCCACAAGGGTGTGCATCATCTAATATCTTCTCTGTAGATCTTGAGTTGGACATCAATGAAGAAGAAGAAGAAGAAGAAGGAGTAGCCATTACAAAAGATCGAACGTAGACGTCGTTTGTTTTTCTCTTCTCCAAGCAATAAATTGCTATATAAAGGGCAATTCTGATCTGTTTATTCCATGTCATTAAATATAATGTCATGTCATTTGCCAGCTAATTGTATATCTAATAAATTAGGTTGCCTCTAATGAGAATTGAACAAAAATGTAAATTTGTTAAGTTTTTTTAGACAAAATGTTAAGTTCATTAAGTTTTTTTTGACAGACAAAACATGATTGAAGTTTTGTGAATGCTTTCGAAACTTCATTAGTTTTAAAAATCATTTTCCCTAAAATATAAACAAATAAAAATCATATAAGTGTATCTTAAGACGCACCATACCGATGTTGTGCATGTGGTGGAAGACAAATGTAACGCCCCTAGATCCAGGCTAGTCAATTTAGAGATAATAGGGGTCGAAAATGACTTTTCGGCAAAAGATTGTTTATAATAAATAGTCTCAACCAAGTTGTATAATATGTCTCAAGGTTTCCGTAAATATAAAGAACACCGAAATCCGAGTTATAACGAAGAAGTTATGACCCGCCGAAGTTTTACGGCAAAACCGACACGGCACTGGGAGGCGCAAATAGTGAATTTACAATGGAGGACTTTTTAGCGTTAGTGATCTAAACGAAAGTCATAGAATATGTTAAACCAAGAAAATCCATAAAAAGAACGCCCAAATCTGACTTCGTATGAAGAAGTTATGATTTTTCTAAGATTCGGCTTAGCAGTGCACGACCCGAAACTCAAATTTTAGTTCGAGCGGTTTTTGGCTTATGCGACCTAAATGAGAGTTAAAGATCTCATTAATAGAAACTCAACGGTAAAAAGATAGACGAAAACGGAGTCCGTATGAAGGAGTTATGAATTCTTCGCGGTCATTTAGCAATCTAATCACCTCCTACTGTTAAATTTGAGATCGGTCGAGAATTAGCCGACAAAGTCTAAATGAAAGTTGTAGATCTTGATTTTACCTACGCGTTGAAAAAAAGAACGTCAAAAACGGAGCTCGTATGCGAGAGTTATGATTTTTCTAAGTTTGAAGGCTGATACGCGATAGGGGGTGACGCGACACCACCAGAATTGGACACGTGGCACCACCAGAAGGCTGCCACATGCACCAACTCGGCGAGTAGGTCCCCCTACTCGGCGAGTCCATCAGATATTTTCACTATAAATAGAGGTGTCGGGTCTAGCCTCTTCTTCACACCTCCCAAACTCACTTTCTCTCTCTAGCCTCCCAACCCCCCCCCCCCCCCCCCCTAAAGCCTAGGTAAACCCCCTAGCACCCGAAGGAAACCCCGAGGCTCCCAGAGTCCCGAGAAAAGAGCCTTTCGGCTCGGGAACGCTGCTCCAGCGAAGCCTGGTTTTCGAGAAAATCCGCTGTAAGTGAGCTGTACCTATCCTATCTTTAGTATAGCATGTGTTTTAATATAGTAACGTTATTAGGAACTTATAATAAGTATTTGGGCTATTATTATGAGTTATATTGAGTATTATTTAACGCTTATATAATAATAATAATAGCTAGACTATTAATTTGTCGCGGTTATCGTTAGACTAAACCCTAGTGGTATTGGTATTAGGTTTTATCAAAAGAAAATTGTTTTGAGAGTATCGAAGCGCTGTCCGAGTGCTGAGTCACCACCTTTCAGGTGAGTGCATAGTCCCTTTCATCTTACACATAGATATGAAGTATTTTACATAAACTACATGCTATGTGTGCATATTATCTGAATACTTGCTGTCTATGCTGGATGAACGTTTTTATACATGTTTTAAATGTTTTAAACTATATACGTATTTTATATCTACGAATATGTTGGGTATGACATGGGTAGACGAATGATGAGAGATATAAGATAATGTGAGTATACATTGACAGCTATACACTTAGTGCCTATGAGACAAACACCGGTAGCTATAGACTTAGTACCTGTTAGACGCTGATAGCTATGAATTTAGTACCTGTTAGGAATTGATAGCTATGGACTTAGTACCTATTAGTTAGACGTTAGTAGCTATGGATTTAGTACCTGCTAGGAATTGGTAGCTATGGACTTAGTACCTATTAGATAAACACTGGTAGCTATGGATTTAGTACCCGATGAATAGACTATAGCAGCTATGGAATTAGTGCTTTATGAACGAACATTAGTAGCTATGGATTTAGTACCAGTCCTATAACCCTGGAAGTGAGGGACTTCAGGATAAACGAATGCAGGATAAATGACTCTTAGGATAAATCCTTAAGAGTAAAGAAGATAATGGGGATGAGTAATTGGGTTGATTGTTTGATTGTTTAAACATAATAATTATATTATTGTGGGTTGAAAACCCTATGTACTCACCAGGTTTCCAAACCTGACCCACTCAGTTTATTTATGTCACATGTGTTGATATGAAGTCACATTACACTGAGAGATTTAAAGAGATGTAGATCACTAGTGTAAATAAATGTAAGTTCTGTTTATGCTTATGTTTCTGTATTAACGATGACATCCCAAACGTTTTAAAATGAATAAAATACGTTTCTTCAAAAATGTTTTAATAACGTATTTATTATGTTTTTCTAGGAACAAATTCCGTAACATTTTTATTAAAAGAAGTACTCGGATTTTTATAAAGCATAAACAAAATCGGTCTTTTCTGGCCGTGAAAATGGGGATGTCACAGTTGGTATCAGAGCATTAGTTTAAGTGAACTAGGAATTTGTAGGATTTCTAGACTTAAACTTAGAATGCTAAGCGATAATTGTGAGGTGTGAGCACTAGTTTATTTTAGGAAAGATGCCTAAAATGTTTTATGTTATAGCTATAAAGATGCCTTATATGCTATTATTTGTTCGGATCTATGGTCTGTTGCCGACCGGATCTGGAAATTTTATGTGTTCAGATTTATAAACGTTTGATTACAGTATTAGAACTGGCATATAACTTTTCGGTGTGACAAGGAGATCTATACGTCTATTGTAAATAAAATCTTTCCTATCTTAAAATTCTCGTCTCGGTACACCGAACGTGTGTTTGGGTGTACAAAACGTCATGGTGAAGACAGACTAGGAAATATCCGAGGAAGATGACAACTTGAGCCTAAGAATGTGATGGGTATGCATCGGTCGTTATGCCTGCACCCGAACCTATCATAATGGCAGAAGTTCAGGAACTGATGCGAACCATGATAGACTGAGAAAATAGAGGAAATTAGATGGCTTATGATAGTGAATGATACCTATTGGAAGATATCATAAGAGGTATCTTGCCTTTAAATACGTCTGATAAAATAGCAGTACGTCTAGAGAAGTACGGTACATCTGAATGTACACATTTGATTGGCGGGATGATAGAACGATTGGTGTAAATCCTAAAGTTTTCCTATCATTTGGAATTTCCACCACCAACCGAGTTGAAGCAGAATTGATGATTAAAGTTATGGATGGAAGAAGTCCTAGTAGAGTCTAGGGAAATTTTTTATGATTATTTGGACACACTCGTATGTGTTAAATTGTTTTGTGATTTTAGGACTTGGGGACTGCGAGACAATACTTGGGACGAGTATGAGTAGGTGAGAAAGGTAGTAGATGCATATACTACCGGAAGCACGTGACTCACGCTTGGATCAGGGAGAGTCACAAGGTTACCAAGAAGCCAATAATTGATTCCGTTTTATTCAAGCATGTCGTTACCATCGTTTCGGTAATGACTAAGAAGATTGTTGTTATTCCAACCCTAATGGTCATATCAAATTGAGTCCGAATACGATGAGTATGATACATGGTTCAGTGAACTAAGTTCGATGACTTAATCCGGAAGATTGAAATAAAAGATAATCAAAGCGATCATTAGATGTATCGTGATAGTTGGTTGTATCTAGAAATGCTATCTTTTAAGATGTGATTAGAACATGAAGGAAGTTATAGTCTGTTCTGGAATTTGACTCTAAGAGACCTAATAAACTAAAAACACATTCGATATTTTTCTTATTTTTATAAAACAAAAATAAAATTTACAATGAATACTTTTCACCAAACATATTCAATATCAGTTTCATTTAAATGTATCACTAATATCTTTTTAATTGCATAACTTATTTTATATATTTCTTATGTTTATCATAAATTAAGTTAATATAAAACTATTAAATAATACAAATACAAATAAATAGAAAAACAATTCAAATAGTGCGACGTGGAGTCCACAAGGAGTTAAACCCACTTCTACTCTGGTTATCGGTCCAAAAGGACCTCTTCAACAAAAAGTTTGGACCTCTCTCTTGTCCATATTAGATGCTATTAGTTTTTTTTTTTTTTTGGGCAACATTATCGCTTTTTTGCAATCTTAAAAGGAATATATATATATATATATATATATATATATATATATATATATATATATATATATATATATATATATATATATATATATATATATATATATAGAAAATCACAATTAATTATATATGTATAACTTATATTGTATTTTGATGTATAAACTTATAATGTATCGCAATTAGTTCGGTGATTTACATCGAAAGAAAATAAATGGTTTTGGAATAGTGGCAAAATGATTAAAAAAAAAAAAGTTGTTCCTTGAAGTAAAGGTCTTGGATTAGGAAATGGATGATGAAGGTGTACAATTATATCAATTACCCAATTTTCTTTATCAAAATATCATGTCTGGAACAGGGCGAGTTCATACATACTCTAGGTCCAATGCGAAAATAAAAAATTGACCCTCGACGACATATTTATATATAGATCACCGAAACCATGATATTATGATTTTTGCTAAATTTTAAAATATAAATAACTAAATCCCACAATTATTATGATTTTTTCCTATATTTTAAAAAGTAAATCTTAATCGCTAGGATTTAAACCAACAGTTTCACGTGAAAACTGAAACAAATAATCATATGAATATCCTAACAAACTTTAGAAAAGGAATAGTTAAATGAAAATTAGACTCACGTATTTATGTTTGATAAGAAACAAAGACACATACCAAGTCAATAATGCCGATTTTGTTAAGATTTATAAACAAATTTCCATATACACATTTCAAAGAAAAAAACCTTAGAAAATTATGGTAAAAAATATATTCCAAGTTAAGAACTTGGTTGGTAACTGAAGTAGAATGGTGACTTCTAAAATAAGAGCGTTCAAAAATAAGTTAACCAACCAACACGTTCAATTTTACGAATCTAAAATACATTAATCTAGAATCTAAATAATTCCATTAAACCAGTCTTTTTTATATATATATTTTATATTTAAAGTCTTGTCCGATTGTACACCCTAAACCCCTTTTGGGTGGTTCCCAGTCTGGAATATGGACATCTCGAATTATTTTGGACTAAATGATTGTTACATTAAAAATACTTTTTTTTTTGACAAAAAAACATTTCATATTCAAATTTCAAAATTCAAAGAGAAAAATATATTCTACAATTTCAAAAACATATATGAAATCGATGAATAAACCTGAAATTTCAAGATAATGCTTAATTTTTTGCTGAATACTAACAAAAACTTAAATAAACTTAGTACATGGAAAATTGATACGATAAAAAGAAATAAAAATATTGCTAGAAAACCGGTGATATTAGACATTTCAAAATAAACAATTATTGAAAATGGTAGATAGAGTCTTTGAAAAGTAGCTCAAAAGTCAACACGCCTCAAAATCCCACAACAGGTGCTAAACGTCACCTAGATAATCATACAAGGAAAAACCTTAATCTACCTATTAGGACATTAATAGCTTAACCCTAAACCCTAAACCCTAAACCTTAAAAATCCACAAGTCAAAAGTCAACCCTTAAGGTCAACAGTCAATGTTAACTCCAGCGACCGCCACGTCGTGGTCTTTCTTGGCCATGTCGTTGCCCGCATACGACCAAACAGTCGGGAAATTCTCAGCCGCCACACCGTGGCCTATGACCACACCGTGGTAGCCGAGGTTCCAAACAACTTAATGCATTAAGCTATTTTATTCGATTCCAAGAGCTCCAAAGCTTAGATCTGGTCCAAAATATGATATAGAAGGATAAAGTTTCTAAATTTATCCATTAGGACCATCCAAAAGGTCCAAAACCCAAATCCTTAAGTCCCAAAAGGCTTAAAAATGCAAGAACTTAATCAATAAGCACTTACTCCATAAAGTATGAAGTCCATCCTTTCCATAAGTGATTCTAGCACCAAAACCAACCTAAAAGTTGGTGCTTTATAGACATGCATGTCCAATGCGTTTCTTGAACCCATATTAGATCAAAATGAGGGTTTATGACCCAAATCTCATTCATGGATTGAAAACTCAACCAAACTCCAAATCCAAGGCACAAATTACACTAAATGCCCCGGAGATTCATAAAGTTGCAAACTTTAGGAGATCTCACCATCCCAACAAACAAGAATAAGAAGTTTATGGGACAAAACTCAAGATCTAGCAACCTAGCATGATAAAAATCGAGTCTTGGACAACTACAAAGGTCCATAAGAGTGCTAAGGTGAAGAATGGAGTCTTGCTTGCTTGATCTTTTCTTCCTTCTTCCTCATTCTTCATTCTTTAGCTTCAAGGAACACCAAAACTAGCTCAATAATGGAGGAAAGTGATTAGGGTTTTCTTTAGGGCTTGAGGGGGCTTATGGAGGTTGAGGATGAGCAATCCCTAACCTCCTCATTCCTTTAAATATGGATTAAACCCGGAAAAATAGGGGTTTCACGTCAGCCGTCCACCATGCTGTGGCCAATGTTGCCACGCCGAGGTGGCTTAAATGAAACATGCAAACCCTTCTCGCCTCGCCACATCGTGGTGATGCCTCTACCACGCCGTGACAATCCTCAAAATGATAATTTAATTATGAATAATGTACCTCAAGATCCGGGCGTTACATGGCATGAACATTAATTAGAGGTAGAGTATGATATACTCTAAAACTTTCCCATGAGAAGTACCTCAAATGTTAGAGAAGTTCAATATAACAAATGCAAAATCCAAAATTTCACATGTGGGAAGTCTATTAAGATCCCAAAGAAAAACAATCACCAAAATCAAATAAAGACAAGAAAGAAATGGCTAGCGTTGCTTATGTTTCAAAAAGCATTAAGAAGGAGTCAAATGGCCACTAAGCTACTTAAAAACACTTTAAGGTTTCCTTGTGTTTCAGAAGAAAAATGAAAAAGGGTTAGCTTTGAAGGATTTCTAGATACAGACCTAGGTGGTTGTACATATTTATGGATGATCACTACATGTTATGTCTTCATAGTTAGGGGAACAATAGTCACTTGGATGTCAATATTACAAAAGAGTGTTTGTCTTTCACTATAAAAACATAGTACATGAGCATTACAATGCAGAAGCTAGCAAATAGATTATTTGATTGAAAATTTTCCTATCATAATTAGGTATGAAACAAGAAGACAATCTACTTTATTATGACAATCAGACTGATGTTCATTTACCAAGAGATATAGTGTTTCATAATAATACAAAATACACTAAAAAAGATATGACTTTATCAAGAAGTTGATATGTGCCATCCCCAAATTCACGGTCATTTTTAAAAAAAATTATTTATGCTTATTTGAAAATCAGAGTATTCATTTTAAATAATGATATTATGGAATTTGTTACCAGAAAACATGATAAATATATTAGCAAAGCATTTCCGAAGAAATGTATTTTTGTTTATATTAAAACTTTGGGATGTCATCGTCAATATAGAAACATTAGCATAAACAGACCTTACATTCATTTACACTAGTGATTTACATCTCCTTTAATCTCTCAGTGTAATGTAGCTTCATATCGACACCTATGATACAAATAAACTGAGTGGGTCAGGTTGGGAAACCTGGTGAGTACATAGGGTTTTCAACCCAGAATAATAAAGTTATTACGTTTCATCATCAAACAATTAACCCAATTACCCACCTTCATTATCTTCTTTATTTCTTAAGGATCTACCCTAAGAATCATCTATCATTCACTCCTTCATTCCCAATGATTGTCCTAAGGAATAGGCACGAAGACCATCGTTTCCAATGTTATATATTAGGCACAACTGCCGATATTATTATTTAGGCGCAACTGCCAGGATTATGATGTTCTCTATTAGGCGCAACTGCCGATATTATCCTTTAGGCGCAGCTGCTAGGATTATGATGTTCTCTATTAGGCGCACCTACCGATATTATCCTTTAGGCATAACTGCTAGGATTATGATGTTCTCTATTAGGTGCAACTGCCAATATTATCCTTTAGGCGCAACTGCTAGGATGTTTAGAGTACATCATAGTTCAAAAACATCCACAGGTTGTGACGCAAATGCTAATGTTCATCTATATCATCTTTCATCCATTATCATTCATCTACCCATCTTTACCCAATATTTTTATAGGTATAAAATACATATATAGTTTACATCAAATAAAACATGTATATTCGGTTCATCCAGCATAGATATCAAGAACACAGGTAATATGCACACATAGCACATAATTTATATTAAATACTTCATATCTACGTGTAAGATGAAAGTAACTATACACTCACTTGTTAAAGTGATGATTCCAAACTCGGGCAGCTCTTCGCTTCTAACATTTCTATTTTCCTTCGACGAAACATAATATTATTACCACTAGATTTTAGTCTAATATTTATTACGACTATTTACGAGCGATATTGTTTTATAAGTGTTAAACAATACTTTTTAACCACTATGTATAGACAGGGACCATACATGAAACACCGGAGGGCAGGACCATTTTGGCAAAATAGTACTTCTGAAATCCAACAACCCTATGCGGTCCTTCAAACCAGATTCCCCGTACCGCAAGTAGTTAAAAGATATTATAATAACAGTTTGTATATTATATTTTATAATATATATATATATATATATATATATATATATATATATATATATATATTGTTTATAAGTTCATAATAACAATAATAAATTTAAACATAAGCTATACTTATAGTAGGGTAAGCATAACTCACGTACTAGGAGGTTTGGCTATGAATCGGGCTCTGCGGCGCAGAACTTCCAAGCCAAAAGCTCTTCTTCTCGGATCCATCTGACACTCTTGGACTCTCTTCTAACACCTCAGAGGTGTTATAGAAAATCTTAGAATGTTTGGGAGTAATTGTGAGAAGAGAAGTGGAGAGGTGTGAATAAAATGGGAGATTTGCGCCTCTATTTATAGGATGAGTTTGGTGCGAACGCGGGGCATTCAAGAGCCGAACGCAGGGCATTCGTGAATGTTGGGCGTTCATGGCTAGGTGTCACCATCTGGTGGCAAGCTGCTGTGAGGAAACAATGACTCAGTTCGCGCCACGTGTCGCCTCCTAGTTATTTCAAAAACTAATTATCTTCTAACATCCGTAACGTTTGCATACGAGCTTCGTTTTTGACGTTATTTATATCCACACGTAGGCAGCGATGGGATCTACAACTTTCCCTTTGACCCCATTGGCTAATTCTCAACCGATTTAAATTTAACAATATGAGAAGATTACATTGTTAACGACCGTGTAAAATTCATAACTTCTACATACAGACTCTGTTTTCTACTGTCTTTTTATCGTTGAACTCCTATTAATGATATATTCAATTCTAATTTAGTTTGTTTCGGCTAAAAATTGATCGATCTAAAATTCGATTTTTAGGCTGTGTACTTCTAGGCTAAATCTTAGAAAAATCATAACTTCCTCATACGAAGTCAGATTTTGGACGTTCTTTTTATGTACGTTCTCGGTTTAATATATAGTACGAATTTCATTTAAATCCCTAAAGCTAAAAAGTAATTTATCAAAAATTCACTTTTTATGTTACGCGGTGCCGTGCAGATTTAGCCATAAAACTTCGACATGTGATAACTTCTTCGTTATAACTCGGATTTCAGCGTTCTTTATATATACGGAACCCTTGTGACATATATTATAACTTTTTTAAGATTATATACTCTAAATAATCTTCTATCAAAAATTAATTTTTGACGCTTATTGTCTCTAAATTGGCTAGACCAAATCGATGGCCGTTACATTTATCTCCCCCTTAGGATGATTACGCCCCAGAATCATCAACAAAACATGGCTTGTATAATGACTCCATATATTATCTTTTCATCCTAGGTAATAACCATAACTCTTATGCCATTTCAAATGAGTATCTAACTCTTGGACTTGCTTGACTGCTGGCGGTGCTCAATCTTGCACCCGCTCTCTACCTCGTGTTGGACTTTCAATTGTAACCTTCGAGTTATAAAATCAATCCTTATTGGAGACTCCTTCTTCTCCTTAAGATAGGCTCTTTCATTCGATTACCATAATAGACCGATGTGACATGTTCTAATGACCTCTCATTGTATGATGCAATGCTTAGTCTCTGGTCTTTTAGAGTCAAATTCCAGAATGGATGATACCTTCCTTCATGTTCTAATGTGATATAATCACATTCTAGCATATAGCATTTCTAGCTACAAGTTTCTTACTCTCATGGTGATTGCCATACTTATATTGATCACTTAGATTATCTTTCACTTCAATCTTCCGACTTAAGTCAGATGCTACATCGATATTGGTTCTATGAACCACATAACATACTCGTATTAGTCGAACTTGATTTGATATGACCATTAGGGTCGGAACAACAATCATCTTTTTCGTCATCACCAAAACGATGGTAATGACATACATGAATAAAATTGAATCAATTACTAGCGCCTTGGCAACCTTGTGACTTTCCCTTATCTAAGCTCCAAATTGCTTCCAAAGACTCTCACTCACGATTTAGGGTTTCTGGATCTCAAAAGGGGAGTAAA
The DNA here is from genome assembly GCF_002870075.4 of Lactuca sativa. Lineage (NCBI taxonomy): Eukaryota > Viridiplantae > Streptophyta > Magnoliopsida > Asterales > Asteraceae > Lactuca > Lactuca sativa. The sequence continues at coordinate 201,425,325 of NC_056624.2, forward strand.
GAGGCTGGGGAAAGGGTGTAATGTTCTTTAAATAGGGCACCACCCCCGAGATTAGGGCTTTTCTCGTCCAGACTAGACTCGCTGAGTCCACTAGCCGACTCGCCGAGTCGGTCACTTACTCTATATCCCGGATCCTGCTCCGACTCATCGAGTTCCTCCCTGGACTCGACGAGTTAACTCATGACTTAGAGAGTCAGTCACCTGCTTCGTCGAGGATCATCTGGAATGCTCTTGGCTTTGGTTTTGGCGGTGCATTTGGCTTTGTAGCTCCTTCCCTCTCTGGGCAATTTTACTTGAAGTGCCCTTTTTTATTACATCTATAACACACCCGTTTTTTAAATTTACACTCATTGACATAATGCCCAAACTTTCCACACTTGAAACATGTCACCTCCTCACCATATTTTCCAAAGTGTTTCTTCTTGCACTTATCGCACCATCTTGCTTCGCCTCCTCCTCCTCTAAACTTCTTCGAACCAGACTTCGATAATTTTCTCTTCACATTGGACCTTGAAGCTCCTTTAAACTTTCTCTTCTCGCCAACTTTGACCTTGTTGGAGGCTCTACTCTTGATTATCTCCTTAACAGACTTAACAGCCCAGATAGTCGCCTTAAGAGTAGGTGTCTGGCATACTAGCACATCATATTCTCATTGTAGTCCCTTTGTATACTTATCGACTTTCGTTAGTTCGTCAGGGATGATGCGCAAAGCAAACTCCATCTTGTCCGTGAAAGCATTGGTATACTCGTCATTGGACATGTTGCCCTTCTTCGATGTCAGAAACTAGTTTTATAGTTCCAACATGTTTTGGGCTGAGCAAAACTTGTGTTTGAAATGGACCAAGAACTCTGCCCATGTTAGTTATAGTGGCTCATTGGGTCTCATGGTCTTCCCCAAGGTGTTCCACCAGCGAACAACACCACCTCTAAACTGACGCACTGCATAAGTGGTTTGTAGCTTGCCCGTGCAACCACACGTTATGAAAGCTAGCTCCATTTAAGAGATCCAATCCATAACTCCGATTGGATCTTTTTTCCTAGTAAAATTTGATGGTTTGCAAGTCGTGAAGTCTTTGCACTTGCATCTGTTTCTTTCAATCCCTCCGTCTTGGTTATTTCTCCTAACTAATGGCGGTTCATCTTGGCTAACGGTTCTACTATAGTTTCCTTCCTCTGATTGACCTTCATTCAGTTCAGGCTGTACACCAGGCACAATAGGTTCATCCCTATTCTACTGAAGTAGACGCCTTGTCTCTTCCATCTGATGATCCAACATCATTTGAATCATTGCTTGTACTCCTGCCATAATGATTGGCTCGGGTGTAGCCGCTACTTCTGGTGCATGCTCAATCACAGGTCGTTGATTAGCGTTAGCATTTCCATTATCATTTCCAACTCCGCTTCGAGTTCCCACTATGTTGATCTATACACCAAATTAGACGTTCGGTGTGCAGTGACGAGAATTTAGATAGGAAAGCTTAATTTACGAAATACGTATAAATCTCCTTATCACTCCAAAAAGTTATATGTCAGTCCTAATATCGTAATTAAAAGTTTAGAAATCTGAACACATGAAACTTCCAGATCCAGTCGGCAACAGACCATAGATTAGATCAAATAATGACATCATAATGCATCATAAATCATTTAGCATATAAAAGCATTTTAGGCATCTTTCCTATAATAAGTTAGTGCTCGTGTCTAAATAGACATACTTCCTAAATATAGAAGACACTCATCTCACAATCATCGCTTTGCATTTCTAAGTTTAAGTCTACAAATAAATCATTATTCCTAGTTCGTTTAAACTAATGCTCTGATACCAACTGTGACATCCCCAAATTCACGGTCATTAAAAAAAAAATTATTTATGCTTATTTGAAAATCAGAGTATTCATTTTAAAGAATGATATTGCAGAATTTGTTCCCAGAAAACATGATAAATATATTAGCAAAGCATTTTCGAAGAAAATTATTTTTGTTTATATTAAAACTTTGGATGTCATCGTCAATATAGAAACACAAGCATATAAACTGAGTGGGTTAGGTTGGGAACCTGTTGAGTACATAAGGTTTTCAACCCACAATAATAAAGTTATTATGTTTCATCATCAAACAATTAACCCAATTACCCATCCACATTATCTTTTTTATTTTTTTAAGCATCCACCCTAAGAATCATCTATCATTCACTCATTCATTCGTAAGGATTGTCCTAAAGAACAGGCACGAAGTCCATCGTTGCCATTGACACAGCTGCCAATGTTATCTATTAGGCACAACTATCGATATTATCATTAGGAGCAGCTGCCAGGGTTATGACGTTCTCTATTAGGCGCATATGTCGATATTATCTTTTTGGCGCAGCTGCCAGTATTATGATGTTCTCTATTAGGCGCAACTACCGATATTATCCTTTAGGCGCAACTGCTAGGATTATGATGTTCTCTATTAGGCGCAGGTGTCGATATTATCCTTTAGGCGCAGCTGCTAGAATGTTTAGAGTACATCGTGGTTCAAAAACATCTACAGGTTGTGGCGCAACTGCTAATGTTCATCTATATCATCTTTCATCCCTCATAATTCATCTATCCATCTTTATTCAATATTTTTATAGGTATAAAATACATATATAGTTTACATCAAATAAAACATGTATATTCGTTTCATCCAACATAAGATATCAAGAACACAGGTAATATGCACACATAACACGTAATTTATATTAAATACTTCATATCTATATGTAAGATGAAAGTAACTATACACTCACTTGTTAAAGTAATGATTCCAAAAACGGGCAGCTCTTCACTTCTAACATTTCTATTTTCCTTCGACGAAACGTAGTATTATTACCACTAGATTTTAGTCTAATATTTATTACGACTATTTACGAGCGATATTGTTTTATAAGTGTTAAACAATACTTTTCAACCACTATGTATAGACATGGACCATACATGAAACACCGGAGGGCATGACCATTTTGGCAAAATAGCACTTCTGAAATCCAACAACCCTATGCGGTCCTCCAAACCAGATTCCCCGTACCGCTAGTAGTTAAAAGATATTATAATAATCGTTTGTATATATATATATATATATATATATATATATATATATATATATATATATATATATATATATATATATATATATATAGTTTATACGTTCATAATAACGATGATAAATTTAAACATAAGTTATACTTAAAGTAGGGTAAGCATAACTAACTTACTAGTAGGTTTGGTTAGGAATCGGGCTCTACGGGGGCAAAACTTCCAAGCCGAAAGTTCTTCTTTTTGGAGCCTTCTGGCGCTCCGAGACTTGCTTCTAACACCTAGGAGGTGTTAGAGAAAAGCTTAGAAGGTTTGGGAGTAACTGGGAGAAGAGAAGTGGAAAGGTGTGAAGAAAATGGGAGATTTGCGCCTCTATTTAGGTTGAGTTCAATGCGAACGCGGGACATTCAAGAGCCGAACGTAGGGAATTCGTGAATGCTGGGCATTCATGGCCAGGTTTCACCATCTGGTGGCAAGCCGTGGTGAGGAAGCAGTGGCTCAGATCGCTCCACACGTCGCCTCCTGGTTATTCCAAAAACTAATTGTCTTCTAACATCCGTAACGTTTGCATACGAGCTCCGTTTCTGACGTTATTTATATCCACGCGTAGGCAGCAACGGGAACTACAAATTTCCATTTGACGCCATCGACTAATTCTTTACCGATTTTAAATTTAACAGTATGAGAAGATTACATTGTTAACGACCGTGTAAAATTAATAACTTCTACATACGGACTCTGTTTTCTACTGTCATTTTAGCGTTGAACTCCTATTAATGAGATCTTCAATTCTAATTTAGATTGTATCGACTAAAAATCGATCGATCTAAAATTTGATTTTCGGGTTGTGCACTGCTAAGCTAAATTTAGAAAAATCATAACTTCCTCATACGAAGTTAGATATGAACGTTTTTTATGTACGTTCTCGATTTAACATATAATACGACTTTCATTTAGATCCCTAAGGCTAAAAAGTAATATATCAAAAATTCACTTTTTACATTACGCGGTGCCGTGTCGGTTTAGCCGTAAAACTTTAACATGTCATAACTTCTTCGTTATAACTCGGATTTCAACGTTCTTTATATGTACGGAACCCTTGTGACATATACTATAACTTGGTTAAGATTATTTATTCTAAATAATCATCTATCAAAAAGTTATTTTTAACGTTTATTTATCTCTAAATCGACTAGCCCGAATCCGCAGATGTTACATGATAGGTGTGACAAATTGTCATTAAGAAAGATCCTAGGTATGAAGAATCTATTTAGAAGTATTTGTCTGATGGTGACAATATAGAAGTTGAAGCTTTGTCCAGCTTAATTCACCTTGAGGTGCTAGAGAAGTTGAAGTTTTGTCTAGCTTAATTCACCTTGAGGTGCTAGACTAGAAAGATGACTTTACATAGTTTTGGGTTTACAAGAAGTACATGCCTTGGAGGAGAGTTGGTTTGTTGATCACTCTCCAAATGGAAGATTATTGAGTTGTAGAGATTGATGGATTTTTTTTAGACTTGGCCACATACAATCTTAGGGTCGAAATCAAAAACCTATTACAAAATCAATACAAAATTTCTCTAATTCGCTTGTTGACATAACACGATTACCCTAATCATGTTAACCATGTAAACCGTGTGTGTTTTTATTCTTCTTTACTTCTTATACTTTTTGTAAGTTGATCAAATACGTAAATGTACATATTGATAGCATGGGGGATATATCTTCAACTTTCTCGTCTCTTAGTTCAATGTATATTTGTGCTTTCCTTGTATATATATTGTTTTCTTCTATATACATTGAAGGCTTCTGCTCATGTTCACCCTCTATATTGATACTCAAAGCAATCATATCTCAATTCTAACAACAACGAAGCTTTATGTGCTCAAAGTCAAATTGAAATTTGAGTTTTCTTGGGGACTGGAACTAGAGGTATGATTCTTCTTTAAAACTCTGATTAAATGGTGTTATGATGCTTGTTTTGTAATTTATCTAGCGACAGAAGATAAAACAATCATGAAATGGTCTTCAGGAATTTCATCATCACGATTCACAAGGAATCCAACTTTTCCAAAATCACATGTTATTATATGGGTCGTGAATTCGAAATGGCTTGAAGATAACGAGTCTTGTGTAGCCATTTTGAATTGTGTCGATATCAATTGAGTGCAAATTTAATAATATCATGAACATCTGAAGACGAAAAATCGAAAAATATAGCATTAAGCTTGATGTAAAACAAAGGTATTAAAAAGTTCAAGAAAAGCTTTTATTGCTAATCACTTTCCACTTTTAAGGTTATTCATATTACTCAGAAAAATAGCATTAAATTAAAACTCGTTGTACTTCTACATGAAACACCAATTATAGATTATAGATGGTACAACATATAAATAAATACAAGTGTATATTTGCAGCTAAAATGAAAAAAGCATCAATACACAAACCTCAAGGCCAATGAGAAGAAGAAGAAGAAGAAGGATCAACAAAATCTCCTCCATTGAAACTCATCTAATAATTCAATTCCATCTAGGGTTTCATTCCCAATCCTCTTCTGCTAATTCACTGTCATTATCTTCTCTTGGTGGCCTAACAACAATAACCACAGTTCCAAGACTTTCTTGAATACCTTTCTCCTTCAATGTCGATCCTCTATCCACCTTCAATTCATCTTCACTCAATACCAGATAGAATCCATCATCAGCTGCCACCTCTTTCCTACTTCGATCAGCCACCACCAAGATAGCCTCCTCCTTGTACCACCTATTAACTCTCCATGGCAAAGCCCTCGCATCAGAAAAGGCCACCACTACTCCGCCTCTCTTCAACCCTATCACTGGCTCCCACGCCGGCAACACCACCCATCTCCTCCAGTCTTTCTCAGCCTCCACTATACCAAAATCCCCTTTGCACCCAGTTTCCCATGGTGCATCCTTCACCCCTTTGTCTCTCTCACCCGCTCCACAAACCGGCAAAACTGCAACCACCGTAGCCTCTGCAATCTCCCCCAGATTTAACCTCACTACAGGAACTTTCACTCCATCAACAACGCCTCCATCTCTTCCCTGTCCTTCTCCATCACCATCGTTTCCATCCAATTCCTTTGTCACCCACGCTTTTGCTGGCTCAGACACAGCCACAGACAAAGCCTTTTGCAATACAGATATTTTCGACTCTGTATCCCGATTTTCAAGAGCTTGTCTGTAGTACATAAAGGCCAAACAATCAGCCGGAATCGTGTAATCAAAATAATCCCATCCACGATCACCGCGTCGACGGGGGAAATCCTTGATTGCCCTAGCAAGTTCCTGAGCATCACTTGGTTCAAATTTATTTTCAAGCATGTATCTCGCAGCTGCGGCACGCTGGTTCACACTCAACAACCTTATCTCATACAGCAACTCCGCACCACCCTTATCGTAAAACTCGAGGGTTTCCTCATCAACACCTGACTGAACCAAGGACTCCCTAACCTGAGCAGCTACAACGAGTCGATTCTGCTCAACACCACTGATGCCGGTAACTTCTTCGAGGGTGGATGGGGCAAATCCTTCCAGAATCAATGGAGGAATGAGAGGGGCGTATTCGAACCACAGGCCAAGGCGATTTGAAAGAACATCGAGGCGAGCTTCTGTGTCGAGGTTACGATATTGGGGTGGTATTGGAGATTGCGATGTCGGAGGGCGAAAGGGTTGGTAGAGTTTTTGAGACGGTGGCTTAGAGGCGGGGATAAGTGTGGCTGAGATGGGTTTTCGGAAGGGTTTATTGGGTCTGTGGTGGGAAGTGAGAGGAAGCGGTGAGGAAAGGAAGGGTGAATGGAGGAAAGTGGGGGTAGGTTTGGGAGAATTCAGAGCTAAAGAGAGCATGGTTGAAGGTTGAAGAAATGGAGGGAATTGGGGAAACCTTATCCTGTGTGATAGTTACGAAGAAGGTGATCAAGATTCAAGAGGAGTAGGGAGTAGGATGAAGGGATTTCACAAATAATTTTGAATCGATGCTTTCTTCATTTATATTCTCCCCCCTTCAACTTGTATTCCAACAATATTTATGCCCCCAACTTCCATTACTAGGACTAAGGCTCTATCTTTTAATTGAAAAATTTAAGAGGTAACCTTTTAAAATTTAGATATGGCTTATTTGTTTGCCTCTTATAAATTACAACTGAATTGCATAATAACCTCTTAAAAAATCAAACTTCATATCACATCTAAAAAATAAAAAAGACGGAAGTGCCCTACCTTAAAAACCACTCTTCTTTTCTTCTCAACACGCCTCCATTATGTTCTTTCTCATCGAAACACACACACAAAAACATTTCCTGCCATCGACAATCTGCTGAAGCTCGTCACTGCCATCGTCGTCGCCGATGTTTTCTCTACCTCCGGCGACTGCTGCGCCTCCGACAGCTTTGCCTCCCACGACTTCTGCAGACAGTTTCTTCGCCAATATGTTGTTTTTTCGCTTACTATGTGTGGTTTTTCTTGATAAATCTAATGAAATTGGTCTTCCCTCTTTCTATGTGCGATTTTTCGTCTCTTGTTATGTGCGGGTTTTCTTGATAAATCTGATGAAATTGGTCTTCCCTCTTGGTATATGTTGTTTTCTGCAAATGTTGATATGGGTTGAATTCTAAAATATAAGTTGATGATCTTGTTGTTTTTGTTGAATTTTGAAATGTATGTGTGTGTATAGTTGAAATATGTTGTTGAAATTTGTTGAGTTTGTGTTTATTTGTTGAACAATATTGTTGAAAATGTCTTCTTTGCTGAAATTTAGTTCATTTGATGAATTCATTTGTTATGGACTGTTTGTTCATTTTGGTCTTTTTTTTTGAAAAATTTTGGGTTATGATTAGCGATTAGTGGATAAGATGATGGTTTAAGATCATGTATCCAATTTGACGGGTTTCATCACATGTTTTTAAGGTGTGGTTTCACTGGTTATAGAAATGGGAGAAAGGAAGAGAAAACATATTTTCCCAAAATGACCTTTGGTTAAAAGGAAGAAAGATCGACTAGAGAAAGTTGGAATGGAGTAAGGGAATTGGTGAAAGAAGAAGAAAGCCCATACAATGTTAGAGTTGAAGGAGATAATGAGAATGAATTGGCGTTGAAATGAAATAGAATTCCACTTGTGAAGAGTTTCTGTTTGTATGTAATTAGATGCATGGCTAGATGGAATTATAGATGTGTACAAAAATTAATAATTAATTATTCATACATTTATGTTTGATTCGGATTGATGTTTAATTTTGATTTATTTAATTTTGATTTTATATTTTTTTTTCTATATAATTTTTCAAGAAGTTGATTTGGTTATTTTATAAACAAAAAGATTAAATTCAACAAAAATAATACAAAAGGGTAAAATTGTCATTTTCATATTCAGCACTGTAATTCAGAGGTTCCAACCAAACAACATTTCAAAATTCAGATCTTAAAAATTCAGAACTTTTTAAAAAATCAGACCTCTTAAAAATTTAGATCCTACCAAACAGCCCCTAAGGGGTGTCTTTACAATTGTTTTTCAAATAATGTCACCTAGGATTCTATGAGGTCTCTCATTAATTATTTTTTTAGTAGTATAGAGAGGTAAAGTCCATTTTTACATGTTAACATCCCTTAACTTATTATCATAGTTTTTTTTTGTAACCTCAGTATATGTGGCAGCTAACTAGGCCTATATGGAGCAACTATGATTATCCATCCTTTAACAAAATCATTTATGCCCATCAAACTAAATCAAAATCTAAGAAAAACACCTTATGAAAGATTCTTCCGTTCAGGAAAGTCAAACAAAGAAAACAAACATCGTTGAATGCATAAAAATCCCTAACAAATGAATTGTTTTGGCAAAAATTGAAGTCCAAAACTTGCAAAATCAGGTACATAGAAGAGCACAACTCCGATAATCATTCCTACAAACTTAGACTCAACCAGTTGTAGATCTGAACATTGAAGAATATTGGTTATCGATGCCATTCCTAAGCATAACACCCCCACTCTCAGGTATTAATTATATAACTATATTTTCATATTGAAAAGGTCTACTCGACGAGTTGGATGCCCTGACTCGTCGAGTGTGAACGTTTTGGCCACGTGTTTAAGCGACCAACTCGCCGAGTCAGAGGCATGACTCGACGAGTTGGAGCTGGAGGATGAAAATTTAATTTTCGGGGTTTTTTCACCCTATTTAAAGGATCATTAGCCCCCTTAGCCTCCCTTACAGCCTCCTTTGAGTCCAAAAACCCTAAAACACGTTTTCTCTCTATATTTGTGTGTTTTAAGCTTGGAAGGTGGATCTTGGTGAAAGAAGCTTGAAGAACAAGAAGCATGAGGCAAGGAACGGTTGTGGACCTGAACTCTACTCCATTTTAGCATCTCTTGAAGGTAACAAGTCGTTACCTTGACTTTCCTCTTTCTAGATCTCTTCATGGTTAAGATTAGGGTTTTTCTAGCATATATGATAGCCATTTTCGGGTATGGGCTAGGGTTTGAAGTTGCAACTTCAGATCTGAACTTATCTTGGCCTCTATAACTGTAAAGTTTCCAACTTTAGCAAGTATGAGCTTTTTCCTTGAGTTAAACCCCATTTTAAGCTTGCATTTGGTATTCTAAGCCTACAGAGCCTTGCATGCACATAAAGTTTGAAACCCTACGTGATAAGTATGCCTTAGGAAGCTAGATCTGCCATTTGGAGCCTTGGAATGGCTCAAAATCATCTAGACAATAAATGGACAATATGAACTCGATAAGTCGGATAAGGAACTCGACGAGTTGGGAAGGGTTTTCTCGTTGTTTGGTTTCAGCATGGACTCGATGAGCCAGCAGAGGACTCGATGAGTCAGTTAGGGTTTTCCTGACTTCTGGACACGCATAGACTCGACGAGTTGGTCGGAAACTCGGCGAGTCGGTGAGGGTTTTATGTGTTGGGTTTTATTCTAAAACTTAGTTTGAAAAAATACAAATACTGGCAAACGGAAGACTTGAGTTTTATAAAATAACATAAACATTTTATCACCCACCAAGGATCATCTTGCAAGTGAAAGAAAGATTTAAAACACAACCATAGAAGGAAGAAGTGGTAACAAGCTCTAAAGAACTTTGAGTCCTCTAGGGGAGGCTTGGAAGTTGATGGAGTGAGGATGAACCCTTAAGACACCAACAAAGTACCAACTTGATGTAATGCTAGTTACAACTCTAAAGCTTTAAGTCAAAAAACAAGTTTACGACTTAAAGAGAGGATGGAAGCAACTTATATCTTCAAAGTGCAAGACTTTAGAGAGAAGATGAAGAAGGGAAGTGATACTCACGATTTTAAGCAAGAATGGTGCAAGAAGAAAGGTTGCAAGAGTGCATCCCGTATATAGCCATAAAGAGGAGTCAATACCCATTAGATCTTAACACTTTTTGCAAGCATGTCCCTATGTCATGATTATGTTTCTTCTAGCTTGTATTCTTTACATTAAATAAGTACAAAAGGCCATGCCCTAACTAGTCTACACTAGTTTCGGCCATGGCTCTTAAAAGAAGAGAAAATGTTTAAATTTTATAAACACAAATTTTATAAAATATAAACTTTGTCTTTAGGTAAAAGAAAAAAGACTCAACTAATCCAAAATGTTGTACATGACTTATTAATTCATACATTATGAAATAATGTGTTACTTGTATTGTAAAATAATTATTTCATTGAAATAAATATTTTCCCAATTTATTATAAGAGTTTATGAATATTTATTAAAATCAAGTTCTAATAAATAATAAATTGTATCAAGTTGTTATTAGTGTGACCCTTAGGATCATATGTTATTAGGAATATCATTTTAATATGACTCTTGAGCATACTAGATCTTTCAATCTCCCACTTGCGCAAGACTCATATCAAATTGATATAGATAGTGGTGAACGTCTAACAACATTTCACTGCCCCCAACAACATATGATGTAGTGCCATTCCATCAACACCCAATTCCCCAAAAGCCCCAAAGGCTACAATTGGTGAGTAAGGTAAGTTTATCAGTTATCCCTTTGCTACATACATCATGTTGAAGATGAGATATGGATCGTAGTCAATCTCATGTAAGTGTTCAACTTTACATCAGGACCTAGATGTATAACTCCCAACGAATAAGAGGAACAAATCCCATCTTGACTACATACGCCTCTTGCATGGTTTACATCATACCTGATGGTAGCTTTTATAACTGCCTAATAAAAGAACAACTTTTGAATACATCAAAGCATAACGTTCCTCATACTCAAGTCCCAAATATATATCTCAGGTATTAAGGATATACAAATATTACCTTTTATCAAGTATCATTCATGACAGCGATCCATGAAGTGATCTTGAGCGGGTTACTCCAATACTTATTCTCTAGTAAGTATCTATGAAACTGGTTACAACGCTTTGTCAACCATCCTATTTCATATTAGTCTTATTTCATTATTGCTCCCACAATAACAACTGACTATGGAGTTTTAGAGTGAATAAATTTACTCAAGGATTAAACATGTTAATAAAGAAGACAACAAATATTTAATGAAAATATAATATGCCATATATATCATAGTCATTACAATAGATGATGTTATATAATGTTCCAGTATTCAATACTAATACATAGATCAAATCTAATCACTAGAATAGTGAAGTCCTATTCCTCGAGCATATCCTTCAAATTTTGCTTGAGGAAGAGGCTTTATGAAAGGGTCCACCGAATTTTGATCGGTGTGAACTTTGGGAATACTAATTTCACCTTCTTCAACTTTGTACCAGATGAAGTTGAATATGCGGCTAATATGCCTAGTCTTCTTGTATGCGCGGGGTTCTTTTTCCAAAGCAATAGCACCCTCATTATCACAGAAATGTCTAGGGGGTCCTGAATGGTAGGGACTACCCCTAGATCCTTAATGAATTTCTTCATCCAAGCAGCCTCTTGTGCAGCTTCAGAAGCAGCAATGTATTCTGACTCTGTAGTGGATTGTGCAACAATACTTTGCTTGGAGCTTTTCCAAGATACAACACTCCCATTGATAATGAACACATATCCTGATTGTGATTTTCAATCATCTTGATCAGTTGTGAAGGAAGCATCAGTGTAGCACTTCACACTTAAGCTTTCTTTCATGCCTCCATAGACGAGGAACAAATCCTTAGTTCTTCATAAGTACTTTAGGATGTTCTTCACAGCTCTCCAATGACTCTCCCCTGGATTTTGTTGGAACTTGGTTACCATGCTCATAACATAAGCAATATGAGGTCTTTTAAAATTCATGACATACATGATGCATCCAATTGCAGTAGCATATGGAATATCTTTCATCTTATCTAGCTCAGCCTTTGTGCTAGGACATTTAGATGAACTTAGTATAGTACCATGTGCCATAGGTACAAATCCTCTCTTAGAGTTTTCCATATTAAATCGCTTCAATACTTTCTCAATATATGTACCTTGGCTTAGATCTATTAATCGTTTTGATCTATCTCTATAGATTTTGATTCCAAGAATGTATTGTGCCTCACCTAGGTCCTTCATTTAGAAAAACTTTCCAAGCCAAGTCTTTACACCTTGTAAAGTTGGAATGTGATTTCCCATGATCAATATGTTATCCATATATAGGACCAGGAATGTCACTGAGCTCCTACTAGCTCTCATGTAAACACAAGATTCATCTTCATTTCTAATAAAACCATACTTTGTGATTTCATCATCAAAACGATGATTCCGGTTACTAGATGCTTGCTTTAATCCATAAATTCATCTCTTGAGTTTACACACTTTATTAGGATGTTTTTGGTCGACAAAACCTTCGGGCTGATCCATATAGACATCTTCTTCCAAGTGTCCATTCAAAAAAGCGGTTTTGACATCCATTTGCCATATCTCATAGTCATAATATGCAACTATGGAAGATAGTATCCTAATTGATTTCATCATAACGACTGGTGAAAAAGTTTCATCATAATCAACCCCGTGAGTTTGAGTGAATCCTTTGGTAACCAATCTTGCTTTGAGTGTGTGTAAGTTGCCATCCATGTCAATATTCTTCTTGAAGACCCACTTACTTCCAACAATCTTGCTATTGGGAGGAAGATCAACCAAGTCCCATAATTGATTTTCTCTCATGGATTGTATCTCAACCTTCATGGCTTCAAGCCATTTTGTAGATTCGGGATCTTTCATTGCATACTGGTAGCTGACCGACTCATTAGCATTCATCATTACGAAGCACTCGTCAATGAGAAATCCATATCTCTCAGGTTAATGATGAATTCTACCAGATCTGTGAACGCCTTGTGTTTCAGTAGGTTGAAGGACAGTGATCTCTTCATCTTCAAAAAACCTCTTGTTCGGTACTTGTGACATCCCTATTTTCACGGCCAGAAAAGACCGATTTTGTTTATGCTTTATAAAAACCAGAGTACCTCTTTTAATAAAAATGTTGCGGAATTTGTTCCCAGAAAAACATGATAATTGCGTTATCAAAGCATTTCTAAAGAAATATATTTTTATTCACTTTTATAACATTTGGGATGTCATTGTCAATACAGAAACATAAGCATAAACAGAACTTACATTCATTTACACTAGTGATCTACATCTCTTTTAAATCTCTCAGTGTAATGTGACTTCATATCAACACCTGTGATATAAATAAACTGAGTGGGTCAAGTTGGGAAACCTGGTGAGTATATAGGGATTTCAATCCCACAATGTTATATCATATATATAATTTAGAACTCACAAAATATACAATTTCACTTTATATGTATAAGCAATTATTATCCCACCCCGCGATCCTCACAACGAGACTATCCATACTCTCAAACCTAAGATTAACCGTTTTACCTAATCCATACTCCCGGATCAGAAATGAACGACTTTACCTAATCCATGCTCTCAGATTAATGACAAATGGTTATGCCTAATCCATACTCTCGGACTAGGGACGAATGACTAATCCATACTCTCGGATTAATGACGAATGATTATGCCTAATCCATACTCTCGGACTAGGGACGAATGACTATGTCTTAATCCATACTCCCGGACTAAGGACAACTGACTATGTCTTAATCCATACCCCCGAATTAATGACAGTTGACTATGTCCAATCCATACTCTCGGACTAGGGACAATGACTGTGTCTAATCCATGCTCCCGGATAATTGACATATGCTAAAGTTCTATTCACTGAGTATACCTCACTTGTACTCGTAAGAAAATACTACACAATATTCCTCATAATTAATTTAGGTCTACTCTTTATCCTAAATTAACATATATAATCAGGTATGTTCTTTAACACGTATTTCAAGCAACATCAATTAACTCGCACATAAAAATATAATTAATACTTCAATCAATACTTGTATTAAAATCATGTTCATGAAATGGACTATGCACTCACTTGATAAGGTGGTGACTCGGTACTCGGACAAGACTTCGTTATCTCAAAGCAATTTCCCTCGACAAAACCTAGTATCAATACCACTAGGGTTTAGTCTAACATTAACTGCGATTAATTAATAGTATAGCTATTATTATTATTATATAAGCGTTAAACAACACTCTATATAACTCATAATAATAGCCCAAATAATTATTTTAAGGTCCTAATAACATTACCATATTAAAACATAAGTTATACTAAAGATAGGTTAGGCGTAGCTCACTTACAGCGGGTTTTTCTCAAAACTGGGCGCCGCTGGAGTAGCGTTCCCGAGCCAAAAGGCTCTTCTTCTCGGAGCCGTCGGGCACTCTGGGGCTTCCGCCTCGTGTTAGGGAGGTTCCCTAGGCTTTTCGGGGGGGGGGGGGGGTTTCGGGGCTAGAGAGAAGTTCTAGAGAGAGAGGGGAGTGAGGGGAGTTGTAAGGAATGAATGGAGGCCTCACCACTTATTTATAGGGGACGTCGTGAGCCAGGCTTGCTACAGCCAGGCGCAGCCTGGTGCTGACACATGGCATCGCACATAGGGTGGAAATCAGCCGATTTTCAATAATTCATAACTTTCGCATACGAGATCCGTTTTCGACGTTCTTTATATCCATACGTAGGTAAAGACAAGATCTACAACTTTCATTTAGACTCCGTTGGCTAATTCTTGACCGACTTAAATTTAACAGTACAAGGAGATTAGACTGCTAAATGACCGCGAAGAATTCGTAACTCCCTCATACGGACTCCGTTTTCGTCTGTATTTTTACTGTTGAGTTCCTATTAATGAGATATTCAACTCTCATTTAGTTAGCGTAAGCCAAAAACCTCTCGAATTAAAATTCGAGTTTCAGGTCGTGCATTGTTATGCAAAATCTTAGAAAATTCATAATTTCCTCATACGAAGTCAGATTTGGGCGTTCTTTTTATGGATGTTCTCGGTTTAACATATTCTACAGCTTTTGTTTAGATCACTAAGGCTAGAAATTCCTCTATCTTAAATTCACTATTTACATCTCCCGGTGTCGTGCCGGTTTTGCCGAAAAACTTCGACGGACCATAACTTCTTCGTTATAACTCGTATTTCGGCGTTCTTTATATGTACGGAACCCTTGATA
The DNA here is from genome assembly GCF_002870075.4 of Lactuca sativa. Lineage (NCBI taxonomy): Eukaryota > Viridiplantae > Streptophyta > Magnoliopsida > Asterales > Asteraceae > Lactuca > Lactuca sativa. The sequence continues at coordinate 201,440,942 of NC_056624.2, forward strand.
CATATTATACAAATTGGTTAAGATTATTTATTCTAAATAATCTTTTATCGAAAAGTCGTTTTCGACCCCTATTATCTCTAAGTTAACTAGCCCGGATCTGCGGACGTTACAGTACTAGTGTCAACTAAAGATGCATCGGGTTTAGGTTCTTGATCTTCTTCAAGTTCCACACACCTCCCACTTGCCTCATCCATCAGAAACTTGCTTTCTAAGAATTCATCTTTTCTTGAAATAAAGATTTTATTCTCACTAGGGATGTAGAAGTAATATCCTATACAATCTTTAGGATATCCTACAAAGATGCATTTGGTAGATCTAGGCTCAAGTTTGCTGGAAATCTCTTGTCTAACATAAGCTTCGCATCTCCAAACTTTTTTATAAGATAAGGATGGAGGTTTTCCATACCACATCTCATAAGGTGTTTTTCTCTACCTTCTTAGTTGGTGCCATATTCAGGATGCGGGTTGCGGTGAGTAAAGCATAACTCCAAAATGATAAAGGAAGAGTACTTCGACTCATCATAGATCGAACCATATCAAGTAAGGTTCGATTTCTCCTCTCAGAAACACCATTAATCTGTGGTGTTCTAGGTGGAGTGAGTTGTGAGATAATCCCACGACTCCTTAGATGGTCTTGGAACTCTTGGCTCAAGTACTCACCCCCTTTATCCGAATGAAGGATTTTGATTGTTTTGTCGAGTTGATTTTCAACTTCACTTTGAAAAAATTTAAACTTTTAAAATGCTTCATGTTTATGTTTCATCAAATACACATAACCAAAACGACTGAAGTCATCAGTGTAGGTGATATAATATCTCTCACCATATCTTGACAATGTTTTGAAAGGTCCACATACATCAGTGTGTATGATGCCTAATAAAACACTTGCCCTTTCACTTGTTACAAAGAAAGGGGATTTTATCATCTTGCCACTTAAACAAGATTCACATATGTCAAATGACTCAATGTCATTTGCCCCCAAAAGTCCACTCTTTTGGAGTTGAGATATGCGATTCTTGTTTATATGACCAAGGTGACAATGCCATAGATATGTTTCGCTCAAATCTGGTTTGGGACTTTTGGTGTTAACATGATAAAGGGACTTATTGTTTGAGGTGTCATCTAGGTTTAATTCATAAATTACATTTATTGGTCTAGCCTCAAAATAGAAGATTCCTTTCAAGAAGGAGTGAATGCCATCATCAACAAATTTGAAATCATAACCAGATTTTCTCAAACGCGAAACTGAAATGATATTTCTAGTAATAGAAGTAATTAAACACACATTGTCTTATGTCAAGTACAGACCAGATGGAAAACATAAATCAAAATGTCCTAAAGCTTGGACCGCAACACGTGCTTCATTGCCGACATGTAATACCATCTTATCTGCTTTCAGTTCCTTACTCTTTCTGAACCCCTGCAACGAATTACAAATATGAGTTCCATAACCAGTATCTAATACCCAAGTGTTAGATGAAAAAGTAAATAATCCCATTTCAATCAAGAAAGTGGATATACCTGAAGGGCCTTCCCCGACCTTGTGACAACCTGAAATTTATCCCGTCACAGTAAACCCTTTTCCGCTAATAAAACTCGCTTTATTAAATTGTTCCGTTAACCTTCTGGATTAGGTTAATTAAATTGGTACTTTATTATGACTTCATGAGTGTCCAAACGAGTTAGAAACGCGTGAAACATCCTCGGTATCCCTTTGAAAAGTTTTTAGATTACGACCACGTCGAGTTACGACCACTTAATCGGGTACGGCCATAAGCCCCGTTTAACGTCGGTATCGGGTAGATTTCCACCGGGCCACAAACTCAACCCCTATATAAGGGATTGAGTGCTCACATTGAAGCCTTTCCCAATCTTAACACCCTCTCTCTACAAAACCAATTTTGATCCAAAAACGCCTCTTTCGAGCTCCAAAATCGTAAGTAATCTATCCTAGCTTGTTGTTTAGCTTGATATACATGCAAATTCGTGTTTAAATCATCCAAAAGCCTCAAAATCATGTGTTTATGGCCCAAGAACACTCTTGGACGACAAATACCCATAAATGGGGTTTTGAAGCCCCAAAACCCTTCCAAATCACTCCTAGTGCTTAGCTTTGACTTAGGGACTTGCATGTATGAGCTTAGAGCACCAAAAACTTGTCATTTGAGGAGTAAACATGAGTTTATAGCCCAAGAACATTCTTGGACCGTAAACCCCTCTTCATAGGCCGTGAACACCATTTAAGGTGTTAAATTGCCCCTTAAACACCTCTTATGGCTTGGAATAATGTCTAGAACCAACCACCATCGAAGTAGGACCCTTAAACACCAAGGAAACCATGAACTTAGTAGATTACAGCCGTAAACCCCCCAAGGATTGGTCCCTTGGCCGTAAACTCCTCTAAGGAGGTCAAATGGTGCCCTAACTTCCTTCCATGGCTTGTATATTGGACTAGAATCATGTGTGTTTAACCTAGAACCATCAAAACACAAATGGAAGGGACAAGTAAGAGTTTACAGCCATAAACTCTATGTTTACAGCCATAAACTCCCATAAATGGTCCATTTGAGGACTTAACCACTTCCTATGCCTTAGAATTGAACCTAGTCTAATTCTACTAGTGTTATAAGACTTTTGAGCAACCAAGAACACACCACCCATGAGTTTACGACCGTAAACTCATGGGGATATGGTAATTGGGCCGAAATCTCCTCTAAGAGTTTACTCTTGAAGAGTAAACTCCCTAACTAGGCCATACACCCCCTTATTGCAACCCAATAGCCTCCTAGCACTTGACCAAAGTGTTTTTCCGCACATTAGGATGCTTATACGTGTTTAGTTAGTGTTATAATCACTAATTATATGTAAACATATGTCTTCATATGTTATTAGGTCATTAAGTGTGTTCAAGTCTTTACTTGACACCGAGCACCCAACTGACACCTCCATCCTATGCACTCGCAGAAGGTGAGTTCATACCCCTGAATTAACCTTTTAAATGATTTTAACTGCTTTTATAGGGGGGAATACAAGTTGAACTATACAGTTATTAGATAAATCACATATGATTAATAACTGTATAGCAAATGAATTTTTACATGTTTAACGGCTTCATCTAACAAAAGGTTTTCCAATCTCGCTTTCAACTCTTGTTAAAGTACGAATTTATCTTTTAGATTATCATAAGTATTCGAAAGGTTTTCCGAAGGTTTTTCAAAGTTTGTTTTATAAAATGACATCAAGTCGTATATTCTTAATTGTAAAGATTTTCCAAAGGTTTTCTTCACTTAAACTATTTTATCAAATCATTTTCAAGAGCTTGTTTTATAAACTGATATCGAGTCATAAATTCTTGTTTATAAAGTTTTCCAAAAATTTTACCCAAGTTTCTGTTATGCTTTTATTTTGTTAAATGTCTGCCCGTATATGTATAGTTATATAAGTCATGTTTAAAGGACTTAGGAAGGCTAACTCGCTTTGATTCCTTTTCCTTGTTTGGATGTGGCTTCGGGGTATCGGTTATCCGTCCGAAGGTCGTTTAAACATTAGTTATATATCATGTATACATGTATAGACATAAAGGTTTCCATCGACTAGTTCATTTCCCTTGGGTAGCAAGGGCATCCTTCCAATCATCAATCATATACCTGAAACATTAGTAACTATTATAGGAATAGTTAGGAGATTCTATTTACTCTTTCCAGTACGGAGAATTCCGAAGGAGTCAGTTCATTCGTGAGTCTATATCATTGTTCCAATACTTATAATAGAATTCGAAATACGAGATGCATCTTCTGGACACGGATTTCACCGTTGTCAAGTTGGTAACCAGAGTCTCCTGGAGGGAGATCGGGCATTGTGTGTATAGATCTATACGGGACAGACACTCCCACACCCTGACTGCTAGCTACAGTCCCGGCCGACCAAGCCAATGGGTGACAAATGTCAAATTCATTCCGAAGCCTGCAGGGCGTCAAGTATTTGATTGTCAATCAGTATGGTTACAAGTATCTCTATGTTTACCTTATAATTCATGGCCTTAAGGTAACAAGAATTAACACGGTATTTTTGAAACCATCTTAACCTATTATCCTAGTTATATACTAGGTCACGTTATAAACCTTTAAACCAACCCACTTAGGATTACCGGATGTTTTAGACTTTGCTAGCTGTATCGTTCATTTGATACTGTCTAGAGTCTGTGCTTCCTTTTGTTAGACTGAGCCAGGCGTATCATTCATTCGATACTCTACTGGAGTCTAAGATTTCTTTTGCCTTAGTGTAAGATTATTGTTGGCGGGTTCAAAATCATAGTTAAGCTATTTTTATTTCGTAGTATGTTCCTTTAGTAGCAACTTGTAGATACATCATCTTTGTTGTCAAGTAGTTGATCAAAAAATACATCGTCTGCATGCTCTTGTTACTTTACTTGGACCTACTTACTTCCCACATAAGAAAGACATGTCGATAACAGTGGCAAATCTAGAACCAAAAATCAAGTGGTTCCTTATATAAATGAAACTAAAAAAACACGAGTGGTGACGAGTTGGGTTGTATGCAGGTCGGGTTCTATACTTGGTCGTTCAAATAGATCAACGGGTAGTGAGTTTAAATCAACCTTTGTATATTTATATTTATGTTGGCATTCACTATATTCTTTCTTTTTATAAAACTTATACAAAGACATTTTTGAATGATTGAATCTTGATTCTTGATTCTGAAATTGAATGTTCTTATATTAAAAAGACAATAACAAATTAACAACTCTAAATAAACAATAACAACTAACACATTGAACAATGTTCTTATATCAAATAGACATAACAACTCTAAATAAATTCTAAAATTGAATGTATATTAATCAAATGTTAATCATACAAAGCCACAAAGGGTTTTGATTTTTGAAATCTGATCAATAGGTCAATGAAATCGATATGGATTATATAATCATTAATCATACAAAGACACAAAGGGTTTCGATTTCAAACAAAAAGAAAGTTGTAATCTAAACTTGTATAACTTACAAGCGTGAAACAAGGTTGTTGACTGAGTGTTGGGGGAGAAGAAACCGATGGGCTTGACTGCTGTCGATTGTCGTTGGACGGCTGGAGGAAGTCGACACCGACGGCCTAGCCAGACAGTGACCGGAGCAGCCGACGATCGTTGGATGGTGTTTGATTTCGGAACAGGGACAACGAGAAGCGAATAACAAGACACCATACGACGTTCAGTTTCTTATTTTCTATTTCTTTTTTTCCTTCTTTTTTTAAATTAATGGATCATTGGATGATTGGGCTATTGATTAATTGATATGAGCTTTTAAATATGAAAGGGGTAAATGACACCAAAAACACTCTTTTTATACAGAAATTCGATTTTGACACCGTGTTTTTTTTGTGTCAATTTTGACACTGTGTTTTCCAATTTGTTATAATTCTGACCACTTGACTGGTTAACCAGGTTACATGTTGACGTGGCATGATGACGTGTCAGTTTTGATGACGTGGCATGCTGACATGATATGCTGACGTATCAAAATTGATTTTTTTCCCACAAAAAACACTAAGTTTTCACTTTTTTTTTTTCGATTTTGACACTAAGTTTAATTTTTTATTTCAATTTTGACACTATGTTTTTTTTGTTCCAATCGAACATCATTTATCAAATTTTGTTCAATTTTTCATTTGAAACCGTATAAATATATATTTTTTATTACATTTTAAACCGTATAAACATATTTTTTCGTTTAAAAACCACATTTTTATTTAAATAAAAAACGTTTTTTTTTCTTATATTTAAAGCATTAGTTATATCATGAGAATCAAACTAACCATAAGCTTCTAATAAGATGTAAAAATTTGATGGGTTGCAAATTTGATATTCGAGTTTTGATCGATCACACGCCTCCAAACCTCCAAACACATTTTAAAGTTGCATATTTAATATAAAATACAATTTTTATATAACTAATACAAATTTATACATAAAAATATGGTTTGAGTGTATAAAAATGTATTTATACAAAACTATGGTTTTTAAATGAAAAAAAAACATATTTATACGGTTTAAATGTATTAAAAAAATATTTATACGATTTCAAATAGAAAATTGTCAACATTAAACAAAATTGGAAAAAATGATGTTCGATTTGGAACAAAAAAACACAGTGTCAAAGTTGAAGAAAAAATTAAACTTAGTGTCAAAATCGAAAAAAATGAAAACTTGGTGTTTTTTGTGAGAAAAAAAAAATTCAATTTTGACACATCAGCATACCATGTCAGCATGTCACGTCATCATGTCATGTCAGCATGCAACTTGGTTAACCGGTCAAGTGGTCAGAATTGTAACAAATTGGAAAACACAATGTCAAAATTGACACAAAAAAAACACAGTGTCAAAATCGAATTTCTATGTAAAAAGAGTGTTTTTTGTGCTATTTACCCATATAAAAGATATGAGTTGTTGATAGAAATTTTTTGCCAAAAAAAATTAGGTAGTTCCTTTGATAAAAATAAGATAGATCCTTATTTTTTTTTGCTAAATCCTTAATGCATTAGAAAAGAAAAAAGATGGTCTTAGGACCTACCTTCTCCCTCTTTGCTTACTCCCCTGGTCGATAAACAATAATGCTTAAAAGAAGTTCTTGATTTTTATTTTTCATGAAATATCAATATCGTTAACATTTTAAAAGAAAAAAAAAATCTCAAACATAACATGAGAGTTTCTATTTACCACATCCATGTTTTACACGGACTTGGATGTGGTAGACTTGGATGTGGTAATTACACATGGCAATGATATACTAAAGCATGATAAATCTTCTTGGGTTAATATACACAAAAACCCTAATTTGTGTTTTTTCCTAGTTTAACCATTATAAGCTATATATTTTTGAAAGAAATTTCAACTATGATCCTCTATATTAATTGGTTTGAGGTATGTTAAACTGATTTTAATTCTCATATAAGTGATGTCATATGTACATTTTAAAACAACATATCTAAAATAGTTTCTAACCAATCCACATGGTATGCATGTAAAACTTCAAACGACAATCCATTTCAAAAAACAAGATGTTATTTTATGAAATATATGTGATTTTATATAAGTAAATGAGAGAAGTCTTTGTCAGTTTACCACATGCTAAATAAAAAATAAAGGGTCAAAGTGGTTGCATTGATTAAAAAAAATGAATAGCTTTTATTCACTGAAATAAAATATAAAGGTTAAATAAAAAACAAAATAAATATATTTTAAAGGGATATAATTCATACACAATAAATTTTTTCTATACCTAATAATTTATGTTTTGGGTATGAAAAAACTGTTTATGTATGAAAAATACTGATTAAAATAATTCAGTAACATAAAATACCAAGTCAAAGTTTCTAAAACTGAAAAAAAAAGATGTCTTCCATTAACACAGCCTTGGTCAAGCAAACAATTTATGGTACAACGCAACCAACTTCTAGAAGTTTTCTAAGTCCTCATAAATTCAATTCAAAAGTTATAATATTTTCCCATTATTAAATCATATCTTGTTTTAGTAAATAGAGTTGGAACACTTTACCCATATAAGTCCACACTCGCTTCAACCATTTTATGACTTCTTATGTTTAAAGAACTTCGCTATCTTTTGTTTCGAATTATATATACAAAGTTACGAGGTTGCGTTTGTACCAATACTACTACAAATTGTTAATTTCCTCTCAGCAGTTTATGTAAAATGACACAAAACCATACGAAACAATTAAAAAAAATCTTGAGACGTGGTATAAGCCAATACATAACAATACAATCATCATATATATTTTTTAGAAACAACAAATATATCATTAAAAGAGGGCAACACCCAATAACAAAGAGCTACAAAAGCAAAGAAAAAAAAAACAGAAAAAAGAAAAAACAGATACAAATACAAAGAGAACTAAAAAACCAGATGAGTAAAAGGTGATATAAATCATTCGGCCCAGCACCCACACTCAACATTTCCTCTATGTCTGCACCAATTATAGGCGAGTGATATTATATTGTCAGCGAGTTTAGTGGAGTTCTCCATGATACCCTTAAAGCTCTTGTCATTCCTTGAGATCTAAATATTCCAAATTAGACAGTAGAAAATAAAGATTAGGATATCGTTTTTCTTTGGACAGTTCCCTTAAGTAGCAGCAAAATCTATGAATTCACTCACACACATGAAAATCATGTTCCCAATTCCACATCATTTGAGTATCCATTGTTGTACCTCTCTAGAATAATCACAACTAACTAACAAGTGATCGAACGATTCTGATTCCAAATTGCACATTGGGCATAACAAACTGGAAGTATGTCACACCCCTAAACCAAGGATGGCGGAAACGTCCGGGGGTGGAGGACTTCATGTACAGTATCACAACAACATGTATAATAGTGCTCAAAGTAAATACAACCATCATAAATATAATTGAAAAAGTTACACCAAAATATATGTTTACATGTTTCAAAATCAATTACATTATGATTGTTGACGGTTTAAAGTCTCATCCTCAAAGCGCTGAAGTTTTCATGTTTCACTGATTTCCTGAGAATACAAGTAGTTTTGAAAAAGTGTCAACAATTAAGTTGGTGAGTTCATAAGAGTTTTGTTTGAAGTAGAAACCGTTTTCCTTGTAAAATCGATAGAGTTTGATTTCCAGAAAATCCAATATTTTCTTAGTTAAGTGTGAACAGAATATTCCTATATGATGTGTTAATGAACCCTAGAATGACCCGTAGATTTCCCCTATAATCGTCCAGCGTATATAAGTTATATAAGATTTAAGTTAGATAAAACGTTGAATATAGTGGGTCTGCCCTAGGTCCACAACCCAACGAGGAACAGGAGATGAGGCGGGCCCCACCAATTCTAAGCCAATCGAGACTAAATTCTTATACGACTCTAGCATATACGCTCAACGATTATAGTTGAAGTCTAACAATTCAAGATGAAATATACTTTTAATATCATAATAATTATTTTGTGTGAATCCGGTACTTTGGAATGTACCCCATTTATATGAAAACCTGGTACTTTGGAATGTACCCCATTTATATTAAAACCCGGTACTTTGGAATGTACCCCATTTATATGAAAACCCGGTACTTTGGAATGTACCCCATTTATATGAAAACCCGGTACTTTGGAATGTACCCCATTTATATGAAAATCCGGTACTTGGGAATGTACCCCATTTCGTGTGAAAACCTTTTGTAATGTAAATGATCATAAATTATACCTATTATAGCTTATCAAAATTTTTGAAATGTATATGCAACCTAACTATACTTATTATAGTTTAGTATGTTTATTTGTGGTGTAGAAGAACCCTTTCTATGTAAGTCAAATGCATAGTACAATATAGCTATGTTTATCTTGCTTTGTTTTGTACTAATGGTTAAGATGGAGGATTCTTATAAATTCAATAAGTAATTTCCCATTATATAAATATACCACTACAAGAAATACATGTAATATATGAAGTCATCAAATATTTAACACTTTGCTCAACATGTTACAAAGTGTTTTGAAAGTTATAAGTTGTTAACTAACTCTTAACCTTTCTGCACTGTTTTAGAAAAATCATAGAAAAATCATACGAAGTCAAAAACTAGATCCATAAATTCTGAGAGTTCCTAAAATGTGTCTAGTTTACTCATAATTTTTATCATGATTTTTGGAAGCCTTTAACTTGTATAAAAATGCTCATATTCACAGACTGGTCCGGATTTGTGTTTGAAAAGACAGACTGTTTTGTAAAAATCACCATAAATTATAGAAAAATAGTGTGGAGATTTGCAAGTAGTCATTTTAAAGCTAAGAAGTGGAACTACTTGCACCTAAAACACTTTTGAAAACTAAAATGTTTAAGTTGTCGAAAACAGTCCGTGAATGGAGTCCAACTTTTCTGATGAAAGCTGTTAGAAAAGTTTAGTTATGTTCTTGGTGTTTTAACTTGTATCCCCCCACCCCCCCCCCCCCCTAAAAACTTGAGAAAACATGAAAATGTAGGGGTATGAACTCACCTTGAGTGATTTCAGTAGATAGATGATGGAGAAAAGAAGTGTTCAACTCAAGAACACTTGGGAGATGCTTGAAGATTTGAGGAGCTAACAACAAATATGATGATATTTGTGTAAGCAATCTATTATTTGAGTAGAAGGAAGTGAAATAATCACAAGGAGGATGAATTATACTTACCAAGAGAAGAATAAAGCTTGAAAATCAGCCTTGGAGTCTTGAAATAGAGAGAAAAAGTTTGAGAGAAAAGTTGTGTTGTATTTTTGGTGAAATGAGAGAAAGTTAAAGAAAATGAGGAGAGAGGATGCATGTCCAGCTCTCAAAAACGTGGGAATGACTTGTGAGTGAGGTAAAAAGTACAAGGAAGTGACACGGTATGGTAGGGAGGAGTGTGGGTTAGGCATGGAGTGGGTATGGGGGTTGCTTGTGTCATAGAATAAAGGAAAGTCAACACTCCACCTCTTGTACTTCACCCACTCTTTTTGGATAAGGTTTTATCGTTAAAAACGTGATAAATCATTAATTATGGGTCCTTATATGTTAAAATAAAGTTTTGGGTGAAAATCACGCGTTAAAATAATTAAAACGAAGCTAAAATGAAGTCGTAGTCGAAATCCGGAAAGAAATGAACTTCCAGCGAGGCTTCTCGGAAGGGGGGCGAAGGTTTGGTCCCTTCTGATCCTGGGTCCGAAGCGAGGCGAGGCAGTAGGAGCGAGAAGGAGGCTCGATCCGAAGTCATCAGGAGCGAAATAGACCGAATGAACAGTAGCTTCGGGTTCGGTTCAGCAGCCTTCGGGTTCGGTCCAAGAGAGTTCGGTCCCTAAGAGGACTTTCGGCCCTAAGAGGGGTTTCGACTCCTTAAGAGGGGTTTCGGGTCTTTAAGCCTATTTTACTCGTTTTTACCCCGTTTTAAGCGGTTTTTAACCCGGTTAAGGGTCGGAATGACCCGAATGACTTCAAAAAGTTACGGGAAATTTTGAGAGAGATTAGGGAGAGATTTCACATTCTTGGAGAGATTTCACATACAAAGAGATATTTGGGAGAGATTTCACATTCTTGGAGAGATTTGGGAGAGATTTGACATTCTTGGAGAGATTTCACATACAAAGAGATATTTGGGAGAGATTTCACATTCTTGGAGAGATTTGGGAGAGATTTGAAATTCTTGGAGAGATTTCACATACAAAGAGATATTTGAGAGAGATTTCACATACTTAGAGAGATTTGGGAGAGATTCTCGATAAGGAGAGATAGAGTGAAAACGACTGAGAGCAGTTTCATGTGTGACAAATGTGAGTGTCCGGCTTCGCAATGCAAGGTCCGTAAACCCTATTAAGCCTTGTTTAAGGATCTTACACACTCCCAATGAGTATGCAACATTGTTTTATCAGTTTGGCTCGCCACGTACCACAGTTTTAGGTTAAGGAGATCTAGATGTACACACTTTTCGATTTATGATCTCTCATTAGAATAGCGAGTTTTTTAGTAATTACATAACGTAAGCCCTAGTACACAAGGGTTAGTTGAGTTGACCGGTTTGACTTGTTGACTTCAGTTGACTTTGACTTGACCGGAAATTGACGGTTGTCACATCACCCCCCCCCCCCCCCGTTAGAGGGAATTTCGTCCAGAAATTTGCACTTTAATTCGGAGGAAAGATGGGGGAAACTTTTCGCAGTACAAGAAATTGATTATAGTGAGGAATAACCCGCCTGATGTCACATGACGGCCTTGGAATTTCTTATTGTTTATGCTCTCAGTTTAATCCTTGGCATTAATACTATGCATGCTTTAATCGATGCTAGATTTAACATATAAAGAAATTTAGAATTTAAACGTCGATGTTAGAAACACGTACATATATTTGCGGGTTTCGGGGTGGTCTCTCCTTCGGTGATCGCAAGCACCCTTCCACCACCACTGGCATCTCTTGTTCTTGGGCAGTCCCTTTTAAAGTGTCCCGTTTCTCCACACTTGTAACATGCGGGGTTTACTCCAAAGCCAAGGACTTGGTTGATGGGTCGTGCTGGTGCCTTACAAAAACGAACAATGTGCCCTTCTCTATCGCAGTTTTTGCAATGCATCTTTCGGCAAGCCCCAATGTGATGGAAGTTACACTTGTTGCATTTCGGAAGGGTTCCAGCGTATTGTTTCATGGGGGTTGGCGTGGTGAGGGTTGTGGCAGCATGAACAACAAAAATTGGCGTGGTTGTCGTAGTGTCATGGCTGGAACGATGGTCGATGAGTTGTTGTCACAAAGTAAAGATGCCCCTTGAAGCCAAGTTTTCAACCATCAAAATCCCGTTTAATGTTGCACACCAAACAAAGCATAGCACCTTCAAACGGATTGTCTTTGTCCACCAAATTGTCATCCCCTTGTATAAGTTTAGTTTTGACTCCAGAAATTTTCTCATTCTATTTACTGTGAATTCCCCATTAGGATTTAGGAGGAAACTGAAACCAAATGTGGATTTTACATCAAAATTCAGACTTCCAATATCCGTGTATAACAGTAACAATTCGTTTAATGCGTCCGACCCAGTTGGTTCAAATCTCCACATCCACGAGAAACCATTTGTGGAAAGTCTTACACCCAATGAGCAACATTTGAATGTTTCCAACGCATATAAGTTAGGGAATTTGGTAGAGAAATGAGTTTTACTGCACCAAGGATCTCTTCAGAACATTATTTTTACATCTAACCCTGGGATGAGGAAGAAAATGTTTGTCCAATCTATGTGAAGCGTTTTAATAGCCCTGACTACCTTGGAAATATTACACCAGACTCTGTTTAATGATTTCCTCGCCATATAAGAGGCTGGTTTGTTAAGTAGATTGTGAATACTTACAATAACACCTCTCCACAAACTGTTCTTTTCGTTCATGAGTCTCCACCACCATTTAATTAGTAATGCATTGTTTTGTACAAATATTGATCCAACACCTAAACTGAAGGGTTTTGAGCATTCTAACACTCCTAAGGTGTAAATGCAACCCTAGAAACCTTGGATCTATGTTTTATTTATTATACATGCAAATTTGATTTTCCAAGGTTCTCAACTTAACTATCATGTTATGGGGTACTTGTAATATAAAAACTTTAGTAGAATAACATACCTCTTCTTGTGGTTGGTTGCTCGGAGTCTTGAGAGCCTAGCACCAATAGTGTAGATGCCTCAAGTGGAATCACAAATCACTAAAACACCTTGGAAGACTTGAGAGAATAGTATGCACCAAGTAGAAATCGGCTCACTCTTTTGTACTCACACACTAGTGCCATTTCATGTGCCAAAGACCTCTTTATATAGTATGGAGGATTAGGGTTACATCCATGTAAACCCTAATACCGATGACCTTTCATTTCCATAGGATCCATGGGTTAAAACTCCATGGATTATCTATGCAAGCTTAGCCCATCCTAAATGAACTTGGCCCATTCTATATATATATATATATATATATATATATATATATATATATATATATATATATATATATATATATAAGAGTCCATATTTAATTAGTTCCTTTTGATCACTAAATTAATTCTAAATCAATTATTGATCAATATTAATTAAATAATATGATTTCATATTAGCATATTATAACTTATAATATATTAATAAATCATAACTTATACTATTCTCAAAAGATTATCCATATAAATTGTTTCAGTGAAGTGCAATCCAAATGGACCATGCCGGGTCGGGTCAAGTACATACCAAATATAGTTACGGACTTAGACACCTTATCCAAAATAAACCTCCTTCAGATTTAGGGGTAGTGAATTTTCTCCATTCTACCAAGTGAATTTTCCTCTTTAGTTTACTGCCTCCCCATAGAAATCTACGACTTATTTATTCAATTTGATCGATCATACCCAATGAAGCTTTAAAAAAGGTCATGTAGAATGTAGGAAGACCGCCAAGAACATATTTGATGAGTGTAAGACCCCCCCCCCCCCCCCCCAAATAATAGGGAAGTGGCTTTCCAACTAGAATGCTTGGAAGATAATTTATCCAGAATCGGCTTCAGTTTTTATGAAGTACCATATTAGCACCAACCGGTACCCCCAAGTAAGTGAACAGAAATTCACCATGTCGACATCCAAGTGCCTGAGCAGTGCTGGACAAAGTTTCTTTATCAATTCCCACACCACAAAGAAATGTGGAAACACTTCAGAATTCGTAATAGGTTTTTTAAGTTCTCACAGTCCCATTCTCCAGCAAATATCACGTCATCAGCATATAGAAGATGGGATATTAAGTGACCATCGCCGGGTAGTTTAATCCCTCATACAATGAAGTTTTCGCAAGCCCTTTTCACCGCAATATTTAGCCCTTCCATAGCCAATATTAAAACAAACAGAGACAACGGATCACCTTGTCTAACCCCCTTGGATATTGGAAATTCTTTTGTAAGAGACCCGTTTACAAGAATTGATGTTTTTGCTAAAGATAACCAACTAGAGATCCAATTCCTCCATCTACAACTGAAGTTCATTTGTTCCATAACTGAGTCCAAGTAACCCCAGTTAATTGAATCAAAGGCTTTTTCGAAATCAATCTTGAACAAAAACTTTTTTTTCTTATTATGTTTTGCCCAAGATACAATTTCGTTTATTACTAGAGAACCATCAAGTATGAATCTGCCTTGAATATATGCCGACCGAGTTTCATCTACCACCACCCTAATTACCTTCTTCAGTCTAGTAGCAAGTAACTTTGCAATCACCTTGTACATACTACCAATAAGACTGATACGACGATAATCACAGAGATTTAATGGATCAGGTACCTTTAGAATTAGTATGACATTTGAAGAATTGCATCCAGGTGCAAGCGTGTCATTGAGTTCAAAGTGCTTAACAGATCGTGTTATATCACCACCAATGGTATCCAAATGAGCTTTTAGGATTTTCAAATAATACCCATCCGGGCCAGGTGCCTTTTCACTTCCACACCGCCAAACAACATATTTTATCTTCTGGATCGTGAACTCAGGTTCTCGAATGCTTGATTGAGCTGTCGAGAGTTGCTTGAATTTGCTATTAATGAATTTTGGCTTGTGAGGCCATTTGTCGCGGAATTTTTCGGCAAAGAAGTTAAAGATTTCAGTTTTCACAGCCTTAGGGTCTGAATTCCAAACACCATTAATGTTTAAACCATGAATTTTGTTCTTCCAATTTTTGTGTTTAAGGCTACCATGGAAGAAGCGAGAGTTTTCATCCCCGTCCTTAACCCATTTAATTTTATCCTTCCTTTGAAGATCCAACTTTATTAACTGCTCAATCTCCAGAATCTTGTGTAAGTCTTCCTGCCTTACCCGTCTTTCCATTTTACTTAGTACACGAGATTCAGCAATAGAGTCCAGTGTCTCCACCTTCGTTTTAATCTGAAATAAATTCTATTGCTCATTATAGGATTTCAACCTACTCCAATCACGAATGAAATTCTTGACATATTTAACTGTGGCAACCAAACTCCTATCAGGGGTCCCAAAACCCCTAAAGGATACCCAAGAACTCTTGAATAACTCATTGAAGTCTTCTAATTGTAACCACGAATTAAATAACCGAAATGGGGATGGCTAATAATCACAATTGGAAGGCCTTAGAATAATACCGGCATGGTCAGAGTGTCATAACTAGCAAAATTTTGGGTTGAGATGGTGTTTCTTGTACAACAATTTCCTCTATGTAACCTTGTAACACCAAATTAGTGAAATTCAAACTACAATGTTATTTGAGTTCATACGTTCATACATGGAGAACCAAGTTAAAATAGCCTCATGCAAGCCCAAAACTTGATCCAATAACTAAGCCCAATCCATTTTGGGTCTTGGTCCAAGAATTCTCGGCCCAACACCCTATTGGGCCAAAAACTCTTTCTTGGGCCCTATTGGGCCGAAAACTCCTTCCTTGGGCCCTATTGGACCAAAAATTTTCCTTGGGCCTTATTGGGCCGGAAGCCTTCCTTGGGGCCTTATTGGGTGGAAAACCCTTCTATTGGATCAAATAAAACCCGAAGATCCATACACATATCAAAATTGCAAACTCCTTATGGAATTAGGGTGTTTTCGGCCACCCTAAAACTAAAAACCGTTTGAGAAGTCTTTAAGGCTGAAAAACCCATGGGGTTTCGGCTAGAGCATGTGTAAAACAAAAAAAAAAGAAATGGGGAAATGGGGTTGCCACCTCATGTTTATCCTACATACAACAATGCTTTGGACCCCCATGTGTCCATGCATGTATCCCATCAGACACCTAAGAAGTCAACTCTCTTCTCTCTCCCCCCCCCCCTCTTTTATTCTCGGCCGGGCACCCCTCACACACATACACACCCAAAATTCAATTGCAAGCCATTCCACCCTCTAAACTCTTCCTTCTTCTCTCAAATTTTCGAAAAACCACCTTCAAATAAAAGTTGCATCTTCAAGTGGTCCTAAGAAATCTAGTAAGTTCTTATGTAACTCAAGTGATTTCATACACCAAAAGGTTAAGATCATCACATTTACACACTATTTTTGTGTGTAGCTTCTTAGAATATCACCAATTTCAAGGCTAGGCTCGACATTTCTTCTTGCTTCTTCTTCCTATCACACGAAAAACACCAAGGTGAGCTTCATACCCCCTTATTTTTTTGTATTTTTCATGTTTTCAGGGGGAGGATACAAGTCAAATCTCGTTTAACCATTGGATATTTGCATGTACCTATGTGTATTGTGTTTAACCTTTGGGTAATTGCGTGCATCTTAAATATTATGTTGAAAACGGAACAAATTCTTGGGTAATAAGGTTTTTATCATTTTTAGCTACATAAAATCATGGTGTGCGTATTTGACAACATAATTGCTACACAAAAATTCGTGGTTAGGGTTGTTCACTCAAAAATGGCAAAAACAGGCATATTTAGGTCCAAGCATGTTTAACTTTTGGATATATATACATACTATATTTTTATAAAACCCGCAGAAAGATTTGGACAAAATTGAAAAGTTTATCATTCGTGATAATACAAAATTCATGACTTACTAGAGTCAAATCAACATAAAAATATTTTGGGCACAAAACTTTCAACAAGGTATAAAACAAAATACAAAGCTTGATATTTTACTAAAAACGATTTTACTCGTAAAATAGTCGTAAACTTGTATTCACTATTTTGATGGATTAAAACCGGAGATACTATGCTATTTTTCACAACTTATGATACAACTAGATATGTTCACTAATGATTATTTATAAAAAGTATTATAAATAATTTAACCAAAATGATATACAAAACAGAATTTCGTGACAGAAAGATTAGCGTGTCATAACTTGTCTATCATAAAGCTGTTAAAGCATGAGCAGTAAGCTATATGTCATAAAGCTGTAAACGCATGTCGTAAAACTTCAGTCATAAATTTATACTAGTGATCTCATGTTCATTATTCAATAATGAGAGTCAAAGTCGGCGTAAACCGTGTAGTTATAACCAAAATCTCCTGGAGGGAGAGCGAGGTTATTGTGTATAGATCTATACGGGGTTGACACCCCTACACCTGAGCTGTTCGCTACAACTAGACGGGGCCAGTCTAGGATGTCAAATATCTTACCGAAACCGACGGTTGAAGAATGTCATGACAGACATATCAGTCATATCAAGCATGGTTATAGCGACTCACATAGGGAATAACAATACGATTTTTGTTTACGGGAAGCTTACACTTCATCGGTTTTATGAAACTATAAAATTGCAAATCATTTTCAAGTATTTAGTGTCTTACACTTCCGGTCTTAGGGTTTAAGACTACAGTTTTTCTTACATCAGAAAATATTGGCTTTTCTGCGAACATTTTCTTTACTTTGACAAACAAAAGATAACAAAAGACATGCATGCATATACTCATAGTTTTGGAACGAGACTTACAAATAATTTTCATAGAAAATATCACATTTTCTGAAAGTACTATGAGAACTATTGTAAACAAGTGCAAAACTATTTTTATACAAAAATGCTTATGAACTCACCAACTTTTTAGTTGACGCTTTTCAAAACGACGTGTATTCTCAGGGAACCAGTAACAGGTAATCAGCTTTGCTATGAGATCAAGTGGTGCGAATTCATGAAATTTTATTTCTTGTCACTTTTGTGTAACTAATGAACAAGTACAAAATGTAAACTATGTAAGTGTGTATTTTCAATGTATGTCGCTTGGAATGCTATGTTTCATTTATATTTAATTGTTATGATACTGTACAATGACATTATCCGCCCTCGGACGCTTCCGCCGTCCTGGTTCGTGGGTGTGACACAGAGTGCTCACGAGCAAGAGCAATGACCGAAGTAAGCGCTTGCAGAATGACAGGATTTAAATAGACAAGGAAGCGATCAATCTTACTCAATTTATGTCCTTCCTCCCACAGAAACGTGAATTTTGAGCCTACCATATTAAATTCATGTAAACCCTCATCCATGATGAATTTATTGAAGTCTACAGCTGTAGATTTACAGAAAATAGAATTGAATCTCTCATGTGTAAATCTTACAGCATTAAAGTTGCCACGAAAGATCCAAGTGCTTTCCGGATATGATTTTTTGACAGTTGAAAGCTCCGCCCATAACGCCCTTTCCTCGGCAATAGATTGAGGTCCATATACATTTACCACTGCAGTTATACTTGCTACTCCCTTCCGGTTCCCTAAAATAGCTATATTATTTTTTGTTTGATACAATTGACTTTTGAGAAGATAAGGGGATCCCAGATGCAAAATAGGGAACCATATCTACATGTAGGATTTACAGCCTCATAATTAAAATTAAGAGAGCCCCAATAGCCAACAAAATCAGTAGTGTTATAGTCTGTGAATCTTGACTCCTGAATTCCAATGAAATCGATATGGTACTTATTTTTAATTTTTCTGATCCAATCAACCTTGTAGGATTCACCCACCCCCTTATATTTATACTTAGGGAATTCATTGATGACTATTTGTTCCACATGCACCTTCACACGCTTTGGAAGAGATTCCCTCCAGAATATCCATATTATCTTCATTGATATGGAATCCCACCATGTTGCCAACCTGGATAAGTTTCCCTGTTTCTTTAGAAGATAAGCAATCATCATTAAAACCCGTAGAGCCTTGTGATCTGTCGGGGGCATTTAGGTCAATGGAAGGTATCGTTGTTTGCAGATGTGCGGGCGAGCACATAGGTAGAGATGATGGTAGGGGCTGCTCATGAAATTGTGATGCAAGACACCGAGCAGGAAGTGAGCACGAGAATTCTGGTTGACCGCGACTGTCTAGTTTATGCTTCCAAAAAAAAAATCATCAGGGGAGTTGTTATTCCTATGGGTTCGGATATGAACTGATGGCTCCGGAGGAAATTGGGCTGGTGGGCTTCTAATAGAACCACTATGAGACGTGGTCTTAGAGATGACAGTATCATTTAATTCCCATAAGGGAAAATTGGGAATACCATCCTTAACAGATTCATGATTTTGAGACTTGCCGATTTCCCCAATTAATGCACTATTACAGTCAATATTTTGATTTGACTTTTCGAATTCTACCGGCACCGAGGTTCCATTGATGACTCCAACAATTAGTTTTGATTCCATGACAGTTTCCCCTTCCTCCATGTCTTCCTGTTGACGACCATCTTCCCAGGTATTTGAGATTCCATGTCGTCTTCCTCACCCCCATCCTTTAATGTATCAGATTCCGATTCCGAGTCGATATATTTTGAAAACGGCTACCAAATGTCTTTAGTTTCAACCACACCCACCATGAAGTTCATATCGAGAAAATTATAGTTGACCTCTAAGTTGATTAAGGTTTTTACGCTGGTTAATATTCTTGCATGAGGGGACGACAGATCAATACCGTGCCAATTTTGACAATTACCAACTTCTATGACCTTGCCAATTTTTCCTGCAACCAAGTTCACATTCTCTTCATATATCAGATGGATGGGAAGAACAACGATTTTCATCCAGGTCATTCTTTCAAATGGTTCGTCCTCCGTAAAGTCGGGTTTAAGCCATTTGAACCATTATTTCCAAGCTTGCTCGTTCTTTAGATAACTGGACGCTACTTCCTGGAAGGAAAACTGTAATATAAGTTTTAAACCTCTAGCATATAATACCTCACTAGGTGAAATTCCATCTACTTTGAGCAACTCCGGGAGATTATAGAGAAGCAGAAAGCTTATAACTTCCCCCGTAAGCAGCGCCTCAGATTTCATAGCCATAACCTGCTTCAAAGATACCGATGAAACCGATTTTTCATCCTTCCTGCCTATGACAGCATCTGCGAAAGTTTTACCATTTGTTATCTTAGACCAAACCTCGGGATTTGTTGAAGGTTGTACAGGATGGCCTCGACGAGGTCTATATGCCCGTTTGTACTTACTGTATCTCTTCTCGTATTTGGCAACATTCACCTTTAAAATACAATGTCCACATCTGACCTGCTTCATTGAGTTCCACATCTCCTGAGTATCGGGGACCTTGTGCAAAAACTAAAGTGAGACCCCATAAAAAAATTATTGTAAATATTTTTTTAACTACATTCGTTAACACTAATTCAAAACATAAAGTTGCTAAAAAACATTTCATAAACTCACTAGCACAAAATAATGTCTTCATTCATTGGTAATCAAAAAAAACTGTAAAACTGTTATAAACAACTTAAAAAAAGAAAAGAACGACACATTACTATTTTCTAAACATCAACCTTCTAGCATTTTTAGAAGAAAATTCATCTATGAGATTTTTTTCTTACTTTTTGATGAGTTTATAAAATATAAAAACGTTATCTAAAATTTATAAAGAAAACAAATTTGCATTTTTTTTGGATATAGATATTTTCCTTAAATTGTTGATAAATTTTAAATTTATGATTAGATTTTGATTTTTGTTGATTTTTTTTCATAATTAAAATGCATCTAAAATTGGAACCAAATGTTACCGGGCTAATTTTATTTATTGATAAACCATAAAAATAGATTTTACAAAAATACCAATACTATAACTATAAATTATCCAAAAAATTGGAGGCCCCTTAAGATCGGAGGCCTGGTGCGACTGCACCGCCAGCACCACCCCAGGGACGCCACTGCCTGGGTATCCTTGACCCTGTGTATTTCACAAATGCAAAGGAGGAGCCTGCTCTATCTTTTCTCCACGGGATGTGGATATCCACAATCTTACTGTGTTTTTGAAACACCTCTCTTAGTATGTTCGCGTTGGTGTCTTGTTGAATGTTAGACACGTAGAACGAAGTAATATTTGTCTTTGTCTACGGTTTTCTCCGGCAAACCTCCACCCATTCTCCGACGTCTCTCATGCAACTGTTCGACTCCCTCATTATGCGGCTTAGTCATCATATTCAAACAATAAAAAATGACATTAATATGCCTCATACATACTTATAGGGCGGAACACAAGTACAAAAGCTCGGGGGCCGAAATCGAGACTTTCAATGGTGGCACAACCCTATTATCTTTTCTTAATAAATATGCATAATAGTAAACTTGAAAAAATAATCTAACCATTTCCAAATCAAAATCTAAATATCACGACTAACTTCCTAAATAAATAAAAGAAAAAATTATGTTAAAATTGATTATTATATCATATTTTATAATGTTTTTTTTTATAGTTTTTTATCACATCCATCGATAGAAAAAAAACAATATTAAACCCTAAGGAACAATGAAAAGACATAGAAATAGAGCTAATAGGTGATAAAGCATACTCTGGATTGTAAAATACATATTTGATAATACCATTGCATATGAGGAAAACACAAAAGGAACTGAGAACTAATAATACCATTATATATGAAGAAAACACAAAAGGAGTTGAGAACTAATAATACCATTGTATATGAAGAAAAAACAAAACTAGAAGCATATCATCTTTACTTGAAGTCAACGAGGAACCAATACAAGAATAGGGAGAGAGCAATAGATACATCGCGAGTTACAAAAGAACAAGCGGTGGTGATTGAATACGAGAACTGTGGTTCAAGAGAATTGAAGGGCGGTGGTTGATCTAGCCTCTAGCGACTCCGGTGACAGAAACGGCGAGACAATTAATGGATAGGAGAGTAGAGGAGAGCATTGGCGTCGATTCAATGTTTTTTTGTTCCTTGGGCGTAAATCTAGAACGAGGGTTTCTCAGTATCGGTTTTCCTGAAGATTTATAAAAATAAAAGAAAATCTTAGAAGTTTTCAGCAAAATTGTTGATATCGTTTGGATTTCATCCCTAATAAATGAAAAGAATTTTGATACATGTCACTCTCTCGTTAACTTGGACACATGTCATTTTTTGGTATTTTTGAATAAATGTTTTTTCCATTTGTCATTTTGCTCATTATTTATCTTTTCTTAATTAACACATCATATTTACACCTCAATTAATAATTGCCTTAATTGAAAACATCTGAGCCCGGTCCTTAGCTTGTATCTGGAATACATCTAAGCCCTCAATATAAGTCTAGCATGCCCCACCTATCCCTTAGCTCATATCTAGAATGCTACAATACCCTTAAACCCTCAGTACGAGTATGACATATCCTCGGTATCCTGGTAGATAGGATAATTCAATGCTTATTGATATGTATGATATGTGCTTGCCTTTTGATTGATTATGTGTTTATGACTTATGTATATGTCGACATGTGTGTGTGTGTGTGGTTGGGTTGAGGTGGCCCTGCTTTGTGTTGAAGACCAACAGACCCAAGGCGGCCCGGATAGACTGAAGGCCTGCAAGGCGGTCACGTCAGGCCGAAGGCCCGACGAGCGGTCCGGATAGGCTGTAGGCCCTGCGAGGAGTTCCAATCATGTCGAAGGCTCGGGAGCGGTCTAGATAGGCTAAAGGCCCTACGATGCGGTCCAGTCAGGCTGAATGATCATTTATGAATGATGTTTTCTGTTACGTTTATGTGGTGGTATTTTGGGGAAGACTCACTAAACTCTGGGCGTACAGTTTTTTATTATGTTTCATGTGCTTTAGTGGATCGTGGCAAGGTGAAGGCGTGGCCGTACACATCCTCGCGTTTTGGACTTATGATTTCTGGGAAACTCTGATGATGTAAATGTTTTGAAAACTATGTTGAAAGAGATTCTGATTTTTAAATAATGTTTTTGGAACAACGGTTTTGGTAAACACTTCAATAGAAAAGGGGTTGTTTTGAAAATTTTAAATTTTATAGAAATTTTTGGGATGTTACACTCTGGTCCTTAACTCATATCTGGAATGCATCTGATCCCTTAGTATGTGTTTGGCATGCCCCACCCGACCCTCAGCTCATATGTGGAACGCTCCAATACCCTTAAACCCTCAGTACAAGTCCGATATACCATCTAGTCCTCAGCTTGTATCTGGAATGCATCTGAGCTGTCAGTATGAGTCTGCCATGCCCCACCCAACCCTCAGCTCATATTTGAAATACTCTAGGGTTTGTTGGCTACAGCACAAAGCAGTACAACCTCAACCCAACACAATATGTCTACCAATAACAACATATACAGATAACCATGCAGACAAAATCATAGGTAGTCCTACCGATCTACTAGACTAGCATACCAATAACTAGCATAATCATGCATATCAATTCCATAGTCAGCATATCAACAAATATCAGGTTATCAAACCAATGGGTTAACCTTGGTGCCTTCGACACGTAAGTATGGAATTGATAAACAACACATAACTTGTTGGATTAGGTGTCTAAGCCCTTAACTATAATTGGTATGTACTTGACCCGATAGTAGCATGGTCCATTTGGGTTGCATTCACCAGAACAATTTGATAGTAAGGATATTTGAGAAAGAGGTTATTTGTGATTTATTAATATATTATTATTAATAATATATTATAAGAGTAATATATTTGAGAAATCATATTATTTAATTGGTATTGGTCAAAAATTAGTTTGGAATTAATTTAGTGATCAAAAGAGACTGATTAAATTAACGGGGACTGATTAAATAAATCAGTAATACATATAGTTTGGGCTTATGATCCATGTTAAGTAGGATGGACTAATTTTATGTGGGAGACCATGAAGAGTTAGTCCAAAGGGCTTATCATATGGATTATTGCACTAAAGGCCCAAGGAAGTGAATTAGGGTTTATAAGTGAAACCCTAGGAATTCCACCCTAGGAATTCCACACTATAAATGTAATCCCTAGCATCACCAAAAGGGCCCTTAAGAGTTCCAAGATGAACCCTATCCGTTTTATGTTCCTCCTAGCTTCTCTCCCATAATCCTCCATTGTTGGTGATGTTTTGTGACTTATTTGACACATCACATTTGAGGTGCTAAGCTCTTGTAAGGCCAAGTTCTACAAGCTACAACAAAGAGTTAATCATCTAACTTGTTTTTATGTTTTAAATATCAATGTTGTATGCTAGTTAGGCTTCATGCTTTGGAAAATGAAAATTGCATGTGTAATTAGAGAAAACTTAGATCCAAAGCATTAGGGTTGTATGTGCATCTAACGTCGTAAAATTTCAAACAAATTTTCACATTTTAAAAACACTTTATTTCACAATATTATAAAACTCATTGTTTCATATATCCAAACATAAGTCAAAATCCCAAGATCAAAACATATATAAAACTCCGCGTGTGTGTACTAATCATGTCGGCGCCTTCCCGCGATCCTCACTAGTAACTGAAACGCATAACACAAAACAATGTAAGCACGAAGCTTAGTGAGTTCCCCAAAATACCACACATAACACATACTAGCCACTCGAGGCTATAACTCTGTGGGCCCCTGGGCCCTAACTCTATGGACCCTCTGGTCCTAGCTCTATGAACCTTCCGGTTCTAACTTTGATATACACTGATATACACACAGTATAAATCACATAGAAATAATTCAGTGCAACACATCACATAAATAGCATACAATAACTCTGTCACATAAGTCTAATTACCACTCAAGGTAAAGTATAGTGAGAAGACTCACCTCGTTGGATGTCGGATAATCACTCGTGCTCGATTCCCCGACCTATCGTCCTCCTATATCATAAATACATCTCTAATTAATACTTTCTTGGCTTAGTTTGACTAACACTATTAAGTCAACACTAGTCAACCCTGGTCAATGTTGGTCAACGGTCAACCTTTGACCCAACTCGTCGAGTCTTGCATAGACTCGTCGATTCCATACGTGAACTCGAGTCCTTTGAATCCTTTCTGACTCACCGAGTCACTCACCCAACTCGATGAGTCATCCACTGATCTGAGTCACGGGACAACCCGCTCCAACTCGTCGAGTGTGCTCATGGACTCGACGAGTTCATTTCATGTACAACCTCAAACAACCTTCTGAAGCCAGATCTATTCCTTTAATCCTTAGATCTAACCTTCTCAAGTTCAATAATCATGTAAAGTCTCTATCTTGATGCACATGCAACATCTATATGACGATATATGATGATTTAGCCCCAAATACCTTAACCCAAGGTCATAACCTCCATTGTTCTTCATAAAGCTTGATGAGTAAGGCTCTCTGGACCTCTATGGATCCAGATCCAAAGTTTCATCACTAGAAAGGGGCTATTTGGACATCAAATCAACCTAGCAAAGGGCACAAGAAACCCTAAATCCATATATTCTTCATAAAACAGAAGAAGAGCCGAATTAATACCTCAAATGCGATGATCTTAGCTTCAAATCCACAGAATAGCAACCTCCTTTGCTTCCTCTTGGCTCAGACCTCCTTCTTCTTGCTAAACAACACCACAAAGGTCAAGAATGGCTTCCTTTCTCTCTCAAAACGCTCAAGCACTCTAGGGTTTCTCTTTATGGACTGGTGGCCGCAAATGAAGGCCATAAGGGCCTTTAAATAGGTCCCAAACCCGAGAAATTAGGGTTTCTTTCGTCAGCTCTGACTCGGCGAGTCACTCCCCTGACTCGTCGAGTCCCCTCATTAACCACATCATCCAGTCGCGACCAGACTCGACGAGTCTAAGCACCAGATCGTCGAGTCACCTTACATAATTAAAGAAATAAAACATAAATGGGAGTCCAACACCTCCTCCCATACAACAGCTCAAAGGGTGGCATACCAATGCTCGAATGATGGCTGTTGTTATAGGAAAACTCAGCCAAGGGTAAATATGTGTCCCAACTCCATCCGAAGTCCAATACACATGCCCGAAGCATGTCCTTGAGCGTCTAAATCGTCCGCTCGCTCTGCCCGTCGGTCTGTGGGTGGTATGTGGTGCTAAAATGCAGCCTCATACCCAACTCCTCATGAAATTTCTTCCAGAAACTGAAAGTGAAATGCACATCTCGATCTGAGACGATCGAGATCGGTACTTCATGTCGCGATACCACTTCTATCAAGTACAACTCTGCCGGCCTCTCAGCGGAAGAACTCTCACTGATAGCAAGAAAATGGGCGCTCTTTGTCAACCTGTCCACGATCACCCAAATTGCAACAACACCTCTCGCAGTCCTTGGCAATTTGGTGATAAAGTCCATGGTAATCTGTTCCCACTTCCATTCGGGAATCTCCAAAGGCTGAAACTTACCATGCGGACGCTGGTGCTCGACCTTCACCCTACAACAGGTCAAACACCTTTCTACGAACCATGCGACATCCCTCTTCATACAGGGCCACCAATACTCTCTCTTCAGGTCTAAATACATCTTAGTGGCCCCGGGATGAATTGAAAACCTCGATCGGTGTGCCTCCTCCATCAGGATGGTACGTGCCCTGCCCAAAAATGGCACCCAAATCCGTCCTTGGAAGGTCATAAGCCCTCGGCTATCGGTGAAGAACTCTGATACCTGTCCGATAACCTGCTCTCTCTTGCGGTTCTCTGGTTTCACGGCCTCAACCTGGGCCCCTCGAATGGTGTCAAACACCGGAGTCAACACTGTCAGTCTCATACAAACGTCTCGTATCGGGGCGCCCTCCGCCCTACGACTCAGGGCATCAGCTACAACGTTAGCCTTGCCCGGGTGGTACAGGATCTCACAATCGTAATCCTTCACCACATCCAACCATCTCCTCTGGCGCATGTTCAGGTTGGGCTGATCCATCCAATACTTCAAGCTCTTATGGTCCGTGTATATGGTACACCGAACCCCATATAGATAGTGACGCGAGATCTTGAGGGCAAACACTACTGCCCCCCAGCTCCAGATCGTGGGTGGGATACCTCGCCTCATGAGTCTTCAGCTGCCTTGATGCGCATGCTATCACATGCCCTCTCTGCATCGGCACCGCTCCCAGCCCCGATATTGACGCGTCACAATACATCATAAAGTCCTCCATCCCCTCCGGAAGGGCTAACACCGGGGCTTCGCATAGTCTCTGGCGAAGTGTGTCGAAGGAGTCTTGCTGCTCTGAGCCCCATGAAAAAGAAACACCCTTCCGGGTCAACCTGGTAAGTGGCATGGTGATCTTGGAGAAATCCCTGATAAATCTCCGATAATAGCCAGCCAACGATAAGAAACTCCTGATCTCGGTGGGTGATCTCGGCACCTCCCAACTCATTACTGCCTCAATCTTGGCCGGATCGACCAATATCCCATTCTGGTTAACGTGGTGTCCCAGGAACTGGACCTCTCGTTACTAGAAATCACACTTGGAGAATTTGGCATAAAGCCTCTTCGATCTCAGAACTCTGAGGATCTCCCTCAAATGCTCCTCATGTTGCTCTATGGATCTCGAGTACACTAATATATCATCGATGAACACGATCACCGAACGATCCAACATCGGCCTGCACACTCTGTTCATGAGATCCAGTAATGATGCCGGTACATTGGTGTGCCTGAAAGGCATCACTACGAACTCGTAGTGCCCGTAACGAGTCTGGAATGTTGTCTTCTGTATGTCCTCATCACGCACCCTCACCCGATGATATCTAGACCTTAAATCAATCTTGGAAAACCAAGACGCTCCTTGAAACTGATCGAACAAATCGTCGATCCTCGGTAAAGGGTAACGGTTCTTGACTGTCATCTTGTTCAACTCCCGTTAATCAATGCACATCCGGTATGAACCATCCTTTTTCTTGACAAAAAGGATAGGCGCTCCCCACGACGAACTGCTTGGCCGAATAAACCCCTTCCCCAGCAGCTCCTGAAGCTGCGAGGATAACTCCTGCCTCTTTGGAGGTGCAAGGCGATAGGCGCTGCCCCCGGAACCAAATCGATACGGAACTCTACCTGCCTCTCAGGAGGCACACCTGGCAACTCCTCAGAGAAAACATCCGGGAACTCTCGCACTATCGGGACCTCATCAACTGACCTCGGTCTCCCTGAGTCAACCCTCATATCCATCACATATGCTACAAACCCACTGCAGCCCCGCTGTAGACTCTAACTCGCTCTAGTGGCCGAACAAAATGCTGACCCAGAACGCGTACCCTCACCGTGTACCGTAAGAACTCCCCCAATAGGGTCTTGTATGGTCACAGTTGTCGCTCGCAGTCAATAACCGCTCCAAATTTGCTCAACCAGTCCATGCCCACGATGACACAGACATCTCCCATCGCCATAGGGACTAAATCAATCGGGAACTCAACACCGAAGATCTCGAGTACACACCCTCGGATCACCTCCGTGGCATATACCGCCCTCTCGTTAGCTATGGAAACTCTCAGAGATCGATTCAACACCTCTCGACTAATACCGATGTGCTGACTAAAAGCCAAATATACAAAAGAACGGCTCGCACTCGAGTTAAACAACACCAAGGCAGGTACAGAACTCACAAGAAAAGTACGTACGCATATCATAATATAAGCACAATATCTCATACTCAAAAAAATAGATGAAAGAATACATACCACCCACAACATCGGGCGCTACGCGGAACTCCTCTGCGGTCAACTGGAAGGCTCTCCCTCGTGCCTTCGGTGCCTCGGCCTTCAATGGCCGATTATCAATAGCTCTCACTACAGCAATGGCGGATCCCGGATATGCTCCTTACGCTGACCCTCGCAACTGCGGACACTCTGCCTTCCGGTGTCCGGTCTGGTTACAGTGGAAACAGACTGCAAACCCCTTGGGGCAATCCTTGGCCATATGCCCCTCCTTGCCACATTTGTAGCAAGACCCTGCTCTGCACACCCCCATCATGACTCTTGCCGCATTTGCCACAAGTGCGACCCTTCTGGCTCCCTGTCCTTGAATCGGCGGGCTTGGCCCGCTTGGCTGCCGGCTGAGACTGTTCCGGTCGCCTATCCTTCCCATGAGACTCTGCCTCCTCCCTAGCCTGAGTCTCCAACTCTATCTCCCTCTTCCGAGCATTTTCCTGAAGCTCGAAAAATGTCCGATACGACGAGTTCGCCACGAACTCTCATATATCCCTCCTCAAAATGCTCAGATATCGGATCATACGTGCCTGCTCGGAAGACACGTGCTCTGGGCAGAACAGCGCCCTCTCGTGGAACATCCGGGTAATCACTGTAACAGACTCAGTACCCTAGGGTTAGAAACTCCTGGGCCAATCGTTCCCTCTCCACCTGGGGAACATACTCTTCTCGGAACATAGCGGTGAACCTCTCCCAGGTCACTGCAGCAAGCTTATCAGGCGAATAGTGCGCCGTCACAAACTTCCACCAGTCCTTCGCTCCCAAGCGAAGCTGGTTCAGCGCGAACCGAACCCACAAATGCTCTGGACATGAGCATGTGATGAAACACCCCTCAATGTCCGAAATCCACCTCATCACCGCAATCGGATCCTGTGTCCCATCAAACTCTGGTGGTTTTGTGTTGCTTAACTCCCGGAACAACAACGCATCACCACCCCTGTGGTCTAGCCGTAGCTACAGCTGCGGTGGCCGGAGCAACAACTGATGGGTTTTAGACATAAGAACAATCCTATGTGCTCATACAAACCCTAATGCTTGTATCTAGGTTTCTCTATTGTACATGCTTTGAATCCAAGACTAATAAACTTAGATCTAACATATTATAAACTGAGTTTGGGTTTAGGGAATTACCTTTGATTGTTATATAGCAATAACAATAAATTCCTTGCTTGGATTGGCGTTAGAAAGCTTAGTGCCTCAAGTGCTGCACCTCTAATGGAGTCACAAACACCATATACAACTTGGATGAAGAGGAGAAGAAGAGAGGCTGCCCAAAAACGACTAGAAGCCCTAGAGAATCAGTTCCACACGTTTTTGGGGCCTAAGGGGTCCTTTATATACTTGTGTGGGCTGCTAGGGTTTCAGTCAAAACCCTAATGGACAGCTTAAACTCTAAGCAGCCCATGGAACTTTCTGGATAAGGCTATGGACGAAAATATGATGGGCTTCCATCATAATTTCGTTCACCCCTTACTCCTTTAGCATTCCTTAGCCCAATAACTCAATTATCCAATAATTGCAGTCCAGTCCCCTAAATTTAATTAATCTCTTTTAGCCACAAAATTAATTATTGACTAATATTAATTAAACAATATGATTTCTCCTTTAATATATTATTCTCATAATATATTAATAAATCATATTTAAACCTTTCTCTCCTTAATTCATCCTACATATTGCTATGGTGAAGGCAACCCAAAAGGACCATGCTCATAATCAGGTCAAGTACATACCAAAATAGTTATGGACTTAGACACTAATCCAACAGTCTTCCACTTGGATAAGTCTAATAACTATTTTCCGTATGACTTCAGAACCTGATCAGCAATCGTAGCTTTCAAAAGCCGCTGTCAACTCTAATCTTATCAGATAGCGTGTCCTCTAGATAAGAGATTATATATTCCTCCATTCTCAAGATATCGTATAGACAAAAGACATGAATTTCAATCATTCTCTCTATACTGTTTCCCGACTTCCGATTTATGACGACTGATAACAGACTACAATTGAACACATCAACTTAGTCCCGACTTGGCCAAGCGCTTAGGTGTCATCACTAAATCATCGAGAGGCCCACAGATTTCGCTTTTATCTCACTTTGAGTAAAAGGAATGGATAAACTTTGACTAATATGCTTGCTTGCATTTACTGATCGAATCATACACAACAATAAGTTTTATAACACCAAGTTACTGGTGCGTTTACTTATTATCAATGTGCAACCGACCAACAAATAACAACTCACATGTCTCGGTTTCAAGAATATACAATATTATCGTCTCACTAATCACTCGTGATAAATCTATGAAGTGATCCAAGTGAGTGTGGGTTTAATCCAATACTCTAATCTTATCAAAGCACTCATGAACTCTGCAACAAACTTGTGCTATGTCTAAACACTTCAGACAATCTACAGACAGATTCATGACAATCTTTATTCATACCTACTCCCAACGTATGACTGACTGTGGATGTTTGAATAACCTAGTTATTCTGGAAGTCAAAACATGCAAATTGAAACATAACAATAATACTTAAGCCTATATGGCCTCAAACTTGTGAGAGTAAATAAAACACTTCTATTTAACCACCATATTGATTACTCATTATTATCGTTTACTGTTTCAGAAAATCAACTTATTACTCAAATTACAACAATAGCTGTCCCATGCATAAAGCATGCACACTATGTTTCCTATGGTCCTTACTTTATGAAATAGATCAATTGAAAAACCTTTTCAATGATGCTCATTTCACAATTCCCAATCCTTATCATTAGTGTAAGAACACAAGGTTCTTTGCTACTATTAGAATATGTTAGATTCTAACATCTTATGCAACGATCCTTTCATAAAGTCATAGCACAAAAGTCACCAAGACTTGGCTAATGAAATTTTGAAGTACTCTATCGGACATTGTTACAAGACAATTCCATAGACGTGAAGTCTCACATTCAAAGTACATTCATTTGAACATCCTTCCTGCATAAAAGTTTCTAATCTAGGCATAGAATCTCAATATCCAACTCCCAATATGGAAACATTTCCACATTTTCCATATGACAACTCATTCTTAATAGAATCTTATCTATTCATAATAATGTCGATATGCTCCATCCAATACCATACTTCCAACTACTCACAAGCGACCAATCCTCAGTGAACTTTGGATCGTCCTTTGATAGTTGTTTAATTATTTTAGTCAAAACTGATTCTAATCCTTTTTCCCACTTAATGCGCTAGACATTTGGAAAATTTTAGAATGGTCAAATATTATAACATTTGCAATCGATCCTATACCCGAAGCGTATGGAACGCGATGCATAATGTCTTACATAAAGATATGATACTTTACCTATCTTTTGCCATAATATTTTATGTGTCATGTTCTCACAATTCGAACTATGAAGAGGGATGCCGTAATCATAATCGAATTTTAAGAACACACAATGTATCCTTTGACTGAAAATATTAAAATTTCTCAATCTAAGCTTTAGATTTTGAAACGAAGTATAATATTCTCTCCCTTAATTATATTAAAACAACTTTTCAACCCATGCAACTTTGCAAATTGAATCTTTGTTTTTCTATAATTAATATTGCTAACTTGCAATACTCGCCATAATAATCATATAAGCATAACACTTATGCTCCCACTATCATGATGATTATTATCATATAAGCATAACACTTATGCTCCCACTAGCTTTGACATGTATTCAGAAAACAAATGAACTTTCAGAAAACAATGCCTATTGAATTTCTGAAATTCATATTTCTAATACCAGATGCTTCGATAAGCCTTTATCTAGGCTTCTTAACCTTATACACCTTTGTCTTAGATAGCTCATATGTGTGTTTAAACAATTCAGAACTTATGTTACTAAGTTCCAAATGTTGAAACTAATTGCCAAATCTCATAATTCGAACTATGGAAAGGGATGCCGTAACCATAATCGAATTTTGAGAATACAATTTTCACAATCGCTATCTTCTTAAAATCTCTTTTAGTGAAAGCATTTCCTCACAGTCATTTTCATGAAGGAGGGAATCTTATGACACTTAGATTTTATGGTGTATGAGTTCCTATCCATGTGAATTTGCCAAAACCAAGGTTTGCGACAAATCCAAACTCATATGGACTGAACTTTCTTAATCTTGATTTCTTGCCTTATGGTAACACGAGTGCCCACCATGTCTTCCAAGTAGTTTAGTAATGTGTCCTTACATATCAATGTACTTTCCATCGACTAAGGCTCTAGTATGCATTCAAATGAGAACTCATAGAACTCACATACGTAATTAACTCAATTGGAATGGCACAAAAACAAAATAATGTCAGCATGATAGGTTGCAAACCTCAAGTCGTGTGCTAGTGATGATCGATAAGGTATATTCTTGATTTGTTCTTGAAACCTTTCAAGACCATTAAGACTCCCAATGACTCCATGACATATAAGATTCTCTTGTCAAGAAACATTTCTTGACAAAGCAAATATTCAAGAGTTAGTGTAGTTCTTATCAAGACAAAACACTTCACAAATTGGTCCTAGTTGGTCTTTGTCTTATCCAAGACATCACAACTTACCAATTTCTAATGTGCAAGAATAAGAAAACTTTTCCAAATTCCACATTTGATGAGTGTTATAAACCTACTTAAGATTTGTCACTCAATGTCACAATCTTGGAGTATGACTCTAAGACTTGATATTGGAACGAAGTATGATTGACTCTTTGATTTAACCATTTCTACAATTCTCGATTCCTCTTCTTAGACATGCAAATGCACTAAGACTCACTTAGAGGATCAATTGAGATATGGTTCTTAATCATTAAGACTTCATCATAAAACACAATAAAAAGTACTCTCCCTTCTTCTTAGAATGGAGAAACTTTTATCTTTCTGCTTTCTTGATTCTTCTTATTCGTTCTGCTATTGATTAAAACTATTTCAGTCAACTCAGAGTTATACTCAATCTTATAAGTATAACCATATTTACTAAACTTTAGTAAATCATGACGAATATCTTTGTCACTCTTGTGGTAGACTTGATCAACGTACGACCTAGTGTCCTTCAATTGACACTTTGTCAAAGAATTAGTCTAAATTTCCCAAATATGAAAGTTTTTCATTCATCATACAATACACGTTGCATGATTCCAAGTTTCTGT
Organism: Lactuca sativa; assembly: GCF_002870075.4. NCBI lineage: Eukaryota > Viridiplantae > Streptophyta > Magnoliopsida > Asterales > Asteraceae > Lactuca > Lactuca sativa. The sequence continues at coordinate 201,475,002 of NC_056624.2, forward strand.
CCAATTAAAACTTGGGTGATGAGAAACTCTCCCTATTTGGTAAAATTTTGATACGTCCACAAATAACATAATTAAGGATCAAATCCATTGTTGCTAATAATAGAAACATTCAAACATCAATTTTTTCATACATGCCATCGCAAGGATAAATAAATAAGATAAAATCAAAATTCATTTTATTGCGGAAAAAAAAATTGTCCTTACGATGCAATTCAATTGAAAAACTATGTTATTACATATTTCTTAACAATCTATTCTAACTCCAAGTAGTAGCTCAAGAATCCCTTCTTCAAGTAATGCGATCGAAATCCATTTCTTCATGATTAGATTCAGCTCACTTCTTCCCTCAAGCTTAATCTTATCACATCATGTCTTAAGAATCTAGAATAGGAACTCAAAAGAGTTAGATAATGGATTTTACCTGAAGCAGAGCCATACGTCTTGACTCTCCCATCTCTTAGATCTCTCAGGTAGTTAGGGCAGCTTCGTCTCCAATGCCCCTTCTCTTGGCAATAAAAGCAAATGGACCCCTTTGGCACAGCACATCGGACAATCACAGACTTAGTTCTTTCTGCACTTCCAATGTTGCCAGTGTCCATTGAAGTTTGGGAGTTTGATTCACCAGACAAGTTTGCTTGACCAGCACGCCAAATCATTGCTGATTCAGCAGCTATAAGCAAATAGGTGAGATTAATGAGGGTCACGTTGTGATCCATCATATAGTACTCTCTAACGAACTCACTATATGATTCAGGAAGTGACTGAAGAACCCAGTCAGCAGCCAACTCGCTTGAAATCTCGACACCCAACATGCTTAACCTATCAATGTGTGACTTCATCTCTAAGACGTGTGCACACACAGGTTTCCCATCTTCGTGTTTACTTGCCAAAAGGGCTTGAGTGAGCTTGAACTTTTCAAGCCTTTGAACTTGTGGGTCAGGGAGAACGATTGGAGGAGGTGGAGGAAGTGAAGCATGACTCTCATTTCCTTGATCGTATCTCGGAACGTCATCTTCATTTGGAATGCTTGTTCCAAAGGATTTGGGAAGACCATTGTAAGATTCAGACATCTACAAAATGGGAGAAAATTCAAGTTATGTTGATTAGAATTCTTGATGTAACACCCAAATGAAACATCAAGCTAGGATCCAACAGAATATTCTACAACCTAGAAAAGGGATGCCGTAATCTAGTTGCAAAATATTTGAAGGTAGGTAAATGACGATTTACCAATTTCCACCATGAAAAACGAAAAGGAAGATTAAGTTTTAAATGAATTGAAACTCCTAGATCTTTTGAGATTCATTGAACTTTTCAATGGCATGTTTAATCTCGATTATGCCCTACTATTTGTGACTGGGATGCCAAGGATCACAAACAAGGTGTGAATAACCATACGAATCACGTGGTGCACCCAATGCTACTATCACCTAATCAATGTGCCGGTTAGCCACACACGCTCCATTGATTTATGAAAAACATCGAGTCACCCTTCGCTACCAATGTCATCCCCAAATTAGTGTGCCGGTTAACCACACACGCACCACTAACGTTTGACAGGGGTACGAAGTGTAATTCTATGGATTAGCATACAATTTCACATTTTTCCTTAAGTAACTATGATTTGGGAATTTGAAAAAGCATTTAGTTACTTTGTACTTCATTATATTTATAATGGAAGGTTTCTGTCCTATCCTACCCATTCGGCTAACGACCCTCCACTAGTCAAGAGTGCGGTGGGTAAGAGTGGATACCCATTCAATCGCCATTTTATAGGCAATTTCCTTAAACACCCCTTATAGACCAGCTTCGTGAATGAGGCCTACTAACGGTAAGACTGACTGATTACTCATACATATATAATATTAGACTTTTAATGTTATATATAGTATAGGGTGTATTTTACACTTTTAAAATACTAGGTGGTTTAATTTAGTGAATTATACTTTTAATTTAATTAAATGTAAACTTTATGGGTTTATTAAATCACTTTTAATTATACACTTTAATTAATTAACAAAACCATAAGGTTGTGATTCGAACTTTTCAAATTACTAGGGTTTTAGAATTTAACATTTCAAAATTAAACTTTTAATCAACTTTTAAATCCCAAAACTTGAGGGCAAGTTTTGAGACTTTTCAAAACATAAGGGATCAAATAACATAAATTAAACAATTAATTTCATAATTATCTATATTTGACCTAATCTTATTTTAGTCATTAGATAATTACCAAATAACTTTAAATAATCCATATTTATCACATAAATAACCAATATTTGAAATTATCTATTGTTTTGGCATGGATAAACACTTAATTAAGATAAAATTCAGATTTTAACTTCATAAAACAAATTAAGCATCAAGTCCAAGTCAAAACAGCAGCCAAAACCCGAAAATCCCTCTGCCTGACGAACTGACTCGCCGAGTCAGACCTGGACTCGCCGAGTAGGGGTCAACTTGCCGAGTTGAGTCGGGCAGGGGCCAAAAACTCGATTTTCATCAAATAAAGCAGTTAAGCATCACATACAACTGAAACCAATCAAGGCTCTGATACCACTGATGGGTTTTAGACATAAGAACAATCCTATGTGCTCATACCAACCCTAATGCTTGGATCTAGGTTTCTCTATAGTACATGCTTTGAATCCAAGACTAATAAACTTAGATCTAACATATTATAAACTGAATTTGGGTTTAGGGAATTACCTTTGATTGTTATATAGCAATAACAATCAATTCCTTGCTTGGATTGGCCTTAGAAAGCTTAGTGCCTCAAGTGCTGCACCTCTAATGGAGTCACAAACACCATATACAACTTGGATGAAGAGGAGAAGAAGAGAGGCTGCCCAAAAACGACTAGAAGCCCTAGAGAATCAGTTCCACACGTTTTTGGGGCCTAAGGGGTCCTTTATATACTTGTGTGGGCTGCTAGGGTTTCAGTCAAAACCCTAATGGACAGCTTAAACTCTAAGCAGCCCATGGAACTTTCTGGATAAGGCTATGGACGAAAATATGATGGGCTTCCATCATAATTTCGTTCACCCCTTACTCCTTTAGCATTCCTTAGCCCAATAACTCAATTATCCAATAATTGCAGTCCAGTCCCCTAAATTTAATTAATCTCTTTTAGCCACAAAATTAATTCATAATTAATTATTGACTAATATTAATTAAACAATATGATTTCTCCTTTAATATATTATTCTCATAATATATTAATAAATCATATTTAAACCTTTCTATCCTTAATTCATCCTACATATTGCTATGGTGAAGGCAACCCAAAAGGACCATGCTCATAATCGGGTCAAGTACATACCAAAATAGTTATGGACTTTGACACTAATCCAACAACAACAACATCAGAAAGAGCAGTATATCGCTCATCAAAAGTCTCTATCAGCGTGGTCTTGATAGACACAAACATCTCTGGTATCTCTGCCTTAATGGCCGCAGCCACCTCCTCGTGAATGATCCTACGGATCTCCTCATAACTAGCACCGCTGCTCTCTGGTGTGTGGCGTGTCCCCACCATGATGTCTCTGAAATACAACATAAGAAGTATCAGGGACTCGCTTAAGTATTCTCACACTCGATAACTCAACCTTACTTGACCTCTGGTACCCCGAAGATTCTTACTTGGACTGCGTACTGATCCGGTGTCTCCAGTAGCACGGGCCCATTACTACTGTTCACACTGCATCAACATTCCCCCAAGTCCTCCTCCCTGGGTCCCAAATCCCAAGCACTCTATTCTCAATAATCAGAGGCTATTCTCTAGCAGATCTCTCATAAACTCCTCGCTGCTATCTAATCACTCTCAAGCTTCCCTAGTAGCATGACTCCTAGACTAAGGCATCACAAATCAGGCCACTCTAGTCCTAATAAGAATACCTAGTCTACTCTATCACGCATAAGATAACTCATCATATATCATAGCATAACGTATCTCATAACACTTACTGTAAGGTATTTTGGGAAATCACCATTCGGGCGCTGGTTGATCGTACATACGGCTCTGCTCTATTTGTTTCAAAAATCTTTTACTCTTTGAAAATTACTTTATTATCAAAAAATTTCCTCAAATCCTCAATTTGAGTTCAGATACGCCCGAAGGTGCATTAGTGAGCCCGAAAGGCATCACTATGAACTCGTAGTGCCCGTAACGAGTCCGGAATGCTGTCTTCTGGATGTCCTCATCAAACACCCTCACCTAATGATATCCAGACCTCAAATTAATCTTGGAAAACCAAGACGCTCCCTACAACTGATCGAACAAATCGTCGATCCTCGGTAAAGGGTAACGGTTCAAAACTTACCCTCAAGTTTTGGAATTTAAAAGGTCTCATTTATGAAACATTATAATTCTAAAATTCAAAAGGTTTTGAAGAGTTTCAAAACTTGCCCTTAAGTTTTGGAATTTGAAAAGTCTTACTTATGAAACATTAAATTCCAGAACCCTAGTAATTGAAAAGGTATCAAAAGGTGCAACTCTTGGTTTCGTTACTTAAAAATTTAATTAAATAGTTTTAATTTTGAATTTTTCCATATTGAGAACCTTGATGTTTTGAATAGTTCAATATACACCTTTATGAATTTTATTAAATTAATTAAATGTTTAATTAAAATAGAAAATTAATAAATCCATCATCACATGGTTTAAATTTATTTAAATTAAATGTTTAATTTATTAATAGATTAAACCACCAAGTATATTAAATGTGTAAAATACACTCTTATACTATATAAAATTAATAGTCTAATATATTATATATATGTATAAGTAAAAAGTCAATCTTACCGTTAGTAGACCTTATTCACGAAGTTGGTCTATAAGGGGGTATAAAAAAAATTGCCTATAAAATGGCGATTAAATGGGTGTCCACTCTCACGTACCGCTACTTGACTAATGGAGGGTTGTTAGCCGAACGGGTAGGATAGGACACTAAGCTCTCATTAAAGGTATAATGAACATATAAAGTAACTAAACCTTTTATAAATTCACAATCTTAGTTACTTTAGCAAAAATGTGAATTTGATGCTAATCCATGATATTGCACATTGCACCTTATTGGTTGTTACACTACTAGAATATAGGCCTTTAATGACACACGAACCATGAAACACAATGATTTACGATACGCAAAAACGTGTGTCCTAGAAATAACGTCATCTCTTCTAAAATTTAAAGGATTTGGGACACTTATTTTTGTGTGCCCTTAAAATTAGTGTCAGAACAAAAAAATAAAAACACGGAGGGCACTCAACATAAAAGGCGTGTCTTCTATTCATGTCGTTTTATAAAATTTTCATCAAACACACGTTCTAATAACTAAGGGGGCAAATCAAATCCAAAAATAATTAGAAAAGCCCGCCTCGATGATTTAGGGTTCATTCCATCCTTCTCTCTTTTACGCTGCTTCTATCTCCACACTTCATCTCCCAACTACGATTTTTCTAATAAGAAAAATAGAGAAATCCTAAAGCAAATTCTACCCTCCCCTTCTCACAAATTTCTTCAATAAGTATTAGAATCAATAATTTTCTGCAAAAGCCCTTCTTCTCGTCGCCTTATTTCTACACTACTAGAACAAGTGAAGCAAGGTCATCCATCAATGACGCCAAAGGAAGCTCCACCCTCATTTTCTCTCAATTTCTCTCGGCTTAGGGTTCATGAAAGCTCTTGATTCCGCTTTTTGCGGGTGGGTTTGACTTCTCAGATCCCATCGAGAAGTATCTGACTGACCCGATCAGAAAGAAGCCGTTTGTGAACTCGGTGGTGTCGCTGAATGGGTTTGCATTTGTGGGAGGACCCGTAAATAAAGATCATCCAAGAAAAATCGAGGTGCTGATGAAGCTGGATGTGCCATACATTGTGGCGTCGCCTCTGGTGTTCCAGACATAAGAGGAATGGCTTAACATCACTTTGGTTCTTCATCCGATTCAATTGGATTTGCAGGTTGCTCTTCCTAAACATGATGGAGGAATGGAGCCGATTTTTTTTCTCAAGAAGAGACCCAAGAACCAGTAAATCCCATGCTCTTCACAAGAGGGTTGAGCAGCTCTGCACCAAAGCAGTCAGATGGGCAGAACCGAAGAGGAAAACAAAGGTACTTATTTTTTCCATATGGTGCTTTTTTTAAATAAATAAATAAGCAAAGAACTAAGGAAAAACTATGAATGAATTCAAAATGAATTTTCAATATATTTAAGTAACTGCACCAGTTCCATTGCAACTTAAAAGGCACACAGACTGTTTATATAAATTTTTTTTCATCTTTTCACTGGGGTTTTTCTTCTTTAATTTTTCATTGTGGTACCTTATTTTCCTTCTCCTTTTAAATGTAAGTCCATGCCATGTTTACACCTTTTGTTACTCTATCTACAAAGGTTGGCAGTTGGTGAGTGGTTCACTGCTAGAGTTTCTGCATATGGGCTGTTTCACATTGCTTACCCTAGTGCCGTAGAGATGTTGATGGCAGAATTGAGGTCAATTTATAGTTAATTATGTCAAGATGACATGCCTATAGTTAGGAGATCTGACTCTACAAACATGGGGAAATTTGCTACTACTGTGGAACCTTCTCATCTCAATACCGATGTCATGCAAATATTTGAAGATCTTACATAGGATGGTTTGTTGTTTTATGTTTTTTTAATTCATTTCAATTTGTTTTTTGGTCCCATTTTATGATGTATTTATTGTTATTGATTGTTTCATGTTAAAAAGAACACAAAAGACCAAACACATCAACATGTAGATGCTCGGTCAAAGGCCATGTATAAAAAATGTCAAATTTGATGATTTTAAATTATATATTATGAGCTTTAATGGTGTTTTTTTAATTTTGATTTGTTTTCAAGTTTGATGGTGTTGCAGCTGAGCCTAGAAAGGGAATAAGAAGTGTCTATGTGCCTGGGAGCAAGTGCATTCCTTTTGCTCAGGTAATCATAAATTGTCTGTAAATGAGAGTATATACCTGATGTATGTAAGGTTTTCTTTTTTATTTTGTAAAATTAGATCAATTATAAATGATACTTATTTTGTATTAATTATGATGATTTGTTTCTGTTTTTTGTATTTACTTTTGAAAACCTATAAATTAAGTCTTCAATTCATCATTTTTTTGATTTTATTGTCATTGTTCTAGTAGTATTTTTTTGATGGTTTGTGATGGAATCTTTTTATATTTTTTACAGATTTATTAAACATGCAAAAATTATAAGATTTCAAAGGATATATATATATATATATATATATATATATATATATATATATATATATATATATATATATATATATATATATATATATATAACTAGGTTTTTCATTAACAAATTAAGTGTTTGGTCGTTTCTTTTGTCCAAAATGCCCCAACATACTATTTGTTTGATAAAATAATTATGATTTTAACAATTTTGACCAAACTGCTCATACATTCTATTTTTTTGGCTTAATGGGGACATGACTTATGGTCGACTTTTTGCTAATGGTGAAAACTCTAGTTTTTCTTTTCAGGTGCTAGCTAAACCAAATTACAACCTAGTTCTCTACTTTATTGCTGACAGGTCAATAGCCAAAGACTCTTTGCTGGAAATATTTATTTATGGAACAAACACTTTTCGTGGTTCAAGATTCAAATTGATTCCAAGCATTGTGGATGTATTTATTTTTATCTTTTTTGATTTTTGGCTAGGGTTTTTTAAATATATGATGTTGAATGATAATTGTGTTTAACAAGGGTATTGGATGGTCAAACATGTGGTTGGATCAAGAGCTTGCCTATTAGGGAAAGTTGTAACATGCAACTATCTAAGACAATATAATTTTTTGGAGGTAAATGTCTAAACTACCCTTCACGAATTATAAAAGGGGTAAATCTCGTGTATGCAAATTAGTTAAAAATTCTTACTAACTATGAATTGGGAAAGTCTTGTTGATGTGCATAGTGTCAAGCAAAGTAGCCGGGATGATGTTACCCACTTGGCCTTGCTACTGTTCTCGTTTGTCTGTTTACATGTTTGTAGGTATGGTGGCATTGCTAACACTGTTACCCATTCAATATTTCCGTATTCTCCTTTGACCTTTTTTTTTCTTTGTTGTAAACGAACTAACTTTAAAAAGGAAAAAAAATTAGTTGTTGAAGTTTTTTCTTGATTAGGTGTCTTGATTGAATTGCAAGGGTAGTGGGGCGGACAATTAGGAGGAATTGATGGCAAATCAAGCATTTAAAAGGATTCAACCAGTTGTACATGTCTTGTTTTTTTTATAATAAATATTATGCAATATTAGCAATGTATTACATTCACTTACTATTGGAATCATTATTTGTATTTGACATATTAGTGCAATGAATTATCTTTCTTATTTATTATATTTTATTTTGTATTATGATAATTTGAATCTGTTGTTTAATTTGAAAATTACTAATTCTATCAAAAATATATATTTTTTTAAAACATTTAAAATTATGACACGTAATGGCATGCCGTCTTCCTTTATGATAGGGGCTTCCTTGATATGCATTGCATGTCTTAAACACGTGTGTTGTAAGGTTACGACACGCAAATGTGTGTCGTCTTTCTTTATGACAGGGTCTTCCTTGATACGCATTGTGTGTCATAACTACGCGTCGTAAACACGTATCGTAACTGCGCGTCATAAATAGATGACGCGTAAAAGCGTGTCGTATCTCGTTATGATACAGCCTTCCTTGACACGCATTTGCGCGTCGTCTGAGCGTTTTACAACATGCATTGCACATCGTAAAATGGTGTTTTTCTAGTAGTGTTACTGGAGCCTGTGTGGTTAACTGTCACACTAATATGGGACTAATAAAGGATGGCAATGGGTAGCTCGTAGTTTGTCATAGATCAATGGGACATGTCTGGTTAACCGGCACATTGATTAGGTGATAAATGACTTCGAGAGTACCAAGCTAGTTTGCATGGTTATTCACACCTTGTTTGTGATCCTCGGTATCCCAGTCACAAACTTGAAGGGAACAATCGAGATTAAACATGTCATTGAAAAGTTCAATGAATCTCAAAAGATCTAGGAATTTCATTTAAGAATCCAGTTCGTTTAAAATTTCGTTTTCGTGGTGGAGTTGGTAAGTCGTTATTTACCTACCGAAAAATAGTTTGCAATCGGATTACGACATCCCTCTTCCGAATTGAAAATTATTGTATCGGGTCCTAGCATTGATATTTCATTTGGGAGTTATATTAAGGACTAAATCAACTAACTTGAATTTCTCCCTTTTATATGTCTAGTTCTGACAACTACGGTCTTCCTTATCCTTTTGGAAAAGGCTTTCCATTTGAAGATGATATTCCACATGATGATCGTGGTGATAGATCAATCCTTTCTTCGTGCTTTGGTGGAACTTCTCTTCCTCCACCTCCTCCAATTTTTCTCCCTGACCCAGTGTTCGTTGACTTGAAAAGTTCAAAGGTCACTCAAGCCCTATTGGCAAGCAAACACCAAGATGGAAGGTATGTATGTGCTCAGATCTTAAAGATGAAGTCGCATATTGACACGCTGGGAATGTTGGGTGTCATTTTCCTGAGGAAGTTGGCCGTTGACTTGGTTCTTCAGTCACTCCCCGAGTCATATAGTCAGTTTGTTATAGACTATTATATGACAGAACACGACGTGAACCTTATTGATCTAACATATTTACTAATTGCTGCTGAATCAACAATGATTTAGCGTACTATTGAAGTAAATTTGACTGAAAGATCAATCTCCCAAACATCCTTGTACATTGACAATGGCAACAGTGGAAGTCCAGAAAAGTTTTCTCTTTCCAATAGAAAGGGGTTGGCCAAGGTTAAACCATTTGACGAAATGGTAAAGAGAAACGCTGAATCTGAGATAGTCCCATGTACCATTCCGAAAGAGTCTGTTTGTTTCTATTGCCAAGAGAAGGGGCATTGAATGCGAAGCTGCCGTATCTACCTAAGAGATTGTACGGATGGTAAAGTCAAACTGCATGACTCTACTTCAGGTAAGTCCACTATCTAACTCTATTAAGTTCCGATTTGTGGATTCTTAATACATGATGTTATAAGATTGCATTTTGATGTTTTGTAGGATCGAAGAAATGAAAGGAAGCATAAAGGAAGAGTGAGTTGAGTCTGGTCGCGAAGAAATGGATTTCGATCACATGGTTCGATGATCAGATTTTTGAGTTGCTGCTTAGGAGTTATGATAGATTGCTTAGAAATATTTAGCAACATAGTTGTCATTTGAATTCGCATTGTAAGGACAAGTTTTCCGCATTTTATAAATAAAATAAAATTTTGATTTTATCTTATTTTATGATTCCTTGCAATGACATTTGTGAAAAATTGTTGTTTGTATGTTTCTATTAATAGAAATAGTTTGATTCTTAGCTATATCGATTGTGGTACTGTCGTAATTTTTCTAAGTAAGGAAAGATTCTCATCGCCCAAGTTTCAATTGGACATAAACTTGGAATCATATGATTTGAGTCATGTGATGTATGAAATTCTTGGTACTTGGGAAATTGAGACTAATTCCTTATTTACATATGAATGTAAATCCAGTGAAAGATGAGAGGATCTAGTACACATTGATGTGCACTGGTCAAATCCACTACAAAGAATGATAAAGGATATTCGTCATGATTTACTAATGGTTCACTAAATATGGTTATGCTTACAAGATTAAGTGTAATTCTAATACCTTGAAAAGTTTCAATGTATAGCAGAACGAATAAAAGGAATCAATTAGGCAGAAAGATAAAAGTTTCTCCAATCTGAAAGGAAAGGAGAGTACTTGAGTATCGTGTTTTATGATCATCCTTATGATTATGGAAACATGTCACAATTGATCCTCAAATTACACCTTAGTTCATTTATATGGCTAAAAAGAGGGATCAGGAATTGTGGAAATGGTTAAGTCATACTTCATTCAAAAATCGAGTCTTAGAGTCATACTCCAAGATTATGACTTGAGAGACATATCTTAAGCAGGTTTATAACACCTCATACAATGTGGAGTATAAATTTTCTTGTTCTTGCACATTTGTAATTGGTAGTTGTGATGTCTTGGATAATACAAAGACCAACTGAGACCAATTATATGAAGTGTCATTCTTGATAAGAATCCGCACTAACTCTTGAATATTTTTTTTGTCACGAAATGTTTCTTGAGAAGAGAATATTATATGTAAAGAGGTCAGTGGGAGTCTTAAAGATCTTGAAAAGTTTCAAGAACTAATCAAGAGTAAACCTATTGTTAATCACTAGCGCACGACTTGAGGTTTGTAACCTATCGTGTTGACATATTTTGTTTATGTGCCCATTCCAGTTAATTAACTATGCATGTGAGCTCTATAAGTTCTCAAATTAATTGCATAAGGCAAAGCACCTTGGTCATTGAAAGTACATTGATTTGTATAGGTTTGCTGCATAATAACTTGGAAGCAATGGTAGGACCCTTGTGCTACCAGATGACAAGAAATTAAGATTGAAAAGGTCCAGTCCATTTGAGTTTGGATTTGTCACAAACCTTGTCTTGTGATTATGGTTATGACAAATTCACATGGATAGGAACAAATACACTATACAATCTAATTGCAAAAGGTGTCTCTCCTTCATGAAAATGATTGTGAGGAAACAGTTTCACTAAGAAGATTTTGAGGAGATAGCAGTTGTGTTAATTGCGTTCTCAAATTCGATTATGATTACGACATCCCTCTTCATAGTTTGAATTGTGAGAAATGGAAAAAGGTTTGAACATTCAGTACTTGTTGTTGTAAGTTCTGAAATAGTTTAGACACACATATGAGCTATCTTAGGAAAGGTATATGAGTTTGAGAAACCTAGATAAAGTTTTATCGAAGCATCTTGTATCAGAAATCTGAACTTCGGTAAGAAAGTCAACAAGTATTGATTTCTAGAAGTCCAGCTGATTTCTAGGTACATGTCAAAGCTAGTGGGAGCATAAGTGTTATGTTAATAAGTATATAATTATTATGCTAGTGGGAGCGTAATTGTTATACTAAGTATTGCGAGTCAACAATGCTGTTTATAGCAAACAAAGTTTTAAATTACAATGTTGCAAGGTTTTAAAAGTTGTTTCGCTATAGTAAGGGAGATGATACTTATACTTTATTTCAAATCTAAAAGTGTAGATTGAAGTATTAATCAAGAATTTGTCATGAGCATATATGAATGTCAGGTTGAAATGTTTCAACATTTGAAATTCTATATTGGAATATTATAGCAAGAGACTGGTCAAGTATCATGTCTTTATGTAAGACATTATGAATCGTATCCCATATGCTTCGGGTATAGGATCGATTGCATATGCTGTAATATTCACGTGTTCTAATTTTCCAAATGTCTAGTGCATTAAGAGGGAAAAAGGACTAGAACCAGATATGACTAAAGTAATTAAACAACTGTCAAGGATAATCTAAGGTTCACTGAGGATTGGTCGCTTGTGGACAGTTGGAAGTATAATAATGGATGGACCATACTGACGTTATTATGAATATATCGGATTCTATTAAGAATGAGTTGTTATATAGAAAATATGGAAATGTTTCCATAATGGGAGTTGGATATTAAGAATCTATGTGTAAGATAGAAACTTTTATGCAAGGACGATGTTCAAAGGAATGAACTTTGAATATGAGACTTCGTTTCCATGGAATGGTTTAGTAACAAATCTCCAATGGAAGAATTTGTAATATCATTATCCAAGTCTCTGTAACTTCGATGCATTGACTTTACAAGAGAATCACTACATTTAAGTTTAGACTCTAACACATTCTAAAAGTGACAAGAATTTGGAATTCTCACACTTATAAGAAGGATTCGGAAATGTGAAATGAGTATTATTGGAAATGTTTCCAATTGATATGTTTCACAAAGCTAGGACCATAGGTAAACATAGTGTATGTGCTTGGAACATGGCGTAACTATTGTTTTAATTCAAGTATTAATTTTATTGCTCGAAACATTATATACAATGAATAAGGTCTAATCAATATGGTGATAAGTGTTTTATTTATATTCAAAATTTTTGAGACCATATTGAACTAGATTATTCTTATGTTTCACTTCACATGTTTTACTTCCCGAATAACTAGGTTATTCGAACATCCACAATCAATCATACTTTGGAGTAAGTAATGACGTAAGACTGTCATGAATCCGACTGTAGATTGTCTAAGTGCTTAGACATAGCAAAAGTTTGCTACGGTGTTCATGAGTGCTCCTGAAATAAGATTTGAGTATTGGATTAAACCCACACTCATTTGAATCACTTCATGGTTTTTATCAAGAGTGATTATGAGACGAGAATATCTTATATTCTTGAAACAGAGACATATGAGTTGTAGTTTGCAATTCGGTTGCACATTGATGATATGTAAACACACCAGTAACTTGGTGTTATAAAACGTATTGTTGTGTATGATTTGATGAGTAAATTGAGCAAGCATATGAGTCGAAGTTTACCCATTCCTTTTACCCTAAGAGGGATAAAAACGATATATGTGGGCCCCTCGATGATTTAGTGATGACACCCTAAGCACTTGGAAAGCTTGGACTAAGTTGATGTGTTCAATGTAGTATGTTGTCAGTCGTCATAAATCGGAAGTCGGGAAACAACACATGGATAGAGAGAATGATTATAATCCATGTCTCAATCCATATGATATCTTGAAGAATGGAGGAAGATATGATCCCTTATCTAAAGGACACGTTATTGATCAGAGTTCAACAGCGGCTTTTGAGAGCTAAGGTTGCTAATTGGATTCTGAAGTCGTACTTGCAATAGTAGTTATTATACTTCTCCAAGTGGAAGAATGTTGGATTAGGTGTCTAAGCCCATAACTATAATTGGTATGTACTTGACTCGATAGTAGCATGGTCCATTTGGGTTGCATTCACCAGAACAATTTGATAGGAAAGATATTTAAGAAAGAGGTTATTTGTGATTTATTAATATATTATAAGAATAATATATTTGAGAAATCATATTATTTAATTGGTATTGGTCAAGAATTAGTTTGGAATTAATTTAGTGATCACAAGAGACTGATTAAACTAACGGGGACTGATTAAGTAAATCAGCAATACACATAGTTTGGGCTAGGATGGACTAATTTTATGTGGGAGACCATGAAAAGTTAGTCTAAAGGGCTTATCATATGGATTATTGCACTAAAGGCCCAAGGAAGTGAATTAGGATTTACAAGTGAAACCCTAGGAATTCCACACTATAAATGTAACCCCTTGCATCACCAAAAAGGCCCATAAGAGTTCCAAGATGAACCCTAGTCATTTTGTATGCCTCCTAGCCTCTCTCTCTCTCCCTCTCTCATTATCCTCCATTGTTGGTGGTGTTTTGTGACTTATTTGAGGCATCACATTTGAGGTGCTAAGCTCTTGTAAGTCCAAGTTCTACAAGCTACAACAAAGAGGTAATCATCTAACTTGTTTTTATGTTTCAAATATCAATGTTGTATGCTAGTTAGACTTCATGCTTTGGAAAATGAAAATTGCATGTATAACTAGAGAAAACTTAGATCTAAAGCATTAAGGTTGTATGTGCACCAGAGGGATGTTATAGTGCTTAAAACCCATCAGAATTGATAAGTTCTGACTCTGAATCTCAGCTCTCAACTCAAATGCCTACAACCATCAAATGACCAATTCCATCAAAATCCCATCTATGCCCAAAATACATTTCAGGTCAAACTTGATCAAAGTTAAAGTCAACGGTCAAGGTCAACATACCATGTTGACCCAACATGCCGTGTTTACTAGGAAACGCATTGTGTTTCAATAACATCCAGACGACAGGGAAAACTCTAGCCAACACGCCGTGTTTACTCGAGTTCCAACAGTTTAATACATTCAACTATTTTCTTCGATTCCAGGGATTTGAAGGCTCAGATCTAGACCCAAATGCTATCAAGAAGGATAAAGCTTCCAACTTTATCCTTTGGAAATACTCCAACGGTCCCAAAACCCAAATACAAGGCATGAAGGTTCAAAGGCTTAACCAAGAAGCACTAAATCCTTAAAGTCTAAAACCCATCCTTTTCAGAAGAGATTCTAGCACCAAAACCATCCCAAAGGTCGGTGCTTTATAGACATGCATGTCTTGAACCCAAAATAGGTCAAAAATGGGGATTTATGACCTACACTCCATTCATGGCATCAAAACTCAACTATAGGCCAGATCCAAGACTCTACAAGGTCACTTAGACCTGGAGATTTATAAAGTTGCTAACTTTATGAGATCCAACCATTCCCTCACTCAAGAACAACAAGAAAAAGAGCCAAAACTCAAGATCTAGCAACATAGAAGAATAAAAATTGGATCTTGGACACTTACAAAGGTCTAGAAGAGTGCCAAACTGAAAGATGAGGGTTTACTTGTTGGATCCTAACTTCCTTCTTCCAACTTCTTTCTTCTTTGGCTACAAGAACACCACATTAGCTCACTAATAAGAGGGAAGGACGATTAGGGTTCTCAAGGGTCGATTTGAGGAGTTGGAGGCTAATAAAAGAACACCCCTTGGGACTTAAGGAGATTATATAGGGTGCAAAACCCTGAAAATTAGGGTTTTCTCAACCAGCCGCCAACACAACGTGTTGCTCCATAAACACCCCATGTTGACCTTAAAGAAGGCCACGTTTTTTCAATTTAGACACGTTGTGTTGGTTCCTCCAACACGCCGTGTCTAACCCTAGATAGGGGATTTATTTCCACAATTAATCCTCAAGATTCCAGGTGTACACACACACACACACACACACTCTCTCTCTCTCTCTCTCTCTCATCTCCTTCCCCTTACCAGTTCGCTCTTGTTTATATCCTGTAACAGCCCGGAATTTCAGGTATTGTTATAATTATGTTTTTGGATGTTTTAAGAGGAGACTCGACGAGTTGGAGCCTAGACTCGCCGACTAGGATCGCAGATCTGGTCGCGGGTTCGCGACTGGACTCGACGAGTCCGGATATGGACTCGGCGAGTCTGCGCTGTTTAGCGAAAACCCTAACCGTTCAGGTTTGGGACGTATATGAAGGACTTTATGGCCGTCATTGTTCACTCTAGCCTTCTGAGAGAAACCCTAAATTGATTGTGAGCATCTGGAGCAGGGTTGAAGGCCATTGTTGATTTTGGAAGAGTTGTTGTGCAAGGAAGAGAAGGCTTGGTTAAGGGAACAACAAGGGAAGTCACGTTCTGAGGATTGGGGACACAGAGAGCACATTATTCAGGTAAGAATTCGAGTTATACTCTGCTATGTTGATGTGTATATGGATTTAGGGTTTATGGAACCCTTTTGTGGATAGATTGAATGTTACCTTAGCCCCCCAAACGATTGGAACCCTGTATTGGGACCTTTGGAGGTCCAGAATGTCCCATGCCTGAGCATTTCGGGAATTAATGGAGGTTTTGGATTGGAATCCTTATGCCTTAGGTCAAAATGTAAATTATGAGTCATGGGGTGTATTATGAGCACCGAAATGAGGACCTTACGTGATGGATCAGTCTAGGAAGGCCAGACTTATGAATGGTCGGAGCAGTTCTGGCCTTAGAAAGCAGTTTGAGCGGTTGCATGGCATGGACTCGCCGAGTCCGATGAACAGACTCGGCGAGTAGCTTGAAGATTAACTGGGACTCGTCGAGTTGTTCTTCAGACTCGGCGAGTTGAGTCGGGGTGGCCCCACGATTCTTCCAGGAGGAACTCGTCGAGTCAAGAGGGATACTCGACGAGTAGAAAGGGAATACTAGAGAATTGGTGAGGGCGTCTAGACTCGCCGAGTCGCCATAGCACTCGCCGAGTCCGGTCAAGTTGACCGTTGACCAGAGTTGACCTATGCCTGACTTCTTAGGGATAGTCACACTTAGAAGATAAAAGTGTTAATAAGAGATATATGATGTTATAGGGAGATTGTAGCTCGGCGGATCGAGCACGAGTGATTTCGGGATTTGTTAGCTTTCGACATTCACGAGGTGAGTCTTCTCACTATACTGTACCCGGAAGGGTTTGACTGTGTGACCGGAAGGTCAGATATGATATGTGATATATGTGCTATATGTGGTAAGTTATTTGTTATACGTGCTATGTATATTATGGGCCGGAAGGCATTATGTTATGGGCCATAAGGCGATTATGTTATGGGCCGGAAGGCGTTGTGTTATGGACCGGAAGGTCGGTGTGGGTAGGACCGGAAGGTGTACCCAGCAGGGACGGAAGTCCCCTGAGACACATGGACCGGAAGGTCAGGGCCTGGAAAGGCGTATGTGCGTAAGTTGTATATTGGGGAACTCACTAAGCATTTATGCTTACAGTTGTTATGTACGTGTTTCAGGTACTAGCGAGGACCGTGGGAAGGCGCCGACGTGATTTGTACACACTGAAGGATGTTTTTATGATCTTGGGATTTAGACGATTTGTATTTTGACATGACACTTAAAATGTTTATGCCTTGTTTTGAATAAAAGTACTTTATTTTTAAAATGAAAAATTTGTTTGAAAATTTGCGTTGTTACAATTGGTATCAGAGCCTTGGTTTGAGGGATTCGGGTGCACCTTCGGGCGTAACTGAACTCAAACCGAGGATTTGAGGAAAACTTTTTAAAATAAAGGCATAAAATTTTGTAAATGATTTTGTGGTAAGCAAGAAAGAAGCAGTGTGTACGATCAGTCAACGCTCCGAACGGTAAAGATCCCCAAAAATACCTTACAATATTATATGATATGAATTGTTATGCATGCTAGAAGACTAGGTATTCATAATAGGACTAGAGTGGCCTGATTTGTGATACCTTAGTCTAGGGAAGTTTGCCGATATGAGATGCTTTTTTAGTGTGCGGGTAGATAGTGCATAACAAAAGTAGAGTGCTCGCTATCCGGGGTTTGGAGAGGAAGACTTGGGAGGAATGTTGATGCGGTGTGGTCGGTAGTATTGGGCCCGTACTACCGAAGACGCCGGGTCAGTGGGAGACCCAAGTAAGAATCCCTAGATATCGGAGACTGAGTAGGGTTGCGTTATCGAGTACGATTATACTCGATGGAGTCTCTGATAGTTTTATGTTGTATTTCAGAGACATCATGGTTAGACCACGCCACGGAGCGAGTTCGAGCGGTGTGAGTGACGAGGAGATTCGTCAGATGATTCACGAGGAGGTAGCGGCAGCGATCCGGGCTGAGATCCCGGAGATGTTTGGGTCTATTAAGACCACCCTGATGGAGACGTTTGAGGAGCGGTACGCCGCATTGACTGAAGCTGCAGCTACCGCAGCTGTGGCCGCTGCCAGGCCACAAGGGGGTGACTCGTTGCTATTCCAGGAGTTCAGCAACACGAAGCCACCTGAGTTCGATGGGACGCAGGATCTGATTGCTGCGATGAGGTGGATCGCTGATATTGAGGGGTGCTTCTACACTTGTTCATGCCCGGAGCACCTGAGGGTACGGTTCGCTTTGAACCAGCTCCGTCTGGGAGCGAAGGATTGGTGGAAGTTCGTGACGGCGAACTTCACTTTGGCAGAGATTACAGCAGTGACATGGGAGGGGTTTACTTCTATGTTCAGAGACGAGTACGTTCCCCCGGTGGAGAGGGAACGATTGGTTCAGGAGTTCTTAACCCTCAAGCAGGGTACTGATTCGGTTGCGGTGATCACGCGAAAGTTTCATGAGAGGGCGATGTTCTGCCCCGAGCTGGTGTCCACAGAGCAGGCTCGGATGAGCCGGTACTTGGGTGTTTTGAGGAGGGATATCCGGGAGTTTGTGTCAAACTCCACCTATCATACCTTTGCTGAGCTTCAGGCAAATTCCAGGAAGCGCGAGATCGAGTTGGAGACCCAGGCCAGGGAGGAGGCCGAGTCTCAGCGGGTGGACCGGCGGCCGGCTCAGTCTCAGCCGGCAGCTAAGCGGACAAAGTCCGCCGATTTGAGGACAGGAGGTCCGAAGGGCCGCACTTGCGGAAAGTGCGGCAAGGGTCATGAGGGGGCATGTCGATCTGGTGCTTGCTACAAGTGTGGCAAGGAGGGGCACATCGCTAGGGATTGCCCCAAGGGGTTTACGGTTTGCTTTCATTGCAACCAGACAGGCCATCGGAAGGCCGAGTGCCCTCAACTTCTTCAGGGATCTGCACCTACTGCCAGGGCTACTGAGACTCGACCGGTGAAGGCCGAGGCCCCGAGGGCTCGTGGAAGAGCCTTTCAGTTGACTGCGGAGGAGGTCCGTGCTGCGCCCGATGTTGTGGCAGGTATGCTATAATTCATGTATTTATTTTAATGTCGAAATGTTATACTTATGTTATTATATGCGTAGGTACTTTCCTTGTGAACTCTGTGCCTGCTCTAGTGTTATTTGACTCGGGTGCGAGTAGGTCCTTTGTATCTCTAGCTTTTAGTCAGCATATCAGCATTAGTCGTGAGTCGTTGAGTCGGCCTCTGAGAGTTTGTATAGCTGACGAGAGAGTGATTTGTGCCACGGAAGTTCTTCGGGGATGCGTGCTAGAGATTTTCGGGGTTGAGTTTCCGATTGACCTGATTCCTATTGCGATGGGTGATGTCTGTGTCATTGTGGGCATGGACTGGTTGAGCCGATTCGGCGCTGTCATCGACTGTGATCGTCAGCTGGTGACTATACGGGACCATAGTGAGGGAGTTCTTTCGGTGTACGGCGAGGGTACCCGTTCAGGATCAGCTTTTTGTTCGGCCGCTAGGGCGAGGCAGTGTCTACAGCAGGGCTGTAAGGGTTTTGTGGCGTATGTAATGGATACGCGGGAGGTTTCCGAGAGACCGAGATCAGTTGAGGAGGTCCCAGTAGTGCGTGAGTTTCCAGATGTTTTCCCCGAGGAACTACCGGGAGTACCTCCTGTGAGGCAAGTAGAGTTTGGTATCGATCTAGTTCCGGGGGCCGCGCCTATTGCTAAGGTGCCTTATCGTCTTGCACCTCCAGAGATGCAAGAGTTGTCCTCGCAGCTTTAGGAGTTGCTGGGGAAGGGATTCATTCGGCCGAGCAGCTCGCCGTGGGGAGCGCCTATTCTGTTCGTCAAGAAGAAGGATGGTTCACACCGGATGTGCATTGATTACCGGGAGTTAAACAAGTTGACGGTCAAGAACCGTTACCCGCTACCGAGGATCGATGATTTATTCGATCAGTTGCAGGGAGCATCTTGGTTTTCCAAGATTGATCTGAGGTCAGGGTACCATCAGGTGAGAGTGCGGAATGAGGACGTCCAGAAGACAGCGTTTAGGACGCGATATGGGCATTATGAGTTTGTGGTGATGCCTTTCGGGGCTCACCAATGCCCCGGCTGTGTTCATGGATCTCATGAACAGGGTATGCAGGCCGATGTTGGATCGGTCGGTGATTGTATTTATCGACGACATTCTAGTGTATTCGAGATCTAGAGAGCAGCATGAGAAGCATTTGAGGGAGGTCCTTGAGGTATTGAGGTCGGAGAAGCTTTATGCAAAGTTCTCCAAATGTGACTTTTGGTTGCGGGAGGTCCAATTTCTAGGACATGTCGTTAATCAGGAAGGGATATTGGTCGATCCGGCCAAGGTTGAGGCGGTGATGAGTTGGGAGGTGCCGAAGTCACCCTCTGAGATCAGGAGTTTCCTTGGGTTGGCAGGGTATTATCGGAGATTTATTAAGGATTTCTCCAAGATCGCAGTGCCGCTCACCAGATTGACCCGGAAGGGTGTTGCATTCTCATGGGGACCCGAGCAGCAGACCTCCTTTGAGACACTTTGCCAAAGGTTGTGCGAAGCCCTGGTATTAGCTCTCCCGGAAGGGATGGAGGATTTTGTAGTATATTGCGATGCATCGATTTTGGGACTAGGTGCAGTGTTGATGCAGAGGGGTCATGTGATAGCTTATGCGTCAAGGCAGCTGAAGCCTCATGAGGCGAGATATCCCACGCATGATTTAGAGTTGGGGGCAGTAGTGTTCGCTCTCAAGATTTGGCGTCAATACTTGTATGGGGTTCGATGTACGATATATATGGACCATAAGGGCTTGAAGTATTTGATGGATCAGCCCAATCTAAATATGCGTCAGAGGAGGTGGTTGGATGTGGTCAAGGATTATGATTGTGAGATCCTGTACCACCCAGGCAAGGCTAATGTGGTAGCCGATGCATTGAGCCGCAGGGCGGAGAGCACTCCATTGCGAGAGGTATGTTTGAGATTGACTGTGATGGCTCCAGTATTGGATGCTATTCGTGGAGCACAGGCCGAGGCTGTGCGACTAGAGATGCAGAAGAGAGAGCGGGTCTTTGGGTTGATTTCAGAGTTTGTTAAGGATGGACGAGGGCTTCTGACGTTTCAGGGTCGGATCTGGGTACCGTTCGTGGGCGGTACGCGTATTACTTTGATGGAAGAGGCTCATAGATCGAAATTCTCGATCCATCCCGGGGCTACGAAGATGTATTTGGATTTGAGGAAAGAGTATTGGTGGCCCTGTATGAAGAGGGACGTCGCATGGTTCGTTGAGAGGTGCTTGACCTGCCGTAGGGTTAAGGCCGAGCACCAGAGACCGCATGGCAAGTTACAGCCATTGGAGGTTCCCGAGTGGAAGTGGGAACAGATCACTATGGATTTCATCACCAAATTACCGAGGACTGCCAGGGGAGTCGATGCAATTTGGGTGATTGTGGATAGGTTGACGAAGAGTGCACACTTCCTTGCCATCAGTGAGAGTTCTTCAGCGGAGAAGTTGGCGGAGATATATGTGAGAGAAGTGGTATCTCGGCATGGGGTGCCGATCTCGATTGTTTCAGACCGTGACGTGCGCTTCACTTCCAGGTTCTGGAAGAAATTCCATGAGGAGCTGGGTACTAAATTGCATTTCAGTACCGCATACCATCCCCAGACAGACGGTCAGAGCGAGCGAACGATTCAGACGCTGGAGGACATGCTTCGAGCGTGTGTGTTAGACTTCGGGGGTAGCTGGGATGCGTATTTACCCTTGGCAGAGTTTTCCTACAACAACAACCATCATTCGAGCATTGGTATGCCACCTTTTGAGCTGTTGTATGGTAGGAGGTGTCGGACCCCCATTTGCTGGGGAGAGGTGGGACAGAGAGTGATGGGCAGTACAGAGATCGTGCTTCAGACGACAGAGCAGATTCAGCAAGTTAGACAGAGGTTATTGACCGCCCAGAGCCGACAGAAGAGTTATGCAGATAAACGCCGATCCGAGCTTGAGTTTCAAGTCGGCGACTTCGTTCTCCTGAAGGTCTCTCCTTGGAAAGGAGTGATTCGATTCAGAAAGAGGGGCAAGTTGGGACCCCGGTATATTGGGCCGTTTCGGGTGATTGCAAGGATAGGCCGGGTAGCCTATCGTTTGGAGTTGCCAGCAGAGTTGGGGCAGATCCACGACACTTTTCATGTGTCGCAACTGAGGAAGTGTATAGCCGATGAGTCGGCAGTGGTTCCATTAGAGGATATTCAGGTGGATGCGAGCCTGAATTATGCTGAGAGACCAGTGGCCATCAGGGATCGGAAGATCAATGTTCTGAGGAACAAGGAGGTACCTCTGGTGTTGGTTCAGTGGCAACACCGAAAGGGATCGGAAATGACTTGGGAGCCGGAACGTGAGATGCGGGAGCAGCATCCAGAGCTATTTTCAGAGTGAGACTTCGAGGGCGAAGTCTAGTCCTAGTGGGGGAGAGTTGTAATAGCCCGAAATTTCAGGTATTGTTATAATTATGTTTTTGGATGTTTTAAGAGGAGACTCGGCGAGTTGGAGCCTAGACTCGCCGAGTAGGATTGCAGATCTGGTCGCGGGTTCACGACTGGACTCGACGAGTCCGGATATGGACTCGGCGAGTCTGCGCTATTTAGCGAAAACCCTAACCGTTCAGGTTTGGGACGTATATGAAGGACTTTATGGCCGTCATTGTTCACTCTAGCCTTCTGAGAGAAACCCTAAATTGATTGTGAGCATCTGGAGCAGGGTTGAAGGCCATTGTTGATTTTGGAAGAGTTGTTGTGCAAGGAAGAGAAGGCTTGGTTAAGGGAACAACAAGGGAAGTCACGTTCTGAGGATTGGGGACACAGAGAGCACATTATTCAGGTAAGAATTCGAGTTATACTTTGCTATGTTGATGTGTATATGGATTTAGGGTTTATGGAACCCTTTTGTGGATAGATTGAATGTTACCTCAGCCCCCCAAACGATTGGAACCCTGTATTGGGACCTTTGGAGGTCCAGAATGTCCCATGCCTGAGCATTTCGGGAATTAATGGAGGTTTTGGATTGGAATCCTTATGCCTTAGGTCAAAATATAAATTATGAGTCATGGGGTGTATTATGAGCACCGAAATGAGGACCTTACGTGATGGATCAGTCTAGGAAGGCCAGACTTATGAATGGTCGGAGCAGTTCTGGCCTTAGAAAGCAGTTTGAGCGGTTGCATGGCATGGACTCGCCGAGTCCGATGAACAGACTCGGCGAGTAGCTTGAAGATTAACTGGGACTCGTCGAGTTGTTCTTCAGACTCGGCGAGTTGAGTCTGGGTGGCCCCACGATTCTTCCAGGAGGAACTCGTCGAGTCAAGAGGGATACTCGATGAGTAGAAAGGGAATACTAGAGAATTGGTGAGGGCGTCTAGACTCGCCGAGTCGCCATAGCACTCGCCGAGTCCGGTCAAGTTGACCGTTGACCAGAGTTGACCTATGCCTGACTTCTTAGGGATAGTCACACTTAGAAGATAAAAGTATTAATAAGAGATATATGATGTTATAGGGAGATTGTATACTTGTTGTCTGTGTGATACCTATATGTGTTGTTAGGAATGTGAGTGTGGGAGAGGCCTGTATCTCATCATTAGCTTAGTGTGGGTGGGGTCTGTATCTCAGAGAGTGTGGGCGAGACTCGTATCTCATCATTAGCTGAGTGTGGGCGGGGCCCATATCTCATAGCATTATTTGAGTATTTATATAGGATTGATTGATAGATTTGGCTATACTTGTTGGTTGTGTGATACTTGTATGTATGTTTAGTAGCTGAGTGTGGGCGGGGCCCGTATCGCATAGTTAGCCGAGTGTAGGCGGGACCCGTATCTCGTACTTAGCCGAGTGTAGGCGGGGCCCGTATCTTGTAGATAGCGGAGTGTGGGCGGGGACCGTATCTCCTATACAACGGAGTGTAGTAGGGCCCGTATCTACTAGTTAGACGAGTGTGGGTGGGGCCCGTATCTCCTAGTAGCATGATTATTTGTATGGTATGTGGTAGCTTGGGGAGACTCATTAAGCTTCATGCTTATAGTTTTTATTTTTGGTTTCAGGTACTTCCGGTAGCAAAGGGAAGAGCTCGGGATGACTGCAGTGCACACTCCATGATTTTAGCCTGAGATGTTTTTACTTTGATATGTTTGACAGATGTTTATGATGCTTGAGAAACAATGACTTATGATTTTTATGTGATGATTTGATAATTATGGTTTCCTTAATGATTTAAAATGAAAATTATAGACTATATTTTTGGGACGTCACAACATAGTTGTTGGAGCTTCACATTTTTTTCTACACCAAGAAGTCCAATTTCAGATGTTGATAACAAGCCTCCATTCTTCATCTTCCCCATCTCACGCACATAGTAAAAATATGATCTGTTCTACAAGGTTTTGATGGGCAGAAAAATTGATTTCTATAGGGTTTTGTTAAGGCTGACAAATCGATTTCTATAGGATTTTGTTAGGTATAGAAGTCAACTTCTTTATTTTGATATGGAAGTCGATTTGCAGGTGTATGTGCATATGTGTGATTGTTCATCATTCGGTGTTGAATTTGAACCGGTGATTGCTAGGGTTTTCGACGACTTATTGTTAGACATTAAGTTGTCTTTTCTGGTGGTAGTGGAAGGATACTGGTGAAGGGAAGAAATTTGGAAAGCTCAACCATTGTAGATTAAGGGGAAGAAAAGAATGATTTGAGGGGAAGTTTCACATTCCTTTGATGTTGAAATTGGAGGGAGAGAGAGAGAGAGAGAGAGAGAGAGAGGTATGTGGGCCCCTATTTTAATATTATATATATATATATATATATATATATATATATATATATATTTAGGGTTAGGTTATTTTGTTTTTAGTAACTATTGTGTGTCAGAATGCACAGATCTAGACCATTGGATGGAATATAATCAAAGGTCATGATCTGAGGGTCTATGATAGTAGAATATGATAACATGTACCATATAATCACACAAATTTGAGCATAAGGGCATTCTAGTCAATTAACCTATATTAAAAAAAAGGAAATTTTCGGATTTTTAGGGATAATTAATTCCTTTATTTTTAAAAATTTAAATATTTTAAATTAATTTAAAATTAAAAATCCGATTTTGATTCGGTCAGAATGATAGAATTTTAACCATAAAGTAGTAAACATATTTTTCGATTTTATTCTGTCAGGATGATAGAATGTCAACCATAAACTAGTAAATATATTCTTAAAGAATACACAAAATCGATTCTTGAACTAATAATATACCAAATAATTACATTGTACGATTGTGATTCATTGAATTATAACAAACATTCTGAAACAATAACAAGTATAATTCTTATAAAATAACAACATTCTAGATGTCTTGTGTATGTTTGACCTCTAAGCCAATTCAAAATATGCTAGCATTCTATGAGATTGACATTTTGTGACATTGACATTCTGTCAGAATTGTATTACACGAGAATGATTTTATACAAGGAGCCTTTCCCATCAGGTCTTCAAGCCATTTCTATCACAAATTCATTGTCAAATACTTTGTAGTTAATTAATTATATGTTTAATGTGCACTTGTAACAACTGCACATTAAACATATAATTAATTAACTACAAATTCTATCAGAATAAAACAATAATATTCTTATATAATAAACTATTCTTTCAGAATGGAAATATTATAAAAAGGTAAACAAGGTCAAAGCTATGATCAGCCCATATGTCTGTTTGCTTCAACATCATAAACATAAGGAAAAGTCAGTTTGCTTCAACATCAAATCTATGATCAGGATAGATGTTTGCTTCAACATCATAAACATAGATTGAATCATCAATACTTCCAGCTACAAGTTCTCTGCCATCAAAGAATGGTGTCTCTGAATTTCGGGAAAAAAAATAAAAAATTACAAAAACCCAACTCAAAAAACTTAATCAAAGATCAATAAAGTTCATGTAAACTTACCAGCATCTCCTCGTTAACCGGTGATTCCATCACTAACCATGAATACAATCTGAGACTATCATATTTCTCTTTGGCATTTCATCAAACACTTTAAGGGCGCTCCCTAAATCACCACATTTTCTATGAATCATGAATGAAAAAAAATCCAATTAAGAACCATCAACATCAAATGAGTTACACAGGAGGGTATACCTCCTGTGTTCGGTTTCCATACGATCGAAGAAAAAAAAAAGCATAAATGGTTCTATGGATTCAGTTTTGATTGAAAATGGTAGAAACCCCCAATTTTTTTAACCACAGCCACTGAATCATTATTGTAATGAAAACCTGTGAACAAACATAAAATTAAATTCCAATTCCAATTCAGTCTTGAACAGACTGAGGGCATCGCCGATATGGAAGTTTCGTCTGGAAGCCCAAACATTGTAGATTTCAGTTTTGTTGATTGTAGGGATTCGCCAACAAACATCGCCCCCAACTGGGAATTCGGTAGTGCCGATGACTTTCGTGATTTAGGGTTGGATTGTGAAGAAGCGGATCAGAAGATGGTCGTTCTTCCTCCTTTTATTTTGGTAATTTTAAAATCAAATCCCCCGTTTATCTCAATTACCATAATTTTAGAGTCATGATTTACTAATTTACCCTTTTTAATTTATTTAATGATTAAATTATTCTTAAATTCCTATTGGTGTATTCATCCACACAATAGTTGCTAAAAACATTTGAACCTAACTCTTATATATATATATATATATATATATATATATATATATATATATATATATATATATATATATATATATATATATATAGGAAAAAAAGAAAAATGGAAATTAAATATAATAAGGGTAATTTGGTCTTTCTAATTTATCGAAGGACCGAAATCATAAGCAAACTACCTCAAAAGGACCACCAATTCAAAAAAGTCATGGTTTGTACTGAAACCTAAAAAAATGCATATCACGGGGAACATTTTTGCAATTTTGTCTTATTTATATACATAAGTAGCCAAAAAAGCTGGGGGCAATGGCCCCTCCTAGCCCCTTAGTAGCTCCACCCCTCCATACTTATATATACTTATATGTTAATATTAAACGATAGACGATATATATAACGATATTGTGTCATATAAAAGAATGACATGATACTAAATTACTAATGACAATGTATGATTCCAAAATGTTTCGTATAAGACAAATTAAACGATTGGTCTCTGTAGTTTGTCAAGACTTATATGGTATTGACATCTATCAAAAATGCTACACCGCTTGTAATCGTTGTTTTATTTTGTTGCATTGTTGGTCTTTCGTGCCTTAAATCTAACTTTTGAGTTATATATATATATATATATATATATATATATATATATATATATATATATATATATATATATATATATATATATATATATATATATATATATATATATATGGAGAAGTCCGACTTTGTGTGCTTCATAACCCTACCCCCCCGACATCTAACTGTCGTTCCCTTCCCCCTCCTGTATGGTCATCGTCTTTCCCTTCCATTCCACTCTCCACTGGCGCAGACTCCTTAATTCGTACCAATGAGGGTTTTCAAAACCGTAATCTCATATTTGACGGTCGATTATTATGAAATTAGAGACACCATAATGGTTATTAGTCATAAAAGAGGATGTTTCTGGAACCGTAGAATCACCCCCGATCGAATTGCACTCGCAGAGGGGTGATAGTATCAATGATTGAAACTGAGTACAATAATGATGCCAATTTTATTCAAGGAGGGATATGAGGGTTTGTGTAATTGTCGTTGAAGGATTCAAAGTCAATAACCATTGATTATGACCACCGATCCTTCTTAATTAGTTGAGTAAATTACACGAATGCTCCCTATGGTTTAGAGTAATTTACCTGTTTGGTCCATAACTAATTTTTTTAACTCGGAAGGTCTCTACTATTTGTTTTTGTTACGTGTTTGGTCCATGTCCTATCTAAAAAAACTATTTTGCTCTTGATTTTTAATTTAATCAAATAAACATAACCCCAACCCCACCTCCGTCACCTTGCCTTACCTATCCCACTATTTTTCGCTATTTAAATAATAATCTTTTTAGTAAGACAGAGACCAAACGTGTAACGAAACAAATAGTAGGGACCAAACACGTAACAAAAACAAACAATAGGAAATTTCCGAGTTAAAAACATAAGTTAAGGACCAAGCATGCAAATTACCCCAAACCATAGGGACCATTCATTTAATTTACTATAATCGGGTATATTCCAATGTGATCTACTTAATTTTTTTTTATCTAAATTCTTTCTTGGATATTGATCAGGCGAACAGGGGCGACAATTTCATGTATGGTAGGGATAAGTTTAAAACTCAGTCCGGTTAAAAGCAAAACAGGGAGATTGAGCCAAACGATAAGAACGATTAATTCATGTAATGTACTCTATATAGTAATTTTTACCAAAATTTCGCTCGATTAATTGTGTCGCAGGAAACATACAAATCTTAGAGTTTTGTTTACTTGTTTTTCACATCGTGTTGGTCCCCTCACAATTATCATTACTCATTTCAATCACGTACCGACATGATGGAAATTAAAGGTTCGGACAAAATTGTTCAATTTTGGCAAATTACAACATAAAAAATCAACATCTTATGAGGTCTTGACGTTGAATAAAATTTGTAATATTTATAGCTGTGAATGTTGTTGTACAACTTGTGATACTTCTGTTATTTTATTCTTCTCGAATTAGATATCATCTTATCCATTTCGCGTTATCAATTTGACTATGCATAAACACATTACACATATATTAGCATATTTGATTTCCTTCTTATCATTTTGAAATTGCTAATAAACTATTCTTAACGTTTTGACAGTGTTCAATGTTCGATATCAAAGATAAATGAAATAAAACATTAATGATAAAAGCAATACTTGTTTGCCACCTATAAGTAAAATGAATCATTGATTTCTTTATAGGACATCATTTTTTTATAAGGAAATTGACACATTTGGCCTATGATGTTTTGTATATTTACTCACTAGGTATAAAATCCGTGGATTACACGGGTTGATTAAAGAAAATAAAATATTAAAATATAAATAATAAGTATTTTTTTAAATAAAATTTTAAAATAAGGAATGAAGAAACATATTAATTGCAATTTGATATAATATTTATTATATTTGATACTTTACATATATAAGTATAACTATTATGTGGCTTTTTAATTTTAAAATTTGAAAAAAACCATAAATTGACATGTAGATATTATTTATTTAAAAAAATATCACAAAATGACTCGACGAGTTGGAAAGACCAACTCAACGAGTTGGCGCTGTGAGAGGAAACCCTAATTTCCCGGGGTTGTGTCATATTTGGACCTTAAGCCCTCATTTACGCCTCCCATGTCACCCTGCTCCCCTGTGTGAAACCCTAATCGTTTAGATTGATCTAAGAGAGAGAGAGAGAGAGAGGGGAGGGAGAGAAGAGCTAACTTTGAGCATTCTAGTGCACTTTTGGAAGATAAGAGAAGAGTAACAAGGCTTGGAACGAGAAGGGAGTGTTGGATCCAGTGTTTATCCATCCTTAGCTTCTGTTTGAAGGTAAAAGTCACCAACTTGCTCATTATTTTGATTAGATCTCATGTTTAGGAAGTTTTAGGGCTTTTTCCATCTTTTCTTGAGACTTTGAGTGTTCTGAGCTTGCCAAGAGATTGAGACTTCAGATCTGGACCTTATGAGGTCCCTTAAGCCCAAAGGTCCAAGCTTTATCAAGCTAGAGGAGAGCTTTTATGCTTAGGACTCTAAATGAAACTTGTTTTGGCATTTCAAGCCCTAAGTGCCATGCATGGACATAAAGCTTGCAGCTTTACGTAGTATCTCAGCCTTAGGAGGCTAGATCTAGAGTTTGGGGTTGTAACTCTACCTTAAAACGTCTGAATGAGAAAAGAGACTTAATGGACTCGCGGAGTTGATGAGCCAACTCGACGAGTCGGCTAGGAGGGTATTCCCCGACGAGTCTGGACATGAGTAACTCGGCGAGTTGACGAGACTACTCGACGAGTTAAGTTGGATTTTCCCAACATTTCTGAAGGAACGAAGGGACTCGACAAGTCACATAGATGAACTCGACGACTCCGGTCAACATGGACTGTTGACTCGACTGTTGACTTTAGGGTTTGGTCAATACAGGGATCATGGAGACGATGGAGGGGTAAAATGGTCTTTTACCCATTCCAAGATATTAGAGAGAGAAATAACTTGGAGCTGTAATTTAAGTGTTAATTAGAGATAATTATCGTATGTGTTTTAGGCGGAGGCTAGATCGGTGATTCGTATACGAGGTTTATTTGCTTGCTTACAAGGTGAGTTTTCTCACTATACTTACCTTAAGTGGTAATTTTGTGTGACCGGAGGGTCTTATGTGCTTATATTGAGTATTGTGATATCCTGCATTATGTCTTTGTGATTTGTGTTGTGTATTATGCTGAGCTTTACTGAGTTAGGATCGGAGGGTCCACCCAAGTTGTGGGACCGGAGGGTTCCACTGAGAAACATCGACCAGAGGGTCTTATTTGAGATATAGCCATGAGAGGCTAATGAGTTATGTGTGACATTTTGGGGAACTCACTAAGCTTCGTGCTTACCGTGTTATGTGTAATGTGTTTCAGGTACTTCTCAGGATTACGGGAAGGCGTCGGCTTGATTGTACACATGAGACGGAGTTATGTTCTAGAGGATCCTAGATTTTTATTCAAACACTTATGGATATATGTTTTTGATAACTTGATACTTGAGTTTTTTTTTTTTTTTGAATTTTGTCAATGAGAATTATCTGATTTCAAAATGAAAATTTGTTTGAAAAATTACGGTGTTACAAGTTGGTATCAGAGCCTTGGTTTGAGGGATTCGGATGTACCTTCGGGTGTGTCTGGACTCACACTGAGGATCTGAGAAAAAATTTCAAAAGAAATGATTTATCCTAAATGAGAAAGAGTTTTAAGAGGGAAATGAGTTGGAGCAGTGTGTACAATCAGCCAGAGCCCGAACCGTGATTTCCCCAAATACCCTTACTTATTTGCGTTATGAGATATTCATGAGATATTAGAGATACATGATAGAGGATAGGCTAGCAAGGTGGTAAAAATCGTTCGGCGGTAGCTCGGCGGTCGACTGGCGATAAGCTATTAATCGGATTAGGCGGGGATTAATCGGAGATTAATCGGGGACCCTTAAGTATTAATAAAATTATATAAAAAATTAATATTCCTTAAAAAATTAAGTATTTGAAAATTTTAATATTTTAAAAGTTGAAAGCTTAAAATTTTGAAAATTTAAAATTTTGGTGTGATATTTGAAAATTAATTTTTTTTGAATTTAAAAAAAAATCCCGCTTATGACCGCCAAGGGCGACTTTGACCAATTTTGACCAATTTCCGCCAAGCACCCTAATCGTAATCGGTTTAAGGCCGCCAAGCGATTAATCGACCTCCAAGGCCGATTTCTACAACACTGTAGGCTAGGTATTTCATATCTTACGACTAGAATTGCCTGATTTGTGATGCCTTAGCTTAGGGGATGCTATTGATCGATGTTATCTGTTATTTGCTTTGAGTATGTTCTGAGTAAGAGTATCTAGCAGGAATCACTTAGAAAGAGTTCTGAGTCGAGAGATAATCTAGGAGAGATACCTAGATGAGTATATGAGGGTCTACTGAGAGAGTAGTTTGATATTCGTAAGAGATAGAGTACTTGTGAATTGGGATCCTAGGAGGAGGATTTTGGGTGACTACATGTTGGCGTGGAAGTTAGTATTGGGGCCATACTACTGAAAACACCGGATCTGTGTGCAACCTAAGTAAGAATCCTTATGGTACTAAGGAGCATGCAGGGGCGGGAAATCGAGTGTGAGTATCCTTGAACGAGTCTCTGATGATTTTTGTGTTGTGTTTCAGAGACATCACGGTGGGTACATGCCACAACCCTAAGGGCGGTAGTGCCAGTGACGAGGAGATTTGCAGAATCATTAATGAGGAGGTGGCTGCAACTATCCGAGAGGCAATATCGGAGATGTTTGAGTCTATCAAGACCACGATGATTGAGACATTCGATGAGTGATATGTTGCTGTTACTGAGGCTGTTGCTGCTGCAGCCACCGCAGCCGTAGCTGCTGCTAGGCCACAAGGAGGTGACTCGTTGTTGTTCCGGGAGTTCAGCAACACAAAGCCACCAGAGTTTGATGGGACACAGGATCCGATTGTTGCTATGACGTGGATCTCTGTCATTGAGGGGTGTTTTTACATGTGTTCATGCCCTGAACACCTGAGAGTTCGGTTTGCACTGAACCAGCTTCGCTTGGGAGCGAAGGACTGGTGGAAGTTCGTGATAGCCATCTTTACTCCTTCAGATCATGCAGCAGTGACATGGGAGAGATTTACACAGTTGTTTTGAGACGAGTTTGTTCCCCCGTTGGAGAGGGAACATTTAGCCCAGGAGCTTCTGTCTCTCAAGCAGAAGAAAAAAACTATGACCGAGATCTCAAGGATGTTCCATGAGAGGGCGTTGTTTTGCCTTGAGTATGTGTCTACTGAGCAGGCACGTGTGAGCCGATATCTGAGCATACTGAGGAGGGATATATGGGAGTTCGTGGCGAACACATCATACCGGACATTGGCAGAGCTTCAGACCAATGCAAGGAGGATGGAGATTGAGCTAGAGTTACAGACCAGAGAGGAGGAGGAGTCACGGGGTAGAGACAAGAGACCGGTATAGTCGTAACCAGCGACGAAGAGGGCAAAGCCCGCTGATACGAGAGCTAGGGGCTAGAAGGGCTGCACTTTTAGAAAGCGCGGCAAGAGTCACGAGGGATCGTGTCGTGCAGGGATTTGCTACAAATGTGGCAAAGAGGGGCACATGGCGAAGGATTGCCCCGAGGGGTTTGCAGTTTGCTTTCACTGCAACCAGATCGGCCATCGGAAGGTGGAGTGCCCTCAGCTCATTCAGGGATCACCCTAGGGTTCCGTTCTTGTTGCTTTACGTGCTACTGATAGTCGGCCAGTGAAGGTCGAGACACCGAGAGCTCGTAGGAGAGCTTTTCAGCTGACAGCGGAGGAGGTCCGCGCAACACCTGATGTTGTGGTTGGTATGTATTTCCTTTTTTATATTATTTTGAAATTTTTTGTGCTTATATTGTGCTTTATATAGTTACTTTTCTTGTGAGTTCTGTACCTGCTTTGGTGTTATTTGACTCGGGTGCGAGTCGATCCTTCGTGTCTTTAGCCTTTATCCGGCACATCAGTATCAGACGTAAGGCGTTGAGTCGACCACTGAGGGTTTCAATAGCCGACGAGCATGCGGTTTTTTCCACTAATGTATTCCGGGGATGTGTACTAGATATTTTTGGTGTTGAGTTCCTAATAGACCTGGTGCTAATAGCGATGGGTGATGTCTGTGTTATAGTGGGCATGGATTGGTTGAGTCGGTTTGGAGTTGTGATCGACTGTGAGCGACAGATGGTGGCCATACGAGACCCTTGTGGGGGAGTGCTTATGGTGTATGGTGAGGGTACCAGATCCAGATCAGCTTTCTGCTCTACTGCCAGAGCGAGATAGAGTCTACAGTAGGGTTGTATGGGCTTTTCGACGTACGTGATGGATACGGGGGTTGCTACAGAAAGGACGAGTTCTATCTACGAGGTTTCGATAGTGTGCCAGTTCCCATATGTTTTCCCCGAGGAGTTGCCGGGTGTGCCTATTGAGAGGCAAGTGGAGTTCCGGATTGATTTGGTTTCGAGTGCGACTCCTATTGCCAAGGCACCTTATCGCCTTACGCCTCCTTAGATGCAGGAGTTATCCTCACAGCTCCAAGAGCAGCTGGGGAAGAGTTTTATCAGACCGAGTAGCTCACCGTGGGGAGCACCGATCCTTTTTGTCAAGAAGAAGGATGGTTCATATCGGATGTACATCGACTTCCGGGACTTAAACAAGTTGACGGTCAGGAACCATTATCCACTACCGAGGATCAACGATTTATTTAAATCGATCAGTTGTAGGGGGCATCTTGGTTTTCTAATATTGATTTGAGATTTTGATATCATCAGATGAGAGTTTGCGAGGAGGATATCCAGAAGACGGTCTTTAGGACTCTTTATGGGCACTACGAGTTTGTGGTGATGCCTTTCGGACACACCAACGCACCGACAGCGTTCGTGGATCTCATGAACCGGGTGTGCAGGCCCATGTTGGATCGGTCGATCTTCGTGTTCACCGACGATATTCTGGTATACTCGAGGTCCAAAGAGCAGCACGAGGAGCATCTTCGGGAGATTCTTGGAGTATTGAGGGCGGAGAGGCTTTACACCAAATTCTCCGAGTGCGATTTCTGGTTATGAGAGGTCCAGTTCCTAGGGCACCTCATTAATCATAATGGGATTTTGATCGACCCGGCCAAGATTGAGGTAGTTGTGCGATGGGAGGTGCCGAGATCCCCGTCCGAGATCAGGAGTTTTCTGGGTTTGGCCGGCTACTACCAGATATTTATCAGAGATTTCTCCAAGATTGTTGTTCCTCTTACCAGATTGACCCGAAAGGGTGTTACTTTTGCTTGGGGGCCAGAGCAGCAGGCCTCATTCGTGACTCTTCGCCAGAGATTGTGCGAAGCTCCAGTGTTAGGCCTTCCCGAGGAGCGGAGGACTTTGTAGTTTATTGTGATGCATCTATATCAGGGATGGGTGCGGTGTTGATGCAGAGGGGGCATGTGATAGCATATGCATCGAGGCAGTTGAAGCCTCATGAGACGAGGTATCCCACCCACGATTTGGAGCTAGGGGCGGTGGTGTTCGCCCTCAGGATCTGGCGCCATTATCTGTATGGAGTCCGGTGTACCATATACACGGACCACAAGAGCCTGAAGTACCTCATGGATCAACCCAACCTGAATATGAGACAGAGGAGGTGGTTGGATGTAGTAAAAGACTAAGATTGCGGGGATCCTCTATCACCCAGGTAAGGATAATGTGGTAGCCGA
The DNA here is from genome assembly GCF_002870075.4 of Lactuca sativa. Taxonomy (NCBI): domain Eukaryota; kingdom Viridiplantae; phylum Streptophyta; class Magnoliopsida; order Asterales; family Asteraceae; genus Lactuca; species Lactuca sativa. The sequence goes on from NC_056624.2 coordinate 201,510,238, forward strand.
TGCCTTGAGCCGTAGAGCAGAGAGTGCTCCGATTCGAGACGTGTGTATGAGGATGATGGTGATGAGTCCAGTATTAGATACCATCCGAGAGGCTGAGGTGGAGGCCATGAGACCAGAGACCCGCAATAGGGAGCGAGTGATCAGACATGTTTTCGAGTTCGAGATGGATATTCGGGGGCTTATGACTTTCTGTGGGCAGATTTGGGTGCCCTATACAGGTGGAGCTCGACGCATACTGATGGAGGAGGCACATATATCGAGATTCTCGATCCATCCAGGGGCTACTAAGATGTATTTGGATCTAAAGAGGGATTATTGGTGGCCCTGTTTGAAGAGAGATATGACATGGGTAGTTGAGACGTGCTTGACATGTCTTCAGGTTAAGGCAGAGCACCAGCGTCCACATGGCTCGTTGTAGCCTCTAGAGATTCCATAGTGGAAGTGGCAACAAATCTCCATGGATTTTATCACCAAATTACCGAGAACTGCATGAGATGTCGACGCGATATGGGTGATTGTGGACCGGTTGACGAAGAGTGCTCACTTTTTGGCTATCAGTGAGAACTCTTCTGTAGAGAAATTGGCCGAGATTTATGTGAGAGAGGTGGTAACATGGCATGGAGTGCCGACATCGATAGTCTCAGATCGTGATGTGCACTTTACTTCCAGGTTCTGGAAGAAGTTTCAGGAGGAGTTGGGTACCTGGTTGCACTTCAGTACCGCATACCACCCACAGACAGATGGGCTGAGTGAACGGATGATTCAGACGCTTAAGGACATGTTGCGTTTATGTGTTATGGACTTCGGTGGAAGTTGGGACAATTATTTTCCCTTGGCTGAGTTTTCGGACAATAACAACCATCATTCCAGTATTGATATGCCTCCCTTTGAGCTCTTATATGGGAGGAGGTGTCGGACTCCCATATGTTAGGGAGAGTTAGGGCAGAGAGTGATGGGTGGGACTGAGATAGTGCTCAAGACGACCGAGCAGATTTAACAGGTCAGGTAGAGGTTACTGATGGCACAAAGTCGCCAAAAGAGTTACGCAGACCAGTGACGATCCGAGCTAGAGTTCCAGGTCAGAGATTTTGTCCTCTTGAAGGTATCCCCACGGAAAGGGTGATCCCATTCAGGAAGTAGGGCAAGCTGGGCCCCATATATATTGGTCCTTTCAGGGTGATCGCCTGAGTGGGTAACGTAGCCTACCGGTTGGAGCTACCTGCATAGTTGATCTAGATTCATAACACCTTCCATGTGTCTCAGCTGAGGAAGTGTATACCCGATGATACGGTAGTGGTACCTTTACAGGACGTTCAAGTTGATGCAACCCAGAACTATATTGAGAGACCGACAACGAATTTGGATAGAAAAGTTAAGACCCTGAGGAACAAGGTGGTGCGTCTAGTTAAGGTGCAGTGGGAGCATAGTAGAGGATCAGAGTGGACTAGGGAGCCGAAGTCCGAGATGTGGGAGCAGTACTCGGAGTTGTTTCTAGAGCATGACTTCGAGGGCGAAGTCTGACTCTAGTAGGTGAGAATTGTAACATCTCGACTCCTAGGTACAATATTTTATAACTTTTATGAGTTTGACTGAGCAACTCGACGAGTTGGAGGCCCCAACTCATCGAGCATAGAAGGGTTTTGGCCGTGTGGGTTTTACGACTGACTCGACGAGTTGGAGGGACCAACTCGATGAGTTGGCGCTATGAGGGGAAACCCTAATTTCTCGGGGTTGTGTCCTATTTAAAGGACCTTAAGCCCTCATTTCCACCTTCCATGTCACCCTACTCCCCTGTGTGAAACACTAATCGTTTAGATTGATCTAAGAGAGAGATAGAAGAGCTATGTTTAAGCATTCTAGTGCACTTTTGGACGATAAGAGAACAGTAGCAAGGCTTGGAACGAGGAAGGACTGTTGGATCCAATGTTTATCCATTCTTAGCTTCTGTTTGAAGGTAAAAGTCGCCACCTTGCTCATTATTTTGATTAGATCCTGTGTTTAGGAAGTTTTAGGGATTTTTCCATCTTTTCTTGAGACTTCGAGTATTATGAGCTTGCCAAGAGATTGAGACTTCAGATCTGGACCTTGTGTGGTCCCTTAAGCCCAAAGTTCCAAGCTCTATCAAGCTAGAGAAGAGTTTTTATGCTTAGGACTCTAAATGGAACTTGTTTTGGCATTTCAAGCCCTAAGTGCCATGTATGGACATAAAGCTTGCAGCTTTACGTGGTATCTCAGCCTTTTAAGGCTAGATCTAGAATTTGGGGTTGTAACTCTGTCTTAAAATGTCTGAATGAGAAAAGAGACTTAAGGGACTCACCGAGTTGATGAGCCAACTCGACGAGTCGGCTGGGGTTTTCCCCGACGAGTCTGGACATGAGTAACTCGGCAAGTTGATGAGACTACTTGACGAGTTAAGTTGGATTTTTGCAACATTTTTGAAGGAACGAAGGGAATTGACAAGTCACATAGATGCACTTGACAAGTCGGGTCAACATGGACTGTTGACTCGAGCATTGACTTCGGTTGGCTTTAGGGTTTGGTCAAGACAGGGATTATGAAGAACATGGAGGGGTAAAATGGTCTTTAACCCATTCCAATAGATTAGAGAGAGAAATAACTTGGAGTTGTGATTTGAGTGTTAATTAGAGATAATTATCGTATGTGTTAGGCGGAGGCTAGATTGGTGATTCGTGTACGGGGTTTATTTGCTTGCTTACGAGGCGAGTCTTCTCACTATACTTACCTTAATTGGTAATTTTATGTGACTGGAGGGCCATGTGTGCTTATATTGAGTATTGTGATATCCTGCATTATGTATTTGTGATTTATGTTGTGTATTATACAGAGCTTTACTAAGTTAGGACCGAAGGGTCCACCCGAGTTGTGGGACCGAAGTGTTCCACTGAGACACATCGACCATAGGGTCTTATTTGAGATATATCCATGAGAGGCTAATGAGTTATGTGTGGTATTTTGGGGAACTCACTAAGCTTCGTGCTTACCGTGTTATGTGTTTCAGGTACTTCTTAGGTTCACAGGAAGGCGCCAACTTGATTGTACACACGAGACGGAGTTATGTTCTAGAAGATCCTGGTTTTTATTCAAACAATTATGGATATGTGTTTTTGATAACTTGATACTTGGGGTTTTTGTGAATTATGTCAATGAGAATTATGTGCTTTCAAAATGAAAATTTTGTTTGAAAAGTTACGGTGTTACATCTCTGGACGACATTCAGGTGGATGAGAGCCTGAACTACATTGAGAGTCCCGTTGCGATTCTGGATAGCAAGACTAAGGTTCTTCAGAACAAGGAGGTGAAGTTAGTGAAGGTGCAATGGCAGCACCGAAGAGGCTCCGAGTGGACGTGGGAGCCATAAGAGGAGATGCGAGATCACTATCTGGACTTATTTGCATCAACAGACATCGAGGACGAAGTCTAGTTCAAGTGGGGGAGATTTGTAATGCCTGTTCCACGTATCATTTAATTTTCTAAGTTTCTAGGGTTTTTTGCTTGGACTCGACGAGTTGGAGAGCCCAACTCGACGAGTAGAGATCGATTTTGGACGCGGGACTTAGGGTCTACTCAACGAGTTGGAAGGCCCCAACTCGACAAGTAAACACTGTAATGGAAAACCCTAATTTCCAAGGATTTTTACCACATTTAAGGAACTTATGGATCATTTGTGGCCTCCCTCATCCTCTATCTATCCAGAGAGAAACCCTAGTCGCATTTTGGTGCTTTCTTGAGTGTATGTGAGCCTTGGAGAGTGAATTTTGTGCTTTTTAGAAGGAAACTTGAAGGTTGAAGAGATTAAAGTGAGGAGAGGGATTTGGATCTGGCATCTACCTGTTGTTAGCATCCATTTAGTGGTAAAAATTTGCTACCTTGATCTCTATTTGCTTAGATCTCATCTTATGGAAGAATATGGTCACTTTTGGTGCGAAAATGGTGTCATACTCAGATTTGGACTTGTCATGAGGATATGGTTCTAGATCTGGACACCTCTAGGTCTTTAATGACATAAAGTTGCTCCCTTTACCTAGTCTAGGCCCTTTTCCACGTCTTAAGTATTTTATGAACCCTAGCTTTAGTGTTTTAGCCATTTAAGGCCATGCATGCACGTAAAGTTTGCAACTTTACGTGGTATTTTGGTCTTAAGGGATTGGATCTGTAGTTTGGAAACTTGGATTCGATTGGAAGGGTTGATTATGTTAAGACAAGGGAACACTCGACGAGTTGCCCTGGGGACTCGGCGAGTTGGAGCAGGTTTCCCGTTTTTGGTCTAAAGAGTAAAGTCGACAAGTTGATAAGATAAATCACGAGTTGGATCGGGTTTTACCCGTTTTTGGTATGATGAGTAACTCGACAAGTTGATAAGACAACTCGGCGAGTTGGTTAGGGTTTTCCCCGGTTTTCTGGACTCTGAAGGAACTCGACAAGTTGGGGTCAACATGGACTGTTTACTTGGACTTTGACCAGGGTTGACCAAGTTTGACTTTAGGGTATTTATGGTATTTCAGCATTTTGACAAGTTAATCACATGATGGTTATAGGCAGTTGAGTTGGAGCTGAGCGTTGGGACTTATCTGATTTTATCTTATCAGTTCAACATTCATGAGAGGTGAGTCTCCTCACCATACCAATGGTTCGAAGGCACCAAGGCCATCCCATTTTATGATATGTGGTACACTAGTTGAAGTAGTGTTATGTTGCATGTTAGCTGGTTATGTGCTAGGAGGTATGCTAGTTGTATATGTGGTATGCCTGTATGGAAGACCATGAGAGAGCCCATGGCACCTGGATGTAAGACCATGTGGAGAGCCCATGGCTTTCCTATTAAAGACGATAGGAGAGCCCATGGCACCTGGATGTAAGACCATGTGTAGAGCCCATGGCTTTCCTATTCAAGACCATGGGGGATCCCATGGCACTTAGGTGTAAGACCATGTGGGGAACCCATGGCATCTTGGAGTAAGACCATGGGGTGATCCCACGACATCCCTATATGTTGTATGCATGGCTTATATGGTTTATGTAGTTTTAATAGCTAATACGGATTATGTGATTATGTGGGGTATGCTCTGGGGAATGCACTAAACATTAGCTTACAATTTGTTGGTTTGTTTCAGGTACTTCTGAGCCTAAGGGCAAGGGCAAGGGCAAGGCTTGATGGCGCGATATGCACTCTCAGGCATTTGATTTGGTGGGACACTCTGATATTTGAAATTAAAATTTTTGATGTTATAAATTTGAAAACTATTGTTCTTGAGATTTGTGGTTTATTGGAAATTTTTTGACTATTTAAAATGAAAAAAATTCCTTTTGAAAATTTGGTCGTTACACCAGAAGATGCACACAAGAATGATGATGGATTGCTTGGAGAAACTAATCACCAAAACTTCTTCTTTTTCCTTCAAACCCACCAAAATCTTGCAAAATGAGTTCAAAAGCTTCAAAAGGACTAGGGTTTGGCCAAAGGGTCGTTTGGCGGTGATGAAGACTGGGGAGGAAACCCTAGCCATAAATTCCTTTAAATAGGGACCAAGGCCCGAAAATCTACAGTTTGCCTTCAGATGGTTGCCACACCGTGGCCTCATGCTTTCCACGTCATGATGCGGCCACGTCGTTGGGGACAACAGTGATCTGCAAACCTTTTGGTGATGAAGACTGGGGAGGAAACCCTAGCCATAAATTCCTTTAAATAGGGACCAAGGCCCGAAAATCTACAGTTTGCCTTCATATGGTCGCCACACCGTGGCCTCATGCTTTCCACGTCGTGAGGCGACCATGTCGTTGGGGACAAAAGTGATCTGCAAACCTTCTTGACCATGCCATGTCGTGGGGACACCTTTCCCACGCCATTGCCAAGAAATTCCTTGAAAAATATATATAATACTTATAATAAATTATACATGGGATTCTCGATGTTACAGTCTACTCCTCTTCGGCAATAAGAACATGATTGGTGTTTGTAACCCTCTTTTTGGTACACATAACAGGATCCCACATAGAAAGAATGCCACCAGATAAATCACGTGCACTACTAGTTGCAAAATCAAATGAGAAATTTCCCCATAAACCAAAACAAGTCAACGGTACACATACATGATTCTTGAACTCCTAAAAAACACACCTCATTTTACAACACAAAGTAGATATCCACCTTCGCTTCAACTTACTCCGGACACTACACAAATTTAGTGATAAGATATTCATTCATTAACTAAAACCACTCCCATTTGTTTAATATAATCGCTTCCATATTCTCACTAACATTATTCATACCATACCCTAGTTTGGTACCAACTTCGATAAATCTTGATATAGTATCTACCACTAACTCATGATTATCGACTCACTACAAACAAAACGTCATTTAGTGGCACAAACTTTTAAGAGTATATTTCTTTTATGCCACTATATCATGTTTTTAGTGACATATCTTTTGTACCATTATAAAATTTTACAATTTTAGTGGCATTTAACAATTTGTGTCACTAATATTCATATTTATTAGTGGCACAATGATATGAAAATGCCATTAAAAATATATATTTTGTGTTATACAATTTATTAATTACTTTTAGTTTTATTGTAATATTATAAATTATTTTTTTGCCACTGAAAATATTAACCCAGTTTTATAATTTGTATTGATGGAAGATTGGAGGATTATGGTTTTGTTTTGTGCCACTAAAAGAACCAAAATTCATTGAACACTGACACAAGTTTATCAAATAGGACCTCTAAGTGCCAATTATGGTTAGTTGAAATCTCGTTTCCCCTTTCACATGCTCCTCGATCACTCCACTCCCTAGTTTGATCGCCCTTCACAATCTCTTTAGAGACGAAAGTCGCAACCCACCATAAGACTCGGGCAACAAGTTGTTGAACATTATATATCGAAATTAGGTTTCAAACATCGCGCATTCTAAACTCTGAAACTCTGTTATCGAAATTCCAGGTTCTCGTTCAATGATCACTTGTTTCAAATGTGATTATAATTATTCTGTCTCTGATTATTTAGAAACCATGTACTTTTCTTTCTCTTAGTAATAGTTTTCACTTAGCATCCTTTAGAAACCATGTACTGTTACGAAATTTTGTTCGTTTACAATGAAATTTACTGAGAACCACAAAGAAACAATAAAAATTGACAATTAATTAGGTAAGGTGTGATATATAAATACTCCATGGAGGCCGTATAATTACTTTGAGGCTTTTAATTATATTGAGGGCGTAGGGATGCATAAATTGTTGTATTGAACCCTATTGTTGATTAAGATCTTGATTATATATGCATGTGACTCAATATCAACAGGCTTGTCCTCGAGCCTAATTACACATGGAGAATATGTCAACTGCAATTGATAAAGCATATAACACAAAGCAGTTTCCTATAATTTCATTAGATTAAGAGTAAGTAGCCTATGGATAAGAGTAGCTTTCACTATTTCTATAAATACTTTTGTGATCTAAGTGCAAGATTGATCTTAATGTTTGGACACGACATATCTCAAATGACAATACAACCCTCCTTAAACTCCTTAGCTACACTGAAGAAACCAAGATATATATATATATATATATATATATATATATATGTGTGTGTGTGTGTGTGTGTGTGTGTGACAACCCGAAATTTATTCCGTCACTGTAACCCTATTCTGTTAATAAAAATTTATTTTTATTAAAAGTTTTCCGTTAACTTCTTGAGTTAAGTAAATAAATTGGGGTTATTGCCGTAATTTCATACGTGTCAGAAAACGAAAAATCACGCGAAAAACCCCGTTTGCGGTTGGTGTTGGGTGGACCCCCCACCTTGGCCGTAAACTAAACCCTATATAAGGGTTGAGTGGTCTTCATTCCACCTTTTTCACACCTTAGAAACTTTCTCTCTCTACTCTCTCTCTACAAATTCGGGTTTTTGATCAAGAAGCACTCCGTCAAGCTTCACATAAGAAAGTAAACCCCTCCTAGCTAGTTGTTTGCTTAGCATACTTGCAAATCTATGAATTAAACCCTCAAAAACCCCAAGAACATTGGGTTTACAGTTTGGGAACCTCCCAAAACCGTAAACACCCCAAAAGGGGGTTTTGATGCCCCAAACTCCTTCCAGTGTTTGGCCAATGATCTAGGAACTTGCATGAATGATCTAAGAACCCCAAAACATGAAAAGAAAGAAGTAAACATGAGTTTACGGTTGGGGAATATCCCAAAACCGTAAACACCTTTTAAGGGTGTTAAAATCCCCTTAACACCTTCTATAGCTTGTATAAGTGACTAGAACCTTGTATGATTACCCTAGAAACACCAAATCATGCAAGAAAGTGACAAACATGAGTTTACGGTCGTAAACTCATGTGTTTACGGCATTAAACTCCCCAAGGAGGGATTCAAAAACCGTAAACTCCAAAGAAGGTCCATTTCAAGCCCCAATCACTTCCATAACCCTTGATTCGAGTCTAGCATGATTCCTTGAGTAGTTTAAGACCTTTGAGCACCTAATGACACCATTGCAATGAGTTTACGACCGTAAACTCATGAGGGAAATGGTCCCAGAACCGTAAACACCCTTAAGGGCTACCATTTGAAGAGTAAACTCCAAAGTGAGGCCATACTCCCCTTAAATGCAACTCCTAACACTCCTAGCTGTTGAATCAAAGTGTTCTCATACGTTAAAGTGCCTTTACTTATTTAATTAGTGATTAAGTGTGACATCCCCATTTTTCACGGCCAGAAAAGATCGATTTGTTTATGCTTGTTTTTAAAATCAGAGTAATCTTTTAAAGAAAACAGTTGCGGAATTTGTTCCCAAAATATGATAAAGATTTATCAAAGCATTTCTTTAAAGAAATGTATTTTCATTATATAACAAAATCTCGGGATGTCATGTTCCGATACAGACACATAAGCATAAACATAACTTACATTATTTACACTAAAGATTTTACATCTCCTTTAATATCTCCATGAAATATATCTTCGTATCGATACATGTGATACAAAGGAAACTGAGTGGGTCAGACGTGGGAGCCTGGTGAGCATATAGGGTTTTCATCCCACAATGTTATTTCATATAAATATATATATATATATATATATATATATATATATATATATATATAGAACATTCAAAATTATATAATTTCACCATATAAAAGCAACTCTTATCCCACCCCATCGATCCTCACAACGCCACGATCTAAACTCTCGTATCTAAACTTTTCCTCTTTATCTTATCCCTACTCATAGATCTAAACTAATCTCTCCACCAGATCCATACTCTTGGACCTAAAACTAACCTCTTGGTCTAATCCATACTCCCGGATCTAAACTAATCTCTTGGTCTGATCCATACTCCCGGATCTAAAACTGTGCCCAATCCATACTCCCGGACTAGAGACAATTAACTATGTCTTAATCCATACTCTCAGATTAATAACAAGTTTACCTATTGGTCTGATCCATACTCCCGGATCTAAAACTGTGTCCAACCATACTTCTGGACTAGGGACAATTTACTATACCTAAATCCTGTTCTGATCCATACTCCCGGATCTAAATTGTGCTCAATCCATACTCCCGGACTAGGGACAATTTACTATGTCTTAATCCATACTCCAGGATTAATAACAAGCTTATCTCTTTTCCTATTCCATATTCTCGGATCTAAATCCATTCTTTTGATCTAATCCATACTCACGGATCTAAAACTAACCTCTTGATCTGATCCATACTCATGGATCTCATCTACCCATGTCCTACCCAACATATTCGTAGATACAAAATATATATACAGTTTAACTCATTAAATCCTATATAGTTCATCCATTCCATACTCATCTCAAATAAACAAACAATATATAAACACATAGCACATATTTCATAACAAATACTTAATATTTATGTGTTAGAAGAAAGTGACCACACACACTCACACATATAAACATCTTTATATTATACACATAGCACATATTTCATAGCAAATACTTAATATTTATGTGTTAGAAGAAAGTAACCACACACTCACTTGATTAGAAGATGATCAGACAGCACTACAGCTCTTTAAGTATATATTCTTCGGTGAAACCGGGATCACTTCACACACCGGGTTTCTCGCGGGCAGAGCTTCGGCTCAGAAACTCTTTTCTTCTCGGGATCTTCGGACTTCGGGACTTGCTTCGGGTCTCGGGAATGATACCGGGGCTTCAGGGGTACTTCTTTGCACGTAAATCGAGGTAATATGGGAGAGAGATGAGAGAATGAGAAACCAAACTCGGTTGACCCTTCAAATCTATTTATAGGGCAAAATCTGCCCTTGCCACGTCGTGGCACCTTTTTCCACGTCGTGGGCTTGGTTGTCACTGCATGCGTCATTGCAAGTTGCATCTGGGGGACTCCCGGAGGTGTTAGAAGACTTTCCACGTCGTGACACTGCTTGCCACGTCGTGGTATCTGACAGTTTTGGGGTTTCACGCCCCGAACTTCAGAAATTCATAACTTTCACATACGAACTCCGTTTTCGACGTTCTTTATATCAACGCATAGGTGAGATTATGCTCTACAACTATCGTTTAGACTCCATTGGCTAATTTTGAATTTATTTTTAATATACTATAAATATATTACTTATATATTATCTTTAGTAGGTCGGGACAGGAAAACTCCGTTCGAAATTCATAACTACTTCATCTGAACTCCGTTTTCGTCTGTCATTTTATCGTTGGACTACTATCGAAGACATTTTCGACTCTCGTTTAGATCACTAAGGATAGATATCTATCTACCTTAAATTCACTATTTACGTCGCGTTGGGTCGTGCCGGTTCTATCGTGAAACTTCGACAGGTCATAACTTCTTCATTATAACTCGGATTTTGGCGTTCTTTATATGCACGGAAACCTTGTGACACATACTAAAACTTGGTTAAGATTAATCCTTCTAAATAATCTTCCATAAAAAAGTCATTTTTGATGCTTATCGTCTCTAAATTGACTAGCCTGGATCTACGGGCGTTACATTAAGTAACTAACTAGATACCATTATGTATCACTTCATGTTACATAGGATACATGGGTGTGTTCAAGTCCTCACTTAACACCTAGCGTCCTACCTGGCACTTCCATCCATTCCACTCACTGTAGATGAGTTCATACCCCTATACCTTTTTACCGAGTTTTCACGTTTTCAGGGGGGAATACAAGCAAAAGTACAAGGGAACTTGTACTCAGAACCTATTATTTCGTATAAAATGTTTACATGTTTAGTATACTTTTAACACAGAAAACCGTATTACCATCCGATTAATAAATTAACTTGTAAAGTTAGTTTTCAAAACTATAGCAAGGAAACTCGTGAATCTCGTCATAAAATGTTATATTTTATATTTTACAAATGATTCATGCCAAACATAAAACAGGATTTTCTGTATTATTACTCGTAAATTCGTCAATCTTAAGATTGGAGACACGTCCTTGGTAACACTCCACCGGAATACGCGAGTGTAGGACTAACCCTGTAACCAAAATCTCCTGGAGGGAGAACGTGACTATTATGTATAGATCTATACGGGACTGATTACCCCGCACCTTGCTGCTAGCTACAGTGGGACCGACAGGTCTACGGGTGACAAAGTCATAAAATGATACTGGCCCCGTTACGTGCCATATCCAGTTTATTGTATGGTTATGGAACTCGCAACTTAGATAATGGAGATTTACTTTTGGTTATAATGAACCTAGTGAACTGACCTCAAAGTAATAATTGTTTTGATTACTAGAGGGTATCAGCAATATCCTTAGGAATTAGTTCACTACCTTCTTATTAGTTTTATGTGTGTATTAAAACTAATGTATCACATCGAGAGTAACAGAGTTTTCAAGGAAATTTCACCTAATGATACAAGTATGGTAGATACTTGTACACTTCATTTCCGAATCGATAACCAACCATTAACCTTTAAGAACAATATAGGTTTTTCTGGGATAACTTAACTTTTCATAAACAGGCTGTTTAACAAAGAGATAAGCAAACTTCTTTTATAAGAAAATATGGGATTTTCTTGGGAAACAACTTTTCATAAAATCAAAGGAACATTTTCTTTCACCAGAATCAACCGCTTATGAACTCACCAGCTTTATGCTGCTATTTCTAAAACTGCTTTTATTCTCAGGTCAACCATAGACAGGTGTTTCTGCCAACTTTTGGAGAAAATGGAGCATTTTTGGAACTCATGTCTTTTACTTTTATTATATATTGGTATGTATAAACCAAGTTTTGAACAATGTAAATACTCATATTAATGTAATGGTTGTGTTTACTATGCTCGTTATACAACTGTTGTGATACTACGCATGACGTCCTCCGCCCCGGAACGTTTCCGCCGTCGGTTCCAGGGTGTGACAATATATATATATATATATATATATATATATATATATATATATATATATATATATATATATATATATATATATATATATATATATATATATATATAATGTAAGTACTAAGTAATAAATTTATTTAATATATGATCTGTATATGCAACTTTCCATAATTTAATGGCTAGTAATAGTATGATGTATAAAGCCTTTATGTAATAACTTATGACCATATTTTAATTTGCTTTTTAGGGTAGTTTTTGATGTTGTTTTCATGTGGTTATGTAGTAACTGGTTTTAAGCTTTGCATGGACAAGAAATAGTATCTAATACTTGTGGAGCTGATCATAACTGCATTTTCATAGTCAAGTCTGAATGTATATAGTTGAATATGGTATGTTCTCTTAATTATTATCTATTGCTTCATTTTAACATTTATTGGTAGTAAAATTGTGTATGGAAGAATAGTTTTGCTAAAAGTGTTTTCCTATTTTTTCCCTTATTAGTCTCAGTCTCAAGGGCAATTTCGGAAGACTAGGCCATGGCAACTCCATTGAAAGCGAAGCGTAGAGGTTTGTAACTTTGTACATCAAGCAGACTTTCTAGTTTTTCTAGATATTGTTTAAATCATATGTTATTTCACTTGTTGTTTTAATTTCTTGTGTTTGACTTCACTGCAGTTGCAGTTGGGGATGGAATCAAAATGGTCAACTTGGTTTAGGAACTATTGATTACTCTCTTGTTCCACAAAAAGATTTAACCTTTTTAGGTAAACTATACTTTCTATAATTTATTATCATTCCATAATAAAAGTGGAAGCTTTATATGTGTTGGATTTTATGTGGTTTAACCGGGATATTACTATCAAAATTGTTGTTGCTTGTGTTGAGCATACATGTTTTTTTTTTACTTATTAGGACCTGATATTTGGGATCGGAGTCAATAGTTTTATTAATTACTTCTATCCTATTCCACCAAATATTAGACCCTAATAAGAATGTAAAGCAATTGCATCTTTAACAATAATCATGTTTGTAATTGGTAAAAAAAACATTTATAGCAAATGTCCAAATATATAGATGATGAATAGAGGGGATTGCAAAAGGAATGGAATAGTTCATCCTATTTTAAAAAAAAGTCAAAAAAAAACATTTTATTTGATTATTTCTTGTTTATTGTTCAAGAAACTTAGCAATTTATAGTTGTTTTTATGAAAGTGGCATAAAAAGTTACAAAAAATGTATGTTTCAAATTATGTTTCCTTTTTTTATATATAATTTTTCTTGAGTGTAACCAAATAAGGGCTATTAGAGAAGACCCGATGATAAGCATAATTAAGATGATGATATCCATGTTCGTGAAAGAAAGATGCAAGATGTTGCAATGCCTCCAAATATTTCTTATAGGTAGTGCTTGTTTACTATGATTGAAACTAGGAAGGAGTGGAATGTTTCATTGGAATGAAAAAGAAAAAATGTTTGGTTTGTTTGATGGAATGGAATTTATATTATTTTCAATGTGCTACAGTTTAATTATTTATTTTATTTTATATTATATATAAAAATTATGTGAAATAAGTATTATAAATTATGGAATCTCATGAGTATTTACCGATGCAAAACGTGCCACAATATTTTTTGGTATTGTGGCAAATAAAAAAATGTCACTAAAATATTGGCATTCAATGGTACAAAATATATACCCAAAAAAACTCTTCTTCTATTATGACAAATACAAAAGTGCCACTAAAAGTTAAAAAAACTACAACGGCAAAAACAAAAAGTGTTACTAAAGAGTTTTAATGTGAGCGTTTCTATTGGCACTTATTATATGTGTTTTTGAGTTTTTAGTGACACGTTTTGCATGCCACTAAATGACATACTTTTTTGTAGGGAATGTATTTTCCCAAACAAATTTTTTTGTCCCACAAGACAAGGATGCAAAAAAAAGAACCAGATATGGCGGCCTTTTTCCCATCTGATGGGAGAATTTTTCAAAACCAGGAGGCCTAAAAGGACAACAACGATCAGCAGATAATATGATAGTCTCATTCCCATGTTTTTGAGTACTCGAAACCTGTTGAATAACATAGTTATCATTGGCATTAACATCTCCCCATTTCAAATTATTATGAGCAGATAATATAATGTTTTGATCAGCAGATAATATAATGTTTTGATCATCTGATGTGACATACTCCACAACTCCTTCGAAGCCTTCATTAGGACCATTGCTTCTTTTGAATTCTTTTTCACCAAGAGTTCATTATTAATATCTTTCTTATATTGTTAACTATTTGATAATATTGCAGTAATGAAATATTTAATTTATAATGTACAATATTTTTAATATTTTTTTTTATGTTTATAACTATGACATGATATATTTTTATATTTTACATACTTCAAATAATGATTCGATATAGTTATACTTAAATATAAAGGTCTAGTAATATTTTTATTAAAATTATTTATGTTAAAATATGATGTGTTTTAAAAAGGCAAATTAAATGAGAAGGTTTGTAAAATATATTTCATAGATGAGATAAATTAATTAAATTTACAAAGAATAAACTAATGAAAAAAATTAACCATTAAAGAAAGCATGTACAGTATAGCAACTGTTAAAAGATGCTCTTAGTAACATATAATCATATGAACTAACATTGACTGATATTTGTTGCATGCTCTTAGTAGCATATAAACTAACATTGAGTGATAAGAGAGGTTCATGTACCACGTTTGGCAAAGATAAACACATGCATTAATATTGTTTTGAATATAAATAAACTATTAATAAAATTGGTTGAATTATTAATAAAACTAATAGGAAAAGGACACTTCATTATTCAATTAAATCAATGTTGGGATCGATTAATAATTTATCACATCCTATGTGCAAGTTGGGGCACCTTATGCAGCAGTCTTCATTGCACTCACCTCATTTTTTATTTTCTTTTAATTGGCAATAAACTGCGAACTGCTTTTCATGGTCAAGCCTTTAAAGTCAAGAAAAGGAATAGAGATTTGAAAGTCAGAAATATCATGAAACATGTCAACATCCAACTTGGCCTATTTGAGCTCTACTAAAACTTCAGTCTTACACTCCACTGTGTCTCGGAAAGTGATAACACAAACACACACACAAACATTTTTTTAAAAAATTATGTATATAAACAAATATACAAACAAACAAACCAGGGCCATCTTAAATGAAATCTTGGATAGACCATTTTAGGCATTTTTTTTTTGTCCCTAACGAACCTTGTATGAGAGCATTATATGGTTAAAATTGTAAAACCTTTTACGTTTAATACATCAATTTTTAATTGATTTTTATTTAATACGAATCTATATATATCTGTATTTAAAATGTTTTAATGATCAGCAAATCTAATTATGTTTAGCACACATGACATACATCTTAAAAGAAAAAGTTACTTGACGTTGACATTTAAATAACTAAAAATATTGCAGAACGGAATATTTGAAATAAAAAGTATTTGGCACTAATATTGGACATTGATAACACATACATATATCGTAATTCTATAGTCCAAAATAATTTTAGAATATTAATTCCATCCGGTATAACTATCACTAACTATTAAAATGATGGATGTCGTCTTATCATCACATTCAACCACTATACATATAAGATATCTATCTGTAAGGTGTGGTTGGTTTTTTTTTTAAAAAACATCTTCTGACCTCTTATTGATGCGCGGCGCAGCACACGCGCAACACTTTTCATCTCACAGCTGTGTTTTCAGAAGTCTTCGGATTAAAAAACTTATGCGTGTGTTCTTCTTGGCGTAAAACTTGTTTTGCCCCTTCCTACCTCTTTCAACCTCTTCTTCTTCTTTTTTTCTTGCTAAAATATTAATTATATATTGCTGAAATCTTATTTCATATTTTTTTCGTTTGTTTTTTGTTTATTCTTGTTGAATTTTTTTTTCTTTATTTTTTATATTGAATAATAATAATTTGGTGATGAAATATCATTATTTTATGCTAAAATATCTTCGTTTTTTTTTGTTAAAATATCATTATTATTTGCTAAAATATCATAAATTCTTGCCGAAATGTCATATATTATTAAATTTTCGGTATTAAAAAACTATTTTCGGATTATAAAATCAGTTTATTTTAATTTTTTAATATCTGTAGCAGCATGCAGATGTAAAAAAAACAAACACGTTTCTTATTACAGTCTGCAACCGTTTAGTCCACCTCTTCTACTGCAGAGGGTTGCAGAGATGGTCTACAGGCTTTATAGTTTTTTGCTTAAAAAAACAAACAACACCTAACACATAACCACACATCATTTTTTTAATAAAATTTAAATAAAAAATAAAATAAAACATAGATTTAAAAAAAAAAAACTATTTTTCATTATACAAAAAAAAACGTTATACTAACTTAAAAAAAACAAAAACAAAAACAAAAAAAAAATTACTGTTTAAAATAAAATGCAAGAAAAAATAAAAATTTCAAACATAAAATAAATTACACATACAATCCTAGTTTATTTTTTAAATACAAAATTGTAAGTTTGGTCCATGTGGTATGTCAAAAATTAGATGTTTCGTCCAAAATATTTTAGAGTTGCACTATTGGTCCAAAAGTTTTTATTTGTTGTAAATTTAGTCCAGTTTGTATGAAACTATTTTAAAATGACAATTATACCCTTACCTTTTTCTTTTTTTGTTTTTTCTTTTTCTTTTTAATTGCTATATTTATAAGAAAAAAAAATCTTACCCACATCACATACACTCCTCCTCCAAATGAAGTTCTTATTTCATACTTTCCCTCATCGATCTTCTTCTCCAAGGCAACTATGGATCCTTCATCGCCTCCAAATTTGGATCCCAATCGATCCAACTGCAATCATCGATGATCATCAATATGAAAATATTAAATCCTTAAACGATCCAGGTTGGCCATAGTAAACCTTCAAACCTAACATCTTATTTCTCTATTCTTTAGTCAGCATCCCACTCACAAAATCAAAATACAAAAATCAAAACTCCTAGCAATCTATATCAAATACAAAAATCAAACACAAAATTTAAAATCATAACTATTTAGATCAAAATCCAAAAATTGAACTCGTCACACTCACACTAATCTAAATAAAATACAAAATCGATCTCCATATCTTTTCTTAAATCACAGAACTTTAAATCCATAAGTAAACTCCGGATTTCTTGCTTAACTCACCAAAAATTGAACTTTAGATTAGTTACTTAGTCTTCCATGGATCTGAAACCACGAGAAGCTTGAACTTTAAACCCAAATGTCGAATTTGCAGAAGATGTAGAAAATACATGAAGGTGTTGAAGTCGTCCCACAGGATACTTGCATCTGGATCTAAATCTGTTGTTGGAGAATACATCTAGCTCTAAATCGTCATCGCCGTAAACTGAGAGTTTTGGTGCCTGGGATATATATAAACCATCTCGGTGGTATCACAATTCCTTGCCGAATTTCGAAGTTTGAGAACGTGAAGGTAGGATCGCCATTGGACACAGTTGCCGGAAAATGATACCAAAAGCTTCCCGTTTAAGCAACACTTGAGGATGTAGGATGAGTGGTGGTAGGGCAGATGTAAAATGGAAATGGGGAAAAAGAAGGGGAATGGAAAAGATAGGAGGTAGGGTGAGATCTAGGTCATGAAAAGATATATATATATATATATATATATATATATATATATATATATATATATATATATATATACAAAGAGAGAGAGAGAGAGAGAGAGAGAGAGAGAGAGAGTGTAAGGGGGGGGGGGGGGTATTTTCTTTTTCCTTTTTTTATTTATGTAATAAAAATTTTGAAAAAAGAAAATACAAAGGGCAAAATTGTCTTTAAAAAAATCAAAACAAATTGGATTAAAGTCATAACAATTGAAACCTTTTGGACCACTTGTGTAACACCCCATTCCTGGTATGTTGCTTCCGTGGCATTTATTTAGAAGTTTTCGAGAGGGACTCGACGAGTCTATGGCCTGACTCGTCGAGTAGGGACGAGATTTCGAGCACGTGTTAGTCGGCGACTCGGCGAGTCCATATTCGGGACTCGGCGAGTCTGCCTACCTGGTAGAAACCCTAAATCCCCAGGTTTGCACCCTATTTAAACCACCTTATGAGCCCCAAACTCGTTCCCTTCACCCTCAGAGCATCATTTAGCAAACCCTAATCGTTTCCTTGAGTAATTGAGGATTTCTTGTGTGAATCTTGAAGTTTTGAAGAGAAGAAGGAGGCTAGATCTAAAGGAGAAGAAGAAGATCCAAGGTCTTGCACCCATTTCAGAGTTTATTGAGGTATCAACCGATTTCCTTCTGTTTCTATGATTTATTTCTCTTTCACAAGCATATTTAGCCTCTTTTAGCCATTTCTTAGCTTGTTCTTAGTAGAGAGATCACATTAGATTGATTAGCCTTCGGATCTAGCCATGTTTCAGTTCCAAAATCATAGATCTATCACCTTTATAGAGCCATTTTGCATGATAGCCCTAGATCTACTCTTCTAAGTGCCTTTTTAGCCTTTATATCCTTTTTCATGCGTATGTGCACGTAAAGTTGGAAACTTTACATGGTAAATCAGCCTTAGAAACTCAGATATATATAAATTGTATGCGGTGATTTTGAGTAGGATCGAGTTTTTAGTATTTGCATGCATGTGACTCGGCGAGTCGTTCTTCGGACTCGGCGAGTCAGGCCGCGAGTCCCCGATCTTTACCCCTTTGAGTGATTCCGAGTGGAGGCCAGTGAGCAGTAGGATGGACTCAGTGAGTCGGAGGTTAGACTCAGTAATGGAGGGACTCGACGAGTTGTTCATACAACTCGGCGAGTCCAAGACAATCTTCTTAGATCGAAGAACAACTCGTCGAGTTGTTCATATGACTCGACGAGTCGGATGTAGATTGCCTGAGCTTTTGAATCAAGAGGGTACTCGTCGAGTCGATGCCATGCTCGACGAGTAGCCAAGAGTAGGGTTGAGAAGTGAGACTAGGGACTCGGCGAGTTGGCGGCCCAACTTGGCGAGTCAGGTCAACTGTAGGTTGACTTTGACCCGGAGAGTTGACTTTGACCAGGAGTAAAAGAGTAATTTACCCAATGCAGTGATTAGCATCCGATTGAGTGTGTTTATGGATTTGTAGTCGGGGAGATACCGGAGCTGCAGCAGTTAGCTTCCAGAGCCATACACACAGCAGCCAGTTCACAAGGTGAGTTTCCTTCCAGTAGGAACGGGTCTAAGGCCACAACGCCGGCCCGTTCAGTCAGCAGTAGTTTCTGGACTTTGGTCCAATGCAGTAGTTAGTATGTTTGACGCCTCCGTGGCTCAGACAGGATTTATGTGTTTATGCTAGTTGATATGTTATGCTATGTTGTGTTCAGTTAGTCCGGACTTCGGTCCGATGTAGGGGACGGGGGTCCCAGTCAGTTTCGGACTTCGTTCCGATGTAGGGGACGGGGTCCCAGTCAGTTTTCGGACTTCGGTCCGATGCACGGGACGGGGTCCCAGATAGTTAGTCCGGACTTCGGTCCGATGCAGGGGACGGGGTCCCAGTCAGTGGGCAAGGCCCAGTATGTGCTTTATATGTATTGTATGGTATGTGGTATGAAACAACCCAAAAATACGACCCGAAAAAAATTCATTTTTAATATAACCATAATCATAAAACGAAGTATATCATAATAAAACCATGCGTTGCAAATCTCAAAACCATACTAAAATACAAATGAGAAAACAGTGTCATGACTGTATCAAAACATATATAAGATAACTGATCAACTCCCAGGATAAAAACTGTGGCTGTGGTGTGTGCGATGCCATCATCCAGAGCCCTTCCCTCTGCTTGCGGAAGTACCTGAAACCAAAACTGAAACTGTAAGCACGAAGCTTAGTGAGCTCCCCCAAACTACCACATACCACACAATAACATATAAAACACATACTGGGCCTTTCCCACTGCATCGGACCGAAGTCCGGCTAACCGGGGCCTTGCCCCCTACATCGGACCGAAGTCCGAAGCTGGCTGAAACATCGGACCGAAGTCCGAAGCTGACTGGGACCTTCGTCCCCTACATCGAACCGAGTCCGAAGCTGACTAGAACATCGGACCAAGGTACGAAGCTGACTGAGACATCGGACCGAAGTCCGAAGCTGACTGGGACCTACGTCCCCTACATCGGACCAGAGTCCGAAGCTAACATCGGACCGAAGTCCGAAGCTGACTGGGACCTTGTCCCCTACATCGGATCGAAGTCCGAAGCTGACTGATCATGGCCTAAACATATCATCTAGCATAAACACATAACCCTGTCTGAACCACGAAGGCATCAAACATACTAACTACTACATCGGACCGAGGTCCGAAGCTGACTGTTAGCTAAACGGGCCGGCATTCTGGCCTTAGACCCGTTACTACTGGAAGGAACACTCACCTCGTGAACTGGTTGCTGTGTGAATGGCTCTGGAAGCTAACTGTTGCTGCTTCGGTATCTCCCCGGCTACAAGGCCATAAACACACTCAATCAAATACTAAACACTGCACTGGGGTAAAATGACTCTTTTACCCTTGGTCAAAGTCAAGTCTCCCGGTCAAAGCCAACCCACAGTTGACCTGACTCGCCGAGTTGGGGCACCAACTCGCCGAGTCTCTAATCTCATTTCACAACCCCACTCGTGGCTACTTGTCGAGTATGGCATCGACTCGACGAGTACTCTCTCTATCCAAGAACTCAGACAATCTTCATCCGACTCGCCGAGTCATATGAACAACTCGACGAGTTGCTCTTGAGCTTAAGAAGATTGCCTTGGACTCGCCGAGTTGTATGAACAACTCGCCGAGTCCCTCCATTACTGAGTCTACTCTCCGACTCACTGAGTCCACTCTACTACTCACAGGCTTCCACTCGACATCATTCAAAAGGGGAAAAACAGGGACTCGTGACTCGACTCGCCGAGTCGCTTGCATGCAGCAACTCAAAACTCGATTCTGCTTGAATCCAGTGAATAAGACTAATAGATCTGGACTCCCTTAACTCGATTAGCACGTAAAGATTCTATCTTTACGTGCCCATATTCATCCATGAAGCTAAAATGGCTCAAAAAGCATAATAAAGGCTAGATCTAGGGTTTTCATGCAAGGTAACTTCAAAGAGGCAATAGATCTGGGCTCTACAGCTCCTAAATGAACAGATCTAAGGATATCTCGACATAATAGGGCAGCCATACCATCATAAGGCTTGAGAGAAGCATCAAACTAGATCTAGAAGAGTTCTAATGGAGGTTAAAAGCATAAAACAGGAGGGAATCCGAAGAATACCTCAAAGAACTCTGATTTGCCCTTGGATCTTTGCTCTACACCTCTTCTCCTTGCTCCTTTCTTCTTCTCCTTCTTCAAGCCTTCAAAAATTAACACAAGAACACTTAGATCACTCAAGGATGGATTAGGGTTTTCTCACAGCTTTCTGAGGGTGAAGGAGGCGAGATTGGGGCTATAAGGTGGATTAAATAGTGAGCAACCCGGGGATTTAGGGTTTCTTTCAGGCAGGCAGACTCGCCGAGTCCTGAATATGGACTCGCCGAGTCGCCGACTAACACGTGCTCGAAATCCCATCCCTACTCGGCGAGTCAGGCTATGAACTCGCCGAGTCCCTCTTGCAAACTTCTAATTAAATACTATGGAATCATCATACCGGGGACGGGTCGTTACAATTCTCCCCCACTTGGCTCAGACTTCGTCCTCGAAGTCTGCTACGGCTGAATCTGCAAATATCTCCGGATAGTGCTCTCTCATCTCCTCCTCAGCCTCCCACGTCCACTCAGACCCCTTCCGGTGCTGCCACTGCACTTTCACTAACTGAATTTCCTTGTTCCTCAAGGTCTTTGTCTTCCGGTCCAGCATCGCGACCGGTCTCTCAATATAATTCAGGCTGTTATCAACCTGAATATCCTCTAGGGGAACGACTGCTGACTCATCCACCAAACACTTCCTCAACTGAGATACATGGAAAGTGTTGTGGATCTGACTAAGCTCCTCAGGAAGATCCAACCGATAAGCAACCCGACCCACCCGGGCCAAAACCCTGAAGGGACCAATAAACCTGGGACCCAACTTGCCCCTCTTCCGGAACCTGATAACACCCTTCCAAGGTGAGACTTTTAGAAGGACCATATCACCCACCCGGAACTCCAAGTCTGAACGCCTCCTATCGGCGTAACTCTTCTGCCGACTCTGCGCAGTCTGCAGTCTACTACGGACCTGCTGGATCAACTCGGTTGTCTTTAGCACCACCTCTGTGCTTCCAATGACTCGCTGACCTACCTCGCCCCAACAAATCGGGGTCCTGCACTTCCTCCCATATAGCATCTCAAAGGGAGGTCGATCAATGCTCGCATGATAACTGTTGTTATACGAAAATTCCGCTAACGGAAGGTACGTATCCCAACTGCCACCGAAGTCTAGAACACATGCCCTGAGCATGTGCTCGAGAGTCTGAATCGTCCTCTCACTCTGCCCGTCCATCTGAGGGTGGAAAGCGGTGCTGAAATGAAGACGAGTACCCATCTCGTCGTGAAACCGCTTCCAGAATCTGGATGTAAAGCGGACATCTCGGTCTGACACCACCGATACCGGCACTCCATGACGTGCCACGATCTCGCGCACATAGATATCGGCTAACTTTTCTGCCGATATACTCTCTTGGATCGGGATAAAATGAGCACTCTTCGTTAACCGATCCACTACTACTCATATCGAATCCACTCCTCGTGCGGTCCTGGGAAGCTTGGTGACAAAATCCATGGGGATGTCCTCCCATTTCCACACGGGAATGTCTAACGGCTGCATCTTGCCGTGAGGCCTTTGGTGCTCCGCCTTGACCTTCCTGCAGGTCAGGCACCTCTCAACATACCAAGCGACATCCCGCTTCATGCAGGGCCACCAATAATCGGGTCGAAGATCTCTATACATCTTCGTCGCCCCTGGGTGGATAGAAAATCAAGACTTATGAGCCTCATCCATCAACACCTGCCGTACTCCTCCCCAGTACGGTACCCACACTCTCCCATGAAGTGTTAGCAATCCCCGACTGTCATAATCAAACGAAGATGCTCGGCCCACTATCCTCTCACACTTCTGCCTCTCCTCCTTGAGGCCCTCGACCTGAGCTTCCCTGATCCGTTCTAACAACGGAGTAATCACTGTCATCCTCAAACACAAATCTCTGATAGGGGCTGCCGACACTTTGCGGCTTAGGGCATCGGCCACCACGTTGGCCTTCCTTAGATGGTAAAGGATCTCACAATCATAATCCTTCAGCACATCTAACCACCTCCTCTGCCTCATGTTCAGACTCGGCTGATCCATAAGGTACCTCAAACTCTTGTGATCCGTGTAGATAGTACAACGGACCCCATAAAGGTAATGCCTCCAAATCTTGAGGGCAAACACAACCGCCCCCAGCTCTAAATCATGGGTAGGATAGTTAGCCTCGTGAGGCTTCAACTGTCTCGAGGCGTAAGCTATCATATGGCCTCGCTGCATCAACACTGCTCCCATACCTGTGATTGAGGCATCACAGTAGACTACGAAGTCCTCTACTCCCTCTGGCAAGGTAAGGATCGGAGCCTCACACAACCTCTGTCTGAGGGTCTCGAACGCTGCCTGCTGCTCAGGCCCCCAACGAAATACCACCGACTTCTTGGTCAGTCGGGTGAGCGGCACTGCTATCTTGGAGAAATCCTGAATGAATCTCCGGTAATACCCTGCCAACCCTAGGAAGCTCCGAATCTTAGATGGAGACTTCGGGACCTCCCACTGCATCACGGCCTCTACCTTGGCCGGATCCACCAGAATACCCTTCTGGTTGACGAGGTGACCAAGGAACTGCACCTCGCGCAACCAGAACTCGCACTTGGAGAACTTTGCGAAAAGTCTCTCCCTCCTCAAAACTTCCAGCACCTCCCTCAGGTGCTCCTCGTGCTGCTCCAGCATCTTGGAATATACCAAGATATCATCTATGAATACTATCAACTGACCGATCCAGCATCAGCCTGCACACGCGGTTCATGAGATCCATGAACGCGGCTGGGGC
The DNA here is from genome assembly GCF_002870075.4 of Lactuca sativa. NCBI lineage: Eukaryota > Viridiplantae > Streptophyta > Magnoliopsida > Asterales > Asteraceae > Lactuca > Lactuca sativa. Next base: position 201,534,738 of record NC_056624.2, read on the forward strand.
ATTGGTGAGCCCAAATGGCATCACCACAACCTCATAATGACCATACCTGGTCCTGAAAGCAGTCTTCTGCACATCCTCATCCCTAACCCGCATCTGATGATACCCGAAGCGTAGATCGATCTTGGAGAAACAAGACGCTCCCTGAAGCTGGTCAAACAAATCATCTATCCTCGGAAGTGGGTAACGGTTCTTCACCGTCACCTTATTCAACTCCCGATAATCTATACACATACGATGCGACCCATCCTTCTTCCTCACAAACAGGATCGGCGCTCCCCAAGGCGAACTGCTTGGCCGAATGAAACCCTTGTCTAACAGCTCCTGCAGCTGCGTAGACAACTCCTGCATCTCAGGGGGAGCTAGGCGATACGGTGTCTTGGCTATCGGAGCCGCACCAGGAATCAGGTCGATCCTAAAGACAACCTGCCTCTCGAGAGGTATTCCTGGCAAATCCTCGGGAAATACATCCGGGAAGTCTCGCACAATCGAAACATCATCAACTGACGTCTTGCCCTTCTCCCGGGCATCCAAGACGTAAGCTACCTAACCGGCGCAACCCTGCTGAACATAGCGCCTCGCCCTTGCGGCGGAACAAAAGGTCAGTCCGCGCTGGGGCCTCTCGCCCTGAATCACTAACTCTCCCCCACTGGGAGTGCGGACCCTCACTAGCTGAAGCTCACAATCAATCACCGCCCCATTGGGGCTTAGCCAATCCATGCCCACAATAACCTTATTCCCTCGCAGGGGAATAGGAACCAAGTCCACTGAGAACTGCTCATCAAACAACTGAAGAGAACACCCTCTATGCACTCTACCGACCCTCACGGTCCTGTCATCTGCTATCTCAACCTCTAATGGACAATCCAGCTCCCCTAGAGCTCTGCTAAATCTCTTGCTAAGCGCAAGCGATACGAATGATCGGGTAGCAATAATACCATAGCAGAAATGTCGTTCACTGAGAACGACCCTATATAAAACATACAATCATAAGCAATAATCAATCAATAAAATAAAGAGATTAAGGGAAGATACATACCCGTCACCACATCAGGAGTCGCTCGCGCCTCCTCTGCTGTCATCTGAAACGCTCTACTCTTCGCCACTGGCGCCTCAGCTCGGCCCTGCCGGCCATTTGTAATCCTCAAAGTAGCAGGGGCAGGTGCAACCACCTTCCCTACTGCAGCTAAACTCGGACACTGGGACTTTTTGTGTCCCCTCTGATTGCACTGAAAGCAAATCAGATCTGATGTTGCAACAATAGTAGCAGGGGCCGTACAATCCCTGCTCAAATGCCCAGTCCGACCGCACTTGAAGCAGCCGGAACTCCCTGCCTTGCACACCCCATCGTGCATCTTCCCACACCTGCCACATCGACTGTGGCTCGGCTGGGACCTGGACCTGTGATCAGAAACCTTGGGCTTTTTGCCCGAACTGCCTGAACCCGAAACCGCCTCCGGTTTCCTCTTCTTCTCCATCTCGAGATCAATCTCCCTCCCTCGAGCCCTAGCAATCATGTCGTCCAGCGTTTTACAGCTGGACCGGCTCACAAACTGGCGGATATCGCTCCGCAACAGCTCATGATAACGGGCCTTCTTCATCTCCTCATCGGCTGCATACTGAGGAACAAGAAGAGCCCTCTCCCTGAACTTGGCGGTGATCTCCGCCACGGTCTCTGTAGTCTGGGTGAGGTCCTGAAACTCTCTGGCTAACTGTTGCACCTCAATAACTGGTGCAAACTCAGCCCTGAACCTGGTAGAGAAATCAGCCCAGGTCATGGCATCCAACGCTGCATCATCTCCAATGGTATGTCCGACCTCCTCCCACCAATCCCGTGCCCTGTCCTTCAGAAGACAGGACGCCAATCTGACCTTGTCCCCCTCGGGACACCTACTAGTGCGGAACGCGTTGGTCACATCTGCCAACCATCTAGTACTCGCTATGGGGTCCCGCGCCCTGTGATAGTCCGGAGCTCCACATGCCCTGAACTCCCTGAATGTAAGAGTGCGCGACCCCATCATGGCCGCCACCTCGGCACGGAAGGTGCCCAATCTCTCGTCCATCAGCTCTAGGATACCCTCCTTGATCGAACCGAAGATCACAGGAGTCTGCTCTACAATGATACGAGTAATCTCTGAAGAGAGAAACTCTCTGGTCTGCTCATCCATACGCTCGTCCCCCGAGCCTGAACCTGATCCCTCCCCGGCACCTCCACTGCCGGCTGCTGGTCTCGAACGCAAAACCACCATGCTGAAACACATCACAACGACATCAGAAAACTGAAATATCTCAAGGGATCATTGATACTACTACTAGTTTTCTGGTCTTGTCTCGGCCTTCCTTGATTCGAGTACGGATCCTCTGCTTTCAGTAATACGGGCCCATACTACCTTCCACATCTATCCGTACTTTCCTCAAGAACTGCCTTGACTCCACCAAGTCACTTCTACTACTACTGATCTCTGCTACTCTCATCCTAGGCTTGCCCTAGGGAAATCTCTGACTCCACTCAAACCAGTCCTCAGCTGCCGAAGGCCTCCTTGTAATGCTGATTAGCCACCACCTGAATACCATCACATGCAATGAGGCTCGGATAATCCTTCGAGTAAAAGACCCGTCCCTACAACGGTTGGACTCAGACAAGAGCTGCGCAATAGGGCCAAATCCAGCACTCTAAGATTATTCAACCCTGATCACATGTGATGTGACGTATTCACCTAATGGCTAACTCCTACCGCTCAGAGTCCCACAGAGCACAAAGCAAGCAGCATTCGGATAAGGGAAACATACTCAGGCAAAACTATTCTCATAACGAGAAGCTACTCTAGCATATAATGCTAAGCTCATACTATTAGGCATAACCTAAATAGGCTATCCTACTGCTGTCTACTCAACACTAGCATGCAATGCTCATAAAGCTGTAACACATAAAGCAGGCACATAAGGCATCCTCCTAGATCCTTAGTCCTATACTAGCATGTTGTTCTACTGAAACTGAAACTGAACAAATAACTTGTATGGGTAATTTGGGAGTACTTACTTGAGCTCGGCTGATCGCATGCACCACACCCTTATCTCGTTTTAAGAAAAATTTCCTTTCTTTCTAAGCGCTTTTAAAATTCCTTTAGAAAACATTTTTCTTTTCAAAAACCTTTTATTTTTCCTTAGTTTGAGTTCAGATACACCCGGAAGTGTATCCGAATCCCTCAAACCAAGGCACCAACTCATGACCGCACTTAGTACTTTTGATATGTTTAGGCCATGATCAGTCAGCTTCGGTTTAAGATACAACTTGAAACAACCCAAAAATACGACCCGAAAAAAATTCATTTTTAATATAACCATAATCATAAAACGGAGTATATCATAATAAAACCATGCGTTGCAAATCTCAAAACCATACTAAAATACAAATGAGAAAACGGTGTCATGACTGTATCAAAACATATATAAGATAACTGATCAACTCCCAGGATAAAAACTGTGGCTGTGGTGTGTGCGATGCCATCATCCCGAGCCCTTCCCTCTGCTTGCGGAAGTACCTGAAACCAAAACTGAAACTGTAAGCACGAAGCTTAGTGAGCTCCCCCAAACTACCACATACCACACAATAACATATAAATCACGTACTGGGCCTTGCCCACTGCATCGGACCGAAGTCCGGCTAACCGGAGCCTTGCCCCCTACATCGGACCGAAGTCCGAAGCTGGCTGAAACATCGGACCGAAGTCCGAAGCTGACTGGGACCTTCGTCCCCTACATCGAACCGAGTCCGAAGCTGACTAGAACATCGGACCAAGGTCCGAAGCTGACTGAGACATCGGACCGAAGTCCGAAGCTGACTGGGACCTACGTCCCCTACATCGGACCGGAGTCCGAAGCTAACATCGGACCGAAGTCCGAAGCTGACTGGGACCTTGTCCCCTACATCGGATCAAAGTCCTAAGCTGACTGATCATGGCCTAAACATATCATCTAGCATAAACACATAACCCTGTCTGAACCACGAAGGCATCAAACATACTAACTACTACATCGGACCGAGGTCCGAAGCTGACTGTTAGCTAAACGGGCCGGCATTCTGGCCTTAGACCCGTTACTACTGGAAGGAACACTCACCTCGTGAACTGGCTGCTGTGTGAATGGCTCTGGAAGCTAACTGCTGCTGCTCTGGTATCTCCCCGGCTACAAGGCCATAAACACACTCAATCAAATACTAAACATTGCACTGGGGTAAAATGACTCTTTTACCCTTGGTCAAAGTCAACTCTCCCGGTCAAAGTCAACCCACAGTTGACCTGACTCGCCGAGTTGGGCCACCAACTCGCCGAGTCTCTAATCTCATTTCACAACCCCACTCGTGGCTACTCGTCGAGTATGGCATCGACTCGACGAGTACTCTCTCTATCCAAGAACTCAGACAATCTTCATCCGACTCGCCAAGTCATATGAACAACTCGACGAGTTGTTCTTGAGCTTAAGAAGATTGCCTTGGACTCGCCGAGTTGTATGAACAACTCGCCGAGTCCCTCCATTACTGAGTCTACTCTCCGACTCACTGAGTCCACTCTACTACTCACAGGCTTCCACTCAACATCATTCAAAAGGGGAAAAACGGGGACTCGCGACTCGACTCGCCGAGTCGTTCTTCCGACTCACCGAGTCGCTTGCATGCAGCAACTCAAAACTCGATTCTGCTTGAATCCAGTGAATAAGACTAATAGATCTGGACTCCCTTAACTCGATTAGCACGTAAAGATTCTATCTTTACGTGCCCATATGCATCCATGAAGCTAAAATGGCTCAAAAAGCATAATAAAGGCTAGATCTAGGGTTTTCATGCAAGGTAACTTCAAAAAGGCAATAGATCTGGGCTCTACAGCTCCTAAATGAACAAATCTAAGGATATCTCGACATAATAGGGCAGCCATACCATCATAAGGCTTGAGAGAAGCATCAAACTAGATCTAGAAGAGTTCTAATGGAGGTTAAAAGCATAAAACAGGAGGGAATCCGAAGAATACCTCAAAGAACTCTGATTTGCCCTTGGATCTTTGCTCTACACCTCTTCTCCTTGCTCCTTTCTTCTTCTCCTTCTTCAAGCCTTCAAAAATTAACACAAGAACACTTAGATCACTCAAGGATGGATTAGGGTTTTCTCACAGCTTTCTGAGGGTGAAGGAGGCGAGATTGGGGCTATAAGGTGGATTAAATAGTGAGCAACCCGGGGATTTAGGGTTTCTTTCAGGCAGGCAGACTCGCCGAGTCCCGAATATGGACTCGCCGAGTCGCCGACTAACACGTGCTCGAAATCCCGTCCCTACTCGGCGAGTCAGGCTATGAACTCGCCGAGTCCCTCTTGCAAACTTCTAATTAAATACTATGAAATCATCATACCGGGGACGGGTCGTTACATGGTAGTTTGGGGGAGCTCACTAAGCTTCGTGCTTACGGTTTCAGTTTTTGGTTTCAGGTACTTCCGCAAGTAAAGGGAAGAGCTCGGGATGATGGCATCGCACACACCACAGCTTCTGTTTTTGTCCTGGGAGTTGATTCAGTTTACTTAGATATATTTTGATACAGTTGTGACACAGTTTTCTCACAGTATTTTAGTATGGTTTGAGATACGCAGCGTATGGTTTTATTATATGATACTCAGTTTTATGATTTTTGGTTATATTAAAAATGAAATTTTCGGGTCGTATTTTTGGGATGTTTCAACTGGTGCAACTCCAAAATATTTTGGACCAAAAATCCAATTTTTGACATACGAAAGAGACCAAACTTGCAATTTTTTCTTTTTTAAACAACTCTTTCCATTTTGGGCGATTCTCAAAATTTAGCCAAGTTTTGAGATGTGGAAAAAGTCTATGGGTTGTGTGAAAATTGATGCATGCCAACACTAACCACATCGATATCGTATTCATGTTGATTATTTACGATGTTGTAAATTTCATTAAATTGACAACATTTTACCCTCATACCGTGCTACTTCGAACATATTTCGTCGGGATTTCGACTTGCACAAACCACTAAACCATAGAAAAAACTTCATACTTTTTCCAAAAAATCTCTAAAGTTTTGATTATATCCATCTTCGAAAATCGACACTCATGTTAGTGCTAACTTCTCTTCTTCCTCTCCCAACCAATTCATCCTTTTGAGAACCATGTTTTTTTGAATATATAACATTACCAAATGTGCGAATGTGACTAAATGGAAAGAAAATTTTTATGAAAAATAAGGTGGTTTGGAGTGCTATTGATACAGATAAAAATTAAATTAAAAAAAATCCAAATTAGCCGTTACAATGGTCAACCAACGAGTCAAAGAGCAAAGTGTTTTCATTGGTTGTTGTCTCTCATTGTTTACACCACATCAGATTATGACAACGAGCCAAAACAAAACACCGGGATGGTGTTCGTGGTCGTGATCCGTTGTCACATAGACCACGAATGCCTTCTCGAAATGATACACTCTTTAATGTACATGATATTGCACCTCAATGCACAATTCCACACTTGAAGTGTCTCTCTCTCTCTCTCTCTCTCTCTCTCTCTCTCTCTCTCTCTCTCTCTCTCTCTATATATATATATATATATATATATATATATATATATATATATATATATATATATATATATATATATATATAAAATGTGGTATCATACGGGTGCATGAACGGGCCGATATTGGAGTAGTCAAAGGGAAGAGGTTTGTTTGGACATGGCGGCTGGTCATATGACAAATGCTTAAACCCCATGCTTAAATCGTCTTCGATAAACATCTTGAAAAGAATATTCAACCGCCGCCAAAAAGTAAAGCCTGAATTTTTGGAGGTAGCAAAAGAATTTGATTTTCGGTTTACAATTTCTAACTTCCAAACTTTTATCGAGAAATTTGCACATGTTATTCATGGAGGTTTACAGGGTAAATACATGTCTCATTTTATTTACATATAAAATTTTGATAGTTTAACAAGTATGTGATTTCTTCAAACTTTACCTAGCCACGTCATACGATTCAAACTTAAAATAATATATACAATATAGATATCTCATATTTATAAGTCTAAATCTATTAGGAATACTATTGTACTTTTATAAATAGTTCAGGGGTTAATATTGTACATTTCTATATTTGTCTGTTAAGTCAGTTATATGTATTGTAAGAGCTTAGCTCAATGTGTGAATTCAATACTACATTTTCTCTCTCTAATTCGTGTAATATGGTATCAGAGCGTACCTGCTTTCCGTTCAGTTAATTTTCCGATCATTTCTCCGATCATCTTCTTCGATCGTTTCTACGATCATCTTATCATTTTGATTTCAATTAGTCATTACGCTATTGTTCATTAATTGTATTCTTTCGAAATGTCGACATCTAATTCTACCAATTCCGGTTCCATTGTTTCACCTATGGATGATCGTATGCATCCGTATTATCTTCATCATGCTGATAGCTCTGGTTTTGTTCACGTATCTCAATTACTTACCAGCGAAAACTATAATTCTTAGAGTCAAGCAATGCAAATTGCTCTTTCTGTTAAGAATAAGACCGGATTCATTGACGGTTCTCTACCTAAACCAAATCCTTCTGAAGCGATTAATTATAATGCTTGGATGTGGAACAACAAATTGGTACTATCTTGGATCCAAAATTCTGTCTCTAAAGAAATTTTTGCCAATGTTATGTTTACTAATACTGCATTTGAGACATGAAATGATCTAAAAGAGCGATTTCAACAAAGTAATGGTCCACACATCTTTCAAATTAGAAGAGAACTTTCGAATCTCAATCAAAATCATGACGCCATTGGTGTTTACTTCACTAAACTCAAAACACTCACTGATGAACTCATCAATTTCAGGCCACATTGTACATGTAATAAGTGCGATTGTGGTGTTGAGAAAATCAACAAATATTTTCATAATGAACATATTATGAATTTTCTAATGGGCTTAAATGATTCTTTTTCTCAAACAAGAGGACAAATTCTTCTCATGGATCCTCTTCCATCAATCAATCGTGTTTTCTCGTTAATTGTCCAAGAAGAGAAGCAGAAATCTCTCAGTCGTGACACTAATGTTCAAACAGTCAATGGATTTTGTTACTAAAGCATCATCTTCTTCTTAAACTCGCAAACCTGCAACAAATACCATATCTAATAACAGAGACAGACCATACTATACTCACTGCAAATTGCAGGGTCACATTATGGATAAGTGTTACAAACTTCATGAATATCCACCCGAATATAAATCCAAAAACAGAGTTGCTGCTATTCAAAATCATGATGATGCTCCAGATCAAATATCTTTTATTGACAATGATCTTTCCAACATGTTCAAAGGATTTTCTCAAGAACGGTGCCAACAAGTGATGTCGGCTTTATCCACTCACATGATTACTGTTAATCCTCATGAAGAAACCACTACAGGTAAATGTTATTCATTATCCATTAATTCTGGGAAAAATCACACAAATGGATATTGGATTCAAGTGCTACTCAACATGTTTGTCACGAAATTGCAATGTTTCTTAACACTAGAAGAGTTTATCATCTCACAGTTACATTGTCTAACAAAATTACTCTTCGAGTTACCCTTGTTGGAGATATTAACATAGATCATCTTTTTGTTCTTAAAGATGTTCTCTATGTTCCTTCTTTAGATCAGAGCCTCATTTCTATTAGTTCTTTAACCAAGAATCAGAGTTTAATGGTTCAGTTTACATGTCATTATGCTCTAATTTAGGATATGAGGGCAATGAAGATGATTGGCAAGGCTGATTTGTGTCAAGAGTTATATGTGTTGGATGATAACAAATTCAAGAAGCATGATAGAGTGAGCAATGTTAACAATGTGTCTTTGGATGTATGGCATAGTAGATTAGGGGATCCTTCTATGCAGTCTTTGTTTCGAATACGAGATCACTTATCTATTAAGACAATTAAACAAGATTTTTTTTCTCATTGTAATGTTTCTCCTCTTGCCAAACAGAAACAATTACCCTTTGTATCCATGAATCTTCTTCAAAAAGACTGTTTTACCCTTATACATTGTGATATTTGGGGACCATATCACATTCTTTCTTATCAAGGTTTTAGATATTTTGCTACTATTGTGGATGACTATAGCAGATATACATGGGTATACATGCTTAAAAACAAATCTGAATTATTCAAATCATTCCTTCATTTTAGCAAATGGTTGTCACTCAATTTGCAAAGAAAATCAAGATTTTCAGATCTGACAATGCTAAGGAACTTGAATTTAAAGATTTTTTTTGTTTGCAGCCAATGGACTAATTCATCAGAAGTCTTGTGTTGCCAAACCTCAACGAAACTCTATTGTTGAAAGGAAACATCAACATTTACTTAATGTCTCTAGTGCATTGTGTTTTCAGTCAAATTTACCCATTGGTCTTTGGAGTGAGTGCATTTTGACTGCAGCTTATCTTATCAATCGTTTACCATCCAAAATTCTTCAAAAAGAAACTCCATTTTACAGATTATATGGCACACATTCTTCATTTTCACATCTGAGAATCTTTGGTTGTTTAACATATGCATCTACCTTACAAGCAGGAAGAACTAAGTTCAGTCCAAGAGCCAAATCATGCATATTTGTTGGCTATCCTCCCAATATGAAAGCTTATAAAATGTATCATTTATCTAATAAAGAGTTTCTTGTTTCAAGAGATGTTTTATTTCATGAAACTATATTTCCTTTCAAAAATGGTTCTGCTCCTTCAACTGATATGGGTCTTTTTGACAAAATTGTTTTGCCATCTCCAATGACTGATGAAATTCATTTTGAAGTTGTTTTCAATAATACTCAATCTGATCATGTTCAAATTGTATCACCAACAATTCAGATTCCTGAACCCATTCCTGAACCTATTCCTCCCACCAATACAAGACCAGTTCGAAATAGAAATCCTCCAACATACTTAAAGGATTTTCATTGTAATTCTTCGAAACATTCCAAAACCACTTCTTCTTTGTATCCTTTGGAGGATGTCATCAGTTATGACAAATTGTCTTCTTCTTATAAAGCCATGGTGATGAGCATTTCTGCTAATTTTGAACCTCACAATTATAATCAAACAGCTAAATATCCTGAATGGTGTAATGTTATGGATGATTAGTTAAAAGCAATGCACTCTAACAACACTTGGACTATTGTACCCTTACCTTCAGACAAACATATTGTGGGTTGTAGATGGGTATACAAGCTTAAATTTGGAAGCAATGGTCAGATTGAACGCCACAAAGCAAGAATTGTTGCAAAAGGGTTCAGTCAACAAGAAGGTGTTAATTTTTTTTGAAACTTATACCCCTGTTGCTAAGTTGGTTACAGTTAAACTTCTTCTTGCTACAGCTGCTGCAAAATCATGGAACTTGGTTCACTTAGACGTAAACAATGCTTGCCTAAACAGAGATCTAAAAGAAGAGGTTTATATGGACATTCCCACTAGTTTAAATGTCCAAGATCACAAGTGTTCAAATGGTACCAAACTAGCATGTCGTCTAAAAAAATCGATTTATGGATTAAGACAGGCTTCTTGTCAATGGTTTGAGAAGTTCTCCAATTTCAGGATTCATATTGGTTTCAAACAATCCAAATCTGATTATTCATTGTTTTTTAAAGGTACCGGGGTCAAATATATTGCTCTTTTGGTTTATGTAGACGACATTTTGATTGCAGGATCATCGATTGATGAAATCGACTCCTTGAAAATTAAGTTGAGTGATCAATTTAAACTTGAAGATTTGGGATCTTTGGGTTATTTTTTGGGATGGTAAGTTGCTCATTCTAAAGAAGGAATCTTTGTCTCTCAACGAAATTTACACTCTTCAACTAATTGAAGATTTGGGGTTCTTAGGTGTCATGCCTGTTTTTACTCTGATGGATCCAAGAAACAGTTTATGAAGTAATGTGGGTGATGTATATGATGATCCAGCTCGTTATCGAAGGTTAATTGGTCGGTTGCTATATCCAAATATCACCAGACCTGATATTTCTTACTTTGTTCAAAAATCATCTCAATACATGTCCAATCCTCGTATTTGTCACACCCCAAAACCACGAACGGCGGAAACGTTCAGGGGTGGAGGACGTCATGTAAAGTATCACAACAGTGTAATATAATAAACAAGCAACATCATCATCCATTGCATTATAAGTAAAGTTTAATACATGTGTGTTCTTTCATTGTAATAAGACACCAAAATATACAATCAGAATAAAAGATGAGTCTTCTCTGCTCCGTCTTCTCAAAACCTGGCCATCGTACCTGTCTACTGTTGACCTGAGAATACAAGTTATTTTGAAAGCGAGTATCAGCTTTAAAGCTGGTGAATTCATAAGTATTTAAGTGTCATTGTCTTGCTTATGAAAATCTATCATGAAGGCCATGTAAACCTTTAAGTGAAAATGTTGATGTAAGTATGAAAAACCCTAGAAAATCCCTTATTTTCTATAAGTATGAAGTGTAGTCTTCTACCAAGACCCGAATATTTTGTTATGACTATGTAGTCTTCTACCAAGACCCGACTGTTCTATAAGTATGAAGTGTAGTCTTCTACCAAGACCCGAATGTTTTGTTATGACTATGTAGTCTTCTACCAAGACCCGAATATTCTATAAGTATGAAGTGTAGTCTTCTACCAAGACCCGAATGTTTTGTAAGTAATATGATAGCTTTTCCTTTCTATTGACTAGTACTAGAGTACTTAGTCTAACTCCTCGTTTATGTGAAAGTATCACAAAATAAAGTAAACAGGAAAAATATAATCATGTAAGTGTTATTGTCTCGGGTTACCAGGACAAACATGACATCGCCGAAGCGAAAGATAGACCCTATGGACATCCGAAGAGTGTCCCCTCATCCTATGTAGCGGCAGCAGGGTGGAGGGAGGGTTAGTCCCATAACAGCATTAACCTAATGATCCTCCGAAGATTCACATCTCATCCACTATTGCAACAGTTGGACAGAGGGATGGTTAGTCCCGTCACTGACTACTAAATAAGTGACAACCTTAAAAATCCGTAGACATTCATCGACCACTGGTGCTAATCAGTGGGGTTCGGAATGGTAAGTCCCGCCGAAATATCCCATTGAACTGGGATAGGAAAGATAATTTACACAGTAAATACTAATAAATCATCCTCGTAGTTCTAAGTACAAGTATCCAGGTAAGTAAATACAGGATAATGCACCTAAGTAACAGTGTTCCTGTATGGTATTCATGTAATGTGTTCATGTAAGTATGATCATGTATCATGTAAGTATATGTAAAGGTACTCAGGTATCATGTAATCAACTGTAAATGTACTCATGTATCAGGTAATGTACTGGTATAGACTCATGAATGAACTGACTCTTGTGTGATTCCTTGTAATAGGAATAATGTTTTGTTTCTTCTAACTATCCCTATGATAATTAACTAGAAAGTAAGTGGTCGTTCAAGTAGATTTATGCACCCTCGATACACCAGGGTGTGGGAAACTGAACGAAGGATTAAAACTATAATCTCTAACATATAAATGAACATATGCGCATAAGTATAGTTCGATTCAAGAAGGTAAAATAATGGTTTTGCAAGATATCTAGGAGTTTTGAACAATAATTAAGAGTGACTTGATGTCATTTTAATGAACATTTCAAAACTAATACTTTTGTTATCAAAGTATTTTAAGATAGAAAACCATTTCATGTGACACCTTTTGAAATATGTGAAATCTACTGAGTGAAAACACAGTTATAAAATACATAAGATTGATTTAATAACATATTGTTTTCTACTTGTATTCCCCCCCCCCCCCCCCATTAAAGCATTTAAAATCATTTAAAACATTGATTAAGGGGTATGAACTCACCTGTAGATGGTGATTGGGATGAACTGAACGGTATAGGATTGCTAGGTGTCAAGCGAGGACTTGTACACACACTATGATCCTAATGAACATATAATCACACATATATGCACTCAATTAGTCTTAAGTTACTAATTGATAAAGCTAAGACATCCTAGACATAATAAACACTTTATATAAGTGTTTTAAGCCCTAAGGATTGCATCTAAGCTATTGTGGGACAAGGTACTTGTGTTTAAGGTTCCAAAGGACCCCATATATGAGTTTACTCCTCATATACTAACACACATGGAGTTTACGGTTGTAAACTCTTGATTTTACGGCTGTAAACTCCCAACCATGGGTGTTTTGTGTGTTTTGAAGTTCCAAATGATTCCTAGACTTATTCCAACTTGGTGGTTAAATACTTGGAAGGGTTTAAGGTCTAGAAACACTCCATTTAGGAGTTTACGGCCCTAAGGCCATTTCCTTTGGAGTTTACGGCCATAAACTCCCTTGGAATGGTGTTCTTGTTGATTTCAAGCCTCAAGCATAGGTGGTATAAGTTCTAGGCTTTTATTCCAAGCATATGAAGACATTAGGCACACTTTGGTGCCCTCCTTTCATGTTTACGGCCCAAGAACAAAGTCTTGGTCGTAAACTCACTTTGATAAGTGATTTTGATGTGCTTAAGGCCTTAGATTAAATAGGAACAAGTCTATATAAAAGTCCTAAGCCTTAGGTGCCTTAAAAGCACCATTCTGAGTTTGAAAAGGGAGTTTACGGCCTAAGAAACTCTTGGTCCGTGAACTCCCAAACTTGGGTGATTCTTGGTTGTTTTCTTGTCCCTAACACACATACATATGAGTCTAAGGCAGATGCATAACACAAGGGTCGGTCTCGGCTTTGTTTCGGGAGTTTACCGCCCAAGAACACCTTGGGGAGTAAACTCCTAGATCTAGTGATTTAGCCTTCTAAATCATATTATAAACACATATAAAGCTTTCTAACATTACTAGAAAGAGGTAATCACGATTTGGGATAAAAACCCGAAGATCCGTGAGAGAGAAAATGGCTTTTCTCTAGTTGGAAATGTGAATAATGAATGAATTTGGTTCATAATTCTATTTATAGTCCTGGGATATTTTGGCAGAAAATATTTTTATTCCTGTAATGATCTCTAATATAATAGAGTGTTGGAATAACAATGTTGCACAAAACCCTAGTGCACCCACTCTCCTGATATTTCCTGAAGTGTAAACCCTGAATTACACAAACTTACGCGAAAAGTCTGAAAATTAACTGTGACTGCTACAACTTCTATTGAAGTGATATAGTTTGTACATAATGGAAATTCCGGGTTGTCACATTATCCTCCCATTAGAAGGAATTTCGTCCCGAAATTAGAATTTAAGCAAATAAGAAGTTACAAATAACTAAGCGAAAAGGTGAGGGTATTTCAGTTTCATCTGATCCTCACATTCCCAAGTGAATTCCGGTCCACGCTTTGCGTTCCAGTGCACCTTCACTATCGGGATACGGCTCTGCTTTGTTTGCTTGACCTCTCGGTCCATGATCTCTACTGGTTCCTCCATGAAGTTGAGGCTCTCGATGATCTTGATCTCGTCGAGTGGAATAATAAGAGTCTCGTCAGATAGACACTTTTTCAAGTTTGACACGTGGAAGGTAGGATGTATGTTACTGAGTTCGAGCGGTAGATTGAGTTTGTAAGTCACATGGCCAATTCTCGCGAGAATCTCGAAAGGCCCTATGTATCTTGGATTGAGCTTCCCACGCTTTCCAAAGCGTATCAAGCCCTTCTAGGGTGAGACCTTCAGTAGGAATCGGTTGCCCACCTGGAACTCCAATGGTTTCCTACGCTTGTCAGCGTAGCTTTTCTGTCGGTCTCTAGAGGCTTTCAGTCGTTCACGAATTTGAACGATCTTCTCTGTCGTTTCCCGAATGATCTCCGGACCCGTGAGAGTGCTTTCCCGAACTCGTCCCTTAGCTAACTGGGTATCACCCACTTCAGCCCAGCACAGAGGGGATCTACACTTTCGGCCATAGAGGGCCTCGAACGGAGTTGCCTTTATGCTCGTATGATAACTGTTGTTGTAGGAAAATTTGACAAGGGGTAAATGGGTATCCCAAGCTTTTCCAAAGTCAATCACACAGGCACACAACATATCTTCTAAGGTTTGGATAGTTCTCTCACTTTGCCCGTCAGTCTGTGGATGGTAGGCTGTACTCATGTCCAGCCTAGTTCCTAGGGAACTCTGTAATGACTGCCAGCACCTCGAAGTGAATCTACTATCTCGGTCCAAGATGATAGATAAAGGAACACCGTGCAGCCTTACAATCTCCCTAATGTAAGTTCTGGTAAGTTTCTCCATCTTGTGTGTTTCTTTGATCGGTAGAAGTGTGCAGACTTGGTCAGTCTATCGACGATGACCCATATGGAATCAAGTCCACCCATTGTCTTGGGCAACTTGGTTATGAAGTCCATAGTGATCCGCTCCCACTTCCATTCTGGTATCTCCGGTTGTTGTAGAAGACCGGAGCGTTTCTGGTATTCGACCTTGACCTTTGCGCAAGTAAGGCATTTACTCACGAAGGTAGCAATATCTACTTTCATGTTAGGCCACCAGTATAACTTTTTAAGATCCAGATACATCTTATCTGAACCCGGGTGGACGGAATAACGAGTGTTGTGAGCTTCCGTCATGACCAAGTCTCTGAAGCCACCGTGTTTCGGTGTTCAGATCCGATCCATGAGGTACAAGGCTCCGCCACCCTTGACTTCTAAGTTCTTATCCATCCCTCTAAGGGACTCACCAGCCATGTTTTCAGGTTTCAAAGTATCGAGCTGAGCCTCCTTAATTTGCTTGGACAAGTGTGAATGGATAGTTAGAGTCAAGGATCTGACTCTACGACCAGTATATTCTTTCCGACTTAGGGTGTCGGCTACTACATTGGCTTTACCCGGATGATAACGAATTTCGCACTCGTAATCACTGAGTAGCTCGACCCACCGTCGTTGTCTCATGTTGAGCTCTTTCTGGTCGAAAATGTGTTGTAGACTCTTATGGTCTGTAAAGATCGTGCTTTTTGTACCGTACAGGTAATGTTGCCAGATCTTCAGAGCAAACACAACTGCTCCTAGTTCAAGATCGTGGGTTGTGTAGTTAACCTCATGTGTCTTCAGCTGTCTCGAGGCATAGGCTATGACTTACCTCGCTGCATCAGAACACATCCGAGCCCTTGGTTTGATGCGTCGCAATAGACCACGAAGTCTTCTATCCCTTCGGGGAGGGACAGTATTGGTGCGGTGCACAAGGCTCGTTTGAGCGTTTGGAATGCTCTTTCTTGTTTCTCTTCCCAGTCAAAGGCCACGCCTTTCTGGGTCAGGGTTGTAAGAGGTTTCGTTTTGCTGGAGAAGTTCTGAATGAACCTGCGATAGTAGCCAGCGAGACCTAGAAATTGACGAATTTCAGTAGGTGTGTTTGGTGCTGACCAGTTCCCGATGGCCCTAATTTTGGAAGGGTCCACGTGTATACCTTCTTCGCTAACCACATGGCCCAAAAATTCGACTCGCCGAATCCAAAATTCGCACTTGGAGAACTTCGCGTAGAGCTTCTCCGCTCGCAATGTTTCTAAGATTTTACGGAGATGTTGGCTATGTTCCTCCTTACTTCGAGAGTAGATGAGTATGTCATCAATGAAGACGATGACGAACTGATCCAAGTAAGGACGACACACCCTATTCATCAGATCCATGAATACTGTGGGCGCGTTAGTTAATCCGAACGGCATCACTACAAATTCGTAGTGCCCATAACGAGTTCGGAAGGCTGTCTTGGGAACATCCTCCTCTAACACTCGTAGTTGGTGATATCCGGATCGTAGATCTATCTTCGAGAAGTAATTGGCTCCTTGAAGTTGATCAAATAAATCGTCAATGTGGGGCAAGGGATAACGATTTTTAATGGTGAGTTTGTTGAGTTCTCTATAGTCGATGAACATGCGAAACGATCCATCTTTTTTCTTGACGAACAAGACCGGTGCTCCCCATGGTGAGAAGCTTGGTCGAATGAATCCCTTCTTGAGAAGTTCGTTAAGTTGACTGGAAAGTTCCTGCATTTCAGCCGGTGCCAGACGATAAGGAGATTTGGCTACGGGGGTAGCCCCTGGCACTAAGTCGATTCTGAACTCGACTTGGCGTTGCGGTGGTAAACCGGGAAGTTCTTCTGGGAATATGTCGGGGAAGTCGCGTACTTCTGGGATGTTTTGAATGTCTTTCAGTTCTTGACTGGTATCGACGACGTGTGCGAGGAATGCATGGTACTCCTTTCGCAAGCACTTCTGAGCTTGAATGCACGAAATGATGCGAAGGCTCATACTAGGTTTGTCGCCATAGATAACTAAAGTTTCGTTGTTAGGGAGGTTAAGACGGACTGCTTTTTTAAAGCACATAATGTCGGCACGAAGAAGACTCAACCAATACATACCGATGATAACGTTGAAACATTTAATAGGGACTGGCATGAGATCTATCTTGAAAGTATGGCCATCTAAAGTTAAAGTGCAACCTACGTATATGCAGTTTGTACTCTTTGTTTTCCCGTTAGCCATTTCTACCGTGAATGAATTATCTAATGCACATGGTTTTTTTTAAGCAGGTGTGCAAATTTGTGACTTACAAAACTTTTGTCGGCTCCACTATCGAAAAGTATGCAAGCATAAGAGTTATCGAGGAGGAACGTACCAGTAACTATCATAGGATCAGCTACCGCTTCCTCGTGGCCTAGGGCCATAACTCTTCTTACTCTGCTAGCCATTCCTGCTTTAGGGAAGTTCCTCTTGTAGTGGCCCACTTCGCCACAACCGTAGCAAGCTTGGCCCATACCGGCGTTAGGAACCTGGGCGGCCTGAGCTGTTGGAGTCTTGCAGAAACGGACTGTGTGTCCCTTCCTGTTGCAGTTAGAGCACTGCATCTCCTTGCAAGGTCCGTGGTGGTGGAAGTTGCACTTGGTGCACTTCGGAAGAGTTCCAGCATATGTTTTTGCTGATAAGAGGTTCGCAGGGACAATGGGAGTAACTGTGGCAGCATTGATCGCCACAAGTTGTTGTTTCTTGGAGGATCCTTGCGAAGCCCCTCTTTTCCTCTTATTCCATCCCTTCCTGTTGTGGTCGGAGTTGGACTTTTGTGGTACGGGTATAGGGATTGATGGGTTTTGAGGTTTCCTGTGGTCTATGAGAGATTGTGCTAGCTCTTTGGCGCTATCGAAAGTAATAGGCCTGGAAGCTATCACACTTAACTGGATCTGGGGCGACAGTCCCCAGATATACCTTTCTATCTTTTTGCTCTGGAGAGCAACCATGTCGGGGCATAAGTTTGCCAGATCACAGAACCTATTTGTGTAGGTCGTGATGTCGGATCCAACCATTTGTAGACCCCAGAATCCTGCTCGAGTTTTTGTACTTCGCCTCGAGGACAGTACTCTTTCATCAGCATGTCCTTTAACTTTTCCCAGCTGATGGAATACGCCACCACCAAAGTCAGATAGTTAACATGGCTGTTCCACCATGTTAGTGCTCTGTCAGAGAAGGTACAAGTTGCGAACTTGACCTTGTTGCCTTCTTGGCATCCGCAGATCTCGAAGACAGATTCCATCTTCTCAATCCACTGTCTTAACACCATAACCCCACCAGTACGATTGAAGCTGCGAGGTTTGGCGTTTGTGAAGTCCTTGTAGGTGCATTCCCGAGGGTGTCCATGGCTTTCGTTGTGGTTCGAGGGTGGTGCACCTGTTCCTGATCCACTAGGGGCAGGAGCGTTGATTGCTGACACAGCAGCTGCAACAGCTGCTGTGAAAGCTGCCTGGAACATGTTGGCATCGAAAGGATTTGGTGGTTGAAGAGGTACAGGTGGTGGTGGAGGTGGTGGTATCGGTGCTTCGTTTTTTGGGTTACGTCTTGTACTTCTGCGTGGCGGCATCTTTAACTGTACGTTTAAAAGATGACGACATCAATAAGAATAAATGATTAATGAATGTGTCTCATGGACTAAATCCCCATAGCCCAACAACATAAGGAATAGTATGACTAAATGAAGAAGATAGCATTTGGATCATAATTTCCATAAGATTAGATATCTGTCAATAATACTGGAATTACAGATGTAACAAGTTCGGGAAAAATGGCCTAGAAGTAGGCCTTACATCAACCAAGATGGAAAATTTTGGCAGAATTAAGACTAGATCAAGACCTAACAGGTCTAAGACTTATAAAGACAGGAAATTAGACCATAGTTTTACATAAACTAGGTTATATCCAAAAGATGAGTTGACAATATTCTATCGGCGACGAGAACTGCTAGCATGAGTTCTTGATCCTGACAGTAGACGTTCAATGTCCCTTATACGAAAGTACACCCCAAAACCACGAACGACGGAAACGTTCAGGGGTGGAGGACGTCATGTACAGTATCACAACAGTGTAATATAATAAACAAGCAACAACATCATCCATTGCATTATAAGTAAAGTTTAATACATGTGTGTTCTTTCATTGTAATAAGACACCAAAATATACAATCAAAATAAAAGACGAGTCTTGTCTGCTCTGTCTTCTCAAAACCTGGCCATCGTACCTGTCTACTGTTGACCTGAGAAATCAAGTTATTTTGAAAGCGAGTATCAGCTTTAAAGCTGTTGAATTCATAAGTATTTAAGTGTCATTGTCTTGCTTATGAAAATCTATCATGAAAGCCATGTAAACCTTTAAGGGAAAATGTTGATGTAAGTATGAAAAACCCTAGAAAATCCCTTATTTTCTATAAGTATGAAGTGTAGTCTTCTACCAAGACCCGAATGTTTTGTTATGACTATGTAGTCTTGTACCAAGACCCGACTGTTCTATAAGTATGAAGTGTAGTCTTCTACCAAGACCCAAATGTTTTGTTATGACTATGTAGTCTTCTACCAAGACCCGAATGTTCTATAAGTATGAAGTGTAGTCTTCTACCAAGACCCGAATGTTTTGTAAGTAATATGATAGCTTTTCCTTTCTATTGGCTAGTACTAGAGTACTTAGTCTAACTCCTCGTTTATGTGAAAGTATCACAAAATAAAGTAAACAGGAAAAATATAATCATGTAAGTGTTATTGTCTCGGGTTACCAGGACAAACACGACATCGCCGAAGCAAAAGATAGACCCTATGGACATCCGAAGAGTGTCCCCTCATCCTATGTAGCGGCAGCAGGGTGGAGGGAGGGTTAGTCCCATAACAGCATTAACCTAATGATCCTCCAAAGATTCACATCTCATCCACTGTTGCAACAGTTGGACAGAGGGATGGTTAGTCCCGTCACTGACTACTAAATAAGTGACAACCTTAAACATCCGTAGACATTCATTAACCACTGGTGCTAATCAGTGGGGTTCGGATTGGTAAGTCCTGCCGAATTATCCCATTGAACTGGGATAGGAAAGATAATTTACACAGTAAGTACTAATAAATCATCCTCGTAGTTCTAAGTACAAGTATCCAGGTAAGTAAATACAGGATAATGCACCTAAGTAACAGTGTTCCTGTATGGTATTCATGTAATGTGTTCATGTAAGCGTGATCATGTATCATGTAAGTATATGTAAACGTACTCAGGTATCATGTAATCAACTGTAAATGTACTCATGTATCAGGTAATGTACTGGTATAGACTCATGAATGAACTGACTCTTGTGTGATTCCTTGTAATAGGAATAATGTTTTGTTTCTTCTAACTATCCCTATGATAATTAACTAGAAAGTAAGTGGTCGTTCAAGTAGATTTATGCACCCTCGATACACCAGGGTGTGGGAAACTGAACGAAGGATTAAAACTATAATCTCTAACATATAAATGAACATATGCGCATAAGTATAGTTCGATTCAAGAAGGTAAAATAATGGTTTTGCAAGATATCTAGGAGTTTTGAACAATAATTAAGAGTGACTTGATGTCATTTTAATAAACATTTCAAAACTAATACTTTTGTTATCAAAGTATTTTAAGATAGAAAACCATTTCATGTGACACCTTTTGAAATATGTGAAATCTACTGAGTGAAAACACAGTTACAAAATACATAAGATTGATTTAATAACATACTGTTTTCTACTTGTATTCCCCCCCCCCCCCCCATTAAAGCATTTAAAATCATTTAAAACATTGATTAAGGGGTATGAACTCACCTGTAGATGGTGATTGGGATGAACTGAACGGTATAGGATTGCTAGGTGTCAAGCGAGGACTTGTACACACACTATGATCCTAATGAACATATAATCACACATATATGCACTCAGTTAGTCTTAAGTTACTAATTGATAAAGCTAAGACATCCTAGACATAATAAACACTTTATATAAGTGTTTTAAGCCCTAAGGATTGCATCTAAGCTATTGTGGGACAAGGTACTTGTGTTTAGGGTTCCAAAGGACCCCATATATGAGTTTACTCCTCATATACTAACACACATGGAGTTTACGGTTGTAAACTCTTGAGTTTACGGCTGTAAACTCCCAACCATGGGTGTTTTGTGTGTTTTGAAGTTCCAAATGATTCCTAGAATTATTCTAACTTGGTGGTTAAATTCTTGGAAGCGTTTAAGGTCTAGAAACACTCCATTTAGGAGTTTACGGCCCTAAGGCCATTTCCTTTGGATTTTACGGCCGTAAACTCCCTTGGAATGGTGTTCTTGTTGATTTCAAGCCTCAAGCATAGGTGGTATAAGTTCCAGGCTTTTATTCCAAGCATATGAAGACATTAGGCACACTTTGGTGCCCTCCTTTCATGTTTACGGCCCAAGAACAAAGTCTTGGTCGTAAACTCACTTTGATAAGTGATTTTGATGTGCTTAAGGCCTTAGATTAAATAGGAACAAGTCTAGATAAAAGTCCTAAGCCTTAGGTGCCTTAAAAGCACCATTCTGAGTTTGAAAAGGGAGTTTACGGCCTAAGAAACTCTTGGGCCGTGAACTCCCAAACTTGGGTGATTCTTGGTTGTTTTCTTGTCCCTAACACACATACATATGAGTCTAAGGCAGATGCATAACACAAGGGTCGGTCTCGGCTTTGTTTCGGGAGTTTACCGCCCAAGAACACCTTGGGGAGTAAACTCCTAGATCTAGTGATTTAGCCTTCTAAATCATATTATAAACACATATAAAGCTTTCTAACATTACTAGAAAGAGGTACTCACGATTTGGAATAAAAACCCGAAGATCCGTGAGAGAGAAATTGGCTTTTCTCTAGTTGGAAATGTGAATAATGAATGAATTTGGTTCAGAATTCTATTTATAGTCCTGAGATATTTTGGCAGAAAATATTTTTATTCCTGTAATGATCTCTAATATAATAGAGTGTTGGAATAACAGTGTTGCACAAAACCCTAGTGCACCCACTCTCCTGATATTTCCTGAAGTGTAAACCTTGAATTACTCAAACTTACGCGAAAAGTCTGAAAATTAACTGTGACTGCTACAACTTCTATTGAAGTGATATAGTTTGTACATAATGAAATTTCCGGGTTGTCACAGTATTCCATATTATTAAGTAGCTTGTCATTTGGTTAAATATTTGAAACAAATTCCTGGTCAAGGTATTTTCTTTTTGGCCAAATCTCCATTGACACTCAAAGCCTTTTGTGATGCTGACTGGGCAAAATGCTTGGATTATCGAAAATTCATCACTGTTTTTGAATATTTATTGGAGATTCTTTAGTGTCATGGAAATCAAAGAAGCAACCAACTATTTCACGTTCTTCAGCTCAAGCTGAATATCGAGCAATTGCTTCTACCACTGCTAAAATTATCTTGTTAGGACAACTTTTGAGAGATTTTGATTGTCCTCCAAAAGAAGCTACGTTACTTTTCTATGACAATTTCAATTAAGATTGCATCTTATCTGATTTTCCATGAGTGCACTAAACATATAGAAATCGATTTGCATTTTGTTCAGAAAAATTCATTGATAAGACAATTCGATTCATGCCCATTCGATCTCAGTTCCTGTTAGCTGACATGTTTACTAAACATCTTCCATCGACAAAGCTACAACCTTTTATGAACAAGATGGCATTGAAAAAATATATTTCGCTCTGCCACCTTAAGGGGGGTATTAGGAATACTAATTTGTAAATAGTTCAGGGGTTAATATTGTACATTTATATATGAAACATCCAAAAATATGGTCCCAAAAATTTCAATTTGATAATAGATAAAATAGTATTTTCCCATAACATCCAAACATTTGAATAAAACCAATGTATCAATTTGCCATAAATCTGAGTACAACATCATAATAGAATCTCAATGGTTTGTGCGGTGCAGTCATCCCGAGCTCTTCCCCTTGGAACCAGAAGTACCTGAAACATAAACTGAAAACCGTAAGCACAAAGCTTAGTGAGTTCCCCCAAAATACCACATACCATACATATCATGCAATAATGAGATACAAGCCCCGCCAACACTAAGATAACAGTGCGATACGGGCCCTGCTCACACTCGAATAATATGCCCCTCCCACACTCGGATGATAGTGAGATACGATCCCCACCCACACTCAGATAGGAATGAGATACGGGCCCCGTCCACACTCATATAAGGGGCCCTCCCAATAGACATACATATACAAGCACATACTAGTATCACACAGACGACAAGTATAATAACATAACCAAACGAGGGTCGGCCTTGGTGCCTTAGACCCGCTGAACCTGGTGAGTAAACTCACCTCGAATGCAGAAAGGTAGCTGAACGGATCCCGAATTTGAATATCGACTCTACACAACCCCTAAACATAAAAGGTTTCCTTAAGTACAACACAAAATGCCCAAAAGCCCCTTATATGTCAAACTTGATCAAAGACTAAAGTCAAATACAAAGTCAATGATCTGACTTGACCCAACTCGCCGAGTTGTCCTTCAACTCGCCGAGTTTATCAATGTGTCTGAAAAGTCGGGAAGAAACAGTCCAACTCGTCGAGTTCGCCAGAAATCAAACATCTTAATTCATTAAGCCGACCTTATCGAAACTAAAAGCTTCATATCTCAGATCTTAACTGAAATGGCCTCAAGAAGGGTAAAGTTTCCAACTTTACCCCTAATAACCACCAAAATGGGTTTAAAACCCAAACCCTAGGCTTAAAAGGGTGAGGGATTAATCATTAAGCACTTAATCACCAAAGGCATAACCCCAAACTGCAGATCTGACCCTAAAAGCTGATTAACTACGTAAAGTTCCCAACTTTACACTCATGCATGACTAGGAGAAGCTTAAACGCTCAAAAGAAGCCATAAGAAGGACTTAATGAATGCATGAAGCCCTTAAGACCATAAAGTTGGCACCTTTATGCCAAAAGAGCTCATGAAGATCATATATTTGAAAGAATAACACTTGGGACGTCTTACAACCCCGTCAACCACCCACACATGACTAAAAGCATATAAACTAACCCAAAAAGAGATCTAAGAAAATATTAATCAAGGTTAGAACTTTATACCCGAAATGTGTTGGTAATGGTTCAGAGAATCAGGATTTGAAGGCTCCTACTTGAACCACCACCTTGCACCAAGCTTCTCTTCTTTCGGCGAGCTTCAAACACACCAAAACACACCCATAATAAGCTCACAACACTTAAGGACGCTCTAGGGTTTCGAGATTAGGGTTAAGGGCTATGGAGGCTGGGAATGAGGCCAACACCTGGACTTAAGGTGTTTAAATACTGTGCAAAACCCTAAAATTAGGGTTTCCTTCCTAGCTGTCAACTCGCTGAGCTGAGGCACCTCAACTCGCCAAGTTGACTCATTAAACTTCGCTGCTAAAACACCATGTAATACGTCGAGTTGAGGCTTCCAACTCGACGAGTCCTCCAATAAAACGCAAATAATTAAAAATAAATTCATACTAGAAACAAGACGTTACACTATATTTTTCTGTTAAGTCGGTTATATGTATTGTAAGAGCTTACCTCAATGTGTGAATTCAATACAACATTTTCTCTCTCTAATTCGTGTAATAAAATCTAAAAATAAGAATAAAAAAATCATTTTCTAAAAATATGTACCAAAGTAATAATGACAACTAGAATATCATACATAAGCTGAAGTACCTCACCGAGAGATTAACAACCTTCATCACCATGTAAAACATTTGTCTCGCTAACTCGTGACATACTTGTTAGCGACGTATATGTTGAGATATTTAAATTTATGCTTTTTGTTGAAGACTGTACATTGCTAATTAGGTAAACTCAACTCTTTATCAACACCAAATCAATAGAAATATGATAGCCAACAATAACAACTTAAATATCAAGTTCAATATATATTACATAGAATGACAAAAAAGAAATGGTAATTCATCCAAAAGAAAACACATATCCATATCGATACAAAATTAAAATATTCTTAACATTTACCATTACTTCTTGTTATTTGCATTTTGTTTGGTTGATAATTAAATATGTTCAAAATATAGGCGTGACTTGGCGACAATGTCAAGCCTTAAGTTTTTTCAAGTCATAACAAGTCACATCATTTGTAAGGTATGACTTAGGGTCCTACAGGGCTGCGTACGCTTAGCGTCCCACCCTGGTACACATAGCATAATGGGGTTTCAGGAACTACGCGTTGCGTACATCCAGTTACGCTCGACGTACACCCATGTTAAGCCCTTTTTCCATTAAGTGCTTAATGCTCCAGTCATTCACATCCAAAAGCTAGATATAAGTCTGAAAAGATGTCCTAAGGCATAAAGTTGGCAGCTTTATGCCCTTGCATGCCTCAAAAACGCCCAACACCCCCATTTAGACCTTTCCAAGGTCCTTTATCCACGCATGAGACCAATACATCCATCAAGATCTCATTTTTATGTCTCTAAATGACTAAGGGACCTCAGATCTGACCTTCCCACCTCATGGAGTAGCTTATCTCATCAAATGAGGTTCAAAATCAACCAAAAAGGGACAAACTAGAAACCCTAGCTAGATCTAAAGGTTTAAATGGAAAGGTGCAAATTGTTTACCTCTAGAAGCCTTGCAAGATGTCCACAATACAGATTCTTGAAGCACCAAACCGTCCCAAGCTTGTCTAGCAAATCACCTTCTTGAAAGAACTCCCAAAATGCTCACCAAAAGCCTCTTCTTAAGCTCAAACACTCAATCACACTCAAACTCAGCTGAAATAAACGAAATGGGGCTAAGGAGGTTGATAGGGTTTGGTCGAGGAGGTCATAAGTTGTTTAAATAGGGTCTCAAGTCCGGATTTAGGGTAGCATGGTCTTCACCGGCGTACGCCCAACGTACCCTTATGTATGCCCCGTGTATGCGAGATGCCCCCGCGATTAAAATGTAGAGTATGCTAAGCGTACTCATAAGTACGCCCCGTGTACTCCAAAGGACCATTTATGACAAACTTGAAATTCTTCAAGGGTTTCCAAGCCATACCTGATTTAGAGTGTTACAATAATCATATAATTGACTGGTCTTTATCAACCGCTTGCATTCTACTAATCCTAAATATGAGTTTTAATGTATTGTTACATGAAGTTGTAATTAATTAATTTTCAAAGTACTAATTTTTTAACTTTGATAATGGTGATTATTTAAAATATTAATAATTATTTGTAAGGTAACATAATATAAATTTATGTTACGTATAACTATTATAAAATTTAATTAACTTAAAACACTTATCTGAAAAAAAATATATTATAAAAATTAGTTTGCGGATATATTTTTAATTAATTTGATATGCCGATTTAGGTTTTATAGTTAAAACATTTAGCATGTTTAACTATTTTAAAAGTAAAACATGTAACACCCAGAATCAGAAAGACCAAGAAAGGAAAGGAAACCCTAAGTCAAAAGGGGTCAACTCGTCGAGTCTAGGGAAGAACTCGACGAGTCGGAACGGGATTCGTGAGCAAGATTAAGTGACCGACTCGGCGAGTCGGCAAGTGGACTCGGCGAGTCAAGTCTGGGTTGGGAAACCCTAATTCCGGGACTTGGTATCCTTTTTAAGCATCTTATTCTCTTCCATAGGGTTCATTATAGCCTCTCCCTAGCCACCCAACTTCATTTTTGGAGATTTTGGTGAAGATTAAGGTTCATTGGAGTGGATTTTGAAGGATTGGAAGAAAGGAGCAAGGAAGGATGTGTAGATCCAGCCTTCATATCATTTTGGCAATGGTTAGAAGGTAAAAAGTCTGGACCTTGAGCTTTTAATTGATAGATCCCCTTTCTAGTTTGCTTTTGGTCACATTCAGATCATTTCCAAGGTTAATCCGAGTATTAAACCCTTAAGGTTGGATTTGGACAACAGATCTGGACACTCTAGAGATTTAGAAGCTCAAAGTTGTTGGCTTTATCCAGCTAAGGTCCCATTTCATGACCTAGGGTTCCTTTGAAGCTTGGATTAAGTGTTTTAGCCTCATAACACCTTGCATGGACATAAAGTTAGCAACTTTACGTGCAAAGCTAGCATTAAAAGTCCAGATCTATGAGTTGAAGGTGTTGGAATGGACTGTGATTGACAGAATAGAGGTGTCACAAGGTGCACTCGAATAGTCAGTTCATGGACTCGGCGAGTCGGGTCGCAAACCTAAACCCTCCTGTTTATGATTCAGATAAGTGAGTGGGGTTAGAGAAGGA
The DNA here is from genome assembly GCF_002870075.4 of Lactuca sativa. Classification (NCBI taxonomy): domain Eukaryota; kingdom Viridiplantae; phylum Streptophyta; class Magnoliopsida; order Asterales; family Asteraceae; genus Lactuca; species Lactuca sativa. The sequence continues at coordinate 201,562,294 of NC_056624.2, forward strand.
CTCAGCCCTTCTGTGTCCGTAATGGACATGAAGATCATGGTACTCGACGAGTTCAAGGAGGAACTCGATGAGTCTAAGGCAATCTCATTAGCTTATGAAGGTGGACTCAGTGAGTTGTAGAACAACTCGGCGAGTCAGTTGAAGATGGTCCCAAATGTTTAGTTGAAGGAGAGCACGTTGAGTTGTTGCTAGACTCGACGAGTAGAGTTGAGGTTGTTTTGAGATTTGAGGATCATGGACTCGACGAGTTGGTAGAACAACTCGGCGAGTCGAGTCAACTGGAAGTTGAATATAACCATTGACTTTGACCTTCAGAAGGACCTTGACTAGTGTTGACCTAGTTGAATTCGGGAGACAGTTAGGCTAATTGTTATTATTGGTATTGGTAGCTTGGGGAGCTAGTGGAGCAACGGTTCAGAGAGTTGTCGGATAGCAGCTCGAGGGTTATCAGCAGAGTTTAGCAGTGTAGGTGAGTTTTCCTTTTGTGTGAATGGGTCTACGGCCACAATATCGGCCCATGTATTTATGAGTAGGAAGACCTGGGGGTTAGCCCTAGTCATGGCCTGCTAGTATGATATTCAGGACCAAGGTCCAATGTCGGGCGGGTCCCAAGGAATGGTTTGCATGATAGAGTATGCTTGTTGTTTGTGTGATACTTGTATGTGACTGGTAGGGAGGTGAGTGTGGGCGAGGTCCCGTATCTCACCATTGGCAGAGTATGGACGGGGTTCCATATCTCATTAGTAGTCGAGCAGGGGGGAGGCCCGAGCTAGGAAAGGAGTGAGTGTGGGTTGGGCCCGTATCTCACTATCAGCAGGAGTGTGGACGGGGTTCCATGACTCATCAGTAGCAGGACAGGGGCGGTGCCCAAGACAGGCGAGGCCTTAGTACAGGAATGTAGTAGAGTAGTTATAGTTTATGTGATATGTGATATGTTATATGTTTCTATATGGTTAGCGGACGGGGCCCAGAGACAGGCGGGGCCTAAGAGAAACAGATATGTACACTGAGCGGGGCTCGAAGCCAGGCGGGGCCTGTTGTAGCGGGCGAGGCCCGAGGTAGTAGGCGAGGCCCAGTATTTGTAGTATGCAGTTATGTGTATGGTATGTGGTAGGTTGGGGAACTCACTAAGCTTCGTGCTTATAGTTTTCAGTTTTGGTTTCAGGTACTTCCGATAGCGGAGGGAGGAGTTCGGGATGATCGCATGGCACACACCATAGTTAGTCAGCCTGGGATGTTTTACTCTGATAATAAGAGCATGTTTTGAATTGATACTCCGAACTTATGTTATGACTTATGATATGTTTTATAAATATGGTTTTAGTAATGTTTTAAAGGAAATTTTTTAGTCGTGATTTTTGGGTTGTTACAAGTTGGTATCAGAGCCTTGGTTTGAGGGATTCAGACATACTTTCAGGTGTGTCTAGACTCAAACTAAGGGATTGGTAAAGAAATTTTCAAAAGGAAAATCATTTTTTGTAAAAATGGATTTTTAGAAAAGATAAGAGTTTTAGAAAAAGCGGAAGGAACATTGAGAAAGAAAAGAACTTTGAAAAGAGAAAAGAGTGGTGCATGCAATCAGCCGAGCTCAAGTTAGTACCCCAAAATACCCATATAATTTTATTTTATGATTATAAATTAGTAGAACAACATGCTAGATTAGGATAAGGATCTAGGGAGGATGCCTTATGTGCCTGCTTTATGTGCTTCAGCTTCATGAGAATTGCATGCTAGTATTGAGTAGACAGTAGTAGGATAGCATGTTAAGGTTATGCCTGATAGTATGAGCTTAGCATTGTATGCTAATACAGTTTCTCGTTATGAGGATAGATATGCTTGAGTAGTTTCCTGTGTCTAAATGCTTCTTGCTTTGTGCTTTGTGGGACTCTAAGTGATGGGAGTTAGCCATTAGGTGAATACGTCACGTCACATGTGATCAGGGTTGAATAATCTCATAGTGCTAGATTTGGCCCTATTGCGCAGCTCTTGTCTGAGTCTAACCGTTGTAGGGACGAGTCTTTTACTCGAAGGATTATTTGAGCCTCGTCACATGTGATGGTATCCAGGTGATGACTATTTGGCATTACAAGGAGGCCTTCAGCAACAGAGGACTGGTTTGGGTGGAGTTAGAGATTTCCCTAGGGCAAGCCTAGGATGAGAGTAGCAGATATCAGTAGCAGTAGAAGTGACTGGTGGAGTCGTGGTAGTTCTTGAGGAAAGTACAGATAAATGTGGAAGGTAGTATGGGAACGTACTATTGAAAGCATAGGATCCGTACTCGATTCAAGAAGGGCCGAGATGAGACCGGGAAACTTGTAGTGTGTGTATGAGTGATCCCTCAGCAGTGACGTGTGTTTTGATCGTTATTGTATTATGTTTTCAGCATGGTGACGTTGCGTGAGAGACCAGTGGGCGGATCAGGCGCCGGAAAGGGATCAGGCTCGGGTTCAGGGACCGAGCAGCTCGAGGAGCGGATGAGAGAGTTTGTATCAGCTAAGATCACGCGCAGTATCTTAGACCATACTCCTGTGATCTTTGGCATGGTCAAGGAGGGTATACTAGAGATTGTGGACGAGAGGCTGGGAGCCTTTCGCACAGAGATGGTGGCTTTGGTGGGAGCGCATACCTTGACATTCCGAGAGTTCAGAGCTTGTGGAGCTCCAGATTATCATGGGGCTAAGGACCCCATTGCTAGCAGCAGATGGTTGGCCGATGTTGCCAATGCTTTTCGTAGTAGCCGGTGTCCCGAGGGGGACAAGGTCAGACTTGCCTCCTGTCTTCTGAAGGACAGAGCGCAGGATTAGTGGGAGGAGATTGGTCATGCCTTGGGGGATGATGTCGCGTTGGACGCGATGGCATGGAGTGATTTTTCGGCCAGGTTCAGGGCTGAGTTTGCACCAGTTATTAAGGTGCAGCAGTTGGCACGGGAGTTTCAGGACCTCCAGCAGACTACGGAGACAATGGCGGAAATCACCGCCAAGTTCAGGGAGATGGCTCTTCTTGTTCCGCAGTATGTGGCGGATAAGGAGATGAAGAAAGCCCGATATCACGAGATGCTGAGGAGTGACATCAGGCAGTTTGTGAGAAGGAACAACTGCAAAATGTTGGAGGATATGGTTGCACGGGCTAGAGAGAGAGAGAGAGATTGACCTGGAGCAGATCAGGAAGAGGAAACCGGATGAGATTCAGGTAGACACGGGTTCGGTCTAGAGAACCAAGGGGTCAGATTCGAGATCGAGGGATAATCAGAGCCGTAGCCGATACGGGAAGTGTGGCAGGACACACGAGGGTGCGTGTAGGAGTGGTAGTGGTGGTGATTCTGGCTGCTTCAAGTGCGGCCGGACTGGTCATTTCAGTAGAGATTGTACTGCTACCACCACTCAGGGATCATACTTGATATGTTTTCATTGTAGTCAGAGGGGCCACAAGAAGGCCCAGTGTCTGAGTTTGCTTTCAGCAGGACAGGTGATGACACCTGCCCCTGCGACCTTGAGGATCACAGACGGCCGTCAAGGCCAAACAAAGGCACATGCGGTAGGGAGCAGGGCTTTCCAGTTGTCTACAGTGGAGGCATGAGCAGCACCGAGCGTTGCAGGTAAGTATCTTCTAATTCCATGTCATTTTTATTCTTGATTATATTGTTATAGTGCTGCAATTATGTTATGTATGTGATGGTTTTCCTGTTGTGTACAGATTATATGCCATCTGCATACCATGGGTTTCGGTCGGTAGTTCATAGTAGTACCCTCTTATCTAGCCGGTTCTTCAGAAGCAGTTGCAGTATCAGGTGTGAATGGGGGTTCGACAAGTGCCTTATTATTTTTCGAGAATGGTGCAGTTTTGGTGTCGGTGGTTGCTAGTTGTGGTAAGTTTTGGATGTCAGCGGACTGACCTCTTTTGATAAGAGAAAAGGATTGGGAATCCTTCTTAAGTTGGGGAATGTAGGGACCTAGTCGAATCAAAGTGGGGGAGACCTATTCCAGAAGTCAGGAGCGGAAATAAGTGTAATTTGGGATGCCTTCGGTTTAGTAGTCGGTGGTTGAGATAGAATGGTGAGCGTAGTAAGACTGCGGGATAGCCACAACATTCCCCAGCAGCGATTTAATGAGGGAAGTGATGTCAGATTGTGGGTAAGCTATAGCATTCATTAGCAGTTTAGTTAGCGGAGTGTGGGCGGGGGCCCGTATCTCCTAGTTCACGGAGTGTGGGCGGAGGCCCGTATCTCCTAGTTAGCAAGGTAGGGATCGGGAAAGGGTAGTTCGTTGAGATTAGTATGGAGTTGGCTTGCGTAGTCGTGGAGAGGTGAGACCTTAGGAGAGGCCGCTCCAAGATACAGTTGGGTGAGACCCGTGGGTGAGGCTTATTTGTTAGTAGTAGTATAGGTAAGACCTAGGAGCAGGATTGCTCAGTAGTATGGTTTGGGTGAGATCCGTGGGCGAGGCCCATGCGACAGTAGCTAGGCAAGTGAGACTAAAGGGATAGGACGCTTTAGGATATAGTCGGGTGAGACCCGTTGGCGAGGCCCGTGAGATTATAGCAACGCAGGTGGGACCTGGTAAGGACCTTAGGGTCGAGATAAGGGATCGAGGATCCCAGGACTTGTAGCGCCTGGGTGGCTGATTAGATAGAGCAGCTTAGATAGCCGAAGTTTCTTCGAAAGTCGCTGGAAGCGACTAAGAGATTGTGTTGGGTGTAGTAACCGGTGGGCGTCCGGTAACCCAGATATTGACAGATTAGTTGGAACCAGGGTGGTCTCAGTTCATCCGGAAGGCGGATAAGGGACAATAGAATTTCCAGTTAGTGGTGGTAATGATAAGAGAAGTATGGTATGAGGTAGCTGGTTGACCGAAGAGTGCTACGCCTCTCACAGCAGGGTTGAATAATCTCAGAGGGAAGGATTTGACCCTGTTGTGCAGCTCTCGTATGATTCTAACTGTTGCAGGGGTGAATCTTTTACTCAAAGGATTATCTGATCCATTGCTGGGATGGGTGCTCGACACTAAGTTATACTAGTATGAAGTATTCAGTGAGTACCGGCAGTAGTGACCAGCACTGGGAGTGGATGGAGTAATGGATACGGTGAGGGGTATGTCCTTCACGAAAATATAGGAGGTGGTTGGTTATAGAAAGTTGCCTTGGGAAGGCCAGTGAACGCATAAGGAAAAGGGGGTGAACCCCTAGGATGTCCAACATAAGTACTCGGGGAGTACCGGAAGGATTGTCAGTTGAGTAAGTTGTGTTCTCAGGATTAACGGGATCAGAGTGCACTAGAGGATTGTTATTTACAAGGACTAGTGTTAGTCTGAATGACTGGGCGAAAGGTGAATGGGATTGGTCAGTAGAAGTTAGATTCATAAGGCAGGAAGGTTGAAAGCAGATTGCAACACAGTTGGCCGTAGCAGACTTCGAGGACAAAGTCTAGTTTAAGTGGGGGAGAGTTGTAACACCCAGAATCAGAAAGACCAAGAAAGGAAAGGAAATCCTAATTCAAAAGGGGTCAACTTGTCGAGTCTAGGGAAGAACTCGATGAGTCGGAACGGGATCCGTGAGCAAGATTAAGTGACCGACTCGGCGAGTCAGGTCTGGGTTGGGAAACCCTAATTCCGGGACTTGGTACCCTATTTAAGCATCTTATTCTCTTCACTACGGTTCATTACAGCCTCTCTCATCCAAAACTCCAAAACCCTAGCCACCCACCTTCATTTTTGGAGCTTTTGGTGAAGATTAAGGTCCATTGGAGTGGATTTTGAAGGCTTGGAAGAAAGGAGTAAGGAAGGAAGTGTAGATCCAGCATTCATATCGTTTTGGCAATGGTTAGAAGGTAAAATTTCTGGACCTTGAGCTTTCAATTGATAGATCCCCTTTCTAGTTTGCTTTTGGTCACATTCGGATCATTTCCAAGGTTAATCCGAGTATTAAACCCTTGAGATTGGATTTGGATAATAGATCTGGACACTCTAGAGCTTTAGAAGCTCAAAGTTGTTGGCTTTATCCAGCTAAGGTCCCATTTCATGACCTAGGTTTCCTTTGAAGCTTGGATTAAGTGTTCTAGCCTCATAACACCATGCATGGACGTAAAGTTAGCAACTTTACGTGCAAAGCTAGCATTAGAAGTCCAGATCTATGAGTTGAAGGTGTTGGAATGGACTGTGATCGAAAGAATAGAGGTGTCACAAGGTGGACTCGAAGAGTCAGTTCATGGACTCGGCGAGTCGGGCGCAAACCCAAACCCTCCTGTTTATGATTTAGATCAGTGAGTGGGGTTAGAGAAGGACTCAGCCAGTTTGTGTATGTAATGGACATGAAGATCATGGTACTCGACGAGTTCAAGGAGGAACTCGGCGAGTCCAAGGCAATCTTCTTAGCTTATGAAGGTGGACTCGGCGAGTTGTAGAACAACTCGGCGAGTCAGTTGAAGATGGTCCTGAGTATTTAGTTGAAGGAGAACTCGTCGAGTTGTTGCTATCCTCGACAAGTAGAGTCGAGGTTGGTTTGAGATTTGAGGAGCATGGAATCAACGAGTTGGTAGAACAACTCGGCGAGTCGAGTCAACTGGAAGTTGACTATAACCGTTGACTTTGACCTTGAGAAGGACCTTGACCAGAGGTGACCTAGTTGACTTTGGAAGGACAGTTAGGCTAATTGTTATTATTGGTATTAGTAGCTCGGGGAGCTAGTGGAGCAACGGTTCAGAGAGTTGTCGGATAGTAGCCAGAGGGTTATCAGCAGAGTTCAATAGTACAGGTGAGTTTTCCCTTTGTATGAATGGGTCTACGGCCACAATGTCGGCCCATGTATTTATGAGTAGGAAGACCTGGGGGTTAGCCCTAGTCATGGCCTGCTAGTATGATATTCAGGACCAAGGTCCAATGTCGGGGGGGTTCCCAAGGAATGGTTTGCATGATAGAGTATACTTGTTGTCTGTGTGATACTTGTATGTGATTGTCTGACTGGTAGGGAGGTGAGTGTGGGCGAGGTCCCGTATCTCACCATTGGTAGAGTATGGGCAAGGTTCCATATCTCAGTAATAGCCGAGCAGGGGCGAGGCCCGAGTTAGGAAAGGAGTGAGTGTGGGTTGGGCCCGTATCTCACTATCAGTAGGAGTGTGGACGGGGTTCCATGACTCATCAGTAGCAGGACAGGGGCGGAGCCCAAGACAAGAGAGGCCTTAGTACAGGAATGTAGTAGAATAGTTATAGTTTATGTGATATGCGATATGTTATATGTTTTTATATGGTTAGCGGGCGGGGCCCAAGAGAAACATATCTGTACACCGAGCGGGGCTCCAAGCCAGGCGGGGCCTGTTGTAGCGGGCGAGGCCCGAGGTAGTGGGAGAGGCCAAGCATTTGCAATATTCAATTATGTGTATGGTATGTGGTAGGTTGGGGAACTCACTAAGCTTCGTGCTTACAGTTTTCGGTTTTGGTTTCATGTACTTCCGGTAGCGGAGGGAAGAGCTTGGGATGATCGCATGACACACACCATAGTTAGTCAGCCTGGGATGTTTTACTCTGATAATAAGAACATGTTTTGAATTGATACTCGGAACTTATGTTATGACTTATGATATGTTTTATAAATATGGTTTTAGTAATGTTTTAAAGGAAATTTTTTAGTCGTGATTTTTGGGTCGTTACAACACAATCCTGATATACCCTCACAACACTCACCGTGCGATCATCTGTACTCTCTACCTCGAGCAGGGTATCCAGAGTCCTCGGCGCGGCTCGGAACTTCTTGCTAAGTGCAAGTGATACGAACGATCGAGTAGCACCCGAATCAAACAAAACGTGAGCCGACATACCATTGACCAAAAAGGTCCCTATAGCAAGCATAACACATACATAAGCATTTTACAACATAAAGCAGAGAAGAGTAAACACATACCAGCCACGACGTCTAGCGCTGCCCGAGCCTCCTCGGTAGTCAACTGAAATGCGCAGCCTTTCGTATAAAGCTATAAGAGGAGAGATCTTGATGATGAGTCCTCTTCCTACTATTTCCACTATTCACTCTATCCTGATTCATGAAGAACGATAGAGAGACATTTCACCTACACCTAACCTTGTCACAGACTCTATGGCTATGCATGTTAACACTGGATTTAAGAAGAATCTAAATTGTTCACACTACAAGAAGAGTGGACACATCAAATCTCAATGCTACAGACTCTATGGATTTCTAGCAGACTTCAAGTTCACGAAAACAAAGAAAACAGAGTCAATGGTTCACAATGTTACTGCTACAGATGATCCACAAACAATTTCACAAGAGCAATACAAGCAATTGATGGACCTTCTTATCAACAAAGGCACTTCTCAAATCAATTCTGTTATCACTAATGGCTCAATGGATACAACAGGTAATCCTATTGATAGTTCAGGAAACCATGTCTCTTATATATTCAATGTTGATATTCACTCTAATGGGACAAAATCCAAATGGATAATCAACTTAGGAGCTACTGATCACATTTGTTATGATATGTCATTATTCTCTTCCTGGAGAAGTCTTTCACATGTTCATTCAGTTGCTCTTCCAAATGGACATTTTCTTCATGTTACAAAAATGGGAGAAGTCTTTATTCATAACACAATCAAACTTTCTGATGTGCTTTATGTTCCTGAGTTTAGACAAAATCTCATTTCTATTGCCAAAATCACATCTCAGTTAAAGGTATGGATTATCTTTACTGATGAATTTTGTGCAATGCAGACCCCTTTGACAAAGAGTATTTTTATCATTGGCAAAAGGATATACAATCTCTACTTACAATGGCATAAGTGTTTGAAGATTCCTGCATTTGCGAACAACTCTTTCATTCCTTTTTCTTCATGTAATTCTGCAAATAAATGTAATATTTCTAATCTTTGGCATTATAGATTAGGACATTTACCATTTGATAAAATGAAATCGATGTCATTGACTTCCAAAGATTTTTCTAACGATTTGTTCAAATCTTGCAAAATTTGTTAACAAGCAAGACAACATAAATTGTCTTTTTCATTGAGTGAAACAAATTCCAAACAACTTTTTGATCTTGTTCATATGGACATTTGGGGTCAATATAAAGAATCCACACATAATGGTTTCAAGTACTTTTTGACCATTGTTGATGATCACAGTAGATGCACTTGGATTCATCCACTTAAACATAAGAGTAATGCTTTCACTTTTATTCAAGCTTTTGTTAAATATGTTCAAACTCAATTTCATATCACTATTAAGATCATTCGTACTGATAATGCTTTTGAACTCAGTTCTAGCAATGAAGGTATTCAATTCTTTCAATCCTTGGGAATCATTCATCAAAAATCTTGTCCTTACACACCCCAACAAAATAGGATTGTAGAAAGGAAACATAAACACTTATTAGAAGTGTCTAGAGTTTTATTCTTCCAATCTAGACTTGGCAAATGTTATTGGGGAGAATGTGTTTTAACTGTTGCTCATTTAATCAACAGATTTTCTTCAAAACGCCTGGATAATAAAAGTCCTTATGAGGTTTTATTCAAAAAGAAAACAAATTTGGATAATTTGAAATCTTTTGGATGCCTATGTTTCACTTCTACTCAACGTGTGAACATAGATAAATTCATGCCTAGATCCAAACCTTGCATTTTTATTGGGTACCCTTTTGGTCAAAAATGTTATAAATGCTTGATCTCAACACAAGAGATATCATTATTTCAAGGGATATTAAATTTGTTGAAAACATTTTTCCTCTTCATAATCTTGTTTCTCACTAGATTCATGAATCCCTTGATCCACATTTTCCGAATATCTTTGATGATATTGATGATCAATCTTTGCTCAATAATGATCAAATTTCAAACAGTGGGGATGTTACTTCTTCTGTTGTGAACAATGAATACCATAATGTTCATGACAATCATGTTCCAGATGTCCCTGTTAGAAGATCCACCAGAACTGTTATTCCCTCAACTCGTTTGCAAGATTATATTTGTTACAACGTAATCAATCAAAATGAAGATTTTACTGACTGTTGTCATACAATAACCAACATCTTCATCAATGATTCTATTCAAAGCTCACATTTCTCAAACAATGTTTCAATTATCAACATGTCACTCCCAAAATTGTTGAACCACTATTCTACAATCAAGCAAAAGGAGATCCTATGTGGGAAGAAGCAATGAAAAAGGAACTTAAGGCATTAAATGATAACAAAACTTGGGAAATTGTCAAGCTTCCTAAAGGCAAAAGACCAATTGCTTGCAAATAGGTTTACAAGGTGAAATATAAAGCTGATGGGTCAATAGAAAGGTACAAATCCAAACTTGTGGCCAAGGGCTTTACTCAAAAAGAGGGAGTTGATTATCACGAGACATTTTCTCCTGTCATCAAATTTAACACTGTTAGAAGCTTAGTAGCCTTAACAGTGAAGAAGAATTGGAAAGTTCATCAATTTGATGTGTGTGACATCCCCAATTTCACGGCCAGAAAAGACCGATTTGTTTATGTTTTGTTTTTAAAAATCAGAGTAATCTTTCAATGAAAACGGTTGCGGAATTTGTTCCCAAAACAAAATATGATAAGAATTTATCAAAACGTTTCTTAAAGAAATGTATTTTCATTATATAACAAAATCTCGGGATGTCATGTTCCGATACAGACACATAAGCATAAACAGAACATACTTTCATTTACACTAGTGATTTACATCTCCTTTAATCTCTCAGTGAAATATTTCTTCATATTGATACTTGTGATACAAAGAAAACTGAGTGGGTCAGGCTTGGGAGCCTGGTGAACATATAGGGTTTTCATCCTACAATGTTATATCATATATTTATATAAATAGAACATTCAACCTTGTACGATTTCACCATATAAAGGAAACTCTTATCCCACCCCATCGATCCTCACAACGACATGATCTAAACTCTCATATCTAAAATTTTCCTTTTTACCTTATCCCTACTCACGGATCTAAAACTATCATCTTCACCCGATCCATACTCACGGATCTAAAACTAACATTTTCACCTGATCCATACTCATAGATCTAAAACTAAACTTTTCCCCTGATGCATACTCACGGATCTAAAACTACCTGATCCATACTCACGGATCTAAAACTAACCTCTTGATCTGATCCATACTCCCGGATCAATAATTGTACCCAATCCATACTCCCAGAATAGGGACAATTAACTATACCTTAATCCTGATCTGATCCATACTCCCAGATCAATAATTGTGCCCAATCCATACTCCCGGACTAATAACAATTAACTTAATCTTAATCCATACTCCTGGACTAATAACAAGTTTTATCTCTTTACCTAATCCATACTCTCGGATCTAAAACTAACCTCTTGGTCTAATCCATACTCACGGATCTAAAACTAGCCTTTTGATCTGATCCATACTCACAGATCTAAACTAATCTCTTGATCTGATCCATACTCACGGATCTCATCTACCAATGTCCTACCCAACATATTTATAGTTACAAAATGCATATACAGTTTAACTCATTAAAACCTATATAGTTCATCCATTCCACCAACATCTCAAATAAACAACAATATATAAACACATAGCACGTATTTCATAGCAAGTACTTACTATTTATGTGTTAGAAGAAAGTGACCACACACTCACTTGATCAGAAGATGATCGGACATCACTACGACTTGTAGAAGTAGTATTCTTCGGTAGATCTGGAAGATCTTCACAAAAATTGGCTTCTCGCAGGCAGAGCTTCAGCTCAGGAATTTCACTTCTCGAGATCTTCGGGATTCGGGTCTCGGGACGATACCGGGGCTTCGGTGGGTTAAAACAGGGCTTAGAGAGAGTATCGGGAGTGGGAGAGTAAGAGATGAGCAACCAAACTCGGTTGCCCCTTGAATTCTATTTATAGGGTGAATTTTCTGGGTTTACCTCGTGAATTTCTAATATTCACCTCGTGAGTTTCTAATATTCACCTCGTGAGCTCGATACGTCATTGCGTGCGTCGTGGCCACTTGCCCTGGAAGACGTCCATCATCTGTTCACCTCGTGAGTCACTAATGCTCACCTCGTGAACTGGGCTCACATTGTGAACTACATATGTTCACCTCGTGAGTTCTGATAGTTTTGAGGTTTCGCGCCCCGAACTTCATAAATTCATAACTTTCGCATACGAACTCTGTTTTCGACGTTATTTATATCCACGCGTAGTTAAAAACAAGATCTACAACTTTCTTTTAGACTTCATCGGCTAATTTCGATTTAATTTTAATATAGAGAGGAAAACTCTGTTCAAAATTCATAACTCCTTCATCTGAATTCCGTTTTCGTTTGTCTTTTTGTCGTTACGCTACTATTAACGAGATCTTCGATTCTCGTTTAGTTTGTGTTGGCTAAAAACCGTTCGATCCCAAATCGAGTATTCGAGCTGCATACCGCTAAGTTGAAACTTCGAAAAATCATAACTTCCTCATACGAAGTCAGATTTGGGCGTTCTTTTTATGAATGCTCTCAGTTTAACGTATTCTACGACTTTCGTTTACATTACTAAGGCTAAATATCGTTCTATCGTAAATTCACTTTTTACGTCGCGTTGTGTTGTGTCGGTTCTGTCGCGAAACTTCGACAGGTTATAACTTCTTCGTTATAACTCGGATTTCAGCGTTCTTTATATGTACGGAATCCTTGTAACATATACTATACCTTAGTTAAGATTATTCATCCTAAATAATCTTCTATCAAAAAGTCATTTTTGATGCTTATCGTCTCTAAATTGACTAGCCATAATCTACGGGCGTTACAATGTGAATAATGCATTTCTGCATGGAGAATTACATGAAGAGGTGTATATGAAAATGCCACATGGATTAGAGAATACAACTTCCAATCTTGTTTGCAAATTAAAGAAATCCTTATATGGATTAAAGCAAGCATCAAGACAATGGTATGAAAAATTGTCTACTGCTCTTCTCACCAAAGGATACCACAGATCTTTAAATGATCATTCATTGTTCATAAAAAAAGGTTGAATCAACCATCATCATAATTTTTGTGTATGTTGATGATCTTCTTGTCACCGGGGACAATGATGAAGAAGTGACTGTTCTCAAGAAATTTCTCGACAATCAGTTCAAGATCAAAGACCTTGGTACTATAAATTTCTTTTTGGGTTTGGAATTCATCACTACCCCAAATGGAATGGTAATTCATCAAAGAATTGTTGGAGTCCTACTTAACTCAAGATGCAAAAGTTGTTCATCTCCATTGCCAAGCAAATTAAAAGATTTATATGAGAAGTCAGAAGTATTATCTGATCCAACAAGCTATATACAACTTGTGGGAAAGCTGAACTTTTTATTGCATACTCGTCCAGATATAGCCTTTACAACTCAATTCTTAAGTCAATTCAACAGTAAACCATGCAAAAGTCACATGGATGCTGTTATTCATGTTCTCAAATATTTGAAAGGAACCATTTTCCAACGAATATTTCTCAATAATAAACAAAACTATAAAGTGGAGGCTTTTTGCGATTCAAATTGAGCTGCTTGTCCAACAACCAGAAGATCTGTGAGTGACATCTTTATCACTATGGGTGGGAGTCCTATATCATGGAAATCAAAGAAGCAAGTCACTGTTTAATTATCTTCTGCAGAAGCAAAATACAAATCGATGAGAAAAGTATGCTCAGAGCTTGCGTGGCTTAGCAGATTATTAAAAGAATTTGAAGTTCCTAATATTGATCCGATTCCTTTAAAATGCAACAATATGGCAGCTATCTATATAGCCAAGAATCCGGTTTTTCATGAGAGAACTAAGCATATAGATCTTGATTGTCATTTTGTAAGGGAAAAGCTTCAAGATGGTTTAATAACTTTGTCCCACATTTCAACAAAAGACCAACTAGCAGATGTTTTGACAAAATCTCTATCGGGATCTGATCACTTACACGTTGTTTCCAAGCTTGGTCTCTCTTCATGTCCACTAGCTTGAAGGGGGGTATTAGAGTATAAAAGTCAACAAGAATGTTGACTTTCCTTTTTTGTTTCAGATGTAATACGTCGTCATTTTATTCAGATAGTGTGTTAGTTTGTTAGTAGATATTTTTGATTTCTGTTGTATATATTGCATCCGTAACATTATGAATGGTTAAAGAAAATCATTTCAATCATCCTTTCTTCTTCAAATTTTTCAACAGCCATCATACCTAGCTAGCGGTAGGTAGAGTTTATAAATTGAAAAATTCATCGTGCTGCCACACAACAAGAAGTTAAGATCAGGCATTTCCACCTTACATATAAATTCATAAACGTATGTGTAAACAGTAAAAGCTGATTGATTTCTTGGAAAGTTTTTCCGATATCATTCAATATCCTCGTGGATGGCTAAAACCAAGACAACGTATTTTGTGTAGTATTTCGAATTCAATGTTTTTTTTCTTTGATCAGTTATATATGTTCGTACTTTTTAACAGGTTTTAGTCAGATAAGATGTAGGAGTTACTTCCAACATTGGCAGGTTGTATTGGTTTCGTGGTTTCATCTTCTTGGTTGTGTCAAAAATGGCGGTGGCCTGTATATATTAAATTGAACTTGCTGTAATTAATAAAGTTTGTCTCCATTTGGGGCTCATTTTAGTAGTAGTTTAGGATTTGATAAGTTATCTAGTTTTCGGATTTTGTTTTAGTTAATTGTCGATGTATCATGTAATCGTGAATGGTTCGGTATTTATATCATATATAAATCCTTTAATTTTATTAATAAATTTTTTATTTTTTCAGAGTTTTTGAGATGCAGTATGAATTTGTTTGGTTGATTGACTTGGTCAAACTTGTTCCAATGATATTTTTTTTTTGTTTTAACGTTCCAACAAAAACCTTGCGCAAGGTGAGGTCAGCAAAAAGTCTTCTGACCAGCCGCCATGTCCAAACAAAATGCATTAATCCATTCATGGACCCATGATGTCAAGACCCGACCCGTTCATGTACGGTCATTTCTATATATAGTATACACCCACACAATTATCAAATAAAACAATTTCCAAAAATACTAATAAAACAATAATCTCTCTCTTTTATTGTCATATATCCAACATGAATTCTTTCTTTTACAACCATTCGTCGCCGGACTTCTCCTCGGAAATCTCATCCAGCTCGCCTGAGTACTCTTCCTCCAGTTCCCAATGTAATTATCCAACCTCACATGATCAGTATCACCACTATCTTGATCTTCCCTTCAACGAAAATGACTCCCAAGAGATGCTTCTCTTCGGAGTTCTTGCCGACGCTGAACCTCCACATGATCCGAAAAACCACATTCAAGTGGAAGAGTGTCTCGATCCGGAGAAGGAGTGTAGCTACAGAGGCGTGAGGAGGCGACCATGGGGGAAGTACGCTGCTGAGATACGTGACTCCACACGAAACGGGGTTAGGGTATGGCTGGGGACATTTGACACGGCGGAGGAGGCTGCTCTGGCGTACGACCAAGCGGCGTTCGCCCTCCGTGGTTCTGCAGCGGTCCTTAATTTCTCGGAAGAGTTGGTATATGAATCTTTAAGAAAGATGGGGTACAAATACGAGGAAGGTAGTTCGCCGGTATTGGCACTAAAGAAAACACACACCATGAAGAGGAAATCGACGATGAAGAAGACGAAGAAGGAAAAGGTTGAAAACGTCGTCGTTTTGGAAGACTTGGGTAGAGAATACCTTGAAGAGTTATTAGGTTTATCTGAGTGAGGTAGCGGTACGTGGTAGTTTCAGTTGGTGAAAATAAAAAGCATGCAAATTGGTCTGATTAAACTTTTTCTCTCTCCCACACCACAAACACATACTTCGATCATTGGAAAAAGATCATCAAGTAGTGGTGGCCAAAGGGTGTGATGTAAATTTTGTAGGAGGAAGATGACAGAGCCAGAACATGTAAAAATTACAGCGTCGGATCCTAAATATATGGGAATATATATATATATATATATATATATATATATATATATATATATATATATATATATATATATATATATATATATATATATATATATATATATATATATATATATATATATATATATATATATATATATATATATATATATATGGTTTTAACTATAAATATATAGTGTATTTTTATTTGTATTCTTTAGATCTAAAAACTCTTCTTTAGCCTTTTTACGTGTTATACTTTATATCAATCTATAATTTGAAACACAGTAGGTTTAAAAAGTTGTCAAGTGGAATGTTGAGATATTATTTTATTATATTGATAAAATAAAATTATTGTTCTGTGACTCTGACTTGTCATTATTTTATTTTATATTAATCAATAATTTTTTTTCTATAAGAAAACTCAACATCAGACGCAAATAAAATTGAAATTTAAACCAAAATCTAATTTAATTTCAAGTATAAACCGATATTGAGCTGAAATTAAACCTAAACCCAAAAAGTCATTAATAATTTATGCTTAGCTTGATCAAAGCGTTCATATGTAATGTACGATTCGATCAGCAACCTGTATTAATTAAGTTAATATAACCCACCTCCATTATTCCTTCATCTATCATCACCCTCTCCATTATTCCTTCAACCCAGCTATAATCACCTTCTCCAACATTTATAGATTAAAAAGTGTCGGTTGCTGTAGAAGAGCCACGCTAATCATATTGGTGATCAGAGCAACAGCTTGAAAGGTGACCTGTATTAATTGTTTATTTTGAAGTATCTTCTTCCTCTTTTGCTGAACTTCATCCATTAACAATCTCTACACAACCACATTAACGCTCCCGTCTGCCGCTAATATCACCGATAGATACTTTCTCTTTCACTACGCAGTTTGTTCCCTTTATCATATATCTTGCTGCAGGTGCTCAGTAAAGGAGATGCCATTATGAGAGGATCTGGATTCGACGTAATTAGGCCCCACCCAATTAACACCGCCAGAGGTAATAAATGAAAGCTCATGAAATCATGGAAACTGTTCAGGCCAGGTTCAGTAAGGGATCAAAAACCCTAAAGCTTTCATTGTTTTCATCCAACGTGTCACAACTAACAAGGGTGACCAGGTCGATCGATAGGCAAACTTGTACATATCTCTAAGGTTGGATTTTTTTTCCCATTTAGACATGTAGAAGTATTGATCGGTTGCTCTAGATTTTTCCAAAAATCTTATTTGTTTATGAATTATATTTTAATTTTATATATCTAAAACAAAATGGAACTTTTTATTTATAAATAGAGTATATATAATATTGATAATTAATATTTTATTATTATGATTTTTGAAAGTAAGATAATATTTTATATCCTTTTTTTTAAGTCACAAAAATAAGAAATTACAAAAACGTGCCCGCAAACACACACACACACACACACACACACACATATATATATATATATATATATATATATATATATATATATATATATATATATATATATATATATATATATATATATATATATATATATATATATATATATATATATATATATATATATATATATATATATAAAAGTTGAGAACTCATAGTTTTCCGATAACACAAGAACTAAAAGTGAAGCATTAGATCAAAACTAAGTCATTAAGAGCATTATCGTAATCATACAAATTTCATTTAATGTTTAATTTTTTGTGTTATTAGAAATATTAATAGAAATGTCTAAAACATTACATAATTAATCAAATTTTCGGATCTTTTAAAAAATAGTATTTTTCAATTTTTTTAAAAAGTGCATATTTTTAATTTTTTATAGAAAACATGAATTTATGAAAAAATATTTATTTTTAAAAAATTGGAATTTTTTTAAAAACTTTTAAAAATCAATAAAATAAAATAATAAAAAAACTTGAATATTTAAAAAATACTATAATTTTTTAACCAAAAAAAATCAATATTTTAGGTACATATATACATATTTTTACAAATGTATATATGCATATTTCATATACTATAATATTTGTAAGGAAATCATAAGAAAACTCATTTTATTTACTAAGCTATAAGTAGAATAAGTATTTTATTTGATATAAAATAAAATATAAAAAACAAAAAAATAAAAAGCATTTTCATGTCTTCGTGTCAATATTTTCATCTTTTCTTCAATGTATTATTTTTCACCTATTCAATATTCACAACAATTTCTTCCAAATCTACAAGAAAATTTAAAAAAAAAATGATTAATTCAAAAACACTCACAAAAATACACATGTTATTCATAAGTGAATTATATGTGATTTACATATGAATCACATGTAATTCATATGTGAATTAAATGTGAATCACATGTGAATTACATGTTAATCATATGTGATTTACATATAAATCACATCAAATTACAACGTTGAACTTTTTATAAATTTAGATAAGTAAAAAAGAAACAACCATAGTTGTCTAAATTTAGCTGCTGAACTTCTTAAGCCCATTAAGTAAAAAAGAAAACTACTCATGAGTTGTATTAAGAAAGAAAATAGAGATCAAAGATTCAAATCTACTTTCAAAGTTATAAACCAATTTTAAATAAGATATTATAAGCCAAGAGAATAAAACATGACTCACCATAAAATAAAGGTAAAAAAAATCGATGAACAATCCATGTCTAGAAACAGAGACTAACCTCATGAACATATTTATTCTCATCCATGTTAAGTAAATCATGGCACATAGCATCAAATCTCCATTCATTAATAACAAGAGCAATCTAGAAAAAAAAAATAAGAAAAATTAATAACAACAAATTTGCAATAGGAATATATAATAATGTATGAAGTATGAACCTGGTCGATTTCTCTATCTAGAATGAGCAACTCGCAGGTTTCTGTTTGAGGAAAGTTGAAGTTTTTGAGAACTTTATATTTCATAAGACAATCCCAAACTGCTGCAACAATAATTCATACGGGTTGTTTTATTGACAATTTCCACGTTATGTATCAAGAAAAAAATCCATGCTTATTGTTTTACTGATTTGAGAAACTAATTAGGTGCAAGAACTCGGTGATGAACTTGATGCAACAAAAAGCACTAGTTTTCTTTGTGCAGCAACTATCAAAAACTTTGAACGGATAGATTAGATTTGAGTAAACACACAAAAAAATATTATTTTATTTGTTTGGAAAACTGGATTACCTAAATACCAAATTTATGGTTCAAACCATTTAAGCTATTCAGATTGGTTAATCTGGGTAACTAGATTTTGATTGGGATATCCAACAATTTCATAACATATAAATTGATTTTTTTCTGTAGTATTTACTTGCTCGAGTTTCTGATGTGGCCGATTCTATATAAAAAAACTACAATCTAATCATTTGACAAGACCATGCATTGCTAGACCATTGATCATGGCATTCCAAACAGAAACATGATGGTGTTTTACACTTTCCAAAATTGCTTTTGATGTTTCAATTCTACCACATTTTGAGTACATGTCTACAAGTGCAGAACTCATAATAAAATTGAGTTCGATTCTTTTTTCGGTTAGCAAACCATGTATCCATTTAGCTTGGTCTAAAATTTAAACACATATAGGGTTTGAAATTACCTCCTTAAAGTGTAATTCAACAAGACGAAGGTTGGATGGGGGAAAACCAACGGATTTTCAGCCACTAGGGTTACTGCCAACAAAGTGCCGCCACAACTCCATCTTGTTTCACAGAGCTTCTTTCTTCTTGTTTCTCCTAATTACACAGTAACGAAACTAACGACTAGACAGCAGTACGTTAAAAACTCGGTATACTCGATCACTTATCACTCTACTTTAGAACAGAGTTAGCTTTGATGCATCGACGCTGCTAGGTTCGATTTTAAGGCATGTGAGTTCGATTTTAATGCGTGTGAGTTTGATTTTAAATCACACAATTACTATAGGGAAATATGCATAAAAATCCCTATATTTTGGCTCTATTGACAAAAAAATCACCTCTAATTATTTTTGCAATTTAACCGGCTATTACATGCAATTTGGCTCAATTTTTAAGTTACCGCAAACAATAGCATGTTTCATTGGTTAAAATGTAAATAAAATATCAAGGGTGACTTTTTTTTTTCAATATGTCAAAATATTGGTACTTTTTTTTCAATGAATAATAATTGTTAAAATCAAGTCTTATATATATATATATATATATATATATATATATATATATATATATATATTAAGATTAAGAGGGTGTTTGAGATTTTATTTTGAACATCAAAAGGACTTTTAGCTAAAATGATTTATTGACTTATGATGATGAGAAATTGAGTTTTTTAAAAATTATTTGGATTAACTTTTGTGATGGAAAAAATCAATAAGACGATAATTTGTTTTTTAAAAAGTGTTTGTCTTAAACATACATGTTTCATAGGTTATTTAACTTTTATAACCCAAAAAGTTATAAGGAGTTTTGAAAAGTTAGAAATCTTATTGAAATCTTTTTTTCAACTCTAAATTATAATATATTTTTATTAAAACAACCATTACAATTTGTTTTATTTATAATATGTGATAATAAATACATAAATTTTTTAAATTATACTTCTATTTTAATAAAGCATAAAAAACGATTAAAATATAAGAATATATTGTTATGGAATGTATCTGTTACCTTTTGACGATGGAACAAAATCAAATTTTGATACGAAATATATATTTACATACCAAGTACTTGATTGAAAACAGTACGTTAATTCATCCATAGATCGATAGAGAAGATGAAAAACAATATTGCACGCATAACATAGAAGTTCTATTCTTGCAATAACTCAGCAATAAATATTCTTTATTTACATATAGAATATATTCCAATATACCATGTTGATATCAATATGCCTACAATTTTAAAAATCCGAACAACAAAGATTATACGATCTTCTTTCTCTCTTAGATTTCATAATGGTTATCCATGTCAATGGTGGTTTCATAATTGCTTAAAAACCTATTTATGCAATTGGCAAAAAAAAAATTATTTGCAGATCAACTTTATTTTAATCATATTTTTGATAAATATGAACCCACATGAAGATTTTTCAACCAAGTACTTTGTATGTAGATTTATTTCCTATCAAATTTTTATTTAGTTTCATCATCAAAAACTGATGATATATTTCATAACAAATATATTTTTATATTTTAATTGGTTTTTATATTTTAGTAAATAGAAGTATAATTAAAAAATGTATTTATTTATTATCATATATTAAAAATCAAACAAATTGTAATGGTTGTTTCAACAAAAATAGACTGTAATTTAATCTTAAAATAGATAATACTTTATGTTAAAATTATTATGCATTGAAAAAAAAATTACTTATATTTTGGTCTATTGACAAAAAAACCATTTTTGATATTTTGTTTACGATTTAACTTTCGAAATCTGTTATTGTTTTGGATGTCTTGAAAATTAAGTCAAAGTGCAATTAATACCAATACAGTGGTTTACTAGCAAAAAATAATCAAAAATAACTTTTTTAACAATAGAATCAAAATATAAAAAAATAGGGTAAATTACACCAATCGTCCCTCGTGCAGGTGCTGAAAAGCGCGTTTAGTCCTTATTTTCAAAAATTAACTCGGATCGTCCCTCATTTGTCTAAAACTTGCACGCTTCGTCCCTTATACACATTTTTGTTGCAATATTAGTCATTTCCATATCTGAAATGACCATAATGCCCTTTATGTTTATATTTTCCAATTAATTTTATGTTATTATCATTATTATTAATTAAGAAAGAAAAAAAAACATGTGGTCCCACTTCATGCCAAATCACATCTCTCCACCCACCTACCTTCCCTTTATTGTCTCTCTTCTCCAAACTCTTCAAAAACCCTAATGCCCTTTAAGCCACCGTCAGTGGATACCACCGTCGTTTTACACTCCGACCACATTCATGGAATGCACCGCCGTTTTACACACATCACACTCCAGCCACCATCTTTTCCGACATAAGTGGTTTTGAATCGTCTAAAATCGATGCCTCCATCTGTGATTCAGTCTTCGATCTCCGATATCCCTCAGCTAGGGCTTCGTCACATGTACCCTGCCATCTGCGTCGGCTAGGGTTTCGATAGATGTCATAAAGCTCTATGCATTTCGACATATTTATAGAGATCGATCTCTGCCTCCATCGTGACTGTGATATAGAGACCAACGAGCTCCACATTTGAAGTCGATGTCAATGTAAGCGTGGTGGTTGGATGATTTCAGGTGTAAGGTGGAGAAGGCGATGAACAGTGTAGGTTTCACCTGCACCTCCTCTTAATTGATCATAGGAGTATGGTTTTATGTCCCCCAACCTTCGACCCTATATCTCTCAATCATAGATTCCTCTTCAAATTTCTTTTTTTTTTCTTTCTTTTGGGTTACAAGTCTGATCAGTTGAAGATTAGTAGATATGGTAGGGTAGGTGATGGTCCTGATGGTCGATTATGATGGATGTTGGTGGTTGTGAATGGCAATAATGAACGGGGAGGGTAGGTGTCGGAGTTTAAGGATGGGATAAGAGAGAGAGAGAGAGAGAGAGAGAGAGAGAGAGAGAGAGAAGCGGTGGTTACCGGTGGCGGTGGATGGTGGTCGGAGGTCAAGGGTGGCCGGAGGTGGATGGTAGCCGGAAGTGACTGCAGTTCAAGGTGGTTGATGGCCAAAAGGGTTTGAACTCCTTTTTAAGGGATGTTTCCTTTTCTAAAAATAATGATTATAAAAAAATAATAGATAAGTTATAAACAATTAAAAAATAAATGAAAAAGAAAAAAAAAAAAAAAAAAAAAAAAAAAAAAAAAAGGGCAAGATAGTCATTTACGTCTGCGAGGGACGTAACGTGCACCTTTTAATGATACGAGGGACGGTCCGAGTTAATTTTTGAAAATAAGGACTAAACACGCTTTTTGGCATGCACACGAGGAACTAATGGTGTAATTTACCCAAAAAAATAAGAAAAACATATGGATAATATAAAACTTTACAAAACTAGTCTTGAGACATTTAAAAATCATAAGTTGAAACCATCAGCACTGATGTCATGGTATTGGCCTCTGACCAGAGCCACCAAATCTACTTTTTCTACTTTTTTGACCCATTCGTGCATCCACTCCTTTGAAAGTCCCACTAAAAACTTCCATTTTCAACATTTGCACTGTTCTCTTCGTATAGAAAGAAGCAGTACTTCTGTCAGCCTATATAAACCCCCTCTCTTGAAATTCCACCAAACACTAACTTATCAACCGAAAAACATCGTATCTCTTCAAAGATTCTCATTCAGTAATAACAGAAAATCCAAGTTTCATGGACTCTTCATTCTTTTCTGATCATACTTCAAACGAATACCTTCCCTTTAATGAAAACGATTCCCAGGAGATGGTTCTCTTTGGAATGCTGGCAGAGTCGTCTTATGATCACCAGACAACATCTTCTGCAGCTGACAAGATTAGCTACAGAGGGGTACGTGCGCGGAGATGGGGCAAATATGCAGCAGAAATAAGAGATTCCACAAGGAATGGGGCTAGGGTTTGGTTGGGGACGTTTGATACAGCTGAGGAGGCTGCTTTAGCATATGATCAAGCAGCATTTGCCGCTAGGGGTTCAATGGCAGTTCTTAACTTTCCTGTAGAGACGGTTTACGAGTCGCTTAGAGCAATGGATTATAGGTTTGAGGAAGGGGGATCTCCTGTGTTGGCATTGAAAAGGAGTCACTCCATCAGAAGGAAAGCTATAATCAGAGAGAAGAAGAGGAAAGAGATGAAGTTAGATGAAGATCGTAAGAATGTGGTGGTGTTTGAGGACCTGGGTGCTGATTACTTGGAGGAGATTTTGAGTTTGTCAGAAAGCTCTGGTTCTTGGTAAAACAAAGGACGATAGATACAATTAAAGATTGGAAGTTCAAGCTTAAGCTCAGTGTGAGTGAGTGTCTGTAGGCTAGTCTTTTTTTTTTTTTTTTTTTTGCCAATCGACTTTTTGATATTATGTAAAGATGAAAGTGATGGACGAGAGTCCAGGGGAATCGTATCACGAAATTTAATGTGTAAATTAATTACGATTTTATAACATCCTCTCTAAATTTCAACTCTATTTTAATACAACATATAAATTAAAACGACAGTTTAATAAAAAAGGAAAAAACTAAGACATGCAGTAGTTTATACTAGTTTTTCGCAGAAAACATAAAAAGAAATATACATTGTGCGATGCAAAAATAATAAAATGTATGATTTAAACTGTGAGAAATAAGTTACATTGTAGTATAATGTTTTCTACAATAATATTTGTTGTTGACGTTGTATATTTTTAATTTATTAATAAAATGTCTACAGAAAGGAAAAATGTGGTTTATCAAGTAAACAATTCAATTTATTAAAACGGATTCATGAAATAAGTAAATTATAAAAGCTATAATATAATTATTAGATTTAACTAACTAAAAATTTCATATAAAAAAAATAGAATAAATAAAATTATGAATTAACTTATAGAGCCAACGGCCAAGTGCCTGCCTTCTTCTCATTACATTACCATAAAAAGAAACTCCCCGTTGCGATACAAGGGCATGTTTACTAGTTGCCTTAAAAAAACAGAGAAAAAAATCAAGTAGGCTACTAAACATATGGAGGGATAAAAATATAAAAAGAAACATGGTTTTGTAATTTGTAAATCACTTTTCTAGTCATCAATCAATCAAAGACGTTTAACAAAAAGAAATAAAGAAAACGAGACGGTGATAGTAAATTGTACCTTTGAGGAATGAACACGAAACAGAGACCGGCAAGACCTCAAGAGGTGCAATCAGATATACGATCATGGGGAACGGAAAGTGGCGCTTTTTGGTGGACACATAGCCGGCATCATGTTTATAAAGAAAACATTGTTTTATAATTAACCAGCCACAAAATTGCAAAAATGATCCCTATGATTGGCAAATTTATGCGATTTTGGATCAAAACAAAACCTTGGTGTATCACTTCTCCAAAATTTGATATTTTTATTGTTTTTGGTCCCTCACACTAACTTCCATCCATATGTC
This sequence comes from Lactuca sativa, assembly GCF_002870075.4. Classification (NCBI taxonomy): domain Eukaryota; kingdom Viridiplantae; phylum Streptophyta; class Magnoliopsida; order Asterales; family Asteraceae; genus Lactuca; species Lactuca sativa. The sequence goes on from NC_056624.2 coordinate 201,587,260, forward strand.
CGATTACCTGCAATATAGACGAGGTTATTTTCGTCTTACTACCTCTATGTCATCGATTACTGCCATATTAAAGGATATACACAGTTAGAGTTAATGACCATTCACTCTTTACCCACTAAACCCATTTTCTTGATCAAAAAACCTTAATCGTTCAAACTCTTGCATTTGATCATCAACTTCAATCATAAGTTCAATTGCACAAGTATGCTCTACATATGAGAAATCAACCAAGAAATCAGTGTTTTGATGCAATCCAGATTTACGGTGACGTACTCTGTTTCTTATATATTTCTTCGAAACAATAAAAAGCTTTTACAATCAGTATAAAGTAATGTTTTTTTGGTTTGGCTCATGATTTTTTACATAAGGATATCCCACGATGATCACTATTGAGCTCCATCACGGAGGGAGGTTCACAAAATTCTCATGGATAAGCTACATTGAAGGAAAATTAGACCACGTGGACCTAGTAGACATGGATGAGTTCTTTGTGGATGAGTTGGACGAGGTGATGCTAAAGCTTGGTTATTGTATCAACTCATAATAACAACATGCAGTTCTATCAACTCATAACACAAAATTCTGAGCAAATCTCTAGCACTAAACTAGCATGCCGTTCTATAAACTCACAATAACAACACATAATCAAGTAAGGGTATTTTGGGAAATCACTGCTCGGGGCTCTGGCTGATTTTACACACCGGTTCACCTTGTTTCCTCTTGAAATCTGTTTGCTCATTTAGAAAATCATTTCTTTTTTTTTTTTGAAAAATTTCTCAAATCCTCAGTCTGAGTCCAGACATACCCGAGGGTACATCCAGATCCCTCAAACCAAGGCTCTTATACCAAATTGTAACGCCTCAAAATTCAAGAAAAAATTTTCATTTCTAATTCTCAAAATATTACTCATAAATTCCAGTCATCACAGAAATTATAAGTTATTATTAAGCAATATCAGAGCATCCCGATATTCTCAAATCTCCATAAGTCGAAGGATGTGTACAATCGTGTCTTCGCCATCCCGGAATCTACAAGAGTACTTGAAACACATTTAACTCAACACGGTAAGCACGAAGCTTACGCCTTGTTTCCAAGTTCTACTTAAGGAGATAAATGGGAAAATACGGAGGGAAAGTGAGGGGTGTTGAAGGAAATCGTGTTCCCGAGTTTCATTAACGGAAGGAAAGTAAGGGGAGGGAAAGGATTTTGGAGCCATATTTTCCTTCCAAATTTTCCTCCCAAATTGGGCGGATTTGGGAAGAAAGTGAGGGGAAGGTAAATTTTAAGTTTTATTTTCCTTTTCCTCCTAATTCGGGAACACAAAAACTTAAAATTTTCCTTTCATTTTCTTCGAACTTGGGAACACGGAATAATGAATATTTTCCTTCACCTCCCTTTCTTTCTGTCAAAATTTTCCTTCCCTTTCTTTTAATTAATTTACAAAAAAAAACTCGGGAACAAAGCAATAGTGAGTTCCCCAAAATACCACACACAAATAATTAGCCTCTCATGGCTATATCTCGATAAGGACCCTCTGGTCATGTGTCTCAGTGAAGACCCTCCGGTCTCACGACTCAAGTTGGACCCTCCAGTCCTATATCTCAGTGAAGACCCTCCAGTCTCTCAACTCGGTTTGGACCCCCTGGTCCTATCTCAATAAATACACAGAATAATATACAACAAAAATCACAAAGACATAATGCATAATATCACATATCTCAGTATAAGCACATAAGACCCTTCGGTCAATAACACAGATAAGACCCTCCGGTCGCACAGTAATTACCACTCATGTAAGTATAGCGAGAAAACTCACCTCAACTACTACACGAGAAACCCTACACTGTCGTTGCTATTGCGCACTGACTCCTAACCTGGGTCAAAACAACCCAAAACTATAATCAAAGACTATACAAGGCTACACCCCAACACTATGCCCCATAGATGGCCCAACTAAACAGGCCCACTACTGACCCAACTCATTGGGCCCACCAAGGCCCAAGACCAAAAAGGTCCATTAATGGCCCAATTTTCCAAATTGGGCCTAAACCCTTACTTGGGCCTTACCCTAAAGCCCACGACTTAACTCTAATCTAAAACACCCTTTCTCAGATGGCTCAACCAATTACCAGCAATTGGCCCCAAGAAGACATCCTAAACCGAAGCCCAAATATGCAAACCCACTCAGAAAGAGTATGCAGGGCGTACTCAGTGGTACGTTGCGCGTACTCACTTAATGGCTTGTACGCCCAACGTACTTCCCTCTGAAAACCCACTTTTACATTAAGCACTTAATCCTTTAACCCATAAGTCCAAATTACAAATACGAGTCCCAAATAACATTTAAACCCATAAAGTCACTGGCTTGGTGACTTTGCATGCCCCAAATAAGCCCAAACTCCAAAAACGGCATTCTACTTCCATGAAAATGGTCTTAACTCTTGCATGAACCCATTAAGACTTCCAAGATGACAAATTAATGATTCTAGGTCCCAAATAACACTAAGAGGGGCAACTCTAAGCTTCAAAAACGACATGGACTCAAGGGAATTCATCAATGGGACCAATAGAGTCCATAAACTCAACCCAAAAGAGATCTAAGAAAATAACCACCAAGTTTGAGACTTTATACCACAAATGTGAGCCAAAGGCTAATGAGGTTCTAGATCTAAAAGCTCTAGCTTCTTCAATGAATCTTCAAGAGTGAGCACCTTCTTTAAAATCACCAAAACACACTTCTAATGGTCTTCTAAGCTGCAAGAACACACAAGAAGGATTAGGGTTTCGTGAACGTTGTCCAAGGGTGACAGGGAGGGTGATCTGTAAGGCATTATGTTGTTTATATAGTCTTCATCCCTAAAATTAAGGTTTTTCATTCTGATCCTTGTACACGTACCTTCTTGTACGCCCCGCGTACGAGGCCGCGCACCCCGACCCAAACCTCGCACCTACGTTGCGCGTTCTTCCCAGATACGCCTCGCATAGACCTTTTCTCCTTGGTACGCTCTGCGTATCACTCTGTATGCCCCGCGTACTAAGGTTTTCTCCCAAACCATAACTCTTCCGAATGTCATAACTCACTCGATACAACTCCGATCTCGACCATCCGTATATCCATAGAAAAGGCATCGAGACGCTTAACACTATTATCAATTCATACTTGCCATCAGATATCCCAAATCTGAAATCAATTTCCCAAAAAGCCCGATTGACAAATTATCGAAATACCCTTTTTTCTCCAAGTCACAACCAAATACCCAAAACATCCAATATAGCATCCACCTCTAAATTAACCCAATAAATGACTTCTTCAAGGATTCTAACCCTGCTAATACCCAAACCTTGATCACCATTTCGAAATGAAAACGTCTTGAAAACAGGATGTTACAACTCTCCCCCACTTAAATTAGATTTCGCCCTCGAAATCTCTCCTTGCTAACACTAAGATCATCCCAAACAACCTGAGAAGCGCAACAGAAAAATCAGAACGTAACATGACCTCCCCAAGACAACCGAATCCAACAGAAACCTCCAACCCAAAGAAGAATGAACCTCAATACTCTGCCCTTAGGCACTAAAAGAATGACCTGCCGATCCGCATGAAAATCGAAACTCTACACTAGGTCTGACCTCCCTTCAGACAAAACCATTCTACTACCAATCCCATGACGATGACCCCGAACTGAATGATCATGTCTGACCAGAAATATCCATTGATATTCGCAAACATAAGCCCCAGCTACCTTCCAATGTTTATTCCATAATTGAATATAAAGGTCAACTCCCGACCCAAAAGTTAAACCGCCAAAGGCTATCTCTAGCACATTCGGTTATACAGCTCCCCAACCGTTCCATCCAACAGAGTTATCTCAACCAATCACATTGCACACACAGTTACTAAGTTTGCTTTACCCCGAGCGAATATTACAACCGATATGTAGTCACACATCATCTCCGTCCTCTATCGTCTACCACTTAGTAATTCCATGCGTGTTGTGCTCTTTCCCAAGCCCAACTAACCAACCCATTCAGCTCTAAAACATCAAGTGGAAACCATAACTACTCAAAATGAAATCCATCTGACTATCCGAAATCCCAACCTACCTATCATTTTGTAACACCCAAAGTTTTAAAGGCCAAGAAAGGAAAGAAAACCCTAATTTTTAGGGGCGACTCGGCGAGTCCAAGGAGGAACTCGGCGAGTCCGAGCGGGATCCGAGTCGAGGAGTAAGTGACCAACTCGGTAAGTCGGCCAAGTGGACTCGGCGAGTCTGGTCTATGCGAGGAAAAACCTAAATCTGGGACTTTGGGCGCTATTTAAGCTCCTTATTCTCTCCATTAGGGTTCCTGAGAGCCTCCCTCATTCAGAAAGCGAACCCTAAGCCTCCATTGTTGTGCATTCAAGCTTCCAAGCCATTTTTGGGTGAATTGAAGGAAGAAGAAAGAGGGGAATCGGTGAAGCTTCAAGGATTGGCTTCAGATCTGGAGTTTGTGGAGCCTTTCTGAGATATTGAAGGTAATAAGTCGTTTCTCTCCTTTAGATCTTCCATGGTGGTGAGATTTGGGACTTTCAAGCCATGGTTTGTCACCCATTTGAGTTAGAAGCCGGATCTGGAGTTGCTACTTCAGATCCAAGTGTGTTATGGACTGGAGAAGCATAAAGTATCAGCCCTTGAGTCAATTTTGAAGCCCCTTGGCCTTAAACCTAATTTATGGTGTATTTTGCCTAGATCTCCATCTCTACACGTAAAGGTTGCAACTTTACGTGAGGAATAGGCTTGGGAAGGGTAGATCTACAGATTTTAGTCCCTGCATGACTCAAAAGTCCTATGCATGTATGAAGGACCGGATGGACTCGGCGAGTCCTTTGAGTGGACTCGGCGAGTAGCTTGAAGATGAGGAGGAACTCAACGAGTGGGATGAACAGCTCGTCGAGTCGGATGAAGTTGGGCTTGAACTCGGCGAGTTGGAAGAACAACTCGGCGAGTTGGATGAAGATTGTCTTGGACTCGGCGAGTCTGTTCTTGGACTCGGCGAGGCAGGTCGCGAAACCCCAAACCCTTCGAGTTGAGACTCGAAACAGTGAGTCGAATGGAGACTCGGTGAGTTGGACAGGTCAGGACTCGGTAATCGGTAGACTCGGCGAGTCATGGACTGACTCGGCGAGTCGAGTCGCTAAGAGAAGGACTCTGGACATATGAACTCGGCGAATCAATAGGGTGACTCGACGAGTATGGTTGACCTGGAAGGTTGACTTTGACCAGGACTTTGACCTTGACCAGAGTTGACTTAGTTGACTTTGGGGGGATAGTTAGAATAAGTGTTGCATTGATATTGGTAGCTCGGGGAGCTAGTGGAGCAGGAGTTCAGAGAGCTGTCGGTCAGCAGCCAGAGGATTATCAGCAGAGTTCAGCAGTGCGAGGTGAGTCTCCTCACTGTTTGTATGGGTCTAAGGCACCAATGCCGGCCCATTTAGAATATGCATGAAAGACCAGGGGGTGGCTCCTGGCACACTGTATGTTATTATGGATGATGGGAAGACCCGGGGGTTAGACCTGGGCAATATGCATGAAAGACCAGGAGGTGGCTCCTGGCACACAGTATGTTATTATGGATGATAGGAAGATCGGGGGTTAGCCCTAGGCAATATGTATGAAAGACCAGGAGGTGGCTCATGGCACATTGTATGCCATTATATATGAAAGACCAGGAGGTGGCTTCTGGCACACTGTATGTTGTTTAGCTAAGTAGAGTAGTATGTACGGTTGTCTTTGTGATACTTGCATAAAAGACCAGGGGGTGGCCCTTGGCACATGTCTGTAAGACCAGGGGTGGCCCTTGGCACTTGTCTGTAAGACCCAGGGAGCGGCCCAGGCTTGACCAGGAAGACGACGCGCGGCCCGTGGCATAATGGCAAAACTATGTTTGGCACATAGCACCTTACTTGATTATGGATAAGTCGGTTATGTATGGTTCTTGGCTATGAATGGTTTGCATGGTATGTGGTATCTGGGGGACTCACTAAGCTTCGTGCTTATGGTTTTCAGTTTTGGTTTCAGGTACTTCCGGTAGCGGATGATGGAGCTCGGGATGATCGCATGGCACACACCATAGATTAGTCAGCCTGGGAACGTTTTACTCTGATAATGAACATGTGTTTTGAAAACTAATACTCTGTTTATGTTTTGAAATGATGATTTTACATTAATTAATATTTTATTAAAAGAGATTTTTAGTCTTGAATTTTGGGACGTTACACATTTACACAGATAGAGCCAAACTCAAACACAAGAGTCTGGTACGGTAGAAAAATTGGGACCACTAATATCCAATCTGATAGTCAAATCATGACCCGTGATCCACGAATCTACGCATGCATTACACCTCAATCCTTCCGATTTACGACAACCCCTCCCTAACTCAATACATATCGGTTCTCGACCATCACTGAGACCCCAGTCTCGCCCGTGGTCCGACCACCAGGTTCCCAAAGACTCAATTGACAAGGCTTCCCAAGCCTAATAATCCCTATGCGTCACACTCTGAATAGTGAATGCTACGGGTCCCTGCAGTCTTACAACACTCTCATACTGACTAATGAGTGTTACGGCTCCCCGCAGTCTTACATCACTCTCTCACTGACTAATGAATGTTACGACTCCCCGCAGTCTTACAAGACATCCCTCACTAACTAATGAGTGTTACAGCTCTCTACAGTCTTACAACACTTCTCTCACTGACTAATGAGTACTACGGCTCCTCACAGTCTTACAACACTTCTCTCACTCGTCATGGGCTCACCCCATGGTTTTCCCTGATAGTCCTAAGTGATTACTCCCACCTGGTTCCATCCATTCTCGTATCACCACACAATATCATCATCAAGCCATCACCATACTAAGTTTACTAAACTCATGCACCGCGACCCATCATAGATAGGTGTGCACACCCACCCAGATTAAGCTTCACTACTCCTGACAACAATTAATTGATGGTTTCACTACTGGAAATATAGTCGCTTGATGCTCCACTTGTCGTATGACAAACCCAAGTCTCATAATAATCCAACAATTTAGGGCATCATACTCGGATACCTCGATACACCATCATAGAATTTCATGATAACTTGCCACGACCACGACCTTCCACTTACACAACTTAAAACCTTGAAGTACTCTGACTCATAATTAGAAGCACGGAGGAATTGTCAATGACTGAGAATGCGTTGACGACAATCCAAAACCCCATCCTTTATTGATCAAAACCCATGCAATACTACTCATACCGACTCTGAAGTTGATTGACAAATCAACTGTTGCCCCTCTTGGAGTATAGATAGCAATCTATATGTCAAGCTATCAAATCTCTTTGCCATCGAAGCTTGGCCTTAACGAATAACGACCCAACCTCCTCGAATCTCGAGCATTGGCGAACCCGAAGGAAACACTGACCACGATAAGATTCCTGACCAACGGCTACCTGCCGCGAAGACATTCATTCTTTCCTGAGCACATATAACATGCATCATCTCGCTCTGCACCATGCCTTGAATATCTCCAAACCCAAGTCTCATATACCCGAGCTGCAGATCCCTTACATCCTAATCTTTTAAAGTCGCAACTTACACAGATTTACAATCGTCCACTGATTACCCAGTTCTCCCCTACATAGGGTTCGAACCATCACCAGTTGGCATACCAAATAGACCACGCTACAAACTGGCTCCCCAGCTACACCATACCTGAATCTTGGAGCGTAACTTCCAACACCCGATGACCTTCTGGATAAAGTCCAATCCACTCCAAGTATTCTGAAGCTCAGATGGAGACTCCGGAAACTCCCCAATATGACTATCTCCAATCACCAAGAATCTCATACTGACACGCCACCGGACATTTCGACTGTCCCGAATTAGTTCCGACTCTTTATATGGAAATATTGGACTATCACACACACATCGTCTCTAAATCCTCAACCAACATTCCATCGCATGAGGTACCACCAGTCATTTACTACCACTATCAACTGCCAAATGGAGATTTACATTTTGGTCTTAGAGCTTTAGGGAATGATGTTGATGTACTTAGTCTTGCACAGTACATTGAACATCATAAGATCATCAAGATATACACTGAATATAATGAAAATAAGTTACTTACATACTTTATGTCTCCAACAGTTAAACCTAGGGTCATAATTGAGGAAATAGCAGATGATGTACCCTTACCAAAATCAAATTCAGCAATGGTTGATTTGCATCCAGTAAACCAAAACCAGGAAAAGGTCCTAAATCTTGAATTGTGTTTGGTAAGGCATGAGACACCAATATACAATAAGAATAGGATATTGTAGTTAGTTGAAAGGAGTCAATCATGGAGTAAGAAATTGTGTTTCAACTTGGAACACATTGCAACTATTGGTGATCAAGATGCACATGTTGAAATTGGTAATAAAGGTGCAACTATTGGTGATCAAGATACAGTTGTTCATGATCAAGATACAGAAGTTTATGATCAAGGCACAGAAGTTCATGATCAAGGTGCAGAAGTTCATGATCAAGGTGCAACTCTTGGTGATCAAGAAGTAAATATAGAAGTGCGTGATACCTTTTATGACCGGTCATTTCAATTTGAAGACTTTAATCCTTTCTTTAAGCAATATACTTCTAATGAACATAATGATCAGAGTATGGGAGTTGGTGCAGGACTTGGTGAAGTTCAATTTGAAAGTGAAGGAGTTTTTGAAAGACTTGGTGAAGGGGGTGGTGAAGGGGGTAGTGGAGGGGTAGTGAAGGGAGTGAGGAAGATAATGACTTTATTGAAGATGAAGAAAATTATGTAAGTGATGTTGAGGTGGACGTGAGTGATTTCTATATGAATGTTGATAATGATGTTGAGTATGTTGATCGAGGAAGGGTATTGAGGGTATTAATGAAGAGGTTGATATTGAAGATATTGAAGATGTTGAAGATGTTGAAGTAATTGATAATGATGAATAGGACTCATTAGGTGAAGATACTGATGATGAGAGTAGGAAATCAATATTAAAACAGTTGGTGAACGTGAAGAAGTGCTCTCTTGGTGAAGTTAATGCAGTTACTTTTCAAGTGGGTCAAAAGTATAAAAATAAAAAGGAAATTAAGGACAAAGTCAACAAACTTTCCAGTGAAACTAGAAGGAATATCGACTTCAAGAAAAATGAAAAAATGAGGCTTAGGGTTGTGTGTAAAGGTAATGTACCTAATGTAAATGCAAGTGGGGTAGGTAAGGGTAATAAAGTGAATTGCTCTTGGTCAATGCATACTTCAAGGTCAAAAGATAGTGATCATAGGTATGTGAAAACTTTACTGGACAAACATACATGTGTTCAAACTAGAAAACTTAGGGCTTGCACTATGAAGTATATACCCACGTAAATCTTAGACATGGTCGAGTCTAACCCTACAGTACCTCTTCGAAGCATTCAAGACCAAGTTCAGAAGAGGCTTCAAGTTGGTGTGTCCATACACAAAGTACAGAGGGAAAAAACAACAACTACAAAGCAAGTGACTGGTGACTACACAAAGCAATACGAGGTGTTAAGAGATTATCTTATGGAACTACAAGCAACTAATATGGATACAATTGTGAAGCTTGAGGTTGTTAATGAGTCTAACATTGCTAGAGAAACAAGGCAGTTTAAGAGGGTGTAAGTTTGCTTAGGGGAATTAAAGAAAGGGTTTAAAGAAGGGTTAAGAGATATTCTCAGACTAGATGGTGCTTTTATGAAAGGACCGTTTTCGGGAGAAGTGCTCACTGCAGTTGGATTGGATTCAAAAATAGCATGTACCCACTGACATATGCCATTGTTGAGACTAAAAATTTGAGTTGCTGGAAATGGTTTCTAGAATTCTTAGGAGATGACTTGGAGTTGTATTCAAATTCTAGCTTTACTTTCATGAGTGATAAACAAAAGGTATTATTTTCTTCTTTTTGTATAACTAATAGTTCATTTGTATATGAATATTGGACGAATTATGTGGGATAATATTTTTACAAGGACTCTTACCTGTTATTGCACAACTATACCCACAAGTTGAGCATCATTTCTGTCTAAGGCATATTTATGAGAACATGAGGAAAAATGGAAAACAAAAGAGTATAAAGATCACTTATGGCAGTGTGCAACAACAACCACGGTACCAGAATTTGAACACTGCATGAATGAACTTAGCAAGTTTGATAAGGATGCTTTTGAATGGTTGAAGAGAATCCCCCCTCACCATTGGGCCAGAAGCCACTTTTCAGGTTATATTCCCTACCTTAGGTTTTTCTTTATTAGTGATCATTGTATTTGACTTATTTGATATAATGTACTTGTTTGATATAGGTAAAGCATGATCATATATATTGCTCAACAATTTGTGTGAGGTATTCAACAATAAGCTTATTCATGGTAGGAATAAGCCAATCATAAGTTGTCTTGAGTACATCAAGCAATACCTTATGAAAAGGATCTGCAATGTGATGAAAGTGATGTCCAAAGCTCCAGGTCCACTCACTCCATCATCATCAAAGTTACTTGAGAGAAACAAGGAATCTTCAGTCCAATATAGGGCTAGATGGAATTGGACCGCAAAGTATGAAGTTTATGGTCCTTGGATGACCAACATGTGGTTGACATGCAAATATGTCATGTACATGCAGAAGGTGGGAATTGAATGAGATCCCATGTCGACATGCCATAGCTATAATACATGAAATGGTTGATAGTGGAGACAAATTTGGGGAGCTTTACACTTATGTCAACAAAGTGTATTGGCTTCAAACTTGGAAGGAAGCTTACTCTTACATCATGGACCCTATAAAGGGTAGAGCCATGTGGCCAAAAAGTACCCATCCAATGAAATTAACACCACCACCACCACATTACATTCAACCTTAGAGACCAAATACCAAGAGAAAGAGAAGTACAGATGAAAAGTATGATAATCAGAAGCATAAGCATGGTGCAAGTGAACCTAAAAAACTTACCATAAAGTTTGTCAGTGTCAAGTGTGAGAAACGCAACAATAGGGGTCATAACTCAAGGACTTGCAAGGGTGAAGGAGGGAATGCAAGAAGCAGTCAAGGAGGGAATGCAAAGAGTAGTCAATGAGGGAATGCATGAAGTAGTCAAGGAAGGAATGGAGGTGGCAGTCAAGGCAGGAATTAGTGTATTTTGTTTAAAAACCGATCTTTTGGTTTAGCACCACTTTTGTGCATTTGGATGTAATGGTTTAGAACTACTTTGTTGTCAAGGTTTTATTTTGGTCTTTTAGCCCTTTTGGCTATGAATCTAATGTCAACCTTTTGTGATTGTTAAAGAATGATGTAATGGTTTATAACTACTTTGTTGTCATGATTATGGTTTAGAACTACTTTGTGATTGTTAAAGAATGATGTTTATGGTTTAGAACCACTTTATTGTCATGTTTATGGAACCACATTTAAAGACTTTGATGACTTTGTTATGAAACAAAAAATAAACATTAACATTAGGTGATAACTATATTACATTGTCATTACAACCATCAAAAGGGTACACATTTCTGAAGTTGTCCAAAATAACCCTAAAACGATATTACAATATCAAATAGCAAAAAACTACCACATTCCCCTGTTACAATTTCATAATCCAAAAACACCCAAAATTACATGCACCAACAGGGGTCCCTAATTCCAAAATCTTAAATGAAAAACACCCAAACCACCACAAATAGTAACCAACGTGCAAACAAACACATCATCAGTCTTGCCACTTAATAGTTTGCATTGTTGATATTTCTCAATAATACGGGTATTATCAGCATAGATCTTGCACACATTGGAGGATCATTCCATCCTAATCTGCATCTGGAACCCTTCAAGTAAGAAAAAAGCTAAACATAAGGGTGATTTTCCAAAATGAGGGTAAAATACCAAAGAAACACATCATCATTTGCCACCTACCTGTTGAGGACAAGAAAGAAACCTCCGACCAGGGTTGCTGATGTCCAGGAGGTGCGAACCATCACAACCCTACCACAAAAACACATCACCATTTGAATTGTTGATGTTGAAGAAGTTGCGAACACAGAGTAGGAAGAATATGAAGCTCATGAAGGTTAAAGATGGAAGAGTGAGGTAGCTCCTGTTTTTATTTTGAATAAGGTTGCAAAAAGGTCCCTGTAGGTGGAAAGACGAAAATACCCTAGTCTTTATTGCAACTAAGAACATAAATGGATGGAAGTTAATGTGAGGGAGCAAAAACAATAGATATATCCAATTTTGGACCATTGGTGCGCCAAGGTTTCGTTTCGGACCAAAATCGCATAAATTTGCCAACCATAGGGACCCAATTTTGCAATTTTGTCTTAATTAGAAGACAAACTTGCAAAAATGGTCCCCGTGATTGGCAAATGACAAAATTGCAAGAATGGTCCCTGTGGTTAGGTTGAAATTGCCACTTTGGGCCAAACAGGTTTGGACTAGCACTTATGGTCCAAAGGTTTTCATTTTCTTGCCACTTTGATCCACTTTACTTTAAACTTTTTTGTAATGACGATTTTGCCCTGGATTTTGTTTTTTCAGTTTTTTATTTATTTAAATACTTTTATAATTAAAATAAAAATATAAAAATACACATCTCACTCTCTCTCTCTCTCCCTCTCTCTCATTTCACACACAAGCACACATATCCACATTTAAGAACACGAAGAACGTCCGATACTCCCCTCCCATCTCTATCAAAGCAGATCCTTCGGTCACCCCCGCCAAACCACCAAAAATACCAATTGAGCCCATAAAAATCGAGCCTTCACACAATCACCATCATATTCATCTTCAACCACCACGAAAAATCATCACCATCGAGAGCCCATCATCCCCATCTTCCTTGTTCTTCCATTTATCTTTTGATCAAACTGCAACTCAAAAAATATTAAGAAAGAAGAAGGTTGAAGAATGAGGGGTTGTGATTGAACAAAGAATTGTCGCCTGCGATCGAACAAAAAAGGAAAAAAATAAAGGGTCACTTTACTCGTCCTCTTAAGTGTGACTTGCAGTTGAGTTTGAAGAAGGAAAGAAGGAGATGCGGACGACATCAATGGAGGTGATCGGAGCAATCGGATTCAGATCTTCTGTAAGTTGATGATGACAGAGAAAGATCTGGAAATTGACACACACACTTAGTTCTGGATTGGGGAAAAAGATCATCAAAGTCGATTTCATCTCCTCTCAGCATCCCTCCCTCCCCTTCTGTTTGGAATCTGGATCTTGTTGTTTGTTTCGGTTCGATTTTCACATACAAAAATCAATTTAGATTGTGGTGAAGGTCAGTTCATCAGATCCAAAAAATGGTTTTAGGGTTCGAGTGTCAAACATAAAAATTGATTCGGGTGGTGGTGAAGATTAAAACATGTTTGATTTCCCACTTCTCCGATATCGAATCATTAACCACCAACAGATGCAAACTCCGATCTGGTTCCTGATCTTGTTCCTACTTCTTCATTCCTTAGATTTCATCGGAGCCACTACTTTGACTTTTTGGAAACTGTTTTCAGTTATGTTATTGATTTTGTTTTAGTTTGCTCTCTGTTAACCCTTTCAACTTATCTATAAACCGATAGTCGGTGGGGAAGAATTTGGAGTTAATCTTCACAATTTAGTGCTCTTCAGTGGGTGATGGTGCAAGAGAATGATGTCTACGAGAGAGAGAGAGAGAGAGAGAGAGATGTGTGTGTATTTTTTATTTTTATTTTAATTATAAATGTATTTAAATAAATAAAAAACTGAAAAAACAAAATATAAGGTCAAAATTGTCATTACAAAAAAGTTTAAAGTAAAGTGGAGCAAAGTGGCAAGAAAATGAAAACTTTTGGACCATAAGTGCTAGTCCAAACCTGTTTGGCCCAAAGTGGAAATTTCGACCTAAACACAGGGACCATTTGAAACAACCCAAAAATACGACCCAAAAATTTCATTTTTCAATATAACCAAAAACCATAATCTGAGTGTCATATCATAAAACCATACGTGATGTATCCCAACATAATAAAAACAATGTGCGGAAAACTGTATCATATCTATGTCATATCAAAATCAAAAAAAAAACTAAATCAACTCCCAGGATAAAAGCTGAAGCTATGGTGTGTGCGATGCCATCATCCCGAGCTCTTCCCTCTGCTTGCGGAAGTACCTGAAACCAAAACTGAAACTGTAAGCACGAAGCTTAGTGAGCTCCCCCAAACTACCACATACCATACAATACATATATAAAGCACATACTGGGCCTTGCCCACTGCATCAGACCGAAGTCTGGAACTAGCTGCATCGGACCGAAGTCCGAAACTGACTGGGACCTTGTCCCCTGCATCGGACCAGAGTCCGGAACTAACTGCATCAGACCGAAGTCCGGAACTGACTGCATCGGACCAAAGTCCGGAACTAACTGCATCGGACCGAAGTCCGGAACTGACTGCATCAGACCAAAGTCTGGAACTGACTGATCATGGCATAGCATAAAACATAACAACTATTATAAACACATATACTGCATACTGCATCGGAACAGAGTCCGGAACACATAACACAAACATGTTTGTATCACAAAGACATCAAGCACTCTAACTACTGCATCAGACCAAAGTCCAGAACTAACTGATAATTAAACGGGTCGGCATTGTGGCCGTAGACCCATTCCTACTGAAAAGAAACTCACCTCGTGAACTGGCTGCTGAGTGTATGGCTCTGGAAGCTAACTGCTGCTGCTCCGGTATCTCCCCGGCTACAAGTCCATAAACACACTCAATCAAATACTAAACGCTGTACTGGGTAAAATGACTCTTTTACCCTTGGTCAAAGTCAACTCTCGATCAAGGTCAACTCTCGGTCAAATTCAACTCTCGGTCAAGGTCAACTCTCGGTCAAAGTCAACTCTCGGTCAAGGTCAACTCTCGGTCAAAGTCAGTTGACCTGACTCGCGGAGTTGGGCCGCCAACTCGCCGAGTCCCTATTCTCACTCCTCGACCCTACTCACTGCTACTCGTCGAGTATGGCATCGACTCGACGAGTACCCTCTCGATCCAAGAACTCAGACAATCTTCATCTGACTCGCCGAGTCATATGAACAACTCGACGAGTTGTTCTTGAGTCTAAGAAGATTGCCTTGGACTCGCCGAGTTGTATGAACAACTCGCCGAGTCCCTCCATTACTGAGTCTACCCTCAAACTCGCTGAGTCCACTCCACTACTCACTGGTCCCACTCGACACCGCTCAAAAGGAAGAAATCGGGGACTCGCGACTCGACTCGCCGAGTCGTTCTTCCGACTTGCCGAGTCACCGCCATGCAACTATTCTACACTCGATTATGCTCGAATCCAATACATACAAATGATAGATCTGAGTCCAATAAGCTGATTTACCACGTAAAGTTTCCAACTTTACGTGTACAAACACATGAACAAGGGAATAAAGGCTAAAAAGGCACCTAAAAGGGTAGATCTAGGGTTATGATGCAAAATAGCTCCATAAAGGCAATAGATATGGGCTCTACAACTCCTAAATGAACAGATCTAAAGATATCTTGACATAAAAGGGCTTCCATATCAACATAAGGCTTGAGAAAAGCATCAACTAGATCTAGAGGGGGGGGGTTTAAAGCATAAAAGGGAAGGAAATCCGAAGAATACCTCAAAGAACTCTTGTTTTCCCTTGAATCTCTGCTCTACAATCCTTCTCCTTACTCCTTTCTTCTTCTCCTTCTTCAAGCCTTCACAAATGCACACAAGATCACTTAAAATCACTCAAGAACGAATTAGGGTTTTCTCACAGCTTCTGAGGGTGAAGGAGGCGAGAATGGAGGCCATAAGGTGGCTTAAATAGTGGGCAACCCGGGGATTTAGGGTTTCTCCCAGACGGACAGACTCGCCGAGTCGCCAGCTAACACGCGCTCGAAATCTCGTCCCTACTCGGCGAGTCAGGCTATGAACTCGCCGAGTCCCTCTTGCAAAACTTCAAAATAAATACCAAGGAATCATCATACCGGAAACGGGTCGTTACACCATTCTTGCAATTTTGTCTTGGCAAATTTATGTGCCTTTGGTCCAAAATGAAATGTTAGTGCACCACTGGTCCGAAATTGGATCTTTCTTTTGTTTTTGGTCCCTATAGTAGACATTTTTGTGTGGTTTTGGTCCATACCCAACTTGAAATGATGAATTTGTCATTCAATAATTATTTTTTTTAAATTTATTTTTAATTATTTTGTATATATTTAATTAAAAACAAAAAAAGAAAAAATTATACCCTGTCCACCCCTCCTCCTTCTAACCTACCCACCGATATTTACTCAATGCCTCTATTTCTCTATCTTTATCTTTGTCGGACCACCAACATCATAGGACCACCGTCGCCGCCTGCCTGACACCACCACTTCTTGGACACCACCACCTATTGGACACCACCTACCTACCCATATTTACATCATCAACGTTAACCTTCGTCTCCAAAAACCACCATCGACGACATTATTCTTTGTTCATCAGTGGATCCGATCTACAAAAAATAATGAATGGTTTCAGAAACCACTACCACCGACGCGATCCTTTTTCCTTTGTGGGTGTCGTTGTTATTCTGGTAAGACCTCCACTATCCCCATCATTAACATTCCCTTCACCTTACTGTACTTCTAGTCTCGACCAAAAATCGTTCACCACCACTCATCGATACTTTCAACCTGGATTGAGGTTGAGAAGGAGATGCAGGTTTTGATCAATGAATGAAAAATAAGGAAAAAGATTATGAAGATTTCAATTTCTAGGGATCTAGGTTTAAAATCCCTCGTCGTCGGAAACCTACATCTAGATCTAAAGTCTTCACCGAAGTTTGAATTTATGTCTTGACCCGATTTGTTATTATTTGTGACATCCCCAATTTCACGGCCAGAAAAGACCGATTTGTTTATGCTTTGTTTTATAAATCAGAGTAATCGTTTAAAGAAAACGGTTGCAGAATTTATTCCCAAAACAAGATATGATAAAAACTTATCAAAACATTTCTCAAAGAGAATGTATTTTCATTAAATAATAAAACATCGGGATGTCATGTTTCAATAGAGACACATAAGCATAAACAGAACATACATTCATTTACTCTAGTGATTTACATCTCCTTTAATCTCTCAGTGCAAAGCAGCTTCGTATCGATACCTGTGATACAATTAAACTGAGTGGGTCAGGCTTGGGAGCCTGGTGAGCATATAGGGTTTTTAACCCACAATAATATAATTATTATATTCAATCATCAAACAATCAACCCAATTACCCATCTCCGTAATCTCCATTTATTTCTTAAGTAACTTCCCTAAGGAATTATCCTAAGGGTCAACTCCTACATCGTATTTACCTCTCATCTCCTTACATCGCATTTACTTTATATATATTTGTTCCTAAAGCACGAATATGCAGTCACAACATCGCCTGGACTCGTAACTCATAGTAAGGGTTAGGTTATCATCGCATGAATACGTAGTCACAACATCGCCTAGACTTGTAATTCATTGTAAGGGTTAGGCTATCATCGCATGAATACGTAGTCACAACATCGCTTGGACTCGTAATTCATTGTAAGGGTTAGAGTATCACCGCATGAATACGTAGTCACAACATCGCCTGGACTCGTAATTCGTTGTAAGGGTTAGAGTATCATCGCATGAATACGTAGTTACAACATCGCCTGAACTCGTAATTCATCACCTACAGGTTATGGGCCTGCTGGTGTTTCCACGGGGTCATCTAGAATAGTCCGTGGTCGCCATCTATACTCTGGTAGACGACTATATCGCCAAATTTCCACATCGCCGTTCAAGGTTATGGTATCTCCTCTCATCTCACATCACCTATTTATCATCACCTATCTATCATCACCTAATTATCATCACCTTTCTATCATCACCTAATTATCATCACCTATTTCTCATCACCTAATTATCATCACACATCATCTAATTCATCTACCCATGTTCTACCCAACATATTTATAGATATAAAATACATATACAGATTAACTCCTTTAACACCTATATAAAACATCCATTCCACACTCATCTCAAATAAACAACAATATATAAACATATAACACGTATTTTATAGCAAATACTTTATATATATATATATATATATATATATATATATATATATATACCCTAATAAATGAGAATGATTTTGCCACATGTCCTTCTTTCGTGCACTTGGCCACATGTCATTTTGTTATAATTTTGAGATATATTTATTTTCCACATGTCATTTATTTTAATTTTCATTTCCAATATATCATTAATTTAGTTCCCATAAATTAAACCTACCATAATGACTATTAATTTTAAATTTTAAATTTTAAATTCTAAATTTCAAATTCAACTTTAAATAAATTTACAATTTAAACCTTTTTGTTTACCATTTTGTTATAATTAACCAGTTTAGTACATGAGTCTTATAACTAAACTCATAATTTTAATTTATTTATTTTTCGCATGTTTTTTCTCATAATTTTTACTTATTTCAAATTTCAGATTCAAACAAATTTACTATTTAATCGTTCGTACTTAGGATTTTGTTTTAATCAACCCGTATAATATACGGGTCTCACAACTAGTATATATATATATATATATATATATATATATATATATATATATATATATATATATATATATATATATGTTAGAAGAAAGTGATCACATACTCACCAAAAACATATACTTAATACATTCACAAAATACTTGTATTAAAATCGTGTTATGAAAGGGACTATACACTCACTTGATCAGAAGATGAGCGGACAACACTACGTCTCTAGGAGTAGTATTCTTCAGTGAAACCGAGATCACTTCACACACCAGGTTTCTCACGGACAGAGCTTCGGCTCGGAAACTCTTTTCTTCTCGGGATCTTCGGGCTTCGGGACTTGCTTCGGGTCTCGGGGTTGATACCAGGGCTTTGGGGGTACTTCTTTGCACGTAAATCGATGCAATACAGGTGAGAGATGAGAGAATGAGCAACCAAACTCGGTTGGCCCTTGATTTCTATTTATAGGGCAAATTTCTCATTTTCCACGTCATGGGCACTATTTCCACGTCGTGGGTTTGATCGTCACTGCATGCGTCATCGCAAGTTGCGTCTGGGGGACTCCAGGAGGTGTCAGAAGACTTCCCACATCGTGGCACTGCTTTCCACGTTGTGGTATCTAACAGTTCTGGGGTTTCGCGCCCCGAACTTCAGATATTCATAACTTTCGCATACAAACTCCGTTTTCAACGTTCTTTATATAGACGCGTAGGTAAAAACAATATCTACAACTTTCATTTAGACTCCGTCGGCTAATTTTGAATTTATTTTTATTATATTATTTTTAGTAGGCCGGGACTCCGTTATAAACTCATAACTCCTTCGTCTGACGTCCGTTTTCGTCTGTCTTTCTGTCGTTGCACTATTATTGATGATATATTCAATTCTCATTTAGATTGTTTTGGCTAAATATCGCTCTAACGTAAATTCACTATTTACGTCGCGTTGTGTCGTGTCGGTTCTTTCGCGAAACTTCGATAGGTCATAACTTCTTCGTTATAACTCGGATTTCGGCGTTCTTTATATGTACGGAATCCTTGTAACATATACTATAACTTAGTTAAGATTAATCATTCTAAATAATCTTCCATGAAAAAGTCATTTTTGATGCTTATCGTCTCTAAAATAACTAGCCCGGATCTACGGGCGTTACATTACTAGATTAGGTGTTTAAGCCCATAACTATAATTGGTATGTACTTGATTTGATAGTAGCATGGTCCTTTTACGTTGCCTTCACTCATGCAACTTGACAGGATGACTAATGGAGAGAGAGTAGAATTTATTATGTGAAATAATAAATTGGTACTCAAAATTGGTTTTATTAATATATTATTTGTAGATCATATTATTAATTAGTAATTAATCAGAAACTAATTTGGTATTAATATTGGGATTAAAGGAACTGATTAATAATGGATGGGCTGTTTTGCAAATCATTGATTGTTGCAGAACTGGGCTATTGGACTCCTTAATTAGGAGTGAATGAAATCCTATAGGGAGGCTCTATAGATTTCATCCAAGGCCTCATAAGGAGGAGTCAATAGGCTGCTTAAGCCTTAAGCAGGAATATGATGGAATTTTCGGCCTATGCATAAGATCCATAACCCTAGCCGAAATTTCCTTGTCTCTCCTCTCATCCTCTTGCATTGGGTGTTTGTGACTTCATTAAAGGTGCAACACTTAGGGCACTAAGCTTTCAAGAGTCAAGGATCTTCAAGGAACTCTTGTTATTACTATATAACAAGTGAGGTAATCTTCTAACCCTATTTTCTTTGTGAATTTCGAAAATGTATGCTAGTTTCTAGGGTTATTGCTTTGGTGTTCTATTTGGTTGTTCAATTAGTGAAAAACTTAGATTCAAAGAAATTAGGGTTGCATGATCACATAGGAATGTAGATATAACCCAACAGTTATCCCATTCTACAACCGATCTCCCACTACCGAAAGCTTGATGTTCGGTAGGCGATTTAGACTTGGGTTTAAACTCCCCCGCTATCTTTGTTGAAAAAATTCTTCACTACTTTCCCGATGTACAAACATATCGGTGGCTTCTGAAGGTTTCAGGCGACATCTAGCGGTGAGCAGTACAGGCGGATGGTGGTGGCATTCAGGGTGTTACCAAGGGGAGTAAGAGAGAGAGAGAGAGAGAGAGAGAGAGAGAGAAAGAGAGATGTGTGTGTGTGTCTGTGCGTAGCAGAGATTGAACGAGAATGGGCTAGGGGTCTAAACAGGAAGGCAAAACGAGTATGGTGGGATTTTTTTTTTTGAATAAAAATAGATAATAAAAAATGGAAAACAAATTATAAGGGCATAATGATCTTTTTAAGTAGATAGGGAGCAAATACAATAGAAATATCCAATTTTAGACCAATTGTACACCAACATTTCGTTTCTACCAAAAACACATAAATTTGTCAACCACAATGACCATTTTTGCAATTTTGTCTAACCATAATAATATTTTGCTCTAGCAAGTTCTTATAACTAGTGGGTGAGCCCGTGGTGAACCACGGGTCAACATTATGGCTGCTCTTGTACGTTTATTGAACATGTTATTATTAAAATGCGTCTTGTTTTATTCACAAATGGTGATGATGAGAAAATGATGACAAAACGAAACACAAAACAGAAGCATAAATCGGTAGACGGAAAAGGAACAAAATGAATGATAAAATGGTCAAAGGGGCTGAAAGTGAGAAATATTAAAACACGTGTAGCCAATCTGTAATGAAAATTAAGTAGTAACACGAAAAAAGGGACAAAAGGAAGGCGAAAATGGTCAAAAGGAGTTAAAGTGACAAATATTAAAAGAAATATGACCAATTTCTAATTACAACAGACATAAAACCAAAATTGTCAAAGTATACACAAAAAATCGTCAAAGTATACACAAAAGTACCAAAATCATCAAAATATACAAAATATTATGGTAAATTCTTGAAAGATAAAAATTACACTATTCCTATTGACCATTGACCATGTCTATTAATATAGTATATAAATGAAAACGTTGGCCACCTTATTTTAACTGGAAGCTAGCAAACCAAATTTAGGATCACGTCGGGTGATAGGTGGATTTATTGTCTTAGTTAATTAGTTTAATAGAATAGTATTAATTAATATACAATATATGTATTTATTTATTAAAGTATTTACATATGAAATTCTTACAATATTTAATAATATATATATATATATATATATATATATATATATATATATATATATATATATATATATATATATATATATATATATATTAATTTATAAATAATTTTAAAATATATAAAAAAAATATTAATAATATTATTATAGAATATTTAAAATATTATATACCATATAATATTATATTATAATATTTAATTAGAACAGAGATTTTTTGTAAAATTGAATTTTTGTGTTTCTTTTCTTTGCTTCAAAATGTATAGCAAACCAAATTTAGGATCAGGTAGGGTGATAGGTGGATTTATTGTCTTAGTTAATTAGTTTAATAGAATAGTATTAATTAATATACAATATATGTATTTATTTATTAAAGTATTTAAATACGAAATTCTTACAATATTTAATAATATGTATTTTTTAATTTATAAATAATTTTAAAATATATAAAAAATATTAATAATATTATCATAGAATATTAAAAATATTTTATACTATATAATATTATATTATAATATTTAATTAGAACGGAGATTTTTTTTTAAAAAAAAGTTTAAATTGAACCTAATAAAAATTGTTGCAAAATTATTTTTGTAAAATTGAATTTTTGTGTTTCTTTTCTTTGCTTCAAAATGTATGGCAAATAATATGTCGGCATTTCTTCCGAAATATAAAACTATAATAAACACTATTATATTGCAATTTTGGATATTATAGGTTTATCTTAATTATATTATAAAAAATATTTAATTTTTGTTAAATTAAAAATATACATGTTTGATAACTTAATGTTCAAATTTGTTATGCACAAATCACTCATCATTTTATGAGCAAAAACTAATTATAATAAAAAATAATCAACGAATATATTTAAAGAATGAAACATCAATTAATTATTTTTAACGTTAAAATGCCCAATGGTTCGGCATAGAATTTTTCTAACATGTTATCCAAAAAAATTATAATCATTGAAACATTCAAATAACATTTTCTAAATAGAAAAGTCATTCATCATTAAAAGAGTAATAATTATCGTCGTCACTTTACACAGATATATATCTAATAATAATTTAAATCAATTGAAATTAACCAACTAAAAAATATCTAATTTGCTCATTTGCTCTAATTTGCTCACTTGCTCATTTCCCACTACCTCATTGTACAATGACAACCTTTTACTTTTCTAGTTTTCCACCTTGAATAACTGATGATTAAAATATTATTATAGCAATCCGAAAAAGTATTATTGACTGAAATGATGTATCCTTTGTGTTCACATGCTCAAAAGTTAAATCTCAAACGCAATGCAGCCCTAACATCCGCCACGTTTCTTAATATTTCGTGATCATTAGAAAGTAAAACTTTATATCGTATTGGTTATGTTGAATAATACAGAAAATTTTATATTTGTTTGCATTATTTTAGGCTTAATTAATTAATACTAAATTAGTTTTTTATGAAACATTAAAAACTAATATCAAATCTCATTATATATATATATATATATATATATATATATATATATATATATATATATATATATATAGCTCGATGTATAATTAAGGGTTAATCGTTCGATGGTAACTCGACCATCGACTGATATTATGGGATTAATCGGTCTTGACAGGGATTAATCGGGGACTATAGATTATTAACAAAAATATTAAATTAATCAAATATTAATATATCTTTAGAAAAAACAAGTATTTCAAAATTTGAAAATAAGAAAATTTGTAATTTGAAAATATGAAAATACGAAAGTATGAACATTTTGGTATAATATTTGAAAGGGAAATCTCCGGAAAAGTCCCAATATTTTACCATAATTTACGAAAAAATCTCAAACTAAAATTTATTTATCAAAAAGTCATAATTACCGGTAAAAATGGCGATTTGACCATATTTTCCTGGTTTAACGGTTTTACTTTAATGTTTCCGAGTAAATAATGAAACCGGTTTACTGGGAAAATTGATTTATGAAAAAGTCCAAATATTTTAATTTGGGACTTTTTTGTAAATTATGGTAAAATATTGGGATTTTACCGGAGATTTCCCTATTTGAAATTTTGAAAATTTAAAAATTCTGGAGTAAAAAAAAATTGATTTTTTGAATATTTTTTACCTTTTTTGACTTTTTTTTTACTTTTTTTGACTTTTGTTGACCGATTAATCTCGCCAAGACTGATTAATCCCACCAAACCCGGGTAATCCTAAATTTCCGATTAATACCCTAATCATCGACAGTTGGAGAACACCAAGCGATTAATCTCGATTTCTGCAACTATGATATATATATATATATATATATATATATATATATATATATTTTCAAATGTTTCTCATATCTATTGTGTGCTAGAATGCATCAATAATAATTTACTAAAAATTAAATTATTATTTAATCAAATAAAAATAAATATATGGTTTCCGTAATTATATGTGTATTAAATGATATCTGTAATTATAATTATTTTTTTATGAAAACTAATTAAATTCGCATTTAATGTCAGCAATAATATTCTTTCAGAATAAATTTGTATCCAAAGAAAACTACTACTTTTTGATTAATTGCTATATGAAACAAGAGTTACTAGTAAATATGCAATTACTGGGAATTGAATTTAAAATTGAATAAAAGCAAATACTAGGAATTATATTATATATACAACTAGTTGTAAAATCCATTTATTACATGTGTTAATTTAAATAAAAAAGTTAAATATAATGATCTAAATATTTGAAAACTTTATATTTATAAAAAATAAGAAAAATAATAAATTATTATAATGAAAATGTTTTTTATCTATTAAATTTAAACATATAATTTAAATAAATAAACGAAAGAAACTAATAACCTTTAATTTTGGGGATTTTGAAATTAAAATTTAAGTTTATTAATGAAATTTATATTTATTTATTACTACATTTATATAATTATTACATTAAAATATTATATTGAATTTAATAAACTAAAAAAACTCATAAAATGACATATGAAAAAAATTAATTCAAAATGATTATAAAATATCATTTGACAAACTGAATGAGAGTGAGACAAGTGGCAAAAAAAAACCTTAATTTTTAGAGTAGATTAAATCACATAAACCTTATGAATAGTATATTTTTTATTCTTTAATGTTTTGTCGCAAATTTTTATCACCTTGCCGTTTTTTGTTCCATCCTTAACTTTTTCAAATTTTTGCCTCAAAAGTTTTAAAATTTTGTCATTTATCAACTTTTTACCATATTAGTTTGAGGAGTTGGTGTTTTTGGTCCCTCAGCTTTGATATTCTCTAATACTAGCTACAGTTTAAAGAGTTTGTCACTTTTGGTCCTTGTTATTTACCAAATGTTACACCTCAAGTTTTTGCCATATTAGTTTGTGGAGTTGGCGTTTTTGGTCCCCCACCTTCGATATTCTACTATACGACGCTACTTTTCTAAAAACATTATACACACACAAAATAAAAACAACAAAGGAGAAAAGGAACCAAAGAAACACTAAAATATATAACCATGCAAAAAAAATCGAATCGCCGCGAAGAGGGGATGACCTTCTAATTAAATCTAAAATTGAATAAAACTTGGTAAATATATGCTTATGAAATCACTTAGTAGTAAGAATGAGTACTCTTTGAAAGGAGTGAGGTGGATTGGTACTGTCGAACTGATGTAGTATATATGACCCCTTAGCCACCATTTCCACTTTTTTGACCCGCACGTCCTTTGAAAATCCCACTAATTCCGACCTTCAACATTTCCTTCTATATATATATTCTATAAAATAAGTAATTTTTTGTCTGTCTATATAATCAACTTATCGCTGCATGATATCAACTCCATCCAATATATAACTTTTAGCCACTACACTTAAAGATTCAGTCCGAGAATAACCACATTATATTTCATGGATTCTTCGTTCTTCAGTTACACCTCAGACCAGTTCCTTCCCTTCAACGAAAACGATTCATAAGAGTTGATTCTCTATGGAATGCTGAACGAGTCCTCTTACAGTGACGACTTGTCAAACCAGACAGCGTCTTGTCCAGTTGACAAGATTAGCTACAGAAGGGTACGCCCACGGCGTTGGGGAAAGTATGCAGCAGAAATAAGGGATTCGACAAGGAATTGGGCAAGGGTTTGGTTGGGAACGTTTGATACTGCTGAGGAAGCTGCTTTGGCTTATGATCAAGCTGCATTTGTTGCCAGGGGTTCAATGGCAGTTCTTAACTTTCCGATAGAGACGGTTTATGAGTCCCTTCGAGCAATGGATTACAGATTTGAGGAAGGGAGTTAGCCTGTTTTAGCATTGAAAAGGAGTCATGCCATGAAGAGAAAAGTTGTGATCAGATAGAATAAGAGGAAAGAGACGAAGTTGGAAGATGATAGTAGGAATATGGTGGTATTAGAGGACTTGGGTGCTGATTACTTGGAGGAGATTTTGAGATTGTCGGAGAGCTCTAGTTCTTGGTGAAAATGATCGAATATAAGATACAGTTGAATAACTGAAGTTCACTTGTGCGTTTTTGGTTATAATGTTTTGTCCTTCACTTTTTTTGTAAAGTTAAAAGTTAAAATAATGGATGAGTCAATTGTTACATGGGTTCTTTTGTTTATTTACAACATGTGCACTGTTATAGTTGGATAACAACGGTCTTCCAACTACCTTTTCTTTTTATCTTATTCTAATGCAATATTAATTATTTAATCATCTCCTTATCTCACAATACATAAAAGAGATATTCACTTAAATATCATATTTTTAAAAAACGTTCAAAAAATAGTAAAAACGGTAATTATAATTTTCGGTAGCATGGTCATTTTATAGAGAATTGTTTTAAAAACTTTGTTTTTTTCAATATTTCAATGAAGAAAAAAAAAAGATATGATAAAAAAGCAAAATACTTGGAAAGAAATGTCACTAGTCAAACGAGGACCGGACACACGGCGAATAAAGAGGGCCTTGTACATTTGGCCCATCCCTGCGTGTATGAGGATTGAGGGGTATTTAGCTGATTCAAGTTTCTACCTTTTAAAAAATTTAGCCCATACTTTTTGCTCATTCACAAAAATTCCCAAAACCTCATAAATAGTTACTAAAATATCAAATCACTTTGCAACATTTTAAGAATAAATTCAATTGAATATCAGCCATTTTTTTTTATCAATTTTATAGCCAAGATTTTCGTCGTCGCAGTTCCATGGTCTTATGTGAACCAACTAGTTTCGTTTGCCCGTTAATATGACATTGTTTTGAATAGTTGATGTGACTTTAATAATAAATTGTGTTAAAAAAGTAACCAAATATATACAGGGCCATAGTTGCACACCCAATGAAATCATTAACCCAAAAAGTTACTTCAACGGTCAATACGTTATGTTAACTAGTGGAAGGTCTCGTGGCTACGCCACTTTTGATATAAGACATTATTGTTGGATGTTACTTGAAGTAGGTTATATTTGTGCGAACTTTATATAGAGCATGTAATATGTTAGTTCTTTATTAGAAACTTTGAATTTGAGGTTAAATGATGGACGTTTCACACCGTATGAACTACGGTTCATTTCATGACATTTACAAACGTTATAGAAATTGTATACTACCATCATTTATAATATTGATTTTGCAAGGAAACATATTTACATAAGCAAAAGTTGATCTACAAAGTTGGTGAGGAAAGTACAAATAAGAAGAAATGGACTTGTTGGTGAGGAAAGTACAAATAAGTAGAAATGGACGGATGAAGTCAAATTTTAGAAATGGACGGAAAATATAAATGAAGGAAAAAAAAAACGTTAGTGAGGAAAGTACAAATAAGAAGACTCTATGGGCAAAATCATGAAAATCAAACTTTTATAATATTGTTTTTGCAAGGAAAAATATTTACATAAGCAAAAGTTGGTCGTAAGTAATGACGGATAAAGCCAAACTTTTGAAATGGACGGAAAATATAAACGAAGGAAATAGAATCGAAAAAAAAAAAAAGAAAAAAAAAAACCGTTAGCGAGGAAAGTACAAATAAGAAGACTCTAGGGGCAAAATCATGAAAAACAAAAATTCATCCTGGCCACCAACTTTTATATATAGGAGTATTAACAATTTTTACTAATAAAAACAATATAATACCATAAAAAACCCAAGGTATTGGGGGTTTACTATGAGTCTCTCCTTACAGCTTTCCTTTTATATTCATTTGAAAATTTCATATATTTTTTCCTTTCATCACATTCATTTGAAACTCCCATGACTTTTCAATTTTTTTCTAATAATAATTATTATAAGTTGGTTAATAAGGTTAAATAAATATCAAACCTAAAGTGTAATCATATATAAACTTAATTTCAATATTAACATAATATATTTACTTCTACTTATAGAGTTATGTTTTTTTATCTT
Source organism: Lactuca sativa (assembly GCF_002870075.4). NCBI lineage: Eukaryota > Viridiplantae > Streptophyta > Magnoliopsida > Asterales > Asteraceae > Lactuca > Lactuca sativa. The sequence continues at coordinate 201,615,444 of NC_056624.2, forward strand.
TTAAAATATCGTACTTAATTTATTAGTTATAATATAGTATTGGATGTAAACCATTATCATTTTAAAGATATAATTTTGGAACAATTTGTATAAAATACTTAAATTATTAATTTAAATATAACATTACAGGGTCAACTTAAATATAAATTTTAGTTTAACTTAAACAACCCAAAAAATATTTTGTAAATAGTTAAATGTGATAAATTGTAGTGTCTTTCTAATAATGATTATAAGTTGATTAATAAAGTTAAATAAATACCAAATTTAAAGTGTAATCAATAATAAACTAAATTTCAATTTTAAAATAATATATTTACTTCTACTTATAAAGTTATGTCTTTAACTTTTAATGAAAAAACATCATAAATGGTCCTTGTGGTTTCCCAAAATCTGAAGTTTAGTCCCCGTGGTTTAAAAACCTCATAGATGGTCCCTGTGTTTTCAAAACTTTTGACGATTGGTCCTTATTGCTAACTCTGTTAAGTTTTGTCCGTTAACTGAAGGGCATTTTCGTCATTTCACATCACAGGGACCATTTATGATCTTTTCAGTTATTTTTTTTAAAAGAAAAAACTAAATATAATTATTTAATGTATAATCTCTCTCTCTCTATCTCTCTCTCTCTCTCTCTCTCTCTCTCTCTCTCTCTCTCTCTCTCTCTCTCTCTCTCTCTCTCGGGACGAAGAATCAAAGGGAAAAAAACCCCAGATCTGTACTATTTCTCCTTCGGTCAGAGACTCACCTACCGATGGTGAAGCACCACCATCGCCACTACAATTTTCAGACCACCAATCACCGCCATTGTTGTTGTCTCTCTCACAATTCTACCTGATATAAGCCTCAATAGCATCTGAAGATGTCGTACCCTTGCAAGATCACCATAATTTGACCTAAATTTGTAAGCCCAAATCAAAATCTAAAACTGTAACCTAGATTCAAGCTTTGCCTATAATATTTGACCTAAACCGAAAGTATTATCTCCATTGTCGCATTCCTCTAAAAGCTCTGCATTTGCAAGCTTCAATACAAGCTCACCCATCTAAAACTCATGAAATTGGTTCCACCTCCATCAATTTCATCAAGAACCAACAACAAACTCTAAGGCTTAATTTATTTCACCAAGTTGGGATCTTCCTCCATCAATAAGAGGTATCTGAAATGAGGAGGCAATCGTTGGTGTTCAAATATTAGCCAAAGCTTAGTGTTTATCGCAACTCATAAAGAGCTAGAAGAGGAATTCATAAATGAAATTGATGAAGCTGGTGATGGTAAAGAGAAACAACTACGTTGAGAGAAATCGATGGAGTAGCGGGAAATCGAGGGGATAAGGAGTACAGACAAGAGAGAGGCGAAATAGGTAGAGGAAATGAAGATCCATGGGTTTTTCAGTGGGTTATGGTCGTGTTTCAGATCAGTGGTGGCTCCGATGATATTGGGTTGAGGTCTAAATTTAGGGCGATGGCTCCAGCAGTGGGATCGATTGCACGTATGGTTATGGGAGGCGGTTCACGGCGAAAGTCAGGTCAATAACAAGACATGGATCTTGTTTGACACCGATCTTCTCTTTTTCTTGTTATACATAAGCTTTAGAGTAAAGAAATGGTGGTCCAGATGGTTTAGCTTCTTTCAAATGAGAGAGAGAGAGAGAGAGAGAGATTATATATTAAACAATTATATTTAGTTTTTTTCTTTTTTTAAAAAAACATGAGAAAACATCATAAATGGTCCCTGTGGTTGTGAAATGACGAAAATACCCTTCAGTTAACGGACAAACTTAGCGAAGTTAGCAAAAAGGACCAAACATCAAAAGTTTTGAAAACACAGGGACCATCTATGAGGTTTTTAAACCACGGGGACTAGTTCCATTTATGATGTTTTTTCACTTTTAATATATTATACTTAATTTATTTGATTTAAAATGTTGTTGTATGTAAACTATTATCAGTTTAAAGCTACAACTTTTTAATAGTTTGGACAAAATAAATAATTTATTAATTTAAATATAACATTACAATGTCAACTTAAATATAAATTTCAGTTCCACTTAAAAACCAAAGAATATTTTGTAGATAGTTAAAAGTGATAAATTATAGTGATAAATACAAAAACTAAATTGTAATCTCAGTTTAACTAAAGTATTTCCTAAAGGTATTTTTATAATCGTTAAAAGTTTTCAAATAAGTACCTTAAAATAACTTACAATAACAATAGTTAAAAATAACTCTATATAAATGATTATATTGTTACCTTTAAAATAAAAAATAAAAACAATGTTTGATCTTTTAAAAAATTATAATGATAGAAATTAAAACATTAAGCAAATAAATTTTAAAAAATTAATTAACAATAACAACAACTATACATAGCATTAAACCATATATTATATTTAATTTTATTCATGTGTAACTCGCGGGTAGAAGTCTTTCAAACGATTGACTAAACTACAATATTAAAATCTCATATTATATTTCTATTTATAAACTTATGACCTTAACTTTTTAACATATTACAGTTAACTTATTATGTTGTCGTATGTGAGCAATTATCATTTTAAAGTCACAACATTTTTATAATTTATGAGTCGATGCAAAATAATTAAATTATTAATTTCAATATAATATTAAAAAATTAACTGAAATCAAAATTTTAGTTAAACTTGAAAAAAATCGAGAGACTGTTTTATAAATAATTGAAGATTATAAATTATAGTGTTAAACCAAAATTGTAATCCTAAATTAACAAAAAAAAAACCATGAAACCGTTTTTATAATCATTAACAATATTCAAATAAATAACTTAAAAATTATTTATAATAAGAATAGTTAAAAGTAATATTATATAAAAAAACTATAATGTTTTCTTTAAAAACAAAAACAATCTTTTTTGTTTTAAATAACTACAATCATAGAAACTAGGGCTGTAAACGAACTAAACGTTCAACGAACTGTTTGTGAACCGTTCAGTGGGAAGTTCGTTTATGTTCGTTTATTTAATAAATGAACGAATATGAACACAAATTTTTATTCGTTTAGTTATGTAACAACGTAATTGTTCAACCAAAAATTTCATTTTTAACACAATAAAACTTGTATCATAATTCTCAAAACACTTATTTATCAAATGTCAACAAAAGGAAACACAATCCCAGAATCATAAAAACAATCTTCTGCTGGTGTGTACAATCATGCCGGTGTCTCGTCTTGATCCTTGGAACTACCTGAAACACATAACACATAACACGGTAAGCATAAAAGCTTAGTAAGTTCCCCAAAATACCATACACAGCACAATAGCCACTTAATATTATAACTCAGTTAGACTTAGACCCTCTGGTCGATGTGTCTCAGTGGGACCCTCTGGTCCTATAACTCATATGGACCCTCCGATCCCTCAACTCAGCATCACAATATAATACTCATAAAGCATAACACAAGTAAATAGCAGGATATCTCATTACACAGTTCATACACATAAGACCCTCTGGTCACACATAAGGTTTACCACACAAGGTAAGTATAGTGAGAAGACTCACCTCGTAAGCAAATGAATGAAAATCTCGTAATCGGGATTGTGATCTCTACTCCCAAGTCTAGCTCATGCCTAACACATAATAATTATCCCTAATTAATATTAGCCCTCAAGAAGCTGGACTAATCCCTTCCTAATCTCACAGAAGGGGAAAAGACCATTTTACCCCTCCAATGGTCCAAATGTTGACCAAACCCTAAAAGTCAACGAAAGTCAACGACCCAACTTTGACCAGACTCGGCGAGTGCACTCGGGTAACTCGGCAAGCCCATGCGTGTCCTCTGAATCCTTCTAAGGCCTCACTCGACTCATCGAGTTGACCTTTCACTCAACGAGTTACCGCTGATCACAAAATGCGGAGCAACCCGATCCGACTCGGCGAGTTTCCTCCATGGAAATGCTCAAACGACCTTCTGAGGTCAGATCTGTTTCTCTAACTTATAGATCTGACCTTCTAACACCCAAAAGTCACGTAAAGGTCTAAACTTGGCGTTCATGCATGGTGTATTTTCCATAATATACCATAAAAACCCCATAAATGTCTCTTAGCTTCAAACCCAAAGGTTTACTCAACTAAAGCTTCATATTCTCGGCTCTCTGGACCTAGAAGGGTCTAGATCTATAACACAAACTAGCAATAGGGGTTTGAGGCATTCAAAACCCCAAAGAAGAAGTGATTCAAGCCCTAACCCCAAAATAGAATCTACACAATAAGGAAGGAAAGGGGTTCGATTTTGTACCTTAGAATGAAGCTCCTTGCTTGAATGACTCAGAACAATAACCTTCCGTGATCCCTCTTGCTGGAACTCTCCTCCTTCCTTGATAAATCACACCAAAAAGTTCAAGATAGCTCTTCCTCTCACTCAACACACTCAAGCTCGCTAGGGTTCTCTCTTTTGGGAAGGTAGCCGCTAATGAAGGCCATAAATGCCTTTAAATAAGGCTCAGTCCCAAAGATTTAGGGTTTCTGCCAATAGCGCGGACTCGTCGAATCCATTCATTAATCCGAATCATCAGTCACGATCATACTCGACGAGTTTTGGCGTCAACTCGTCAAGTCCCTCTTCTTAACTCAAAAAAATACTTAAATTATGATACCTAGAAATTTGGATGTTACAAGTTAAACGAACGAACATGAACAATGGTCTTGTTCGTGAGCGTTCATTTATGTTGTTTGTTTATGTTTGTTTATGTTCGTCCATATAAGTTTCTTTTATGTTCATATATGTTTAATTGTATTTAATTACATTACTATATCATATGTTCATTTATGTTTATTTATCTTTGTTCATTTATATTCGTTTAGCATGTTCATTAACATAAATGAACGAACATGAACAATGCAATTTGTTAAACGAACGAATATGAACAAAAAACTCGTTCGTTTATCCGTTTGTGTTCGGCTAACTTAAACGAACGAATATGAACAAGCCATGTTTGTGTTCGTTCGGTTCGTTTACAGCTCTAATAGAAACTAACAATATTCATCAAATAAATTTTAAAAACGTTAAATTTCATAAAAACAAATTAAAATAATTAAGAGTTTCGAAATACATTATTTTAAATAACTTACAACAACAATAGTTAAAAGTAAAATTATATACAAAAATTATATTTTAGTCTTTAAAAACTAATACAATGTTTGAAATTTTAAATAATTACAATGATTGAAATTAAAATCTTAAGCAAATAAAATTTTTAAAATGAATTAATCATAACAACAACTATAAATATCATTAAATCATATATTATATTTAATTTTTATTATAAGTAACCAGCAAGTAGACGTCATTAAGACACTTACAATTATATAATTTTAAAAGATATTTATATTATCATGTAATAGCAATAAACAATGTTTATACCAACTTATTATAAAATTTATTATATAAAAGCTAATAACAATGTCGTTGATATATTTAAAAAACATATGTTTGTAAAAATTTGAAATACATTGTTGTATTCTGCACAACGCGCGGGTATTCACCTATTATACTTATAAAGGAAATGTTTTTCCTTTCACCACATTCCTTTGAAACTCCCATGCATTTTTTCTTTCACCACATTCATTTGAAACTCCCACGATTTTTCAATTTCTTTCTAACAATGATTATAAGTTGGTTAATAAGATTAAATAAATATCATATCTAAAGTGTAATCATATATAAACGAAATTTCAATATTAAAATAATAGCTTTATTTCTACTTATAAAGTTATGTTTTTTTAACTTTTAACATATTATTCTTAATTTATGAGTTTTAATATATTGTTGGATGTAACCATTATCATTTCAAAGCTACAACTTTTGAACAATTTGTATAAAATACTTAAATTATAAATTTAAATATTACATTACACGATCAACTTAAATATAAATTTTCGTTTGATTTAAACAAACCAAATAATACTTTGTAAATAGTTAAAAGTGATAAATTATAGTGTCTTTCTAATAATGATTATAACGCCCGTAGATCCGGGCTAGTCAATTTAAAGATAATAGGGGTCGAAAATGACTTTTCGATAAAAGATTTTTTAGAATAAATAATCTTAAACAAGTTGTATAATATGTCTCAAGGGTTCCATACATATAAAGAACGCTGAAATCTGAGTTATAACGAAGAAGTTATGGCCCGTCGAAGTTTTTCGGCAAAACCGGCACGACACCGGGAGACGTAAAAAGTGGATTTATGATAGAAGACTTTTTAGCCTTAGTGATCTAAACCAAAGGTTTAGAGTATGTTAAACCGAGAAAATCCATAAAAAGAACGTCCAAATCTGACTTCGTATGAGGAAATTATGATTTTTCGAAGTTTCGGCCTAGCAGTGTACAACCCAAAACTCGAATTTTAGTTTTAGCAATTTTTGGCTTACATGACTTAAATGAGAGTTGAAAATCTCATTAATAGGAACTCCACGGTAAAAAGACAGACGAAAACGGAGTCCGTATGAAAGAGTTACGAATTCTCCGCGGTCATTTAGCAGTCTAATCTCCTCATACAGTTAAATTTAAGATTGGTCGAGAATTAGCCGACGGAGTCTACATGAAAGTTGTAGATCTTGTTTTTACGTACGCTTGGAAAAAAAGAACGTCAAAAACAGATCTCGTATGCGAGAGTTATGATTTTTCTAAGTCGGGAGGTTGTTGTGTGAAATCGGGTGACGTGGCGCAATCCTGGCCGTTGCTTCCTCCCCAAGGCTAGCCACCAGATGGTGACACCTGGCCTGGAACTCGATGAGTTTGAGGCCAACTCGATGAGTTTTTGGCTTTTCCAGCCTATAAAAGGGGAGCTGGAGCACCCTCATTTCTCACACCTTTCCCCACTTCTTTCTCTCTCTAACCCCCAAACCCCCCCTAAAAGCCTAGGTAAACCCCCTAGCACCCGAAGAAGCCACGAGGCATCCGGAGTCCCGAGAAAAAGGGTCTTTCGGTTTGGAAACGTTGCTCCGAGTAAAGCCTGGTTTTCTTTAAAATCCGCTGTAAGTGAGCTACGCTTACGCAATTTTTAATAATAGCTTTCAAATAATTATAGTAATGTTATTAGGTCCTTAAAATAATTAATTTGGATATTATTATGAGTTATATTGAGTGTTATTTAACGCTTATATAATACTAATAATAGTCAGACTATTAATTTATCGTGGTTATCGTTAGACTAAACCCTAGTGGTATTGATACTAGGTTTTATCGAAGGAAAATTGTTTTGAGAGTATCGAAGCGCTGTTCGAGTGTTGAGTCACCACCTTGCAAGTGAGTGCATAGTTACTTTCATCTTACACATAGATATGAAGTATTTTATATAAATTACATGCTATGTGTGCATATTATTTGAGTACTTGTTGTCTATGCTAGATGAACGACTTTATACATGTTTTAAATGATTTAAATTGTATATGTATTTTATATCTACGATAATGTTGGGGTAAAACAAGGGTAGATGTAATAGATGGAATATGAGTTGGATGATGAGTTAAGAGGGGTTATAGACCACGAGGTGAGGGTGAGAGGTGGACAATGTGAGAAGCCTTTTCCAAATGATGGCCCCGTCATTCAACAGAGTATGGATGAAAACCACGAACTATTCTAGACAGTCCAGTGGAACACTAGCAGGCTCGCAACCTGTAGGTGTTGTGAACGATGTGTTCACCCAATGTACTCTAAACCTTGGCGTCCATGCAGACTTGGTGCCTAAACCTTGGTGATCATGCAGACTTGATGCATAAACCCTGGCGACTATGCAGACTTAGTGCCCGTTGTGTAAACCATGGCAACGATGGACTTTGTGTCGATTCCTTAGGAACGAATGATCGAGAAATAGCTGATTCTTAGGGTAGATCCTTAAGAAATAAAGAAGATAATGAGGATGTGTAATTGGGTTGGTTGCTTGATTGTTTAAACATAATAATTATATTATTGTGGGTTGAAAACCATATGTACTCACCAAGTTTCCCAACCTGACCCACTCAGTTTATTTATATCACAGGTGTTGATATGAAGTCACATTACACTTAGAGATTAAAGAGATGTAGATCACTAGTGTAAATAAATGTAAGTTCCGTTTATGCTTATGTTTCTGTATTAACGATGACATCCCAAACGGTTTAAAATGAATAAAATACGTTTCTTCGAAAATGTTTTGATAACATATTTATCGTGTTTTTCTGGGAACAAATTCCGCAACACTTTTATTTAAATTGTTACTCTGATTTTCAAACAAAATCGGTCTTTTCTGGCCGTGAAAATGGGGATGTCACAATGATTATAAGTTGGTTAATAAGGTTAAATAAATATCAAACCTAAAGTGTAATCATAAATAAACTAAATTTCAATATTAGAATAGTATATTTACTTATACTTATAAAGTTATATCTTTAACTTTTAACATACTATACTTAATTTATTAGATTTAATATGTTGTTATATGTAAACAATTATCAGTTTAAAGCTACAACTTTTGAACAGTTTAGACAAAATACTTAAATTGTTAATTTAAATATAACATTACACAGTCAACTTAAATATAAATTTCAGTTCCACCTAAAAGACCCAATGAATATTTTGTGAATAGTTAAAAGTGATAAATTATAGTGCTAAATACAAAAAATATATTATAATCTCAATTTAACTAAAATATTTCCTAAATATATTTTTATAATCGTTAAAAGTTTTCAAATAAATAGCTTAAAATAGCTTACAAGAACAATAGTTAAAAATAACTTTATATAAATGATTATAGTGTTACCTTTAAAATAAAAAAACAATGTTTGATGTTTTAAATAATTATAATGATATAAATTAAAACGTTAAGCAAATAAATTTTAAAAATTAATTAACAATAACAACAACTACAAATAAAATCAAACCATATATTATATTTAATTTTATTCATGCGTAACTCGAGGGTAGAAGTCATTCAAACGGTTGAGATTATGCAGTTATAATAGATGTATATATTATCTTAGAATTCAAAATAATCAATATATTATATTAATTTAGCATACGAATTATTATATCAAATTTAATATCAGCTTTATTGTTATATTTAAAAAAACATATATTTGGAATGATTTCAATTTGATATGTGTTTCTCCGCAACACGCAACCATTTTCCTAGTTAAAAAAATAAGAATCAAACAATCAATGGTCAACTATCTCGTAATCACGCCCTTAGCTCGCCTCAGGTTGTATTGGAAATTATGCCCACCTGTCCAACTTGGTTAGAAGAAACCAATTAGTTTTTATATCAGAAACTAATTTTTGTTTATTAGTAAACTTTATTTTTAATAAAAAATAAAATAAAATATATCAAAATACTTAATTTATTTTTCTCTTCAAAATAAGACTAATATTGATATAGTTTTATAAATATAAAATAAGTTGGGTTGGATTCAAAATAAGACTAATATTGATATAGTTTTATAAATATAAAATAAGTTGGGTTGGATTGCTAATAATTGTAAATACTTTGATTGGAATGGGTTGTATATATGGAAAAAAAAATATATTAATTTTTTTATAGAAAAATTGGGTTGGATATGATTGCTAATTGGGATAATCTCAATATTCTCTTCCAATGATAAAAAAAGATTTAAAAACATTATGTTATATTTGTTCTTTAAAACCATGACAGGTTTCATTTTTTTAAATTTGTTTTTGGTGACCATTTTATGGCAATTTGCTTTCATCAAATGTCCATTAAAACAAATATAGGAACCTCATAAGAGTTGATTTCAAAATTTATTTAAAGAATCAAAATATAAAGTGATTATGAGGTATTAATATAGGCAAGATCAGAGTATAAAACCGTTTTAATAAACAAAAAACATAAATATAATGGTTATAATGAACAAATATATAATATGACCGTCTTTTAAGAATTAAAAGCTAATTTTTTTTTTAGAAAAAACATTATAAATGGTCTATGTGGTTACCCAAAATCTAAAGTTTAGTACCTGTGATTTAAAAACCTCATAGATGGTCCCTGTGTTTTCAAAACTTTTGACGATCGGTCCTTATTGTCACACCTCGAAACCGATGGCGGAAACGTTCCGGGGCGGAGGACGTCATGTATAGCATCACAACCAATGAATAACAGCAATCATAGCAACACAACCATTACAGTGAATATTTGAATAAAACATTTACATCTGTTTGAAACTCAGTTTGAAATACATCCAATAGTTTTGCAAAATAAAAACTTAAAAACTCTAAATGCTTCGGTTCCTCGAAAATCCAACAAGTACTTGTCTATTGATTTCCTGAGAATACAAGCAGTTTGAAAAATATCAGCATAAAGTTGGTGAGTTCATAAGCAGTAATTTGTAATGAAAACTTATTGATAAGCAAGCCGAAATGATTATGTAGTTTCAAGAAAATCCGATATTTTCTTTTGTGAAAAACGTAGTGTGATCGATTTCGTATACAACCATGAATGTTCGTTTCCGAAAATCGTATAGATATGCAAAATACTACTTCATGTGACTAGCTAAAGCTAATCATGAAGTATGCGTATTTAAATGTAAAACCGTAGCATAAATGATTCGGTTTTTGAAAACCCTGGCTCGGCCAGTATGCATAGTGTGTTTAGTTCTATTTGGTATAAATAAAACTACTGAAGAAAACTAGGTTGGTAAACTATCGGTGATTTATACATAATGTGAGTCGTATAACCATGATTGATTTGACTAGAGACCTTTCCAACGTTCTTCAGGCGTTGACGTTAAATGACATTTGTACATCTTAGGCGTGCCCGCCAAACTGTAGCTAACAGTCCAGATGTGGGATTGTCAGCCCCGAACACATCTATTCACAAACCTCACGCTCTCCCTCCAGGAGGCTCTGGTTATACAGTGGTAGGATTTATCCCTGTACACCTAAGGGTACAATAATGAAGTAGCGCCTCACAGTATCATACAATCTAGTTTACAAGTAAAGCAGTAACGTTCTACCGTAATGGAAATCCGAGTGTATACCACGTATAATGATAAATTACAGTTATGAAAAATCATGATAAAACAATGATATAAACTGTAAATAGTTTCTGTTCCAGTGCATATGTTTAGTAAAGAAAGTTTTCATGCTTGATAAGTTCTTAGAGAAATTCTTGTAACGCCCGTAGATCTTGGCTAGTCAATTTAGAGACGATAGGCGTCAAAAATGGATTTTTTATGAAAGATTATTTAGAATGAATAATCTCAACTAATTTATAGTATATGTTACAGGGTTTCCGTGCATATAAAGAACGTTAAAATCCGAGTTATAACGAAGAAGTTATGACCTGTCGAAGTTTTGCAACAGAACCGGCATGACGCAGCGCGACGTAAATAGTGAATTTACGTTAGAGCGATATTTAGCCTTAGCGATCTAAACGAAAGTCGTAGAGTTCGTTAACCCGTGAGCGTGCATAAAAAGATCGTCCAAATCTGACTTCGTATGAGGAAGTTATGATTTTTCTAAGTTTCAGCTTAGCAGTATGCAACCCGAATACTCGATTTGAGATCGAGCGGTTTTTAGCCGAAACAATCTAAATGAGAATCGAAGATCTCGTCAATTGTAGTGAAACGATAAAAAGATAGGCGAAAACGGACGTCGAATGAAGAAGTTATGAATTTATAACGAAGTTTTTCTGTCCCGACCTACTAAATATAAATAATAAAAATAAAAGTCAAAATTAGCCGACAGACTAAATGAAAGTTGTAGAGTATGGTCTGACCTACGCGTGGATATAAAGAACGTCAAAAACGGAGCTCGTATGCGAAAGTTACGCAATTTAGAAGTTTGACGAGTCAAATTACGCCGAGCGTAATTTGAGTACGCCCAGCGTACTCAAAAGGGTGCAAGTTGCCTGACCTATACTCGAGTGCCACCAAATGACGCATGCAGTGACGTCGAAGTACGCCCAGCGTAACCAAGTTACGCCCAGCATACTGAGTACACCCAACGTAATTGGAAATTACGCCCAACGTAATCCTAGACCCAGCAACCTATAAATAGAAACCGAGATCAGCCATTTTCTCTTGTTCAAATTCTTTCTTCTCTCTAGTTTTTGCCTCGATTTGCGTGCCAATCATATCCCGAAGCCCCGATATCATTCTTGAGCCCCGAAGCAAGATCCGAAGCCCCGAGGATCCCGAAGAGCGTTATTCCCGAGTCGAAGCTCTGCCCGCGAGGAGCCCGGTTTTTGTGAAGATCTTCCAGATCTACTGAAGAATACTACTTCTACAAGTCGTAGTGCTGTCCGATCATCTTCTAATCAAAGTGAGTGTGTGGTCACTTTCTTCTAACACATAAATATTAAGTATTTGCTATGAAATACGTGTTATGTGTATAATATATTGTTGTTTATTTGAGATGATTGTGGAATGGATGAATTATATAAGTTTTAATGAGTTAAACTATATATGTATTTTGTATCTAAAAATATGTTGGGTAGAACATGAGTAGATGAGGTTGTTGGTAGGTGACAAAAGATGGGTTGGACCATGAGATAAATATGTTGGGTAGAACATGAGTAGATGAGGTTGTTAGTTTTAGATCCAAGGGTATGGATCAGATCAAGAGGTTAGTTTTAGATCCGGGAATATGGATCTGGTAATGAGGCAAATTTAAGATCCGGGAGTACGGATTATGTATTTTAGAACTGCGTATTCATTCGATAAGGTATCATGTGTATAGTCCCTTTTAGGAACGTGATATTAAATACGAGTATTGATTATAATATGAAATATACATATGTATGTGAAGTATTTTTCATTGTCCGAAATACGTGTTAGATATATTTGATAATATACAACGTGCAAATCAGATATGGTTCAATATGTGTTAAGATGTGTATATATGCTAATATTACTTAAAACCTTGTGTTAAGTATACACTGGTTAGCGTTTCCTAAAAGGAGATAATATCAAAAAAATTGATTATAAACATTGTAGGTTTGCCTAGTGATGGGTTAAGACTTAAATGGGATGTTTAGTTCAATTAAGATTGGAATTTGGGTAGTCTCTTATTAAGAGTACGGGTGGGGTGAGATTGATGATCGGTGGAGTACGTCCTACGTATAGAACTACATTTTATGTACGAAGTCTTTTTCAAAGCTTTGTGTCTTGGGTGCTGCTTGTGCCAGGGTACTAATATGTTCTCGGGTACGATTCTTTCGCATACCAGAGTACTATAATGTGCCAGAACTACTATCATGTACAAAGTCTTTTTGACAATCTTATGTGTCGGCTACGGGAGCGTACGGGAGTACTCTAGTAGTATTTCCCCATACTTTTATTTTCAGATAGCTTTGGAGTCAGCGTTTCTTTTATGAAGTGATCGACCGAGCTTCATATGTCAGCGTTTTCTTTCACGAAGTAATTAAGGGAACTTCATAGACTGCCTAATAAAGTGTGTCGGTTATAGACCACTGATAGGTATGTTTGGTGTTATATTGCTGGATAGGGTGCGTCTGGGGGTGAAATACCTCATATATTCAGGCCACTGCTAGGCAAAGTTCGATGCTAGGATAGATAAAGTATGGGGGTATAATACCTCATGATAGTCAGACCACGCCTAGGCATTGTTATCTAGATAACTACCCCTGACTTAACTGTCTTGTGGTTCTTTCTTTTACAAACGAAGGTTCGTGGTGAAACTTATTCCATTCCCCTCATTTGATGTCTTTATTGATCCTCGTTTGCTGCCACGGAATTTCCGAAGCAGCTTCGTCAGTTTGTGGTTCATATCGATTCCTTAGGCTAGATCTCATAAGATCATTGTATAGGGTCAGTATGTGGGGATCGATGGGATGGGATATATTGTTTTAGAAATATAATTTATATGTGTTTATAACATTAGTGGTTTAGCAGGATCGAGATATACTTTATTATCACGTTGTTTGAACTAAGAGTTTTCATTCTCTGTGTTCCTTAGGGGATTGGGTTCACCAGGGATATTCGAACTAAGTGTTCGTTAGATATTTGAACTTAGTGCTCATCGGAATATTTGAACTAAGTGTTCATTAAGTGTTTGTGAACTAGGTGTTCATTGGGTAATATTGGAACTAAGTGTTCATTAGGTGTTCTTGAACAAGGTGTTCATTAATTATTGTGAATTGCGTGTTCACCAGACGTAATCTAAGAACCTTGGCAGCACTAGACTTTGTGCCAGTTCCTTAGGGCAATTCTTAGGAATGAATGGGAGAAGGGTAATCGGTTCTTAGGATAAATCTTTAAGAAATAAATGGAGATAATGGGGGTGGGTAATTGGATTGATTGTTTGATAATTAAATATAATAATTATATTATTGTGGGTTGAAAACCCTATATGCTCACCAGGCTACCAAGCCTGACCCACTCAGTTTTCTTTGCATTACAGGTAATGAAACAAGAGTATAAGTTGGAGGACTTGACGAGAGATTTTGGATTATAGGCCAGTAGTTATGAATAACTGTTGTAAGGTCTATTTTGTTCTATTTATGCTTTTGGTCTGTATTGAACATGACATCCCGAGATTTTGTTATATAAATGAAAATACATTTCTTTAAAGAAATGCATTGATAATTTTAATCATATTTTGTTTTGGGAACAAATTCCGCAACTGTTTTCTTTAAATGATTACTCTGATTTTATAAAACAAAGCATAAACAAATCGGTCTTTTCTGGCCGTCAAAATGGGGATGTCACAATTCTCAACTATACCAATTATAGTTTGTACGAATAATGAAGCGAATATCGAATCTGTAAAAACTATGCAATTTCCGCGAAAACGTCCCTTATGCTCGACATAGTACAAAAGGGAAATAAAGTATGAAATTTTGCATAAGTTTTATGTATATTCCTGAAAACATTTATGTTTAGCTTGTATTCCCCCCTGAAAACCTTAAAAATACGGAAAAATGTAGGGGTATGAACTCACAGTTGTTGCGTGGAGTTGTTGACTGAAAAGAAGGTTCCCAAGTTGTTGCACGTGACACTTAACGAAATCCTATTATCAAATAAATACGTATATGTATCTAAATTAGCGATTTCGATATATAAAGTGTCATAAGAACACTTGAATTCGGTTGAGGAATGTTACCGAGACTTGCTTGAATCGAAGAAATGGGTTCTCAGCCAAATGTACCACCAAAAAGGTGTTTACGGTCTCTGAAGGTTGGCGAGTTTACGACATCTGAAGATTGGCGAGTTTACGATTTCTGAAGATTGTCGAGTTTAAGACCGTAAACTAAAGAACTGAGTTTACGGTCTTTGAAGGTTGGACCATAAACTCGGAAGAATGATGTTTGGATGTTGATTTCGACGAGCTGAGTGTTTCCAGACGTTCCAAACGGCTCCAAACGTGGTTTTCTCGATGTTTTCCGGAGTTTAAATGCGATTTTGTGAGTTTACGGTTGATGAATCTTAGAGAGAGGAGGAGAGAATGCGGCTAGAAACGTCCCAATGAAGTCGGAGGCATCGTATTTATAGGGGTGAGGTGAGGGGTCCACTCGTCACTAACCGTAAACAGAGTTTACGGTCGTAAACCCACTTCGACCAGAAATGTTTGATTTTTTTTCCAGATATTCGGGTTTCCGCGCGATTTTTGGTTCCAATTCATAAATAATTTAATTAAATATAACTATATTATTTTAATAAACCTAAGAGTTTGACGAAAAAGTTAACAAATTTGAATTTTTATTAACGGGATCGCATAACGGAAACGGGATAAGTTTCGGGTTGTCACACTTATTGCTAACTCCGTTAAGTTTTGTCTGTTAAGTGAAGGTTATTTTCGTCATTTCACTACCACAGGGACCATTTATGATGCATTCTCTTATTTTTTTATTAAAAAGAAAAAATTAAATATAAAAATTTTCTCTCTCTCTCTCTCTCTCTCTCTCTCTCTAAAAACACATATAGAAACGGAAAACAAAATGCTGGAAAAATCAAACCAATAACTCCATTGAGCCCCACCATCTTTTCACCATTCTTGTTCATCCAAAAGTTGATTCACCCACCTGTTATCCCTCTGTGCTTCTCCATTCCTCTGATTTCGTTGGGGGAATTGATTTATTGGTTGTTCTTGATTTTGGTTTGGAGTTGATTACAAGTTTTAATTTTTATTTAGGGACCATCTACGAGGTTGTAACATATCACGCAAACGATTGGCAGCTGAAAGGGAACTGGGCCGACCATACAATCCAGTTTCAGTGAGTTTTCTGGGTTTTTGATGTACTTCAATACAAAGATTGTCTTTTATTATCCCTTTATTTAAAGTAGACTCGTTAGAGGGAAGTGTAACTGGATTGACATTCAAGATTTGTTCATCGAAGGTTTCTTCATCGGAATAAGTTAAGTCCATGTCATCTAAAGCAGATCCGACACTCTCATCATCATGTTCGTGCTCGTGTTCATCATCATCATCACAATAATCATCATCATCATCGTCTTCTTCATAATCGTTGGTTTCAAGATTATGAGATCCAAGTATGCTAGAATAGAATTTAAGGGGTGGGAGTATATTTGAGGATTTGTAAGTTGTGGAATTAAACGATAGTGAGGATTTAGGAATGATTGGGTATTCGTGATCTATTGAAGTCTCTCTTAAAGGTGAACGTGTCTCTTGCTCTTTCTGTAAACCCTGGTAATACCATATGATTGTTATGAACACAACATTCCATGAAATTCAATTTTTCAATTTAATCGAAGAGGCAAAGCAACGATTATAAACCAACACAAACTTGATGAAAATCATTTTCTTGATTTCAAAATCGAGAGTTGAAGTGCGTACCTGTTTAACCCAGTTCAGTGCCCTTTTGTCTAATCTCTCTGTGAACATGTTTATGGAGAGAGAGAGAGAGAGAGAGAGAGAATAAATAATTATATTTAATTTTTTTAAATAAGAAAAAACATCATAAATGGTCCCTGTGGTAGTGAAATGACGAAAATACCATTCACTTAACAGACAAAACTTAACGGAGTTAGCAATAAGGACCAATCGTTAAAAGATTTGAAAACACAGGGACCATCTATGAGGTTTTTAAACCACGGTGACTAAACTTCAAATTTTGGGTAACCACAGGGACCATTTATGATGTTTTTTTTTTTTTTTTTTATTTTTATTTTTTTTTTTTATCTAAGGTTTTCCCCACAAACAAATAAAAAAGATCCTATTTGATATACTTTAACGTAATGGTTGTCACTCGATTTTGGACGTGTTTGACAAAAGTAGTTGTTAACTGGAAAAGGTTAGTGGGTAGCTGGTAGCAGAATTTATTTGTTATATGAGTGTTTGGTAAAAGTAGTTGGAAGCTTTTGAAATATATAAAATTACATAAAAGGACAATTGATTAAAAATAAACAAATATATAAATATATTTTTAAGGGTAATTATGGAACTTGATTTAAAAAGCTCAGTAGCGTTTTGTTAAACGCTACATGAAGTAGCTTTTAGATTTAGAGCGTTTTGTTTAAACTAAAAGTTAAATGCTTATACTGTCAAACGAAGTTTTTTGTTTAAACCAAAGTGTTTTGTCAAAAGCTAAAAGCTAGAAGCTCTCAAACGCTTTCAAAAGCTCCGTGACAAACACGCTCTTTGAGTGTTTGGGACGCAAAAGCTAAGGAAGATTTTTGACAAAAATGTTTTTTGCCTTTTTTTTTGGTTAATAGGAAGTCTAGTTAATTGTGTTGGTTGGTTTAAAAAAATCAAAAATTAACTATTTTCTCTTTATAATTGTTTGCTTCTCTAATTTCTTACCATTTTAACATTTTGTCTTTTAAAATACTTTCGTTTATAATGGGCTGATAGCAATTTTTTATGTATATAAAGGTCGTTATATTTAGTAATATTGATAAAAAAAAAAAGTTATATCTGATTTATTTGTTTATTTATTATTATTATTATTATTATTATTATTATTATTATTATTATTATTATTATTATTATTAGTTTAACCATTGGAACCTAAAAATGAGCATTTAGTATCAAATCCTAATCATGTATCAGTATCGTACCGAATTTGAAAATATGATACGGAACTCGGTATTTCAAAATCACGAAATTCGGGATTCAGTATCGTCAGTACTGGTAATATTACCAAAAACCAGAACGATTCCCAGTACTGGTAACGTTAATTCGGTACAATACTTTGGGATTGACTTTTGATCAAATTTGGTATTCGGGAAATAAGGAACCGTACTGGTTCCGTTCCACACTCATCCCTATTGGAACGGACTATTATTTGAAATTTTGCTCAATTTTCAGGTAACTACATACAATATTAGGCATCAATGATTAAATTTTAAAATATATATATATATATATATATATATATATATATATATATATATATATATATATATATATCAATGGTGGTTTTTTTGTCAATGGGGCAAAATATAGGTACTTTTTTCAATGCATGATAATTTTTAACATCAAGTCTTATTCATTGTACGATTAAGAGGGTGTTTTTTTTAACCTCAAAATGACTTTTTAGACAAAAAGACTTATTAAGTTATGGTCATAAGAAAATGAAAATTTTAAAATATGTTTGATTAACTTTTGTGTTAGGAAAGTCAATAAATCAATAATTTGTCTTTTAAAACGTGTTTGTCTTAACTTATACATGTTTTAAAAATATTGAATTTTACAAACCAAAACATTATAAGAAGTTTTGAAAAATTAGAAATTTTAACTTATTGAAATCTTCTTTTTGAGGAGTTAATGAGAAAGTATTTTAAAAATCATTTTTATATTAACCAACATTTTTTTAACTTATTTTAAACGAAATCCCAAACACCCTTTAAATTATAATCTGTTTTGCTAAAATAATCATTACAATTTGTTTGATTTTTAATACTCCGTATATGATAATAAATGAATACATGAAACGTTCATTACTTCTTTTTACAGTTTATTTTAGCATATTTCACTTCAATTTTAGTTAATCATCATGCACATTTTACTTTTTTTTTTGTATATATCATAAACTTTTTTGTTTTAAAGTTTCTACACTTGATTGCAAATATTTAGAAAACTAGAGCAAATCGGGGGAGATTTGGAAGACGAACGAAACGCGAGCAGATGGCCGAGATTGTTGGGGCCTATCTAAGGGAGAATTGAAGACTAACATCGTTGGAGCTTACTATGAAGATTATTTGGAATAAATTTGGACTTGGTGGATTAGAAGATGAAGATATATAGACTATGGATTAGAAGATGAAGATATATAGAATATGGATTATTTTATATTTGCATATATGGGCTAAGAAATTAACATGTCTTTGGATGATATTTGGGACATGAAGTCTTTGAGCTTATATTCATCTATTATGGGCTAAGTGATGTGGCAAATGGGGTTTTATAATCAGTCAACAATAGTTAAATCTAGAAGACAAAGAAGACCAAAGAGGAAGGGAGACAAGTTGCAGCCATTCTCGATCAATACATGTCAAAAGGTCGCGTGAGAATTTACACTATAGCTCATGCAACCATGTAGCACATGTAAGGGGCAATTTCAAGAGTTCATGTTTAGTGGCTATTTGAGGGTAGTTTGGTGAGCACTTTTCAACACTTTTGATACCAGATTTTGGTGCACTTTCTCTCGAGAATTGGGAGCTATGAAGGGCATATGAAGAACACTTGAAGATTGGGATTTTCACTTCTTTTCAACTTGTTAATGTTGGGTATCTCTAAACTACTTTACTTTTCCTTAATCTCGGTCATATTAGGCTAAGTTTATCTTGGTTGATTTTGGTATAATCCATGGTTATTTTGTTGTTTTAAGATCATTATGAACTTGTAATGATGTTTATGAAAGTATTTTTCATTCAACATATTTTATATCCCTATGTCTTTATTCATGAGTTTAGATGTATGTTTGGTGATTAGTTGGCTAATTTCTTGATTAATTAATGGATTTTTAAATTAACAAGAAACAAATGGTTTTTGTGCTTGTTTTCATTTTAGACAATCATGAAAGTATTCTCTCCAACATGGTAGTGAAATCATTTTGACTCCTCCTGAATTTGGTGACTTTTAAATCTTAATGCTAGTTAACTTTCATTAATTAAATGTTTCATGGGAATTGTGATTTTAACTAAAGAAATATGTTATGAGCTTCTCTAGCTATTTTACTAACTAAGAAAAGTCTGTATGATTTAAGCTTTTAAATCATTATTGCCAAATTAAATTAAGTCATAAGTCTTGCACCATAATATCTTATGATAACTAGCTAGGTATCCATGTGATGAAAGCAAAAGTCAATCATATTTCTCTTATTGATTTAAATCAAACTTTTTTCTTGTTAAATTGTAATTTCCAAGTTTTAGTACTATAACTTAAAACAATCAAAAGACTAAAACCCCTCATTTTTAATTGTATTGTTGCTTTTCGAGTATTTTTGTAAAGAGATTTTATAGAGTTTCAAATTGTACAAATCTCTGTTGATTCGATCCCTTTGTCATTATACACCATCTAGCATTCAATTTATAGGGTTATTTATTTGTTGGTGTCGACAACTACCAATACAATTTTTTTAATTTTACTTCTATTTAATAAAATATAAAAAACGATTAAAATGTATAAATATATTGTTATAAAATGTATCTGTCATTTTTTTATGATAAAACTAAATCAAAATTTGATATGAAATTACGAAATATATATTCCCATACAAAGTACTTGTTTGAAAACGATGCATGTAATTCATTCATAAATCGATAGAGAAGATGTAAAACAATCTTTTGTGCATGATACAGAAACTCTATTTTTGTGATAACTTAGCAGTAAGTATTATTAATTTATATAAAATATAGATAACAATATACTACGTTAATACACATCAACCCACAATATATTACGTTAATACACATCAACCCACGTGAAGATTTATCAACTAAGTACTTGCTATGCGGATGTATTTCATATCAAATTCTGATTTAATTCAATCACCTAAAAGTGGCGATACATTTTATATATATTTTTACATTTTAAACGGTTTTTATATTTTATTAAATAGAAGTATAATTAAAAAATTATATGCATACGTCCTCTGGTGTATAAATATATATATGTTTGTATGATATTTTTACTACCCATGTTTCTAACAGTTATATGCATTCTTAATTTCAAAGATATATACAATTCTAGAACAATGGTGTTTGTATGCGATGAATCTACTATCGTTCAAAACAAAATGCGATGAATCTATTTTTTGATAACAAATTGAATCTAGTGTCATGCTTTCATGTCTCAGTTAGACCCCAAAGCTTTCCAGTCTTTTGTTTTGATTCACACGTGCATTGACTCCTTTAAAAATCCCACTAACTCATTTTCAAACTTCTTTTGATCTTCGTAAAATAAGCACCTTTATCGACTTATATATAAGCCCTCCTCCACTCAGACTTAGACCAACTACTGTTACCAAGCATTAAGCATTAGCTAATTAACCCACACCAACAAGATGTAATCCAAGAAAATATCATTTTCTTTTGGATACTTCATTAAACCCCAATATCTATTGTCTAACTTTCAATGAAAACGATTCCCAAGAAAATATCATTTTCAATGAAAACGATTCCCAAGTCATGGCTTTCTAATATATAAAAATAAAATATGGAGTTTTTGATCAAATGGGTGTGTTTAAAAAAAATATTTACCAAAACAGTATAATAGTCAAAATATTTATTAAAACAGTATTTTTTTTAATTTTTTTTAATAATTTAAGCTATTGTTTTAATTTTTAGTGTTTTTTAATATAATTTTTGACTTTTTTTTAACTCTTTAATATTAACTTATATAACAAAAATTACAAATATATTATATCTCATTTAATCATCATAACAAATTAATGAAATCTCAATAAATGTCCTTAATTGTAAATAAGATTAATTGATAAACAATAATGTTAGACATAGTAGATTAAAGCCAACATCAAACGTACGGTATATTTTTTGGTACAAATCCAATAACGACTTCTTACAAAAACGGAATGAAAAAATAAATATTTTTATCGATTGAAACGATTAGCTTTAATGTCTCTGCATTCACCTTGGCTTAGAGGGACATTTTTTCCGATTATGACCACTTTGCCTACAAATCCCACAAAGGTACCCATTTTTTCCTTCTTTAATGTCCATTCCATTTCGTAGTCTTGTTGAGCGAGGACGACCTTTTTTATTCCGTAAAAGCTCTAAATTTGGAAGCAATTGTCTAGATGAAGATTGTGGCCAATACGCTTCATGAGGAAGTGGGGAAAACTCGGATGCCCAAGTAGAACAATATTCTGCAATGGAGTAACATTTATGAACATATTGCCAACTATTCAAGAATAGTTTGACACATACACTCAAAACATGAGAACAAGGATATTTAAATATCTCCCACTTACCACATGTGTAAGTTTTTTTTTGTCTAAATTAACTACTTGCATATTTTTTCCTCTTTGAGTTATCAACTCAAATATATCTTTCTCTCGATTAAAAGATCTCAATGAGTGTGCACTTGCTTTTGACATCAAAACCACTTGTTTTACAACAACTTGAAGAGTATATGCATCTCCTTTAGCTTGGGCACTAGATCCTAAAGGATGCCTCACTTCAAAATAATGTACCAATCTATAGAAAGTAAGTTGGACACAAGCTATGATTGGTAAAAAAACGAGCACCTTTAAGTACACTATTAAAAAACTCTGACAAATTTGTTGTGAGAAGCCCATATCTCCTCCCACCATCATGTGCAAGTGTCAATCTATCAAGTGGATGCCTCTCTAGCCACTGTCGAGCTTGTTGATTTAGCTTCCCAATTTCTTCCATGATCGAGTTGAATTTTCGAACTTGATTCTGACTCCCGACACGATAAGCTAAAGCTTTCAATTCTGAATTACGAAACTTGTCATTAAAGTTGTTGATAAAATGTCGTAAACAATACCTATAAGAGTAAAAAAAAATAATGTTACTTATAAACAATAACTATGAAAAAAGTTATACAAAAAATATTAATAATACCTATGAAAACCACGTGGCTCTAACCATGGAGATCCATGCTCATTGACTACCTTTAGGATTCCCAAATGACGATCAGATATTAAACAAATGTCTTCACGCTCTTTCACCACATGACTCTTGATATAAGAAAGAAACCAATTCCAACTAGCATATGATTCATTTTCTACTAGCATATGATTCATTTTCTTCATCATATTCTTCTCCAATGTCATCTTCTTCATCAATTTCATTGTCACTAATTATTCCATTACTCACAACAGCAGCTTGAGAAATTGTGTAGAAATCTTCATTCTGAATCATATCCAGTAGCGGACGCAGAACATTTTCGTAGGGGTGACACTGAAAAAAATTTCCAAATAAATTTATATTAGTAGTGTCACTTGTGTTTTAAGCCGGTGCACCCAATAGAAAAAACATTAAATTTTTTTTACACTACGTGCCGGCGTCGAGCAGTGGCCCGGGACCCCTGAGGCACCACTAAGGTCCGCCACTGATCATATCTGATATGACATTAGCATGGTTCGTGTTAGGTAATAGTAATTCATTGTTCCTTTGCTCTTCTAGCACAACTTGTTCATGATTTCTGCTACAAATATTACAAAATAAGTTATTACATTCACAATAAGTAGAAACTTGTAAATCATGTAACCACAAAAGTTTATACCTAGATTCCATCTCTATGTGTTGAATTTGGTCAATGTCTTCAACCTCTAAATAGATCAATGTTACTTACTTCTTGATAGACACGAAGCACATCAAACATGATGCCAACATCATCATTATCTTTGATGGGAAGAGGAATGTATTTTACAACATTTCCAATACCAACCGATGGATATCTACAGATTAAGTTGATGCGGTGGTGTTGTTTATCAAAAGATGTAGCAAGATATATACGGTCGACCAATTCATCAAATTGTATTCTACGGTTAACATTGATTGCTCTTCTTGGAGCTTTGCTATAATTTATACCATCTTGTCCATTAGAGGTTGTCCCAACCCAATAACAAAGTATTGTAACAACCTCCATCTAATAAATGAGAACAAAACATATTTTCAATCATAAGATTGCTCCAAAATATGAATGTTGAAGCAAATAACAACCGTAAATCAAAGTAGAAATTAAATGTAGAATAACAATTGCAAATAAGCAAATTACAATTGTAAATCAAAATAGGAATCAAGTGGAATAATAGTTTGCAAATAAACAAATAATAGTTGAATGTAGTAGCAATAATAATAGGAATCAATCCAAAGTTAACTAGTTGAAATTGAAAATCAAAAGAGGAGTCAGACTTATAAGAAATCAAGCTACAACCGAGGTCGTCTATGGCCAGAAACGAAGAAATCAACCAAGAAATCAGGTCAATCAGCCAAGAAATTGGGTGGCCGTCGTGTTTTCTGCAGTGGAGTACTCGTCGGAATCTTCTGTGATGGAGGCGGATTGCCGGAATTGGAGCCACCGGCGTCGACTACGGCCGAAATCGAAGACGAGATGATAGACGCGATCGATTGAAGATGTCGATTTTGGGGATTGGGTATCGGAACGTCGACTGGTATTGGAGTCACGTTATTATGTTTTTTCTTTTTTTTTTTTTTTTTAATTTTGACCTTATATAACCCTAAAGGGTAAATATGTTTCAAACTACACTTGTTTCGTAATTAAGTTTTTATAAAACACCAGTCTTGTAAAAAAAACTCATAAAATATGTAATTAATTATTTTTTTTATTGTCTGAAGTGTTTTATATTATGAAATTTATAGAATAAGTAGCATCTTAAAATTTTAAATATTATATTTATATTGGACTCGTTTAACGTTCTCTATCAAATTTTTATTTTAATAAAGTTTGTTAAAAATACTTTAATCTTTATGTTGAATATGTTACAATTTATGTATAAAAAGGATTAATGTATTTGATGTTAAATGAATAATAAATCAAATCAATTTCTTAATATTTTACTATTCATCAATGATAAAAGTTCAGTACACTTTAAACGAACTTAACATTAATTCACAAAAAAAAAGTGCTTAAAGCAACTTTAATTCATGATCTTAGAGCCTCTGGTAGCACAGTCGAGATAGCGATGGGTTCTCTACCCCTGCACAAATGGAGCGACAGAAGTTTTGAGAATTCAAAAGAATGTCATGGCTAGACAAGTCGTTTATCATTACAATAGGTGTCAAGTGGAAGTGTAGTGATATATGTAGTTGAGGCATCCTAACAGACTGGTAGACTTGAACCTTGTTCCTACATGACCCGATCAATTCGATCGGGCACTCACATTATATTTTCATTGTTCAACTTTTTAACGACACGAAAAAAAAACCCTTTATAACCAGACTAAAGGTGGTTCGAAAAACAACACTTCTGCCGAACTTCGTCAAAATTGATTTTAGTTTCAAAATATACTGCAATTCGTATGGTTGATCCAAAATTGGCCATTTGAATCGTTTAGGAGGTCAACCGGTCAAAACATTGTTTTTCGGACTATTAACTTCAAAAAAATCATGCATTGGCCTCCACACATATAACAACAATTTGAAATTGAATATGTGATATCAAAACGGCATTCTTCTACTATATTCAAGAAACCAATTTCATCGAACTTGTGCTAAACCAGTTTCAAGTTATATATTCTGAAACTTATAGATTCCCGAATCGGTACAACCCGGTAGAATCAGACCAAACCAATCCGGTTTTGGCAAACCTATACATAAACTAGTTTCGGCTCCATTAATTGTGTTTTTCAAATGTGCACCTCTAAGAGGCCCGTTAGTATAAATTGAAATTGGGTGAGACCCAACTATAATTGAATAAAGCTAAACTGCTAAAGGTACACAAAAAGAAGCCAAATTTTTTTCATTCCTTCATTCGCACTTTATGTCGCTAACTCATGAGGAGCTTTGTTTGAGAGGAAATACTAGCTCTTATCGAAATTTACCTTTTGGCAATTACAATAAGCTTCTTACTTGTTTCCAGAAAGATCTGAAAGATTATCCAATCCAGATTTTTTACAATCCAATCCTAAAATAGTAAAATATCTTAATAAATATATTAGATCCGGAGGATATGAACATGTTATGCAAAAATTTGGGCATTGGATATTTACCACATATTTTTATCCGGGTTTTGAAAATTGGATCCAAAATCCGATAAATTTCAACCCATCATCCATGATAAATTTGGTTCCGATTAAACCGAAGCGCCAACCCGGATTTCAAAAGGTATGTCAAGAACTCAAAGGACTGGTATTACGCCATTGATCTATTGAAATATGTTACCTTTTCATAGTTTTCTCAAATATTCTTACCATAAACTTTCAAAACAAAATGCAGGTGTTTTATTAAAGATAAAAGGGTGAATCAACACATAATAAAAACCATCGACATCTTAACAGTAAGCAAAGATTAAACAATAATTGAGATATGAATGTGGAGAGAGAAAGAGATACCAGTAGATGGTTTTACCATGGAATTTTTGTCTCGTTGTTCGTCAAAGCATCTTGAAAATGAATTGTGTACGATAACAGATAACTAATATAAAGATGTCACAAGTTGTATGTCGACAGTCGACTCCTTGTCTTATAACATTATTCAAAAGATATTTTTTTTATTTTTTATAACATAAACTGTTTAGTATTCATATACATATATGTGTATATGAAATAATTTTTGCTACTTGCAGCACTAAAATATGATCAATATGCATGTTATATTTATCGATTAATACACAAAAGAAACATGTGATCTTTAGAAGAAGAAAAAATAAATAAATAAATAAATAAGAGACAAAGCTTTATAGACTTGTTATAAAACTACCTTTTAATATTTTTCATCTAAATTCATCCAACTCATTTAAAAAAAAGTTTAATAACACAATATAGATAGAATACCTGATAAATAATAAAATTTTCATACTACTTATAATTTTATATAAAGAAAAAGCTAAGCTAAATTTCTAAAAAAAGAAATATATACTTGAATTTTTTTTTTCGTATTGTAATAATTCAAATAAAATATTAAGAATATTTGACGTTTCATTCAAAATAAGTCGTCGCCTACAATCCTACAGTCTATTTACGGCAGCCAGGAACTCTCTGCTCGCCGGAAATATTCGCCCATCGTTATTCTTGATTTTTGACTTGCTTAATTTTCCCCCGAAGTCTACTTTTGAGGTATATATCTTCTACTTCATCGTGGAATATGTCAGTTTGACAGTTTCTATCAATGATTTTTTTTTTTTTCACACATACATAAAGGGGCGAATTAACACATGAGCTACAATGGAGCAACCTGATGTTGATGATATAATCCATAGGCTGCTTGAAGTTAGAGGGAAACCTACAAAGCAGTTTCAGCTCACTGAATCCGAAATCAAGCAACTCTGCGTCGTTTCTAGAGAAATATTCTTGCAACAACCTAATCTGTTGGAACTTCAAGCACCCATTAAAATCTGTGGTATTAATTCTTATGTATTGATTGTTTTTCATGTTTTTCTTTCGAATCTTGATTACTTGTTTACTTTCCCCATTAATATGCCTTGTGAAGAAGATCCATTTAGAAAACACAAAATTGGGGAAAGTTGTGGATTATAAAAGCGCAAAACTCGATTTATCAATTAAAAAAGATGAAACCTTTTTGACGAATAATTCACGGATGCTTGTCAGGTGATATTCATGGTCAATACGCCGATCTTCTTCGTCTTTTTGAGCACGATGGATTACCACCTGAAGTCGACTACTTATTTCTTGGTGATTATGTTGACAGAGGCAAACAAAGCCTTGAAACGATATGCCTTCTTCTCGCCTACAAAATTAAATACCCAAATAACATCTTCCTTTTGCGTGGAAACCATGAGTGTGCTTCGATAAACCGTATATACGGATTCTATGATGAATGTAAAAGAAGATTTAATGTGAAGTTATGGAAGATCTTTGCAGATTGCTTCAATTGCTTACCTGTCGCTGCTCTCATTAGTGAAAAGATTCTGTGTATGCATGGAGGTCTATCACCCGACCTCAATAACTTTGATCAAATCAGAGAGTTGACTCGTCCTGCTGACATACCTGATTCTGGTCTGCTTTGTGATCTTCTATGGTCAGATCCACATAAAGATGTCAAAGGGTGGGCCATGAATGATCGAGGGATTTCATACACTTTTGGTGCTGATGTTGTGACAGAGTTTCTACTGAAACATGATCTTGATCTTGTTTGTCGCGCTCACCAGGTTTTCAATCTCTCACCAAATTTTGAAATGATGATATGAAAGATGAAAGATGTTAATGTCTGTTTGTTGTTGCAGGTTGTAGAAGATGGGTATGAGTTCTTTGCATACAGACAACTTGTAACGGTGTTTTCTGCACCAAATTATTGTGGGGAATTTGACAATGCTGGTGCTTTTATCAGTGTTGATGAGACTCTAGAGTGTTCTTTTCGAATACTAAAACCCGCAGAAAAGAAAAGATCCAAATCTATGATGAATCTTTTTGGGAGCTCCACCAGCGGCTAATCCGCTCATTTTTACCCATGAACAGTCGGTGATGCTTGTTTCTGATTCACTCTTAGAAATGTAATGTTTCTGGGGTTTCGTGAATATGATTGACACCATGAAGTTGGTTTGTAAGCGATTTTTTAGATCAAAATAGGTGCATAAAGAAAAGAGGGAGTTCTTCATCCATTGCGATGGGCCTTGGTGTTCTTCATTGCTTACTTATCCATTGCTTGTTAGGGCTGAAGCCTTTGAAGTGATTCTGTTTTAATTTTTTACTGATTTGGTTTTCTTTATAATTAACTAAGTATCATTAAAAAAATATTAAAATTAAAAAAGAAAAAGTTGAATAAAATAATCCACATTAATGTTATGTTAGTGCCATGGTGAAATATCTGTTTTTTTAAGAAATAGAGTGTGGAGTTTGCAAACCATATCTATAGAAAAAGATGTGCGATAGAGGTGGCAGAATGAATGGAAGGTGTGGTGGTGGCAGCATAGGTTAGGTGGTGGTGATTGAAGTGGCAATGGTGATTGGGGTGGAGAAAAATGATTTTTTTAATGTTAAAAGGTTTGTCGGATTTAGAAAATTGTTTTTTTCATATCTTTTACAAGAAGATGTGAAGAACTTTTAGGCTTTGCAGTATGGATTGGGTTTGGCTACGCGTAGTGCCAACGTGGCAAGGCCACCTACGCATGAACACCGCCCCAGGTGTGCATAGGTGCCTTGTGGCATGGGTGGGGCTATGGACAAAGACGATCAACTTGATAGGGCATGCGTAGGTAGGTGCCTTGTGGCATGGGTGGGGCTATGGACCAACAAAAAAAATCAAATAAAACGTAACACACATATATAAATACATACACAAACATATAAACAAACACCATTTCCCCCATATCCCAAACATATTTCTATTCTCTCTTTCAAACATAGATATGAATAATTTTGCGGATTCGATTTACTCTTCTTCATCCGATGATCATAGCTCTGATGAAGATGACTTGGTGTTGCACACGTTCTTGTATGCGGCACGCAATAGGGTGCAATAAAGAGGCGAAAGTTCAAATACCGAGAAGAGACATAGAATTTCAATAGTTCGGGATTGTATGGCGGCACACGAGTTTTTGGTACGTGATTACTTTGCCCCTGATAGTTTGTATGACCAATCAAAATTTAAAGACCGATTTCGTATTAGTAGAAATTTATTTTTACGTATTGTTAGAGATTTGGAAAACAATTATGAGTTTTTCCAATTGAGATGGGATGCAAGAGGTAAACGTGGTTTTAGTACATTACAAAAATGCACAACAACGCTTAGACAATTGACATATGGCATAGTAGCAGATGCGTCAGATGAGTATCTGAAAATGTCTGAGAGGACTGGGCGAGAATGTGATTATCTTTTTTGTGAGTATGTCATAGAGCTTTATGGTAACATATATTTGCGACATCCAACTAGAATGATATCGAACAGTTGTATGTCGCACATGAAGCTAAACATCGCTTACCATGAATGTTTGTCAGCATTGATTGTACACATTGGGAGTGGGCAAATTGTCTCAATGTATGGCGAGGTCAATTCACACGTGGTGATCATGGTGTGCCGAGTATTATACTAGAGGTCCTTGCTTCACATGACCTATGGTTTTGACATGCATTCTTTGGTATGGCGGGGTCAAACAACGACCTGAATGTGCTTGGAACCTCTCCGATATTTAATGATATTTTGCAGGGTAAAGCGCCAAATATGTCGTTCGTTGTGAATGAACATCAATATAATTATGGGTATTACCTTGGTGATGGGAAATTGTAACGCCCGTAGATCCCGTCTAGTCAATTTAGAGATAATAGGGGTCGAAAACGACTTTTCGACAATAAATAATCTTAACCAAGTTGTAGAATATGTCTCAAGGGTTCTGTACATATAAAGAGCGCCGAAATTCGATTTATAATGAAGAAGCTATGATCCGTCGAAGTTTCGCGATGGAACCGGCACGGCACTGGGAAGACATAAATAGTGAATTTATGATAGAGCGACTTTTAGCCTTAGTAATCTAATTGAAAGTCGTAGAATATGTTAACCTAAGAACGTCCATAAAAAGAACGCCCAAATCTGACTTCGTATGAGGAAGTTATGATTTTTCGAAGTTTCGGCTTAGCGGTGTACAGCCCGAAGTTCGAGTATTAGATCGAGCGGTTTTTAGCCGACACAAACTAAATGAGAATCGAAGATCTCGTTATTAGTAGCGTAACGATAAAAAGACAGACGAAAATGGACATCGGATAAAGAAATTATGAGATTTTAACGGACCAATCCTGTCCCGGCCTGTTAAAAATATAACTTTAAAAATAAAGTCAAAATTAGCCGACGGAGTCTAAACGAAAGTTGTAGAGTACGTCTCCACCTACACGTGGATATAAATAACGTCAAAAACGGAGTTCGTATAAACGAGTTACAAATTATAATAGCATATTTACGTATTAAAATAAAGTATAAATCATATATATACACATATATATACATATGTATATATCATTAGAAAGGTATCGACGATGCGGTTATTATAAGACTAATGTTGAGTTCTTTCTACATTAGTTTAGTGCAAATATCGTTAAATCTATTTAAAATAGTATTATAAATGAGTGTTTAGTTGTTTATATAACTACAAGGTCATTAAGTAATTATGGAGGGTAGTTTTTGTAAATTCATTTACTATAAATAAGAGGCTTGGGCTCTCATATTTCTTGCACCATTCTCTTGATTCAAGAGTCTTTCTCTCCTTATCCCCCCGAGCATTTCGGTCCCTCGTGATTCGACTTCTCTTTCTGTAGTTTTAGTATAGTAAGGTGAGCGCTGAAGCGCTGCACGAATCTTTCTTAGAAAGATTCAGCGACGAAGTTCTGCCCCTGCAGAGCCCGACTCCTAGCTAAAATCCTCTTGTAAGTAAGTTATACTTACCCTATTTTAAATATAGTTTATATTTAAAATTGCTATTGTTATTATAAATTTATAATAAATATTTGAGCTATTATTATGAATTATATAAGTGTCGTTATAATATATTTTTAACTACTCGCGGTACGGGGAATCTGGTTTAAAGGGTCGCATAGGGTTGTTGGATTTCAGAAGTGTTATATGCCAAAGTGGTCCTGCCCTCCGGTGTTTTATGTCTGGCCCCTGTCTGTACATAGTGGTTGGAAAGTATTGTTTAAATGCTTATATAATAATAATAATAATAAGACTAATAATTAGTCACGGTAAATATTAGACTAAAATCTAGGGGTGATAATACTAGGTTTCGTCGAAGGAAATTATTTTAAAGTAAACGAAGCGTTGTCCGAGTACCGAGTCACCACCTTCTCAGGTGAGTGCATAGTTACTTTCATCTTACACATAGATATGAAGTATTTTATATAAACTACATGTTATGTGTGCATATTATCTGAATACTTGCTGTCTATGCTGGATGAACGTTTTTTTTATACATGTTTTAAATGATTTGAACTGTATACTTATTTTAAATATATAAGTATGTTGGGTATGAGATAGGTAGATGAATGATGAGAGATAAAAGATGATGTGAGTAAACATTGGCAGCTATAGACTTAGTGCCTAACAAATAACATCGGCAGCTATGGACTTAGTACCTATTGGACAAACACTGGTAGCTATGGACTTAGTACCTGTTAGGGACTGGTAGCTATGGACTTAGTACCTGTTAGGAATTAGTAGCTATGGACTTAGTACCTATTAGATAAACACTGGTAGCTATGGATTTAGTACCCGATGAATAAACTATAGCAGCTATGGAATTAGTGCTTTACGAATGAGCATTGGCAGCTATGGATTTAGTGCCAGTCCTATAACCCTGGAAACAAGGGACTTCGGAATAAACGAATGCATGATAGACGACTCTTAGGATAGATCCTTAAGAGTAAAGAAAATAATGGGGGTGGGTAATTGGGTTGATTGTTTGGTTGTTTAAACATAATAATTATATTATTGTGGGTTGAAAACCCTATGTACTCACCAGGTTTCCCAACCTGACCCACTCAGTTTATTATATCACAGGTGTTGATATGAAGTCACATTACACCGAGAGATTAAAGAGATGTAGATCACTAGTGTAAATAAATGTAAGTTCTGTTTATGCTTATGTTTCTGTATTGACGATGACATCCCAAACGTTTTAGAATGAATAAAATACGTTTCTTCGAAAATGTTTTGATAACGTATTTATCGTGTTTTCTGGGAACAAATTCCGCAACATTTTTATGAAAAGAAGTACTCTGATTTTTACAAAGCATAAACAAAATCGGTCTTTTCTGGCCGTGAAAATGGGGATGTCACAGATATATCCAAAGTAAGCTACGTTTGTCAATTCGTACTCATTTTCGGCCGATTAAAAACGAAAATTGTTCAAATTAGCACAAGAATCGGCAATGAAAGATGTGGAACGGGTGTGTGGGGTCCTCAAACAAAAGTGACACATTATCAAACATTCGCCACGGTCATAGGATATGGCGAAATTGACGAAGGTGTTGACTGCTTATGTTATTTTACATAACATGATAATAAAAGAAGATGGTATGGCTATTTGTATGTATAATCCAGAAGATATTCTTAACCCACTTGCAGTAATACAAGTTGGCAACACTGCATACTTCACACGACTTTTGGAAATACAAAACAGTGAAACACATCACAATTTACGTTATGATTTGATTGAACATATATGGCAAAGACAATTCTAGCAACATGGTGGCAATGATGAAGACGGGGATGACGACGAGGAGGACGACGAGTAATATTTTCGATGTTTTTTTTAATAATTTAGTTTTTAAATGATAATTTTTTTAAGTAATGTAGATTTTAAATTTATGTTGTTTAAATTAATGTAAAAATTTTTTAATTAATATTTATGTTTTTATTTTTGTTTAATAATTATTTTTTAAATTATTCTACTGTAAAAAAATTTAAAAAAAAAAAAAGAAAAAGAAAAAATGATGTGGAGTGGTGACCATTTCAAATAGTTAGTGGGTTGGTAGTGGAGCTGACATGGCGATGAGGTGACATCACTTTTTCAAAAGGTTAGGTGTGACCATACCCCTTAACTTTAAAACATGCGATCTTCTAAAGGCTTAGAGTTTTTTTTTGTCATTAAAATCCGTCGATACAAAGGCCATATAAGGCACAAAACAGGTTTTACCTACCTAAACCCAATAAAACAAAAAATCATTATTTAGTGAAATCAGGGGCGGAACCTCATTGGGGCTAGGGGGCCATGGCCCCCCTGATTTTTGATGTATTTACCATACCTATATATATATATATATATATATATATATATATATATATATATATATATATATATATATATATATATATATATATATATATATATATATATGTAGTTTTATTTATGCATAACTTTCTGGCCCCTCCAGATTTATGATATCATATATATATATATATATATATATATATATATATATATATATATATAAAATTCAACAAAATTATTTAATTTACTATTTAACTTCAAAAAAGCCAGAAAATCAATCTTTTATTAATATCTCATTAGAAATTAGGATAATAGAAAGGAAAATAAATAAGCAATAACAAAAACTCCAAAGATTGCTGAAAAACCGAAACCAATCCTAGTAAATTAGGATACAATTTGATTAAGGAAACCAAAGCGAAAACCAAAAAAAATTATATTAATTGGAAAAAACCGCTGGATTATACACCTCTATATCCCCGCTCTGGACTTTCTCCTCTCTGCCTTCGGTGAACTATGTGCACTATCGGTCTCTCATCTCTACCGTTCGCCGAATGCAACACCGACCAACACGACCTCTCTGATCGGTGCGTTTTTTTCCTCTCATCTCTGTCGTTTGCCTATCTGCAACTCCCATCAGAAAATTTTGTGGCTGGTGAGTTCTCCTTCTATCATCTCCACTGGATTTGTTCTTTCGTTTTTTTTCACTCTTTCTCTCACTAGAGTCATCGAAATTGGTATTGATAATGGACAAAAATTTAAAAGACACATATGAGCTGTAAAAAGTACTAAAAGACTGCAACAATAAATGATATGTTATTTGGTTATGGCCTAGGAATTGTTATTTAATCAAAATAAATAAATAATACATTATGAAAATTTTATAAAACAATTTTGTTTGTTAAAAATATAAAATCGTAAGGCATATATATATATATATATATATATATATATATATATATATATATATATATATATATATATATATATATATATATATCATCTTCCTATTCAACTTTTGTTAAAAATCTCATAGATGATATAATAGCTTTGTTAAATAATTTATATAGAATAAAAAGCTTATGATAATTCAAAGGGTATATAGAATAACTTCATTAATTATTTAAAAGTTTTGATTTCGGCCCCTCCACTGATAGTATTCGTGTTCCGCCCCCGAGTGAAATTGATATTATCACCTTCGGAACTTTGATAACTTAAAATGTAATATTGAAAATAGTCCGATCTTATTGTAATACATTTAATGATTAACGATGATAACTAATGCAACAAATCTTAAAAAATTATTGTTTCTTACACTTTGAGTAATATTGAGATGGTTGTTTTTTAAGGGCATCTTATATGTATGATTACAAAATAATAAAACATGCGACTTTTTCATGATCGACTGGATTAGTATAAATAAATCGTAAAACATGATTAGTGCGTAGCAACTAGCAAGTAGCAATGTACCTTAAAATAGAACGGTTTTAAACTTTTATTTATATTGCCCCAGTAAGCTCTTGATTTATGGAGACTTTCTTTTCTACCAGAAAGAAAGACATAGGACACGGCTCCAGAAGTTGGTGTTGGTCTCGAGACGAAGGATTCGATAAGGCAGTAAAGGAAAATTCGATTGATGCTAGTTCCAGAAAGCAGATTCCAGATGTGGAGATTACGACTAGAGAGATTTTGGAAGGGGTTCCAGTGGGCCAATACTCATAATTCCCCTATATTATGGGCTTAGTTAGCCCGTTTGTTATAATAAGTTAAATTTTCTCCATATCAAATTATGTTTGCTAGCTTTGGCTCTTTCAAAAAAAAATTATCAATTAATTTGTAAACTCTACCACTGTTAATTATTTAATTTGATAAATTAATAAAAATAAATTTAGTTCGTATATAGACGTATAGCATGTTTATGCGAACCATTTTAACTTTTGTGTGATTTTTATTTCCTTTCACCCATGATTATTTGTGTTTGTGTAATTCTAAATTATATCAATGGTCATTATGGTTTGGTATAAACATTTTTTTTGTCCTTAACTTATTTCTTTAACTCGGACATAGTTTTTATGATACTTTTTGTTATATTTTTGGTCATTGCTAAACGTAAAATAAATATTTTGTCCTTAATATTTTTTTAATTCATTTGTTTTTTGGTTACTCTTTATTAATTTAGAAAATAAACTTAGATAATTTATAAATAAATGGGTCCTACATCCCACATCCTCATCACTCGCCAGATTTCGACACCACCTCCACCCGCCATTCTTTCCACCACCTTATTCCTTTCATCCCAATTATTTTCATCTTATAAATTAAACCTAGATGCCAACAATGAAAATCAGACATGTACAAACCTAATGTAAATCAGTTGACATCTACAACCATCTTTTATGCTCGAATCCATCTAATGATTTTTTTTAACGTGGGTTGAGTTTAAATGTTGGGGCTGAAAATGATTTTCTAGGAGTGATAGTGGGAGAAAAATCAGAGAAGCTCCAAATGAAACCCAAATTTGAAAACCAAAACTTGAAATGAATATTTTTCCTTTTTCTCCATCCATCTACCTTGTCCCTCAATTGTCTAGCCTATATAGTGATTGCAATCCTTTTGTCGATCTTCTCAATCATTTACTTATTGAGCCTTGTAACCTATGTCGGTACCACCTCGAACAAGGCCCTCAAGACATCAGAATACAACGGAACACGTAGGCTTGCATCATCCAAACCTAATCCACCATAAACACTTGGGCCCAAACCATAAGTATAACCATTCTTCCCCTTCCTAGCCATCACTATACTACAGGTATAATTGGAAACAAATTAAAATGAACTCATAGTGTTACCCATACTATTTCTCAACTACTAGCTCCTCATAATCCTTGTGACTCTCCGTGATTCAAATATAGATCATGTGCATACTACCATCCATACCAATACGTACCTGCCCCAAGAATTATCCCAAAGTTCTCAAGTTGCTCCTCTATGACCATCACCAGGTTTCCTATCATGCATGCATATGCTTATCCATATACACTAAAATACTTCTTAAGAGTCTCTAGGATTTATCCTCTACTCATGTGGTGGAAAGGTCTCTGCTAATGTCGACAAGTCCTCCTATGAATGCAAGTTATATGTAATTGAAGATAAGACAAACATTTGACTAGATGTCTCTGCCATAAGACCCTTCTCAGACAAAAACATGCAATAAGGATAAATCAAGACTTCTAATGTTATCTAGTCATAATCATGTACTATTGGAAATAATGTTCAAGATTATTAACTATTGATAATATTTCTAAATAATAACAGGGTTCATTTAGGTTGTCTTCATGACACAAATAAGAAATCAAAAGAAAAAAAAATTAAGGAGAAAATTAGTTTATTAATTTATTATGCTTAATAAATTAATCAAAAACTATTTTGGAATTACTTATGGATTAATTAATTCAAAAGGTTGAATATTAATTAGTTCAAATATTGACTAATTGGAATATTCAAAAACCCTTTATGGAATAAGGGAAAAGTGAAATCTCCATCCCACATGGGATGGGAGAAGATTTTGAAATTATCTCCATCCTACATGGCATGGAAGATGAAACATGGCAAGGGCTTTAAGGCTATAAATATGGTACTAAGGGCTTTATTACGCCTTGCACCTTAGCTTCAAATTTTTAACAAATTCTTCCCTTTCTCTCTATGGGACGAATTTATTAACCCTTCCTAGGGTTTGTAGAAATGTAACCCTCTCCTAGTTTTCTTTTGGTTTCCTCTTAGGACTCTTGGGTGTGATTCCATTTGAAGGGTTCTCCATTGGGTCCTCTCATCCAAGCAACATGGTTAGATAAAAAAAAAGTTCAAGAAGATCAATACCGAGCTTCAAAGGAGGTTAGTAATTTTGTCTTTCTTAGTAGATTTATAGTTTTATAAGTAGATTGTTATAATTAGTAAAACCTAGATCCTATGATGCATGTACACATAGGGATTGTTTTGTTATTCCAATGTATATATCTTGTGTGTGGTGATATATAGAAAATCCAACAGTGGTAATTAGAGACTCTAGATTTTAGTTATAAGCATTGTTGTAAAAATTGAAATTGAAATTCTAGAATCTGGGCATTACACGACGTGTAATTTAGTTTTTCAAATGTTCGAATTTTTGGTTTTTTTTTCAAATTATGTGGATAAACCTCTTGGTTTAAATATTATTTAAATCTAAATATTCAATTTAATATTAGTTCTAAATATTTAAATAAAAAAATTAAATATGAATATTTACTATTTTTGAATATTGTTTCAATTATAATTTAAATATGAATATTTAATTTTAAATATTATTTAATTAGAGAATTTAAATTTGAATATATAAAGGTTAATTAAAATTTTTAAATATTGTTTAATAAAGATTTAAACTAAAATACTTTAAAGGATTTAATTAAAACATTAAATATTATTTAGGTTAGAGAATTAAATTGGAATATTAAAAATGATAAATATCAAATTAAAAATATTTAAATTTACATAATTATTATAATAGGATTATTATATGTATAAGAAATTATTACAAACATATGTTATCACATGTTTAGCAGATAAAGCTATCATCAAACCATGACTAGGCTCACATAATCTAATGTTATAAAAGAGGTTTAAAGAGGCATCTTCGATTCCGAATGAGGTCGGTTTTGAAAGACATTAGGCTTACCACCCTCACCACCTCTTTACATTTTGAGATTAGAGTTACTAAAAGGGTTTGATAGGATAAGTGTCTAACACCTATTTTAGGTAAATAGTTCAGTTATGATTTTGGTTCAATTAAAGATGTAAAATCATGGATTTTAAGATGATCACGGCGTGAAGAAGGAGGCCTCATGACATGACCATCGATGCATAAACGTGCATTCATCCTTGTGGGCCACGACATAACGAGTAAGTGGTCACGACGTGACGACTATATGGGGGTTAACCTTAATTCTGTGTTTTGCACCCTATATAATGGAAGTGAGGAGCTAGGGTTTGCACACCCCAACCTCCATCACCTCTCTTCACCCTCAAGGAAACCCTAGTCCTCCTTTGTTGATTGTGAGTTTCTTTTGGTGATTTCAAGCTTAGAATAAGAAGATAAAGGATCTTTGGTGTATCATCTCCTATAGTAAGTGTCTCCCGTATCATCATGAGTTGCTTTAGGACCCTTGTAAGTCCTCAAGCTCATGCCTTTTTAGCTCAAGTAATGCATATATAAAGTTTTGTGCACTTTTCTCAATGTTTAAGGAAGTTTGAGTGTTAGGAACTCCTAAAGTTGGCACCTTTATGATTTTTAGAGGCTCATTTATGACCACTTGTCCCAGATCTGGAAGATCAGTGAGATATTTATTCCATGCATGCGATTTTGTCTCATTTTCCCGTCATTTTGACCTAGTTCGTATTCAAGACATACATGTCTAAAAAGCAATGATTTTTATGGTCCTTTGGGTTGTAGAAAGCCTTTTGGAAAGTTTGAAGGCTTGGTTTGAAGGATTATGAGCTTAACGCTTTAAGCTGTCCAGATCGGTTCTCACGATATGACAGGTTATCGTCATAATGTGACGATGAGCGTTTCCGTGACTATTTTGTCCTAAATCGGTCACGATGTGACCAACGGGTGGACATGACGTGACAATCAGTTGGGATTGACTTTGACCATTGACATTTTAGCATGGTTAACTTTTGGTCAAATTAGGGTTTTAGGGTGTAGACTGAGAGGGTGCTTTTTTATTGTTGTTAGGTGTCTTGTTGTATATGTATACCCTGTGTGTGAGTTGTTATGTTTTTAGATGCTATCAAAAAGGTGAATTTTCTAACTATATATATATATATATATATATATATATATATATATATATATATATTATGTATACCTTGCGTGGAACAATCACTATATATATATATATATATATATATATATATATATACATACATATATATATATATACACATACATACATATATATGGTACTGTATGTGTATTGACCAGCTGGGTCCTAATTGTGATTGTTGTTATATGTCCAATTGAGTTGTTGATAACTTCTAGATAAATGTGAGTCCATGGGACTAGTGATAGTTCCCTAGGTTATTGATAACCCCTCATACATGTCGTTAATCCACAAAGCTTGTTGTTAGCCCATTGGGATTGTTGATAATCCCCCGAGTTGCTGATAACCAATAGTTGTTTATTATGCTATGTTGTATGTGATATTTTGGGAAACTCACTAAGTTTCATGCTTACAGTTGTGGATTAAATGTGTTTCAGGTACTTCTGATGATAACGGGAAGACGAAGGCTTGACTGTATACTCCGACTTGAAGATTTTTATGATTTGTGCATTTTGATACTTTGATTTGGGATGATTGTATTTAATATACCTGAGATTTTATTGACTTGGTTTTTATAATACTTGAGGTTTTTCTATATTAATGAAAATTTTTATGGTAAAAATTAGGATGTTGCAAGTTGGTATCAAAGCCATAGTTGGAGAGATTTTGATGAACATTTGATGAATTTCAAATAAAAGAAAGTTGGAAGCAATGTGTACGGTCAGTTGGAGCTTGAGGAAGTGATCTCCCAAAATATCCATATTTGAGTTATTTGTCATGTTATACATGTTGTTATTTGAGCTGATAGAAGTGCATTCTAGATGATAGGCTAAGGATCCTTCTGGAATTGCAAGATAGGGTTTCCTGACTTTGTGATGGCTTATATCCTAGTAGATTACTTGTGAACGTTGTGATATGGTTGAAACTAAGATTGCTAATTGCTTTGTGTATACTATATGGCTGTATAAAATTATGATTTTATAGCTTTAGAATGCCTGATTTAATCTTACTTCATGTTCCTTATCTGGTTGTGGATTTGGAGTGGAATATTTTATTCGAATGTCTATCAAGTCTGGGTTATGTACAATTGGTATAAGATGAGTGATTGGCAAGATTAGCAGAGACTTCTTGTAGAACGGAGTTTTGGATAAGGAGGGACCTAGGATGAGTACGTAGGAGTTTAGATGTGGATCCTATGAGCACATAAGTGTATGTGTGTCGCTACAATGAGAGGAAAATGATTTTGGTGACTTAGGACCTCGAGAGGAAGTCTAAGTCAACTACGGATAGGTATGGAAGGTAGTATGGACCCGTATTATTGAAATTACAGGATCCATATGGCGATTTAGAAGAAATCTCGAGGGTATTGAGGAATTATTTGGGGTATGCATAGTGTTTTTTTTACACTTAGCCTGCTTTTACCTTTTCTTTGTCTTTTTTAGTATGGTGGTTACCTGAGGTTCAGGCCCTAGTGATCCAGAGAGGCAAAGTACCAATAATGATGAGATCCGTAGGATCATTGCCGCAGAAGTGGGCACGACATTCTGGGAGGCTATCCCAGGGGTATATGGGTCTGTCAAGACCGCAATAATAGAGATGTCAGATGTTTGATGAGCTCTACGTTGTCGTCGTCGTCGAGGTTGTTGCTGTCACAGCCACCCCAACTATTATTGTTGCGAGGTCGTTTGGGGGTGATACCATGCAGTATTGGGAGTTCAACAACATAAAGCCTCCAAAGTTTGATGGGGTCAAGGACTCAATTACGTTCATGAGGTGCATCTATGATGTTAAGGGACGCTTTTACACATGTCTGTGTCCAAATGATCTAAAGGTTCACTTTACGTTGAACTTACTTCGCTTGGGAGTGAAGGACCAGTGGAATTTTGTGACTACTGGTTATTCACATACATAGCGGTCGTAGTGACATGGCAGTGATTTGATGATATGTTTTGTGATGAGTATGTTCCTTTAGTGGAGAAGGAGCGGATGACCCACGAGTACCTGTCGCTCAGAAAAATGATGGAGATTGTAACTGAGATCACCAAGATGATCCACGAGCGAGCCCTGTTCAGGCTTGAGTCCGCATCCTCTGAGTAGGAATCGATGACCTGGTATTTGAGCATGCTCAAGAGGGATATATGAGAGTTTGTGACGAACTCCCAGTATCGGACATTGGCTGACCTGCAGTCCAATTCTAGTTATAGGAAGATCGAGTTGGAGTTATAGGTGAGAGACAAAGGTGGATACACAAAGGAGAGATAGGAGACCCGTCAAGTCGCAGCCGGCGGCTAAGCGGGTCAAACCAGCCAACTTGAGATCAGGAGGTCTGAGGAGTCGCACTTGTAGCAGGTAGGTAAAGGTCATGAGGGTCCCTCAGCAACACCGGATTACCGGAAGGGTTTACGAGTTTGTTTCAGTTGCAACCAGGCAGACCATGTAAATGCCAAATGTCTACTACTTGCATTAAGGCCAGTTCAGACTCATGCTCCTACCACCCTGCGCATCATGGATATTCGACAGGGGAAGGTTGAGGCCCCGAAGGCCGAGGACAAGCTTTTCAGTTGACTGTAGAAGAGACCACAGCAACACC
This sequence comes from Lactuca sativa, assembly GCF_002870075.4. NCBI lineage: Eukaryota > Viridiplantae > Streptophyta > Magnoliopsida > Asterales > Asteraceae > Lactuca > Lactuca sativa. The sequence continues at coordinate 201,657,655 of NC_056624.2, forward strand.
GGATGTCATTGTTGGTATATGTTTATTTACATATATGTTGAGTTGTTTTATGTGTACGCTTATTTTGTGCTCCTGTTAGGTACTTTCCTTGCGAATTATGTACCTGTTTTAGTGCTTTTTGATTCAGGTGTGTGTTGGTCTTTTGTGTCGACATCCTTTTGTATAGATTTCAGTACTGCTCGTGTGGCCTTGGATTGACGCTTGAGGATCGCTATAGTTGATCACATAATTTCGGCTTCCAATATATATCAGGATTGTGTATTGGAGATTTGTGTTGGATTCCCGATTGATATTATTCCTATTGTGATGGGGGATATCTACGTGATTACGGATATAAATTGGTTAAGTCGGTTCGGAGCATTGGTTGACTATGAAAAACAGTTAGTGACGGTTCGGAGCATTTGTAACTACTTACAAATGCTCTAACGATTGAAAGCAACACCAAAACAAATAAAATTGATTAATTTGTTTTATAACGTCAAGTCGACATATATAAAATATTTTTCGTCGACTGTTTTATACTTTTATATAAGTTCGGTTATCTAGTCATTTATTTAGAAGTTGGGCTTATGAGATCCTTTATATTTTAGTTGGGCTTTTACAAATCATTCTATTCAATATGGTTTTCTAAAAACCATATCATCACTTTGGTAATTGTTTTATTTTTCATATTGTAAAATAATATTATATTCATAGTTTATCTAGTTATAATATTAGAAGTAACACTTCTTTGTTTTGTTTTTTATATTAACATAATTCTTTTTATAGAATTCAACGTCATCTTTTTTTTTTTTTTTTTACCAAACCCACCGTAAACTTAGGCTATGTTTGGCATGTTAACTGAAAAGCTGGTTAATAACTGAAAAACTAGCTGATAAAAAATATCGTTTGATAAAACTAATTGAAAAATATATAATTATTAAAAAGACATTTAAAATAATGTATTTCTATAATTAATTAATGAGTATATTTGAAAATTTTTAAAAAAACTTCTAAAAAGTTAATTTAAGTAGTTTTTTTTTAAAAAATAACTTATAAACTATTTTTTGATTTAACAAACATGAGAACAAAAACTCGAAAAAATAAACTAGTTTATCAGCTTTTTTTTTGGGAATGATATATATATATATATATATATATATATATATATATATATATATATATATATATATATATATATATTAAACTAATCCTAAATTATTTCATCTATGTGTATAGAGGGACATGAACCCCCGACCTCAAGGAGAGAGGTCAATGCCGGATACCATTGGACTAGAAACCCTTTGGTAAGTAGTTTATCATTTAGTTGTATCACGACAAATAAAACATTAGACTAGACGAGGTCATAAAAGGAGTTAGTTTTCTAAATTTAAGAAAAAACAAGAAAAATGTTCATGTTGCAAAGCATACACGATTTGCGGAGTTACCCATGATTATTTTGTTTATTTAATTTTAAATGTTTTTCTTTACGTTTCCTTGTACTATTTGTTGTTGTTTTCGTTAATCTTCATTATTGCTATAAATTATTATATTAATGTTCCTATTTTTTGTGAAATAATTATTAATAAGGGTTTAGGTCATTTTTGGTCACTTAACTTTTGGTTTTGTGCTCATTTGGTCACTTAACTATTTTTAAGTTTTAAAATATCATCAAACTTTTGACTTTATACTTATTTAGTCACTTAACTTTTGGTTTGGACACATTTAGTCACTTAACTTTTAGATTTGTGCTCATTTAGTCACTAAACTTTTAAAAAAATTTAAAAGTTTAGTGACTAAATGAGCACAAAGCCAAAAGTTTGATGACTTTTTAAAACTTAAAAAGAGTTAAGTGACCAAATAAACACAAAACCAAAAGTTAAAGGACAAAAAATGACTTAAACCCTATTAATAAAGTATTAAATGGTTTTATTTTTCTACATCATGTGTATTATAAACTTTCAAGGTTAAGCAAAGCCGCGAAGGGCTGGTCCATGCATTTTTGCTGCCACAAATATATATATATATATATATATATATATATATATATATATATTATATATATATATATATATATATTATATATTATATATATATATATATATGAGAGAGAGAGAGAGAGAGAGAGAGAGAGAGAGAGAGAGAGAGAGAGAGAGGAGAGAGAGAGAGAGAGAGAGAGAGAGAGAGAGAGAGAGAGAGAGAGAGAGAGAGAGAGAGAGAGAGAGAGCAAAACACGTGACAAAAGTGTCAGTATCTGGTACATGACTGATTAGATAAGCAATTGCGCTTCTTCAACCATATTCCTTATTTATTCCTATGCACCCCATAGTTTTCATTAATTGCAAAATACTCCCTCATCAGTTATCAACTTATCACTCACACACACGTAACCCTTCGAATCATTATAAAAACCATTTTTTATAGGTGAACAAATATGATATTTTGGAACTCGCACCATACAAAGATGACTACGTGTTTGTACGTACGGTTGCCTCGTTTAATCGACAGAAAGGTTTATATTGTTTTCGTTTGTGACAACTGAAACCTATTATTAAAATTATTTTTCATATACTAATTAAACTGTTGTTTTTTTTAACAGCACTAATTGAGCTATTGTTGATTGAGTTTTGGCTTTTTTTTATGGTAACTAAAAGAAGTTTGAATGATTTAAACTTGTTAGGTTTGATTAACATATAAAACAAACAAATATAATTAGGTAGTCTCAATACTTTTAATATCAACTGATCTACTCCTTTCCAAATAACCGAAAAAAAAAATTATGTAAACATAACAGGTAAACGAGCAACAAGTTGTGCTGCAATCCTTTTTCGGATGGCACAGCTTGTTGTATTATTTATTTATTTACATATTAAATAGTATTATTTATTTTAATTTCTCATATCTATATTATATTTTTTATTTTGTAATAAAATAAAAGAAGGTGAACAACTTGGGTTTGAAAGAACATGTGGGTTCCCATGTGAATTATATTGGAGGCATTGGATTCAAAGTTTGAAAATGATACGCTATTTGACTAATCGTACTCGTTCTCCAGCTATGTCGTATTAGTATACAGCGGTTTTTATGTTACATGCTGTCCACATTCGTTCTAGAAGAATCGCCATTTACATGTTCTTTTCTTTATTTTTAAAATAAAAATGATTTTTACATAATTAATTAAATAACAATATTATAACATATCAAATAGGTAGGAGTATGGAATTAATGAATTTAAAAATGAAAGTAACACCTTGGTTATACGCTTACTGAACTTGTATAGTTATTAATTTGATTATACTAATTATATAACCTGATTGTGTGTATGTGTATTAATCATATAAATATAATGTGCATTAATCATATAAATGTAAGCCTATCAAGCATAAATAACTTTAAAGATGTTTAATGTAGCAGCCCAAGCTTTAATAGTAACTAATAAAAAACCCCTTGTGCTACGTCGAATAAATGGTCTACACGGCAAATGTATTTTTCTTGAATTTTTCTGTATTCATCTTCAAAAAGGATCGGACAACATAAAATTTTACTGAAATTAAAATGGTAGCATTTATGAGATTGCATGTTGTGTGCTTCAATCTACTCATGAGTTGATCAGCAATGATGGTGACATTTCAGGATTGGTTCTAAACTAAATCAGGTTATTATTATTATTATAAAATAAACATTTCACTAAAAAAAACTTAATTTAGAATTTCACTACAATATAGACGGAAAATCATTTTTTTAAATAAACGTCAAAGTAAATCCGCTCGAGACCAAACCTGTCTCATATAACAATTCCAAAACCTTCTTCGTTTTATTGTTTTTTGGTGCATTTTTACATGCCACCTGCAAACAAATGAAATATACATGTTTTAAAATTATCATATAAAAAAAACTGATATACATAAAATTTCCAGCTTTGATATCCCGATTTTGAGAGACTATAAATTAATAAATATACACTACAAAAAATATGCCAATTAGTGACCAAAACGAAATGGTCACTAACAATAGAATGAGTCGTCACTAAATGATTTAGTGACAAAAATTTGGGTCGTCACTTTTCGTCACTATAGGTCCGTAAAAAACCAATTTAGTGACCAAATATAAATATGGTCACTAAACAGTGACTAAAATATAGTCGTCACTAAATTTGTGACGACCCGCTTCGTCACTAAATGTTGTCACTAATCAATGAAAGTCGTCACTATTTTATCTACTTAGTGACCAATAAAAGTCGTCACTGTTTTATCCGATTAATGACCATAGAAAGTGGTCACTGGTTTATCTAATTAATGACTATAACAGGTCGTCACTGATTTAGCCTTTTAGACAAAAAAAAGGGGTTAATAATTAAGAAATTATTGAAATATTAAATGTCATTTTTAAAATGAAATAAATAATATCCAATTAGACAAAAGACAAGGAAAATGCTATAAATGTTTATAATACGACAACAATAATCAGATAAATCTTCATATAAGAACGGATGATTTCCCACCTAAATTATACATGGAATTATAGAGTTGCTAACACCACAAAAGCAAAATAGAAGTAATCAAATAAAAAGTTCCATTTGTTGGGCATCCTTATGGAATACTTTTCAGACTCCTGCAAAATACAATGATAAAATGGTCATTTACCAAATAGAATGGTCAAATGGTCATTCATTAAATAGAAGGGTAAAATGGTTATGTACTCAAAGGAGAGTAGGATATTGTTTCTTTTGTTGGTAAGCATTGTTTCTAAATAGAAGGGTAAAATGATCATTTGCTCAAACAAGAGTAAGATATTATTTCTTTTGTGAGTAAGCATTTTTCTAAATAGAAGGGTTAAACGGTCATTTAATCTAACAAAAGTAAGATATTGTTTCCTTGTTAGCAAGCATTGTTTTTAGATAGAAGGGTAAAATGATCATTAACCAAAGAGAAGGGTAAAATGACCATTTACTCAAGCAAGCGTTAGATACTACTTCTTTGTTAACAAGCATCATTTCTAAATAGATGGGTAAAATGGTCATATTATATGGTAAGCTATCTATATAGGTGTCTCTATTTTACTTAATACAAAAAGTCAAGAAAAATAAAAGGGTAAAATGGTCATATTATATGGTAGTAGGAATGGAGGGTTGTTACCTTCATATAAGGCAATGCATTATAGATCATAGCAATTTCACTTTAGATGCCAGACGGATATAACACAAGAAAGGTGCTATACCTACACTCACACAACCAAAAGTTAAGATTTTTATAAAAGAGAGTAGAAAAATAATGAGAAATAAATTATTGAACCTAGTTGACCAAAGAATGAAGGTCAAACCTGAGCCATAAAAGCCAGTATGGAGTAGAACCAAATGCCTCTTTTGTCCTAAAGAAAGAGTATCTAATAATCTAATTATCAACACCATAAATAATATATGGTTACAAAATAATGAAATCATTTATTTTTTTCTTCCATTTCTTCAAGTTCAAATATTTTTTTACCTCAGTGATACTCCAACTAATGACCAAATAGCTAACAATAGGATGTGTTTGAACCTGTCACAATCAAGTTTTTTTTTTTTATCTCAGTAAAACTGTAATAAAACTGATAATTATTAACTAAAAGGAAAAAAGCTCTAACCTCAGGAAAACTATAAAGGGTTCCCCACACTACATACAATCTTGAACTTATTTGAGGCAATGTTGCTGAAATTGGGGATCTTACCAAGCCTTTTTCATGCCAAAAAACAACATAAAAATAAGAAATTTATACTTTCTTGAAATTTAAATTGTGGAAATGAAATATGAAGTCATAGCTTATCAATGAGATAGAAGTGTAGAACTTACCTATGAAACCATGTAGTATCTGTTTCAAAAAGTAAGCAAACAAGAAAAGAAAGAAAGACAAGTTAAAATATATCAAAAAGATGAAAGCAAAAGGGAATATTTTTAACAAGAAAAGAAAGAGAGGCACCTCAGATAATGGAACACCTCTAGCTGTAACAAATTGATCCTTGAATTGGCCGTAAATTAATTCTAATAATTAATAGGATTACAAAAACAAATACTATGACAAAAATATTAACTTGTTGAATTGAAAAAAATAAAAACAAAAATTGACCAATTTTGACTTATATGGTACCTTTCCTTTTCACTAAAAAAGAGCATTGCTTTAATAGAGTAGCAATTGACATTAATGAGTTATTTGAAATGGAAGCCCATAATATATCTTCATCAATACCCTACACACAAAATTTATAAGAATTTCTCGTAATATAATTCGCATTTTTCGAATTAAAATAATCATACAAAGTTACAAACCTCACGATTCAACAAATATTTCCAAAATCGTTTCATGGTCCAAAATTCTTGAGGATATGAACGACCTACTTTTTGTTTCTGCAAAATGTATACCAACATAAAATATGAAAGCAAATTTAAAAAAAAATAAATAAATAAATAAAAAATAAAAAAAAATATTTGTTGAATTTACTTTAAAGATTTACGAAAAAAAATACCGGATTTTGTTTTTTGTGTTGAGATAGCAATGCCTTTATATCGTCGTTTGAAAGATCGGGAGAAAAGTCAACAATAAGTGTTCCCGAATTGATATGTAAGTAAAGTTATACAATTAAAATAAATAAATAATAAAGAAATTGGTTTCTTGCCTTTATAAATAGAATCAAAAAGATCACAGGTCCCCAAGCAGATAAGCAAAGAATTACGGGCCCACTAAGTCCCCAATGTGTAACTAACATTGGCCCAACCTAAATTCAAGAAATAGCAATGTACTTTTATTTATTTGTGTATTTATAAATTTATAAGTTTTTTATAAAATCCATGAGCAAAACTTACTTGGGTAAGCTGTGGAATATTCTTCTTCAAAGATTCAAGCTTTAAACTTGCCTTCACTTTCAGGAATGTAATCAGAAAAAAATGTTTCAAATTCTCATCATCTTTAAAGAAAAAAACAACGATATTACTTTTTATATAATCATAATAAACTATAATCAATACCCCAGATAACTCTGTCAACTGGATATCATCAATCTTGAATGTAAATAAACTTGGAATCCGTTTAATTATAGAATGTCCAAGTTTATTAGCAAGATTATAACCCTGTAACAAAACAATCATGTCTTAGAAAAATTTAATCATCATATTTTGATATAATAAATATGTCAATAAGTGTAACAAAAAACCTGTTGACTGCTGCCACTAGCAATTAATCAGTAATCAACTTCAAAATAATCCACATAATTAATTGTACGTTTCTCAATTTTGAGTATGAATTTTCCACTTTGAGAAATAGAAGCTGATGTGACAGATTTTCCTGTCTGCAGTGTAACTAATTTAACAAACAAAATTTTAAAATGTGAATATATGAATACCAACAAATAAACATAAAGTATAGACATATTATAGTTATAAGAACAAAAAAGTTATACCTCCTCTTTGTCTTGCTTCATTTAAAAGGCAATCAACTATTGTAGATGAATTGTCACTCACAGGGAAGACCCTTCCATCTTCCTCAATCTAAAGGGCAAGATTGTAAAATTTAGTAGAAACTATGTCTATATATTGTATGAATGACTAATAATAATGTCAAGATTCAAGAAAGCTTACATTTGTTTCCTACTTCCATATTCATAATCATTAGGAAACAAGAATATTTTTAACACATGTATCCCTTAATCCATGCCCTCCATACATGAAAACTTCATTAAGACATTAACTATATATATATATATATATATATATATATATATATATATATATATATATATATATATATATATATATATATATATATATATAAATGGAGCTTTCTATTTCGTATGGGATGATTGAAGAGGTTAACTGGTTTACTTTGGTCTGTAACTCCATCAACTTCAAATCCTTGGCTGGATTATTAAGCTTTCTGTTTGATTCTTCCAAATCTTTTATTCTTCTCAACAAATCCAAATTGTATTCTCTGTTTTTTGTTTCGAGTTGTGCACGCTCACGAAGAATCATTATTAATCGTTCGATGAACACATCATAGTTGTTTATTTCTAGATGATCCAGCTGTTCATTTCTTGTATCATCTTCACTTTCTTCTGTAGAACCATTCACAATTTTCTGAAGGATATTAAAGACTTCATGTATTACATAGGCAGCAAGCTCATTCGTCTATTCTAAATCCTTGATTTTTTCACTCATTTCCTTGAAAGAATCTGAAAGTGAGTTACGGGTTTTGAGAGAATCTTCAAGCTTTTCTTGCAAATCTTTGATTACTTCAATGGCTGCATCAACAGAAGTAGCCACACGAGCAAAGATATTGTCACCAACAATTTCTTCACTTGAATGAATGATGGAAATGCCCCCAATTGATGCATCAAGCTTTCTGTGAAGCAGCTCCATCTGGTTACTGAAAGAAGCCATGTCATCCACTTGTAACTGCAATTCATGGATTCTTGATTCATAGTTGTGAAGCTTTTCTGTAAGCTTTGAGTTTTGTGTTTTAGTGATGATACTTGTAAATTGTTGATTCTGATGCTTTATTCCACAAACAAACACTCTACAGAGCCAAGTCTAGGGTTTCGATATCACAAAAGAGAAGTATACCCTATTTGACCTCCTCAAAAAATCAATCACAGAATTAAATAATAGCAAATGCAAGAGAATACAATTGAGCTAATTCATTACCATTGAGTGTACATATCCAGAAAAACGGTCTTATCACCGGCGGCATTAACGATTGGCCAAAATGTATCCTTATCAACCTCGATAACTTGACCTACAACGACCGTTGACAGTGGTGGCGGAATCGTCCGGCAAACATGATGAATTTGTAACGCCATCGTAGCGATGGATGGCGGTTATCTCGGAGTATCTGAATGCTTGGAAGGAGATCTGACGGAGAAAGCTTGATGGTAGTCAAAATTAGTCAACCTTATTTATCCTCTTGTTAAACCAATTAATCATGTTTACAAAAATTATCTATATAATTAATTTAATCAAAATTAGTCAGGCTCCTTATTTAGTCAAAATATAAATACAACACACTTTCTTAAATGTGTTTTTCTTTTTATTTTTTCAACTTTTTCCAAATATTATTATAGTAATATTTTTGATAAAGACGAATCAATAATGTAACCAGTCTTTGCGAAATTATGTATAAAAAGAAAATAAAATTGTAGTTATTTTCAAAATAAAACAATGTATCCTTATCAACCTCGGTAACTTGACCTACAACAACCGTTGGACCAGACATCTCCAAGCTCGATCTCACCTTCAACGAAGACCTCAAGTTTTTTCTGGTTTTACTATCGATCGACTTGGTTGAAGCAACGGATCGGTGAACATCTCTGTCGATGGTAAACTGTTTAGTCGGCCATGATGACAATGATCAGTTGACAGTGGTGGCGGAATCGTCCGGCAAACATGATGAATTTGTAAGCCATCGTAGCGATGGAGGGCGGTTATCTCGGAGTATCTGAATGCTTGGAAGGAGATCTGACGGAGAAAGCTTGATGGTAGTCAAAATTAGTCAACCTTATTTATCCTCTTGTTAAACCAATTAATCATGTTTACAAAAATTATCTATATAATTAATTTAATCAAAATTAGTCAGGCTCCTTATTTAGTCAAAATATAAATACAACACACTTTCTCAAATGTGTTTTTCTTTTTATTTTTTCAACTTTTTCCAAATATTATTATAGTAATATTTTTGATAAAGACGAGTAAATAATGTAACCAGTCTTTGCGAAATTATGTATAAAAAGAAAATAAAATTGTAGTTAGTTTCAAAAATAAAAAAATTTATTAAAAATATTTTAGTTTTTATTAATTGAAATATATATATATATATATATATATATATATATATATATAGTCAGTGACCACTGCTTTATAGTCACTAATTGTTTTTTCTTATAATTCATCAGTGACCACTATTGGGTGGTCACTATTGTTTTTTCCCATTTAAACTGTAGACGCGTAGTTTTAAATAAGAGTGTGTAGTTTTAAATAAGAGTAGTCAGTGACCACTATTTTTGGTCACTAAGCCTCCAATTCAGTGACCATTTTTTTTTTGTCACTAAGCTTCTAACATATTGACCATTATTCTTAGTCACTATATAGTTAACATGGTGACAATTATTTTTAGTCACTAAATAGTTGCTATGATATGAAACAAAAGTAGTTTAATTTTCTCGCGTTTAGTGACCGTGTTAGTGACCACCACATGTAATTCGTCATTAAATTTGTAGGATTATCAAAATCCAGTGACCACTTAATTTCTAGTGAATAAAAGATGCTTTCAGTGACCAAATTTTAGGTTGTCACTAAAAATTAGTCACTAATAAGGACTTTTCTTGTAGTGATATAAACCCAAAAATGATAAAATTATAGTCTAAAATCATTTACAAACTATAAATTACATTTTGGAAAAACTTCATGTCAATCCGACTTCAAACGAATGAGATATGTATGTTTTAAACTTTTCATAGAAACCAGTTCCCTTTCCTAACACGGTTCCGGTTCTTAAACCCGGTTTACCCGGACCCGAAGGACCCGAAACCCGGATAGAGCCACTTTAAACCCGGAACCCGAACCGATTTTACATATTCCGGTTCTAACGGTTCCGGTTCCGGTCTGGTTTTCCGGTTTTAAATTTAATCCCTACTTACGATCAACATTTGCAGATGTAAATTCTAGATCGACGCAATAGTTTTTATAAGGAAGCAAGAATATTGATTATCTTCGACCTTCATGACAGTGAAAAAAAGTAAAGTTCAATAAGGTCAAATAATAAACGATAATGAAGGAAAGAAACCAATGATGATAAAACGATAATTGAGGAAATAAATGTTATCGAGGATGATATATTTAACAAGTGAAAACCAAATCAGGTATATTTACTAAGTTAAAATGACATGTTTGAGAGGTTTAATACCTAACTTAGGTGGGACTGTAGTGTGTGTGTGTGTATATATATATATATATATATATATATATATATATATATATATATATATATATATATATATATATATATATATATATATATATATATATATATATATATTAGCAAAACATGTTTTTTTTGACTTTTTTTATTATAAAAACTTGAATTTAAAAGTGGTTAATGACGTCAAAAAAAAATAGTTGTTAAAACCACATTTAAATTTATATTACCATAACACTCTCTCATTTAAACTTGTTATCTTGCTAATAAATTTAATTTGTAAAACACATGTGTGATTATTATAAGATAAAATTTGTTTTCGTATTTTCACAAAATAACGTGTGTGTGTGTGTATATATATATATATATATATATATATATATATATATATATATATATATATATATATATATATATATATTTGAGATTTCTGGAATAAAATACAGTTTAATGGTTGGTTAAACAAGTATGATAATCTGATTGTGGGTGAAGGGTTGAAACCGAAAATAATTGAAGTAAGAGGGGTAAATTGTAGTTAAGTAAGTAGTCTAACATGTGTCTTATATCTAAAAGTCATCAGTTAAAAGAGCAAAACTTATTGATGTAACATGTGTTTATCATCAAACTATTCCTTAAAAGTCATAAGAAAACCTAAGGACAAATTATATGCCAAACTATATTTGCCGTGTTTAAAAGAACACAAATCATAGAGGCACCAAAATCTTGCCTAAATCTTGGTCGTTATGAACAACCTTGTACCTAACAACTAGATAAAATAACATGTGCCGATAAATATGTAGTGCATACTGATCAATAACTAAATTTATTTGTGACATTAAATGTAAAATTAGATATACGAATAAAGTGTTACTTTATGTTAAAAATGATGTGTGATTCCACAATAGTTTACCTTTTTGCTTTAAGGCTAATGCGCATGATGGTGCTTGTCTATTCATTCGCACCAAAGTACCACTTCATCCGTACCAAAACAACTTTTATCTCTCAATCCAAAGGACCACAAAATAATAATAATTTTGGTATTTCCGTCTCAAACTAGACTACTCAAAATTTTGAATCTTTAGTCTCATTTGATAAGAAGAATATAACAAAAGTCATATTTCACTTGATGTTTATTAGATGAGATAATAACTTAAAATAGTAATATATTTTTGAATTTGTATATATATTTGATCACTGAGTTTTTTTTGTACATATTTGTCTCTTAAATTTGTTTAACTGTACAGATTCAGTATTTATAATCGGGTATTCTAGATAAGCCGGAAAAAAATGACTTAATAAGATAATATATTTCTTACTTTGTACACATTTAGTCATTAATATCTTTTATATATATTAGTCCTTAATATTTTTTTGTTGCAAAATAAATCATTGTTTTTTACAAATTCAATATTTATGACTATTTTCTTTATCTTTTTCTTATAACATCGTATGTGGAACTATCAATTAATGACGTGTTCAGGGCTATTGATCCTTATGACCACCACAACCTTAACTGTTTGGTTGCTATGGTTTTGTGTTATGAATGGTGTAACTTTTTAATACGATCTTGGATTTTAATTATTTTTATATACACGTGTTCTTATTTGATTCAACCACAACTTTCATTTAGATTACTCCTATTAAAATATAATATATTTGTACTTACGATCTTTATATACATGTGTTCTTTATGACTATAAGTATCAATGTTTTTTTTCATAAAATCATAATTAAAATATATTACCTTTTAACGGAAGTAATATAAAAGAAAATCGTAGTAGACTCAAATACGAACACGTGGATATAAAAATCGTTAAAATCTTATATCATAGGAAGAAGTTATGACATTTAGAATATAATACCTAAACACCAATCAATCGAGACCGCAGTGGCCATAAGCATGAACAGCCTCATACATCTCATTAATGATTGTCTTATGTAAGATGTTATGAGAAAACCCTAAAAAATCATTCATAAGTATTGAATGTGTACAAAAACAACAATAACTTATTTTGCAACAAAAAAATATTAAAGACTAAATGTGTAAAAAAAAATATTAAGGAATAAATATGAATAAAGTGAAACTATATTACTCTATTAAGTTATTTTTTTCAGTTTACCTGGAGTAGCCGGTCATACGGACTTAATATGTAAAGTTAAACAAGTTAAAGGGTAATGTGGATGAAAAAAAAAAAAAAACCCTCAGTGAACAAATGTATACAAATCGAATCGTATATTATCATTTTAAGTCATTATCCTTTATTAAATTAATTAAGACTTGTTTGATCAATAAAAAATTTAGAAAATATTTTGTCTTGCTACCTAAAATGATAGAACAAAATGAGACATAGACTCATGCTCAATCCATGGTTTGTGTAAAAAATATGAATGTGTTTTTTGTCTCTATCCTTCAAAATAGTCTACAAAATATGTCGAGTTCAGTCCACTTTAGTCTAGTTAAATCCAGTCTAATGCATAATAAATACAACCTTAATAATATCATTTTTCATCATGGCTTAGACCAATTATAAGTATAGTAGAACTTTATATATGATTCAAATATACGTGGTGGTATTATATGTAGATGTTGTTTGGTGCTCATTTAACATTTAACATCCTCCTTAATAAATAAAGATTTTTTTGTCATATGTGAATCTCTCATGAGTTTTGACACTTGTTATTTTGTGGTATTTTTGAAATAAATATTGTTTACTTGTCAATTTTTGGTTTTTTCAATTTTTAAAATTAAAGTTATATACTTATATATGTAAAGTATTGAATATCATATATATGATATTAAATTGTAATAAATACATTTCTTTATTTTTTATTTTAAAGTTCTATATTAAAAAATATTTTATGTTACGATTTAATATTTAATTTTTTTTAAAATCAACTCGTATAATATACGAGTCTCACACCTAATTAATGATACATGTTTATGGAAATGTAATAACGGAAGTTGGTTTACTTATGATTAAAAAACATGATATAAACAAATCAGTCGTATTTTATATATGTGAATATTATGAAAAGGTGGTTCCTAAAAAGCATAAACCAAGGTACAAGCAAAGATCCTGTCAAGATTTATTCTCTATGGGTAATTTAGAAGCAATTTCTCAAAGTCAAAAGGAAAAAAAGGAGAAAATGGAAAAGGATGGTAATATGCCCAAAATATCCGTAAATTCCAATGACCAAAAACAGTACAAAAATTCCCCAAATCAAGGAGGGGTTATTATCTTACAACTGGAATTTTGAAGCAACTGAAATTTTCAGGCTATATCAATATGAATTAGAATACTAGTAAAATAACACACCACTCATTTAAAATAGAAATACGTGCATGAAGATGGGACGGTAAAATAATAATATAGAATAATGTATAATATATTGAATATCCTTAGAAGAAGCCAAAGGAATCATAGAATAAAAAAAAGAAAATTATACTATATGCATTTCTTCTTATTAATATTCATGCAAATTCAAACTTCTTCAACAAGTCTTTCTTCTTTATGTTTTTGCTAGTCTCTGTGTTCATATTTAATATCTATATTATTTCATAGATTTCAAGGAGCAAAATAATATTTTACAAAAGGCAAAAAGAAAATTATATATTTTCTTGAACGGCAAAAAAGAAAATATATTAATAATAAGGCTTGCGTTGAGGACAGCATGCTTGCTTGCTTTAGTTTTGGGCAGGAGGCATGAGACATCCTTGAAATTTGAAGACTTCATGAAGTGTACCAAATATTTCCATGACAAAATTGCAAAAATGGTCCTTGTGGTTGGCAAAATTATACAACTTTGGTCGAAAACGATATCTTGGTACACCACTGGTCCAAAATTGGATACTTCTATTGATTTTGGTCCCTCACATTAACTTCCGTCCATATGTTCCGTTACCTGCAATATAGACGATGGTATTTTCGTCTTTCCACCTCTATGTCATCGATTACCATCATATTGAAGGATATACACAGTTAATGACCATTCACTCTCTACCCACTAAACCCACTTTGTTGATCAAAAACCCTAATCGTTCCTTGAAATCCTGCATCTGATCATCAACTTCAATCGTAAGTTCGAATCCACGAGTATGCTCCAAATGTGGGAAATCAGGCCAAGAAATCAGTGTTTTGATGCAATCCGGGTTTATGGTAACGTACGCCGTTTCTTACATATTTCTTTGAAACAAAAAAAATCTTTTACAATCCATATAAAGTAATGTTTTTTTGGTTTGGTTCATGATTTTTACAAAAGGATATCCCACGATCTTCACTATTGAGCTCCATCATGGAGGGAGGTTCACAAAATTCCCAGGGATAAGCTACATTGAAGGAAAATTAGACCACGTCGACCTGGTAGACATGGATGAGTTCTCTGTGCATGAGTTGGGCGAGGTGATGCTAAAGCTTGGTTATGAGGTACCACCAGTCATTTACTACCACTATCAACTGCCAAATGGAGATTTGGAGTTTGGTCTTAGAGCTTTAGGGAATGATGTTGATGTACTTAGCCTTACACAGTACATTGAACATTATAAGATCATCAAGGTATACACTGAACATAATGAAACTAAGTTACTTACATACTTTATGTCTCCAAGAGTTAAACCTAGGGTCATAATTGAGGAAATAGCAGATGATGTGCCCTTACCAAAATCAAATTTAGTAGTAGTTGATTTGCATCCAGTAAACCAAAACCAGGAAGATGTCCCAAATCTTGCATTGTGTTTGGTAAGGTATGAGACACCATAATACAATAAGAATAAGATATTGAGGTTAGTTGAAGGGAGTCAATCATGTAGTAATAAATTGTGTTTCAACTTGGAACACACTTTCAACTCTTGGTGATCAAGATGCACATGTTGAAATTGGTAATGAAGGTGCAACTATTGGTGATCAAGGTACATAAATTCATGATCAAGGTGCACCTGTTGGAGATCAAGATACAGAAGTTCATGATGAAGGTGCAAGTCTTAGTGATCAAGAATTAAATACAGAAGTGTTTGATATCTTTGATACCCATGCATTTCAATTTGAAGACTTTGATCCTTTCTTTGATCAATATACTTTTAATGATCGTAGTGATCAGAGTATGGGAGTTGGTGCAGAACTTGGTGCGGGACTTAGTGAAGTTAAATTTGAAAGTGAGGGAGTTTGTGAAGGGCTTGGTAAAGGGTGTAGTAAAGGGGGTAGTGAAGGAGGTAGTGAAGGGGGTAGTGAAGGGAGTGAGGAATATAGTGACTTTCTTAAAGATGAAGAAAATTATGTAAGTGATATTGAGGTGGACATGAGTGATTTCTATATGAATGTTGATCTAGATGTTGAGTATGTTGACAGAGGAAAGGGTGTTGACACTGAAAATGAAGATGTTGATATTGAACATACTGAAGATGTTGAAGTAATTGATAATGATGAATGGGACTCCTTAGGTGAAGATACTGATGATGAGAGTAGGAAAGCAATATTAAAATAGATGGTGAGGGAGAAGAAGTACTCTCTTGGTGAAGTCCATGCAGTTACTTTTCAAGTGGGTCAAAAGTATAAAAGTAAAATGGAAATTAAGGACAAAAGTCAACAAACTTGCCATTGAAACTAGAAGGAATCTTGGCTTTAAGAAAAATGACAAAACGAGGCTTAGGGTTGTGTGTAAAGGTAATGTACCTAATGCAAATGCAAGTGGGTAGGTAAGGGTAATAAAGTGAATTGCTCTTGGTCAATGCAGACTTCTAGGTCAAAAGATAGTGATTATTGGTATGTGAAAACTTTATTGGACAAACATACTTGTGTTCAAACTAGAAAACTTAGGGCTTTCACTGCGAAGTATATATCCACAGAAATCTTAGACATGGTCGAGTCTAACCCTACAGTACCCCTTCGAAGCATTCAAGACCAAGTTCAGAAAAGGCTTCAAGTTGGTGTGTCCATACACAAAGTACAGAGGGAAAAAGCAACAGCTACAAAGCAAGTGACTTGTGAGTACACAAAGCAATACGAGGTGTTAAGAGATTATCTAATGGAACTACAAGCAAGTAATGTGGATACAACTGTGAAGTTTGAGGTTGTTAATGAGTCTAACAATGCTAGAGAAACAAGGCAGTTTAAAAGGGTGTATATTTGCTTAGGGGCATTAAAGAAAGGGTTTAAAGCAGGCTTACAAGATATTCTCGGACTAGATGGTGCTTTTATGAAAGGACCATTTCCAGGCCAAGTACTCACTACAGTTGGATTGGATTCAAAAATGGCATATACCCACTGGCATATGCCATTGTTGAGACTAAAAATTTGAGTAGCTGGAAATGGTTTCTAGAATGCTTAGGATATGACTTGGAGTTGTATTCAAATTCTAACTTTACTTTCATGAGTGATAGACAAAAGGTACTATTTTCTTCTTTTTTATAACTAATAGTTCATTTGTATATGAATGTTGGAATGATTATGTGGGATAATCTTTTACAGGGATTCTTACCTGCCATTGCATAACTGTACCCACAAGCTGAGCATCGTTTCTGTCTAAGGCATATTTATGAGAACATGAAGAAAAAATGGAAAACAAAAGAGTATAAAGATCACTTATGGCAGTGTGAAACAACAACCATAGTACCAGAATTTGAACACCACATGAATGAACTTAGCAAGTTTGATAAGGATGCTTTTGAGTGGTTGAAGAAAATACCCCCTCACCATTAGGCCAGAAGTCACTTTTCAGGTTATATTGCCTACCTTAGGTGAAGCGTTACTAGTGCTCATTGTATTTGACTTATTTGATATAATGTTCTTGTTTAATACAGGCAGAGCAGTATCAAATATATTGCTCAACAATCTGTGTGAGGTTTTCAACAGTAAGCTTATTCATGGTTGGAATAAGCCCATCATAAGTTGTCTTGAGTACATCAGGCAGTTCATTATGAAGAGCATCTGCAATGTGAAGAAAGTGATGTCTAAACCTCCAGGTCCACTCACTCCAACAACATCAAAGTTACTTGAGAGAAATATGGAAGCTTCATTCCAATATAGGGCTAGATGGAATGGGACTGCAAAGTATGAAGTTTATGGTGTTTGACATGACCAACATGTGGTTGAAATGACAAATATGTCATGTACATGTAGAAGGTGGGAGTTGAATGGGATTCCATGCAGACATGCCATAACTACAATACATGAAATGGTTGATAGTGGAGACAAAGTTGGGGAGCTTTACACTTATGTCAACAAAGTGTATTGGCTTCAAACTTGGAATGAGGCTTACTCTTACGCTGTGGACCCTATAAAGGGTAGATCCATGTGGCCAAAAAGTACCTGTCTATTTCAATTAGCACCACCAGCACATCACATTCCACCTGGAATGTAGCACCTGGTTCTTGGTACGTAATCTTTTATTTAATTCTTTATGCATTTTGCATCTTGGCCTTGGACTCGGCGAGTCAAAGGATCGACTCGCCGAGTAGAAGCGGGAAGGGGCACGGGGTTTAAGTTGTGGACTCGCCGAGTCGGGTCCTGGACTCGGCGAGTAAGCTGTTGTATGGACAAAAACCCTAATCCAGGAGTGTGCACCCTACTTAAACACTCTAACTCGGCCTCCCTTGCCCCTAACACTTCCAGAAGAGCTGTAAAGCAAAACCCTAGCCTCCATATTGTTCTTGTGAGTGATTTTTGGCTTTGTGAAGGAAGTTTGGAGCTTAGAAGAGGAAGGAGAAGGTTGAAGGGTGCAAAGAGGGGAAGTAGATCCGAAATCTACTCTGTGAAAGGCTTCCATTCAAGTAGAAAAGTTCCTACCTTGATCTCTAGTTCATTAGATCCCCTTTTGTCCCTAATTTGTGGTTTTTAAGCCCTAAAACCTCAAACTCTATGTGTTTATGATCTATGTTCTGAAAGGGCTTCAGATCTAGGCCTTTATGGACATCTTAGAAGTGTAAAGTTTTTGTGGTTGAAGCGATTGAGGTCCCTATTGAGTGTTTGACCTCATAAAGAGCTTGGATTTGCCTTTTGGAGCTCATAGGGCCATGCATGCACGTAAAGTTTGCAACTTTACGTGATAAGATGGCCCTAGGAGCTTAGATCTATAGTTTGGAACCGTTGCATGTCTCAGATTTGGTCTGTTTGGGAGGAGAGTTGAATGGACTCGGCGAGTGCCAAAGTGCACTCAGCGAGTTCTATGAAGATGGTCTTAGACTCGACGAGTTGGATGAACCACTCGGCGAGTCCTTTGAAGATTGCCTGGAACTCGACGAGTTGTTCTTCAAACTCGGCGAGTCATAAGATTAGTTACTGAGTTAAGAGGGGTTTAAGTGTAGAAGGTCCAACCCTTCGTCACTACTCGCAGAATTAGCAATTTATCGAGTAGCGATAGCCCCAGAAACCCAAATCCTCAAGATGGATGCTCTGGTGAGGATTTGGAAGCGAGTAGGGGATCTGCTTGTGGGACTCGGCGAGTTGTTCCCAGACTCGGCGAGTCGGATGAGTTTCCTTATGACTTTCAAATGGGAGAAGAACTCGTCGAGTTGTCGGCCCAACTCGACGAGTAGGGTCGCGGATGGGGACAAGTAGAGAGTGAGCGACTCGACGAGTTGACGGCCCAACTCGGCGAGTCGGGTCAACTGGAAGTTGACTTTGACTTTTACTTGGCTTGGTTGGGGGGTAAAATGGTCATTTTACCCCAAGTATAGAGATTAGTTTCTAACTGAGTGGTTGTGGGATTTGTAGACGGAGGATTTCCGAAGCAGCAGCGGACGGAGGTTTCCCGGACTGATTATCAGCAACTACTTGTATGAGGTGAGTTACCTTCCAGTAGGGGTGGGTCTAAGGCCACAATGTCGGCCCACCAATGAGGAGTATTTAGAAGATAATTGTCTTTGTGATAATTTATCTTGGTTTGCTATGTGTTTGGGTATGAGTTATATCTGTATGATATGTTACATGATAGGGATAGTTTCCCCTGATAGAGGTCTTTAGGACCAAGGGGTAGGTCAGTACCCGAATATGCCTGACTGTGTGCTTATCTCTTGCTATTGTATGCTAGTGGTAGGGGGTGGAATAGTCCCCAGTTACCGGGTGAAAGATACCGATGACGATTACCGGTTGTAAGATACCGATGGTATTGTATGGTATGTGGTATGATGGGGGAACTCACTAAGCTTTGTGCTTACGGTTTCAGTTTTTGGTTTCAGGTACCTCTTCATCTAAGGGGAAGGAGTCGGCGGTGTAGCATGGCATCACACATACACTTGATTTTCTGCACGGTGGTTTCTGGGATTGTACTCTGATATGTTATTTGCTTATGTTGTGGGTTTGAAACATGATACTTGATTTTATGAGATGACGTGTTGGTTCAATATTTTCTAGTGAATGTTTTATGAACAATTAAATTAAAAATGAAAATTTTGGACTTGAATTTTGGGACGTTAGAAGGAAGACCAAAGACCAAGAGAAAGATAAGTGCAGATGAAAAATATGATAGTTAGATGCAAAAGCATGGTGCAAGTGAACCTGAAAAACTTTCCAGGAAGTTTGTTAGTGTCAAGTGTGGGAAATGCAACAATAGGGGTCATAACTCCAGGACTTGCAAGGGTGAAAGAGGGAATGCAAGAATCAATCAAGGAGGGAATGAAGGAAGCAGTCAAGGAGGGAATGCATGAAGCATTCAAGGAGGGAACGGAGGTGGCAGTCAATGCAGGAATTAGTGTATTTTGTTTAAAAACTTATATTTTGGTTTAGCACCACCTTTGTGCATTTGGAGTGCAACGGTTTAGAAATAGTTTGTTGTCATGGTTTTATTTTGGTCTTTCAGCCTTTTTGGTCAAGAGACTATTGTCAACCTTTTGTGATTGTTAAAGAATGATGTTTATGGTTTATAACAACTTTGTGATTATTAAAGAATAGTGTTTATGGTTTATAACAACTTTGTTTTCATGTTTATGGAACACATTTATGGTTATAACAACTTTGTTTTCAAACAACAAATAAACATTAACATTAGGTGATAACTGCATTACATTGTCATTACAACCATGAAAAGGGTACCCATTTCTGAAGTTGGACCAAAATAACCCTAAATTGATATTACAATATCAAAGAGCAAAAAACTACCACATTCGCCTGTTACAATTTCATAAGACAAAAACACCCAAAATTACATGCAACCACAAATAGTAACCAACTTGCAAACAAACACATCTTCAATCTTGTCACTTGATAGTTTGCATTGTTGATATTCCTCAATAATTCGGGTATTATCAACATAGATCTTGCACACATTGGAGGATCAATCCATCCTAAGAATTTGCATCTGTAACCCTTTACGTAAAAAAAAACTCCGAAACATGAGGGTGATTTTCCAAAATGAGGGTAAAATAGCAAAATGGAACACTTACCTGTTGAGGGCAGGAAAGAAACGTCAGATGAGGGTTTGCTGATGGTCAGGAGGTGCGAACCACTGCGTCCCTACCACAGAAACACATCACCATTTGAATTTTTGATGTCTGAGAAGTTGCGAACACAGAGTAGGAAGAATATGAAGCTCATGAAGGTTGAAGATGGAAGATTGATGTAGTCTTGCTTTTATTTTGAATAAGGTTGCAAAAAAGGTCCTTGTAGGTGGAAAGACGAAAATACCCTCATCTTTTTTGCAGACTTGCAGCTAACGGCACAAATAAATGGAAGTTAGTGTGAGGGACCAAAATCAATAGAAATATCTAATTTTAGACCAGTGGTGCACCAAAATATCGTTTTGGACCAAAGTCGCATAATTTTGCCAACCAAAAGGACCATTTTTGCAATTTTGTCTATTTCCATTAAAGTTTAACCGGCATGACAATTTTATATAAACACACCTTCCCATTTATAAACATATAATTTAATTAAAAAAGCTCATCATCAACTAAATATCTAAAAGTAAAGACAAAAATGTTTGCCAATACAAAATTTACATATAAAAAAACTATAATAAAAAACTTACTCAAATCTTTTTATAATTCTTTTTGTAAAAGTTATTCCACACTAAATGATTTTTCTTACTACTAATCATCTCATTCTTGAAAATTATGATTTTTTATATAAACATTTGTACCTTAATACTTCGGTTTAAAGTTAAAATTGGTATTATTTGTTTAGTCACTTCATTTTTTTTTTGGCTCTATAAGATCTTTAACTTATTTCGTTTCTACATATTGACTACCACACGTTTCTCATATGACCTAATTTTATTGGTTGTCTAAGATTATTTTTCGTCCATGTATGTAACTCCGCTTTTACATGTGTTCTCATAATTTCGTTTTGACATTTGTTTTAAATGTTATTTTATAGCAGTGGTTGAAAGCTTCTGGATTTTAGTTTTTGACAAAACGTTTGATTTAAACAAAAAGTTTGTTTGATCGTACGATCTTTTAACTTTTAGCTCAAACAAAATGTTTTTAAATAAAAGTTCTTTTCACGAATTTTAGAATTAATTTTCATAAAGACCCTTAAAAATATATTTATATATTCATCTTTTTTTTTTAGTAATTTGTCATATTATCTGTTACCCACTATTAACAACCAGTTTTCAGTTTTTAGTTACTAACTAACAACTAACAGTCTCCAACTACCAATTAGTTTTGCCAAACCTGACTTATGTTCTTCACATCTTTTTTTTTTACTTTGTATTTTTCATGTTTTTTTTTTTCACAACTACTTCTTTGTAATAAAAAATATTTACCTATAAGAACCATACATCCCTTTTATTAATATTTTCAACATGCCTAACACTCACATCTTGTCAACAATTGTTGAAGCTATGTTGCTTTCTTTTGATGTGCAAGTTCAAGTATGCCAACAAAAAATCATGTTAAAAAAAATAATGAAGCTGTCGGTAATCATCGAGTTCAAATTATTTATTTTGTTATACTTTTATATTTTTAAATGAATATTTTAAATTCGGTATGTTATTTTAGTTTCTATTTATTTTGAATATTTTATTAGAAAACATGAAAGACGAATTGAAAAATGGAATGGAAAATAATGATTCCATCCTTAAATTTGAGTGCTGTTTTTAGTTCGTCAGTAATTTGTTATTTTGAATTACTAAGTTTAACCTTGATGAACTAATTCTTTCGCTTTTTAAATAGTATTTTATATGACACTTTAATTTATAGCAAAAATCTTATAAAACATACAATCAATAATCACACGTCGAATATTTTAATCAAGTAGAGTATTAAATATGGTTTTTTTGCGTTTGATAGATATAAATTATTTAAGCATCATGAACATTATTGTAGTTACAACTGCACACCTCACCAAAAAATAAAAATAAACCCTTGTCATTTGAATCGTCAAGATTCCGATTCAAATTTTTTTAATTTTGCTTATAGAGTAGGGAATCTAAAAACTTATATTTCGCCATTAACAATTAAACAGACCTCTCAATATCAATTACACAACAACAAATTCATAGGAATTACAAGTCTATTATTCATATCCAGGGCAAACAAAACCAGATGAAGGAAAACAAAGGATTACATCTATCATCTCTCTGATTTCTCATCATCGGCCATGAACATTTACATAAACGCCTTATTTATCATAGCCTCTCTATTTTCTCTTCACTATATATACAAAACTCTTTACTTAGGTGCCTTCATCTTGATACAAGACCAAAAAAAAAAAAAAAAAAAAAAAAAAAAAAAAAAGACAAAGAAAATGCAGACTTCCTCAACTTAAAAGATTCATTGAACTTTCGCTCTCTCTCTTTCTTTCTGTTGACTCATCACGGATTAAAATCAACAGATGAAAAAACGCTTGTTGATTCTGGCCAGGAGTTGAAAATGGCTTTCTTCTCAGGTTAGATCCGCCATAGATCGGGGTTCGCCACCACTTACAACCCACGGGTGCCCTGTAGAGGGATTTACCAAAGTAATCTTAGAAATTTACCCAAATACCCATTCCCAAAAACTCTAATCAAAGTAAAAATAAGATTTACAACATTTACAAGATTTAGGGTATCTTGGATTATATGTAATACTTTTGTTTGTTTGTTTGATTTATGGAAGAAACAAACAGGAGATATCAGGTTTACGACTTACTCAGGACTTGCTCTGCAGATAATCTTCTGGAAACATCTTTGCATAACATCTTCCTCAGCAGATCCTTAGCTTCCGGCGAAACAGACCTGAAAATCCTTGTAGGGAACCGTAAATTTCCTCGCAAAACAGCCTCGAAAGTCTCAGCCGGCGTTTCACCGTAAAACGGAGGAACTCCAGCCAACATTATGTACAAAATCACACCAGCACTCCACACATCGACCTTCTCATTGTACTCCCTCCCAGATAAAACCTCCGGTGCAACATAGTAAGGCGTCCCTACCACTCCAGTCATCGTCCGCCTCTCATTCATCCCAAACCACTCCGCCGATCCAAAATCCGCCAGCTTCAAATTCCCTCTAGAATCGAACAAAACATTATCCGGCTTAATATCCCGATGCGCAATACCCAAACGATGACAATAACTAATCGACAACATCAACGGCGAGAAAATCGAAGCCGCTTCCGTCTCGGAAAACCCTTCGGCACGTTTGGATATACGATCGAAGAGGTCAGGAGTGTCACAGAGGTCAATAATCATGTGAAGGTAATTCTCTTCCTCGTAGAGACGGTGGATCTGGACGATGTTAGAGTTTCCTCCGAGAATATGGAGGATTTTAGGTTCTTTCTGGAGGCACTCACGGTCAGTTGGGTCAGCGAGGAGGCGCTTGTCGATGGATTTACAGGCGAACGAGTCTCCGGAGACGGTGGAGTAACAGCGGTAGACGATCCCGAAGCGACCTCGGCCGATCTCCTCGCAGACTTGATAATCGTTGTTGAGAGCTTCGGTCATGTTAGGTTGGTTTGATTGGTGGGTGGTTGTTACGGAGAGAAGGAGGAGCATGTGGCATTTATAACAGAAACCGCCTCCGTATTTTTCGTCAGGGATGCGAATATTCCAATTCAAGGTGTTGAAAAAGATTTCTGGTGTGGAATTCAGAATAAGCATGTGTACATGTTGCTTTACATGTTGTACTTTTATCCCAGCATTTGTGGATTTAGTTTTTTCCCATCTAATATAAAGAGTTTTATTATTTTTGAAAAAAATATTATAAGAAATATCTTAAATCGTCGATAAACCCAAATTATCGATAAATACAAAAAAATTTGTAAAAGTTTAATAAATTTCTGATTTTGTTTTGTTACTTAGATTTAACAAGTCATAATTTAGTTGTATTTTTTAGGATTAGATTTTCAATTTTCTTATGAATTTAATATAAACTTTAAACTTCATAGACAATTTTAAAACATTTCAAATAGTATCTTTTTCCAAAAGTAATAATTTTGATCTTCCTAAAGTGAGTAAACAACTATACCTTTTATTATTATATATTAATATCAAATGAAAATCACAAAAATATGTGGTGCTTTCTCATCAATTCATTTAATTATGATGCATTTTAAATAAAAAGAAACATAAACTTGAAATACAATATTAGAGGTTAATTGAAAAGGGTTTGTGAAAAATTATTGCATTAGAGGAAGTCTTTAAGACTAAGTTTTAAACAATACAGTGTAATGAATGCTAATATAGCAAAATAACAATCTTTTTAAAATGTTTATCACTGAAACTACTTTAGAAATAAGTTAAAAATGTTACGTACCAAAATTGTTCTCTTTGGTATCTAATAATGTACTACAAATTAAAATATATCTATGATCTGGATATGTATTAAAAATATAACATTGTTTAAAGGATTTGAATCAAATTTGTACTACTCTATCTTTTAACAAATGATTATTGATTAGCACATAGATAACACAGATTACGGTATCATGGTTTATCAAAGTGTATTTTAAATGTTTGATTATCATATAAGCTTCTTTTGGATTATAAAATCCGAATTTACGAATAATTTGCTTCTAGAAAAAGGTATGTCGATTTAAAAGTGGTGATATGTATAGAATAGGAAGGTTAATTGAGAGTGAAAGGGCGAGTGTGTACGAAACCGTAATTGGGCGGTTGATTGAAAGAACAGGTTTTTTGGTTGTTTCTAGACACATGGTGGACCTGCCTTCTTCAGCGTAACCAATTACGTCATTCAATCCTCCTACTTTTCATCATCACACTTCTACCCCCTTACATTTGATCCTTTTACAAATTATTACATATATTTTGAAAGATTTACAGAAATCATCTTTATAGTTGGCAAAAGATTTCACTCTTAGTCCAAGTTTTTTTCCCCTGATGATTCCGTCCCAGAGTTTGGATTTTGTTCCCAAAAATGTACCTTAAGTGTACTGAACCATTCAAATGACACTTATCAAATGTGATCCTCATGGATCCTTTTATCTTCATCTTCATCCTAAGAAACCACCATCCATGTCAATCACCAACCATAATCATCGACAACCTACTAATGGTATTTCTAGATCTTGTGCTTTTGATTATACTAAGATTAAATATTTTATGAAGTTTTATCTTCATGATACTAATTAGTATAAAAACAACTATGTTAAAGAACTAGACATGCAACCAATTTGCATGTCAATACAATTTTTTTTTACCATTATGTTCTTAAACCAATACCACCATTATTCTCTGCAAATCGTCCAATACTCACTATGTCTCCCATACCCACATAAACATGCACAATTTTCGTTACGACTTTGATTTCAAAAACACTACATGTATGTGTTTGGATCGATAAATGATTCAAGAGGATCGATCCATTATAAAACGGACAAAAAAATAGAGAGTACCTAATCACTAGGAAAGTTTAACCCATCATCCAACACTTTCCTCATCACACAATCTTGTGTAATATGCTCCATTATTCAAAAAAAAAAACATAAACTAGAGACTAAAAATATAGAGTATCTTTTTATTAAGCATCCATATATATATATATATATATATATATATATATATATTAGTTTCAAAAATCAGACTGAGAATTTGAAAAACTAAAAATTTGGTCTATTTCAGAAATAGATTTTTTGATTGGTAAAGAAGAATCTACATGTCACTAGATTATGGTGGATGGAGTTGAAGGAAGGGACAACCAAGGAGAGATACAGTGATATTTGACACTGAACAAAATTGTTAAGAGTATTTTAACAAACAACAAAGAGTATTTTAGTAATTTCAAATTGTTGAGGAACCATTTGCAACAAATTTCAACCTTAAGGACAAAATTATTAGAAAAAAAACCTAGAACAAAAGACAAAATTATTAGAGAAAAATAATAATAAATTGAGACTGAAATCTTTTGCCAATAACATTTTTATACTCTTATATATACTTCTATTTACAATTGTGTCTTGGTCCCTCGGTCCCTCTCAAATCCCATTTGATTTACCATCTTGGTGGTGTGTTTGTTGACTAGTGAGTGATCACATAGATTTGAATGGTAGAATAACAACGACGTAGTATTTGTTATGTTGGGGGATTCAAGTTGTGAGATGCCACGTGGCAAATGAAGGAACAAGCAGCTACTGAAGTCGGGTCTGTGGTGTTGATGTTATGTGTTCATTGGCCGACCTGAAGGGCCATTTGCATTGCGACGCGGCGAGGTTACTCGGATTCTATCCATAATCCATACCATAAACATTCTATTGGTTGGTTTTTTATTAGGCTTAAAATGAAGCAGAATAAAATTATAATTTAATTTTATACGATTTTATCTTTGGTGATATATATTTGTTTTGGAATTATAAAGTAAATAACAATGATAATCTAAATACTCTTAATTTGATTTTTCGATTTCTTGAATGGACAAAATTTATGAAGTTGATGATAATAGCACAATCAAACAAACTCTAATAGTATCCAAATCTAATTACACTAAAACAATAATAATAAGAATAAGAATAATAGTAATGACATTCTTTTACAAACCATATCTACTGTTTAATTTCGTTTATGAAACTAATAGTTTCTAATCGATATACATTCAAGTTATAATAAAAAAATAAAACCCGAGTAGACAATTATCTATTTTGTCTCATATATTCATTTTTATATTTATTCTTTGGCTTACACATAAGAACCTTTATTTATTTTATTTGAAAGGGTATCACGGGCTATTATTTTTCTAATACCTAATGAATATACCAAGACAAATTTCTATATTTTTTAATGGTGTGCAATGAGTCTCGTATTCTTAGGTGTCATAACTTTGACTTCAGCAAACAAATTAACGACCAAAAAACAATTTTTGAAAAGTTGCATTTAAATTGTGTTTAAAAATCATGTAGTAATTATAAGGATTAGAAGTATAGATGGTTTTAGACTTTTTTCTTAAGCTACGTTAGTAAACACACATGGCATATCACAAGTTTTTTTAATCAAAATACGACATGAATCATGTATATTTATGTATTATAGACAAATTTAAAAGAATACATATTTCCGAGGTCCTTATATTAAAAAAAGATTGTTCATATATTAAATATTTAAAAATAAAAATATTATTTAAACTATTTGGAGGATGAAATATAATAATATAAGTGAAGTATATAAGCATTCGGTAGATTCCATGTATAAGTGATATTGGATATTAAAATCAACTGATGATGTGATAGCCACAATAATTCCAATATTTTATTTGCCAAATCATTAAAGAAAAATATACACTTAACAGGGGTCCCCACTTAACAGTCAAAGCCATATTCAATATTGACTTGAGAAGTTTGAGATATACAGAAACCATAAAATAAACAATTTTATTTATTTTTATCGAAATTAAAAAAGAAAAAAAAAGACAATTTTGTTACCAGGGATGATAATAGATAGATATGTATTGGATCCTCAATAACACCAAAAAGGCGTCGGCTTTCACGTTTGTGTGAAGAGTTTACCGATGATATTATACTTAACTAATTAAATAACAGATTTCACTTTTTCTGTTTTTAACTTAATTTCATTTAATTGTGTGTTAATCGATTGCTATTCTTTTTATTTGATTGTCTTTTAATGCATTTTTCATCCATATATTATTTATTTGGTAGATTTGTCATTGTATTGTACAGCCCATGATAACAAATTACACAATAATGATATAATACAAAGTTAAATATTAATAAAATAATAATTATTTTTATTAAACCGGTTAACCATCCACTAGACGAGTATTAAACTAATTTAGATGATAAAAGGCACCATAACATATGAATATGTTTTAAAAGGCTTAATAAAATGCATGTTCTTGGGATGTATTTTCTATCATTCAACACACTTTGAGATTTGTAAGGATTTTTCAAAACCCTCAATATGTTTAATAAAAGTTTTTTTTATAAGATAAATTGTATATGATACAAAATTTACCGTTTAGAATTTAAATATTACAGTTATTATTTTAAAAATTATAATTTATTAACCATATACCATGGTACCATACGGATTAACTTAGTTCTACATTATATTTTAAATTTTTAATGATTTATCGTGCCTTTTTGTCAAATCATGAGTTGCATATTACATGTAGTAGGAGTCATATACCATCAAAATTAAATGATATAATTATTACGAATATTAAAACATAATATGTTACGACTGGATGCATATTGGAAACGGTTAACCACTTTGAATTATTGTTATAAAATACGTTTTACTATAATAATAAATTTATTTTCATGTATTTTGGTTGAATCCAAGTTGACTGTGTGGGGCTGTGGGCTGGCCATCATCAACATGTGTCCCAGGTTTGCGATCGTTAAAATCCAATAATTTCTGAAGAGTCGTTTGTAATTATAAATTAAAAAGACTAAACCCAATAATTGCATTGCAAGCCTTAAAGAGTTAAATTCTTCCCCCAATAAATTACAAATGCAAGGCTTTAACTTATTAACTAATAGTTGGTGCCCATTATACGTGACAAATCTTGTTTAATCCCAATTGCTTTATCTCTTTCCCTTACTTATCATGTCTTCTTCTGTTCGCCGACCTCACAAAAACAAATAAGATCTAATCAAAAGTTCTTTTGTCTAGCACCTGTTATTTTAATCAAAGGACACTTCAATTGAGGTAATAAAAACTGAACCTCCAAAGGTTAGGATTGTTTGACCTATTATGTTTTAATTGAATCATTGTTTGTGAATATTAAAAAACTAGTTGTGAAATTCATGTATTATACGAGTTAATTTAAAAAAAAAAGTTAAATATAAATGTCAAAATATTTGAAAACTTTGAGTTTATAATAAAATAAAAAAAAAATGAATTATTATAATGTAAATGTTTTTTTTATCTTTTAAATTTAAATAAATAAAAAAAATTAATAAGCTTTAATTTTTGAAAATTTGAAACTAAAAGATAAATTCATTAATGAAATTGATATCTATTTATTACTACATTTATTGTAATTATTACATGTGAAATTTAATAAAATAGAAAAACTCATAAAATTACATTTAGAAAAAAAAATAATTCAAAATAATCACAAAATTATATTTGTAAAATTGAATAAGAGTGTGACAAATGACAAAAAAAAACATTCATTTATTAGAGAGAATTTCAAATAAATTATTAGAGCCACTTTGAAAATAGTTAAAATTATTTTAATTCTGAAAATTATATGTTCATAACATTTCGAAAATTCAAACTATTTTACTTTGTTTGGAGTTTCTACACCATCGGCCACTACCCCTAGGGCTTATCTTAGGAATCGAGATCTCCTACTGCTTCTCAAATCCTGGTTAATTAGCAGATAAATTTTGTCAATTAGGCTGGAGAGTTGTAACATTTTTAGCACGCTGCCATATAGGATTTTTTTAGTCTTGTTGATGACACATAAGCTTAGCATGTCTAGCACAAAAAAGATGGGTTTGGAAGTATGACAATTTAATAGGTTTATTTTTAGAGAAAAAAAATATAAAAAAAAATACAATTTAGCCAATCACAACACCCTATCATACTTTCTCTCTTTTTTTCTTCTCTCCAGCACCCATAACAACTTCTTAGGACCCTCCTTAGTACAAGATAGGGGGTGGTTTAGCATCCTTAACACTTCTCACTCTCTATAGCCTTAGGATATTAACTCATTTGATATTTTGTATTAAAGTTAATACTATATTTGCTTTACATTGTATTTTTTTGACAACCCAACCCAGATAACCAAAGTTTTCGGTCTATTAATTTTATCACCTCAATTAATTTAGACACCCATGAATTGAAATTGACAAGTGCATATTATCATCATTTTAGTGAATAGCTCTTACACAAACCGAACTTTATTTTATCACTTTGCTTCATGTCAGTATGGTTAGATGTAACATCGATATCTACTCAAGTATATGATATGCATGTTCTTGTTTATAACCGAAGGACTACTCAACCACCATTGCCACATGTTACATCAACGTTGGCAATGCTTAATTGCTTATACGAATATGCCACTTGGCTAAAGCTAAACCCATGTGTGTGTGCTTTTTTTTTTTTTTTTTTTTTTTTCTATGTGTACACGCTTTAGCATTTTATGCTACGTGTGTTTTTTTTTATACATAAAATTTTGCGTTTTCTCTGATTTCATCCCTTAGTTTCACTTTTAGACGTTTGATCAAGATTTTCTTAGATCATCACATCTCCTTTACTTGATGCTTTGCATCTATCTTTTCTTGTGTGTGGAGGCCATCTTCATATTCTCCAAACACTTGGTCACTGTTTTTTCTTTTAGATTTTAAAAAAGCATATTTTAATTCTTACATCAAGAATCATAATAAAATAAGTTTATGGTGGTTTTAATGTTTATCGTTGAAAATGTTGTGGAATAATAATCAAATCCTTTGGAACTTGAAGCTTCCATTAAAATATTTAATTAATGATTATCTTAAAGGAAAATGATAATCGGATAGTTAAAACTTAAAAGCAAGTTTCTTTTCATCCTAGAATTATGGAAGGTAATAAAGTTTGATTGTAATGGACAAGATAAGGCCAAACTATTGCATGACATGACTTCACTATGGCAACATTAGACCCTACCATGGTTTTAAATGTACGCAAACACAAATATGTGAATCATATCTTCTTTTCATTTTGACCATGGATTTTGGATTTTTGACCAATTATATTGCATGAAAATAAGCTAATTTGCTGTTATCAATATATGTTGCTTCATGTTAATATTATAAGTTTATTAGCAAGATAAATTAAATATTTATAAATATGAGTCGTTTATACGGTTTGGAATTAATTGGAAACTTATTTTCAAATTTTATGTCTTTATTGGTAATTTTGTAAAGTAAATATGCTAAAAAGCCCGAGAAAGAGGCCGACGAGTAATGAGGTCGAGTACCAACTTGACCCAGGTCCGAGTATATATTTAGGCCCACTTACAAATGGGTTTAGCTAATGTTTTTACCCAAAAACCTACACTATAATAGGAGGTGTTCATGTTTGGATAAATATATTTATATTTTGAAATTTTGATATATATATATATATATATATACTATATTATTAAATAACTAGGTGTGAGACCCATGTATTATATGAGTTTATTTAAAAAAAAAAAAACTAAATATAAAATTCTAAACATTTGAAAAGTATGAATTTATAAGAAAAATAAGAAAATATTAAATTATAAAAATTAAAGTGTTTTTTTTTTAATTTAAACAAATAATTTAAATAGATAAATAAAGAAAATTAATGAACCTTTAATTTGGTAATTTTAAAATTAAAAGGAAAGTTCATTAATGAAATTGATATGCATTTATTATTGAAATAAAAATTAATTTAAAATAACCATAAAATTACATGTGACAAAATAAATGAGAATGTGACATGTGACAAAAAGATCTTTATTTATTAGGGATGATATAGCAAATAGTCAATTTTAATAAACATGGATTATAAAGTATGGCATTTGGACTTTTATTTAGGTGTGACAACACAACGATGGAAGCACCCACGACCCTGCCTCGATTTCATAGTTTCTCCGTCTTCATCCTTTACCCTTTTACTCTAAAATCCTCCAATTTATCCGGTCGACTCATTTTCATATTGTTTAGCCTTTTAACCAACGTTTATATTGTTTCACTAATACCCTCTGCTCAAGTTAATTTAAGTAGTGAAACGGAAGAAAATGAAAGTAGATCACAGGGAAAATGTGTTCTTGAGTTTCTTTTTAGAAATAGAAAGTGATGAAATGGAATAAGAGGGATACAAAATATGTGTTGTTTTCATCAGGTCTACATTGGACGGGTTAGGAGGGGAAGACAAAAAATACTCAAATCACTCCATTTCATTCCATTATCTTTTAACTCAAGAATATAATTAATTATTTGTATCGCATTGTCAATTTCTTTCATTCTATTCTCCTCTTTCACTTTTCATCTCATTCATTTCATTAGAAACCCCGATAACATAATTAACATAAGGTTACTTTATGTTTAATATCAATATTCTATAAATAAGATACATAAATTTTGAAATATTTATTTAAGAGGCTCATAGGGTAAAACCCGCCTACAATAACATTGTTTGCAAATAGGGACCGACGTGTTAGGTGGTGTTCTAATATATTCAAATCCAAAATTTGAATATATTACATTGATATAAAATTTTCCATAATTTTGGATCCAAAATTACGATGGTAAGATAGAAATCCCCATATATTTGAAACATTCAAAGTTCAAAATATTAAATACGTTTTTAAATTAAATCTCTCGCTTCGAGGTTCAAGCTTGTCGTGAGTCTCTCATCTAACAGAAGATTCACAACCTCAAACATTGATATGTGCTAATGAGAGAAACTTCTCTGTCCATATCTCATGAGGTGTTTTGGCAACCTTCTTAGTTGAGACAAGATTAAAAATATGGACGACAGTCTCTAAGACATACCCCCATAATGAAATTATAAGAGAAGCTTGACTCATCATGGAACGAACCATGTCCAACAATGTTCGATTGTGCCTCTCAGCCACACCATTAAGTTGTGGTGTCTTAGGAGGGGTCAATCGTGAAACTATTCCACATTCCTTGAGGTAGTCGTGAACCTTGATACTAAGATATTCTCCGCCTCTATCTGATCAGAGCATATTTATTTTACTGCCCAATTGATTCTCGACTTCATGTTTAAACTCTTAGAACTTTTCATAGGTTTCCGATTTATGTTTGATTAAGTAAATATAGCCATATCTACTATAATCATCTGTAAATGTTACATAAAATCGATTTGCATCCCTTGTGGTGGATATGAAGGGCCCATACACATATGTTTGTATGATTTCCAACAAACCTTCACCTCTTTCACAAGATCCAATGAATAGTGATTTTGTCATCTTACCCAAAAGATAAGATTCGCATGCATCATCCGGCCTTAGGTCAAAGGATTCCAACACTACATCCTTTTGGAGTTGGGCGATGCGTTTCTTGTTAATATGTCCAAGATGACAATGCCACAAACATGCTTTGTCTATACCGTTAGACGAATCAATTTGAAATACACTATTGCCTAAATTGTCTACACACATCACAATTTCATACACACGATCACAAAGTAAAGCTTCAAAATAAAAAAAACACCATCTTTATAAGCAAAAATAGAATCATCCATATCATTAAAAGAATATCTAAAACCTTATCTAAAACCTAGCCTTAATACTTTATTTTGGGTTTCTGTATTAAGGATTATTGTTAATTAACTAAAACTACTTTCTTTTATAGATGTCTACCAAGGTTGATGCTTCTGCTTCCTCATCCTCCTCCCACCACAACTTCTCCTTGCTCTCAATCTGCTCCAAAGTCATTTTGGATGGTTCCAATTACAAGATTGGATGCAGAACATTAAAATGGCACTTCACTTTGAGAACAAAGAGTATGTTCTCGAGAAATAACTAATTAAAGTCGAAGAGGCTAACATCACTCCCGAAGAATACGACTCCTATAAAAAATACTACGACGATGCAACAAAAGTTGCTTGCATCATGGTCGCCACGATGACCCTTGAGTTGCAGAGATTCTATGAGGATTATTGGCCATTCGAAATGAACAAGGACCTTATAGAAAAGTATCATAAGCGAGCTAGTTAAGAAAAGTACGAGGTGGTAAAGTCCTTCATGACATGGAAAATAAAAGAGGGAGAATCTGTCTATAGCCATGTACAGAGAATGCAACGCTACGCGGAGCGCCTCGTTAGGTTGAACGTGCACTTGGATGAGCACTTGACTATTGATATAGTCTTGAACTCTTTACCAAGTTGTTATGATTAGTTTATATTAACTTATCATTTGAACAACAATGAGACCACCTTGGGCTCAATTTCACAACCTACTACAGACCACTGAAGCAAAAATGAGGGGTAAAAACTCAAAACCTAGTCCTGCTAGTGCTCCTGTTCTGGCTATTGGTCAAGGGGAGGGGAATATGAGGAAAGGTCCTCCAAAGCAAAACTAGAAGGTAAATTCTCATGTTGGTTCGTCAAGAAATGGACCCAAAGGTAAATCCAGTTCTGATGCTCCGCCAGTTCTTACCCCAAAGAGGTCACTTGCTTTTACAACAACGACAAAGGGCATCGAAAACGAAGCTACCCGAAGTATCTGCAAGATATCAAAGATGCCAAAGTGAAGCCAACTTCTGTAGGTATATACATTAGTTCATATAATAACTCATCATCTTCTTGTTCTTGGGTCCTTGATATAGGATGTGGATTTCACATTTGTTCTGATTTGCAGGGGCTAAGAAGAAGTAAGGAAGTGAAGCACGGTAGAATGAACTTGATCATGGGAAATATGCAATCTTCACATGTTACTCAAATTGGAGCATATAGTCTAGTGCTTAGGGTTATGGCAAGTAAACACTAAGGGATTGATTTTCGAAATTAGGGTTCCTAAACCGTAGTTTTCGAAATTTTGTTAGGGTTTCCCAAACCCTTTCCTTAGGCCCCAAGATTTCGAATTTAGGGTTGTCTAACCCAAGGGTTTTCGAAATTGCCTCCTCCCCAAGATTAGATTCCTAAATTTGAGGGATTTGGATAATGCCATATCTTGTAATCATCCCTTCAATTGTTTAAAATGGTAATTAAAGATTTTTTGAATTATCCCATCCCAAATTTTCGAATTTTAGGGGATTAAGGGATTATGTTAAATTAATTGTTTAATATAATAGATAATACTCCAAGATTTAATAATTCAAATTAACTGTTTAATTTTGGGATAATTATTAAATCAAAGTTTTAATATTTAAAAATTTAAGATTAAAGGTTTTAATTTTCGGAAATTTTAAATTTGATTAAAATCCTATTATTTTGAAATGTTTAAAATACACCCTTATACTATTATAATATTATAAGATTAATAATTATATATATATATATATATATATATATATATATATATATATATATATATATATATATATATATATATATAAGTATAAGATTAAGCTAGTCTTACCGTTAGTAGGCCTCATTCACGAAGCCGATCTATAAGGGGGTATAAGGTTATGACCTATAAAATGGTCGTTTAATGGGTGTCCACTCTCACCCACTGCTTCCTTGATTGGTGGAGAATCGTTAGCCGAACGGGTAGGATAGGGCGACTAATTTCTCATTAAAAGTATAATGATTTATAAAGTAACTAAATGTTTTATAAAATTCTCAATCTTAGTTACTTTAGGCAAAATATGAATTTGATGATATTCCATGAAATTACACTTTGTACCCTTGCCGAGACATTAGTGGAGCGTGTGTGGTTAACCGGAACACTAAATTGGGTCTTAGCAAAGGTGGCAAAGGGTGACTTGATGTTTGTCATAGATCGATGGAGCGTGTGTGGTTAACCGGCACGTCGATTAGGTGACTGTAACATTGGGTGCACCATGTACATTTGCATGGTTATTCACACCCGGTTTGTGATCCTCGGCATCCCAGTCACAAACTTGAGGGGCATATCGAGATTTAAACATGCCATTGAAAAGTTCAATGAATCTCAAGGATCTAGGAATTTCAATACATTTAAAACTTAATTGTTTTTGTTTTTCATGGTGGAAATTAGTGAATCACCATTCATTTACCTTCAAATTGTTTGTTGTTTAGATTACGTCATCCTTCTTCTAAATTGCAAATAATGTTGTTGGATCCTAGCCCTAATTTCTCATTTGGGTGTTTAATTAGGGATTCTTATCTAATAAAACTTTGTCTCTTTTCCTTTTCAGATGTCGAACTTGAACAACAACGCTTTCGGCTCGAACGCCTCCGACTCATTCTCACTCATGAACTTGTGTGGGAGGATGATCTTCGACGAAAACAATTTCAATGATTGGATCCGCAACATAAGGATGGTCACCCGCTATGAGGACAAAGAATATATCCTCGACAAGGAGCTGAAAGAGGTGGACATGAACACTGCCACTCTCGAAGAGATCACTGCCTTCGAGGCCCATGAGTGTGATGCCACGAAATTCCAGTGCATCATGCTGGCGACAATGACTGCTGAACTCCAAAAGTCCTACAAGGACTTCTATCCCTACAAAATGCATCAGGACTTGGTTGAAAGGTATCACCAAAGTGCAAGGCAGGAGAGGTACGAGATTATCACTTCGATGATCACCACCAAGATGAGAGACGAAGAGCTTGTCACTGCTCATCTGCAGAAGATGCAAAGGTATGTTGACCGCCTGCTGAAGTTAAATGTTAACTTCGATGAGGAGCTGGCGATTGACATCATCCTTCATTCACTGCCACCTTGCTTCAACTAATTTCGCATGACCTACCATACGAGAAAAGAGGGGGTCACGTTGAGCAAGCTGCAAGGTCTATTTAGGACTGCCGAGAGTAACCTCAAGGACAAGTCCGTTACACAAACTCCTACTCCTACTGCTGCCCCCGTCTTGGCTATTGGGCAAGGAAAGGGTAAACAGAGGAAGGCTCCCTTAAAGAGACACCATAAGGGAGAGTCCCATGATGGAACCTCTTCTAGGGGAACCAAGGTTGGTCCCGCTGCACCCACCTTAAGCCCAAAGGATGCAGAGTGCTATCACTGCCACGACATAGGGCATTGGGAACGAAGTTGCCCGAATTATGTACAAGATATCAAGGATGGGAAGATCAAGCCGTCCTTCACAGGTATTTACACTATTCAATCTAATGATTCATCACATGCTATTTCTTGGGTACTTGATACAGGATGTGGTTTTCACATTTGTTCTGATTTGCAAGGCCTAAGAAGAAATATGTATGTGGAGCATGGAAAGATAAACTTGATCATGGGGAATAGAAGAGCGTCGCATGTCACACTCTAATGCCCAAATGCTCACGCATGGAAGGATGGGAGTGACCAAGCTCCCATTTTTATCACTATACCAACTCAGAAATGCTAGAAACTACCATTTATGAGGTATGGAGTAGCTCCTACTCATTAGACCCAGGATTAAGGGACCAAAAAGATCATAAAATCCATAATAAGCTAGATCTATCTAATGAATCATCAAGGTTCAAGCTTTACACCTCTTGATGAATGTTGAAGGAGAGTAAAGTCTGGATCTACAAGCTTTGGAATCCCTAAGCACACCTTTAATGACCTCCTTCTTCACAAAACACACAAGAAAACACTCCAATGGTTCAAAATCCTCACAAGATGGCTAGGGTTCCGAGTTGTAGGCTCAAGAGGGTGGAGGTTGATGATAAGAAGGAGCCCAATGTGTTAGAGTCCTTAAATAGGGCTCAACCCTAAAATCCTTCTTCACAAAACACACAAGAAAACACCTTTAATGACCTCCTTCTTCACAAAACACACAAGAAAACAATCCAATGCTTCAAAATCCTCACAAGATGGCTAGGGTTCCGAGTTGTAGGCTAAAGAGGGTGGAGGTTGATGATAAGAAGGAGCCCAATGTGTTAGAGTCCTTAAATAGGGCTCAACCCTAAAATTATGGTTTTTACTCTGTGTAGTTACGTCCTATGTAACATAGGCTAAGCCATGTGTAGCCGACTAAAACCGTGTTGCACCCTTTAGCCACTACGCCCTGTGTACTTAACATACACAATGCGTAGTGTAAAGCTCACATTTCCAGCTCAACTTCAAACAACCATAACTTTTTCGTTTCAACTCCGTTTTTTGTGTTCTTTGTAGACACGAAAAGGTATTGAAGAGCCCCATGATCCTATCTATTTACTTTTGTCTTAACACATGTCAAACTAAAACCCTAATCTATGCAAGAAACCCGACATATAACTTTTCCCTTTCTACCATTCGGTCCAGCACACAAATCAAGGGATCAGATCCCACAACCAATTTTATCAACCTTTAATAGGGTCCAACTTTACTTTCTCAAAGCCCAAAGCCTTTTCATGATTGAATTTTGGTCCATAATCCCGAATTAAGAAACGACCCAAAATAGGGTGTTACATCAGGTGACCTTGACCGTACGTCTCGGCAACCCCAATTAACAAGTATTTCAACATTTTGTATCTAGTTATTTAATTCCATTAAGTCTTCTACAATATGTCAAGCTTTTCGGTTTAGGAAAGATATTAGAAGACCATGTGGTTTATCTAGTTCATTTGCATCTTTTCCATTTCAACTGATTCTTTCTGAGGACTTACCTAATTCAAAGTATTAGTGGTGTTAAATATTATGTAAAATTTTCATATCATAGTTGACATTTTCTATGGATGTATATCAATATATGTTACTAGGCGAATGCCCGCGCGTTGCGCAGTGGGATAATTATGTAGTTAATATGGTTAAATATGGTTTAATGTATTGTGAATAAGCCATACATAAAACTTGTATGCGATTAAATAGCATGTATATTTTTTGATTTACATATTTTTTATCATAATAAATAATGAAATTTTTTTACTATTAGTTTAAAATTTTAAATATAATTTTTATGTACACAGTAGTATCTAATGTAATTAGTTGATGATTGATTAGATATAAATTCTCATTTGTGGTCGTCTATTTATGTTGAACCTCATAAAAATACATATTTAACGACTTTTGTTAGTTTACTATTGAATAGAAAATTGTGCCGTATTTTAAGTAAATATAAAAAATTTCATTCTCAATCTATTTTAAGATAGTGACGTATTTTAAGTTAATATAAAAAATCATATTCTAGAACTAATGAAAAGAAAAAACGGAGCCAAAATTTTTAACTATAATAAAGTTGATTCCAATTAAAAAGTGCTCAATTGAAGATAATATCATTCAATAAACATCATAAGATATTACGTTATATTCAAATTACAGACATCATTTTTGTAAGAGTCATTCAAAATATATGAGACTATAGTGCCTAATACAACAATGTAATAACCAAATGACCCTAACATATTTTAAATGAAATATAATTATAATATATTATCTATGTAACTAAATTTCTCCACAACATGTGGGATTCGTCTACTATATGGTATTCCTCTAATATATTATATTATACTATAAACATTATATTTGGAAAACCTGTAACACCCCGGATTCCTAGGTATTATTTATTCTTGTATTTTTGGGTGAATTGTGAGGAGACTCAGCGAGTTGGAGTCCAAACTCGCCGAGTAGGATCACGGTTTTGGGCGCGGGTTCGCGTCTGGACTCGGCGAGTCCACGCTGTTTAATGAAACCCTAATTTCCAGGGTTTGAGACCTATTTAAAGGGGCTTATGGCCATCATTTGCGGCCACCAACCCCTAGAGAGAAACCCTAAAGAGATTTGAGCGTTTTGGGAGAGAGAAGAGGTCATTGTTGACCTTTGAAGCTTTGTTTGGCAAGGCAAAGGAGATTCTAGCTAAGAGAAGGCAAGGGAGGTGGACATCTTTCGATTTTGGAGCTCAGCGCATCACCTTGGAGGTATATTTTGGCTCCCTTTTTCTGTTGTTATGTTGAACATGGGGGTTTAGGGTTTCTTGACCCCTTTGTTGGTTAGATTTGATGTCCATTTCGTCCCTATTTGTGATGAGGCTTGAGATGAGATCCATAGAGGTCCAGAGAAGCTTTATTCCTTAAGCTTTATGAGGGTTCATGAGAGTATTGGCCTAGAGTTATGAGATATGGGGCTAAAACATCATTTATGAGCAAATAGT
Organism: Lactuca sativa; assembly: GCF_002870075.4. Taxonomy (NCBI): domain Eukaryota; kingdom Viridiplantae; phylum Streptophyta; class Magnoliopsida; order Asterales; family Asteraceae; genus Lactuca; species Lactuca sativa. The sequence goes on from NC_056624.2 coordinate 201,698,585, forward strand.
TGTTGTTTGAGCACCAAGGTTTGGACTTTACGTGATTATCATGCCTGGGGAGGCCAGATCTATGATTGTATGAAACAGATCTGACCTCAGAAGTGAGTTTGAGTTTATGCATGGCATGGACTCGCCGAGTCTGAAGAAAAGACTCGGTGAGTAGCATGAAGTTTTCCCGTAACCACTCAGCGAGTGGTCTTGCTGAGTTGAGGGGTCGACTCAGTGAGTCAGGGAGAGTCAGGGGGGGGCTGAGTCAAGTCGGGACTCGCCGAGTTGTTCTTAAGACTCGGCGAGTTGAGTCGTGGTGGCCCCGTGATTCATGCCAGGTGGAACTCGTTGAGTTAGGGAAGCACTCGACGTGTCAAGAGAGGATCCAAGGGAGTCAGTGGACACGTATAGACTCGCCCAGTCGCCCTAGTGCACTCGCCAAGTCCGGTCAAAGTTGACCGTTGACCTTGTTGACCTTAGGGTTGAGTTCAGTTGTATTTATGGGTGTATTACTTTGTGTGATTAGGCGGAGGCTAGATCACATTTAGTCCGAGATAGATATTTATCGAGATACCCAAGGTGAGTCTTCTCACTATACTTTACTTTGTGTGGTAATAGAGTTCAGAGACATAGTATTATAGAGTTATATGCCAGAGTGATTGCATGTTATTATGTGTTGTGATTTGTTGTGATATGTGATATGCATCATTATAGAGTTACAGAGTTGGGACTTTCGGGTCCCTAGAGTTAGGGCCAGAGGGCCCACAGAGAGTTGGGACTGGAGGGCCCCACTGAGACACATTGACCAGAGGGTCAACAGAGTTACAGCCTCGAGTGGCTATTATGTGATTAGTGTGGTATATTGGGGAAACTCATTAAGCTTATGCTTACAGTGTTTAGTGTTATGTGTTTCAGGTACCAGTGATGACCATGGGAAGGCGCCGGCTTGATTCGTACATACATATGGGAATGGTATGTATTTTGATATTGGGAGACATTTGTGATTTGAAAACTTGATGTTATGACATTTTGTGAACGAATTGTTTAATTAAAAATGTGTTTTCAAAAGTGAAAAATTGTTTTAATTTTTACGGTGTTACAAAACCACTTTGAGTTTTATTGTAGTTTATAACATTAAATTTGTGATGGACTGTATTTGATACACATTTGTGTATTTATATCTATATTATATATTTAAATCAAATCTTATATAAACATGCAACCTAAATATTCATCTTCAAGTTTTCTTTCTTCGCCATGTAAACAAACTTTTGTTATAAAGCCAAAAATGGAATAAAAAACATTTAATTGTATGATCATGATATATTGTATTTTGATTGGGGCTTGTACAAAACATGCATGAGCATATATTATTAATTTATCTCTTGTTTTGGGTAATTCGAATAAGATAGCTTCAAATCCAACGTATCAAACGGATTACCCATTTACTAAAGTCTAAAACCCAAAAACTCAAACATGTTCTAATACCATACAAATGCATGAGGTTTTAGCAAATTATTATCTCATATGAACTACCATTGATTATGTGTGATTAATTATTAAGAAGGTGAAAATGTTTGGGGGTTTCAATTGCATAAGGTTTTAGCAAATTATTGTGGGGGGTTTCAAATGCATGACAATCAAGGGAAAATGCAAGCTTTATAAGTATGTAAGATGTGCTTAAGTTTTTTTTGTTTTTTTTTGCAAAGTTTGTCCATTTTTGCTATCTTGTTAAAAAAATTAATCCTTTCTATGACATTCAAGCATTCCAATGTGAAGAATTTGACAACACCCAATTTCAAAACTTATGTGATTCCAATGGCATCCACATTCACTTTTCTTGTCCTCACACCTCCCAACAAAATGAGATGTCCGAAATTATGTTACACACCAATTTAGGGTTGTAAACGAACCAAACAAATACGAAAAAGGACTTGTTCCTATTCGTTCGTTTAAGTTATCCGAAAAAATTAACGGACACGAACGAATAAATGAACGAGTTATCTTTTTTCATGTTCGTTCATTTAAAAAATTACATTGTTTATGTTCGTTCGTTTATGTTCATGAACATGCTAAACGAACGAACATAAATGAGCATATAATATAGTAATGTTATAAAACACAATTGAACATTTATGAACATAAAATGACCTTAAATGAATGAACGTTCATGAACATAATTGAACGAACGGAACCATTGTTCATATTTGTCCGTTTAATAAAATGAACGAGAATTTGTGTTCATGTTTGTTCATTTAATAAATAAACAAACAACAAACTTCCCGCCAAACGATTCATGAATAATTCATCTAATGTTCACTTCGTTTACAACCCTACACACCATTAACAACAAAATTAGCACCCTGCACTTCCATGCTTATCAATAACATAGTTTCCTTCGTCTAAAGTTGCCTTTAATTTTCGACAACTCTCAATCTTGAACAATTTAACCAAGTCCTAGAGGGGGTAGCGAGTTGAGGACTATGGAATGACATTAATAGCTCTTTCAGTAGATAACTTGAATCTCCTAAACCTATTAAACCTATTGATCACAAATGGAAAATAGCGGCAGTCGTAATACGGGGTTTACGCCCAAGAGCATTATGCTCTAACACCTAGGGGTCTGAACTCAAGAGTGTGTATGAGATAGAGATTGAGAATGAGAGAAAATGATTGCTTAATGATACCTACCGTGAGGGTCGTATTTATAATAGTGGTATGTGAGAGAAGGTATGTCCTTTCGTATAAGATACAATGACCATGGAGTAGTTAACACCTTCCTAAATTAAACGAATTTAGTTATGGATAGGAGTGGATTAGTATTCTCATAAAAACTTTTAGATTCTTTTGATTCAACGCTCCATAATCATTATCATATTCTCACGATACGCATCATTCGTATATGATTCTAGCCATATACACACACACATCTAAAGGAAATAAAGCTTACATGAATTTAGTCAATAGGCTTCTAGTTTCTTGTCTAAACTGAAAATTTACATTTTGATTGGATTATCCCGAGTAAATTTCCTGATACCCAGGCTAAAAGAGGGTCGAAATCACACGATCCAATTCGACATTCAAGTTCTTGATTACTATTACCATGTTTGTGTCCAAGTTTTTCCAACAAATGAGATACATGAATATGATGGAGCTTCATGTACAACTAATTCTACATTACAACTAAAATAGCTCTTGTCAACTTTAAACTTATAATTGTTCGACAATAAAAAGTTAAACATCAATCAAAACACATTATCATTATGAACACTTACAAATAAACAACTTACATTTTGTTTATAAAAATCTGATTAATTAGCAGCATAAATAACATATGTTCTTTGCCCTTGATCCATCTCTATCTTCAAGGCCTCGCATGAATGACTTGATAGCTAAATGTTCTGAGGCATACGTCATGAAACATGCAAAAATTAAACCTCCAACACCCATCAAACTGAACCTATAAATGTCAAAACAACACCGGAAACATTAAGTTCCAAAACTACAACACTTGCACAAAAGTAAAGCCCTTTCAATATATACCTCAAAAATAAAGCTGTAATCCCAAAAATACCAGGTGCTAAAGGGGCAGCAACAGCTAAAAACGCCATCACTGACCCATAGTACCATGGTGCAACATCACAAGATACCCTCTGATGACCTGCATTAAAACCAAATACATTAAAAGTTTTTTTTAGTAATTTAATACCATTTATTTATTATGATTTCGGATAATGAAAGTTTAAAAACAAAACCTTTTTCAGAATCATAATCTGATGCTCCTGGACGTGGGTTTCCGGTTTGATTTGCCACCATCTTCCCCCATTTATAAATTATGTGCAAATAAAATCCAAAAAGTAGGAAAAAAATTGTAAAAATCCACTCGTACATCAAAAGCAACCCAGTCCATGGCTTCACTTGCCTAGGCACAACTGAAATAGCAAATCCAAGTGACACCACCGCAACCATGAAACATATTACTACAGAAATTCCACCAAGAAAACCAGGCACCATGGAGTGTGCACCATTAGAGAACTACACATGATCACAACCCATTACTTTTTAATATATTATAAATAAAATAAAATAAATTGGAATTAAATAGTATTAATTTGTAGTTAAAGAGAATAGTTCGGAACTAATTAAACCTGTTGATTAGAGTTTATGGTAGATGAAGATACTGCAGAATAAGCAAGCGCACCTCCTGATCTAAATTTGTAGTATATATGTCTAGCGTGATCGCATAAAGAACGTGTCTATATATATAAAATAATAAAAATGATCCTGGTTAATTTAGATGATGAATATAAACTTTATGAAACGGAAATGAAAGTGTAATTACCAGAAGAAAAGATCGATAGTAACAGAAGAGTAAAATGAAAACTGGAAACCAAAAAAGAAATTTGACTAAAAGATCATCATGGGGATTTCTGCCTCCTCCTGTTCCTGGAAGAGATTCTTCTAGATGTTCTCTAACATCCTGCCATATATCTACAGGTTTTAAAAGCCAAGATGTCCACCAATCCCATGGTTTTAGAGGTCCAAGTGTATAGTGTATAACACTAATTTCTTTCTCATTTACCATCCACTGCTACAACCAACAACAAAATGAATCAAGATATTAATAAGAATGATTAAATTAATACTTTTTAGTTTTTACCTTATTAGCAATCATGTAAAGTCCAACATCTGCATTGTAAATAGTAGAAAGTCTTTCCATTTCTGCAACTGGTCTAGAAATGGTAGGGTCAAAAACACGTGCACTTGGGAATCCAGAATAATAGGCATTCAAGAAACCCTGATCACCTATAAAAAGAAACAAGAAAAACATTGAGGAAAATTTTATCACATAAGTCACTGATTATGGATAAGGGAAATAATGGTATATATACCTCCTGTATATGAAAACAATGTGGTAACTTTGCTGATCATGTCTTTGAAAAGTTTTTCAGATGGTTCTACTACCATAACACCCGAGTTGAGCCTTTCTGAGTGTTTTAAGTTAGCACAAAATTTTCCACATTTGAATAGAATATCTATGTTCTTGACTATGATTGTATCAGCATCAAGATACACGACTGCAGTAATTTCAGAAAAATATCTAAGGGGTTGATAATTCGATAAACATGTTCATCATTAAAAGAAAAGTTGGAAAATCACCTTTGTCGTAATTAGTCATGTTGAATATCTTGAGCTTTGTGTATACACCCCAAAACCTTGTTGGCCGAACTTGATTAGGGTTCTCCAGTAGACTGATTTGATTCACAATCCAACCATCTGCCTATAAAGATAATCACATAAACAAGATAAGCCAAAACTAGGGAAGGAATATGAGTTCGATAAGTTATTATGAAAAAAAACACACATAATTCATATATAGAAACTGCATAGTGATTATGGCAACAAGAATACAAAATGTATGAAAATGTTGAAGGGAAACCTGGAGAAGACTCTTGGCGTAGTCAGAAACGCCATCAGAGACCAAAACGACCATGTCTTTGGTGGATCTGGTATCCCGAATTGACTTCCCAAGAACACGTGCTCCCAACATGAATTCATCTCCATATAAAAGAGTTACATACGCTTCTTTAGATTCCGCAGCCGAAGTTGTTTGTGGATTATGGTTCAGAGATAATAAAAGAATCAATCCAAATCCGAACCGAGAAAACGCGTTCAATTTCATCCTTTTGGAATCTAATTTAACAGAATGGTGAGGAGATTGTAAATGAGATTTTTAGGTTTTTCCAATGTATAATTGCATCAAGCATTATTATATTAGGGGAGCCATGCGTTGATTATGAAAAGGGTTTTTGGAAGAAAAACAAATGATCACAACAAAATCTGGATGGGAAATGGAACGACAATCTTCTTCTTACTTTAATTGGTTTGGTTGTTTCTTAGGTTTTCTCTGTTGATCTTCCGAAATCATACGTATCTGCAGAAAGCGGAATTTCGTTGCCTCGTCTAATTTACAAATGGGTCAAATAACAAAAACAATAATCGGACCCACACAAAAATGTTTTCTCCTCTTTCAAATGACATTTGACAAAACCACAAACGATGTGAGCTTTGTAATTCTTTAGAGGATAAAATATAGAAAAGTTATGTATATATTTATCATTTTATTTATTTATTTAAACATACTTTGTTTTTAAATCTACACCGTCTAATTTACAAATTGTCAAACTACAAAAACAGTAATCAGACCCACACAAAATGCTTTTTTTCTCTTTCAAATGACATTTGACAAAACCACAAATGTTGTGAACTTTGTAAATCTTTAGATGATAAAATACAGAAAAATTATAATGCTTATATTTATCATTTTATTTATTTATTTATTAGAATGGTTTACACACATACACACTACTTTACTTCTAAATTTAGACTTTCGTCCACAGTCGGACTAGAACTGTCAACCTTTGGCTAAAAGACAACTATTCATCAACTCTTGATACTGTTAGGCCAAAAGCCTTTTAATATATATATTTATCATTTTATTAATTTAGTCTTTAATTTGTTTTAATGTATTAAAAAGAAGTAATTATATCTACATTCTACATAGTAATTAAAAAGAAGTAATTATATCTACATTCTACATAGTTACATACTTACAGTGATAAAACATAATGGTGTAGTTACTAAAGGAAAAAAAAATCATTAAGCTTATAAAAATACATTGTATTTTAAGTATTTCAGCATCTTTTAACATTTTTTTATTAATCAAAATATAATATTGTATATTACAAACTATATTACTAAATCAAATCGATAATTTGATTTCTATCAACACCAAGAGGGATTTTTTGCAAGGTTAAATTGTGTGTTATTTCGTTAGATAGTAGGAATGTTGTTAATTCTATTTTGAGGTCTTTGTAGGGAACTCCAAATAAGGGTTAGTGTCTGTCAAAGTGAATCAGTTATTATGATTCTGATCATGCTGATTGCATTTCGTTTTGTGTCAACCTCTAGGTATATATCTGATTTGGTGGTGCTACCTATTTGGTGTCCGATGTTGTAGTCCATTGTCATTTTTTCAACCATCAATATCAGTTGATCATTACGGTTGAATCAATGAACGACGCTTTATTATTGAAGCAATAGTTAGGAATAAAAAATTGATAAAAGACATAATAATAAAGATGCCAATAAAAAATGTATACAAAAAATGAATATGGTTCACACAGCCAGAATGATCGGTTAATCAACAAACAAACTAGAGAGGTTATTTATTATAATCCAAACTATCATACATGTTTTATGACCGATTACAAAACTACAATGAAATCTATTCAATTATGACATGTCGACATTGCGTGTGGGTCAAGCCTAAAACGTCATCAACTAGTATGGTCTATAAATCCGAATTCCGCAAACATACTCATCGGACATCACATACTAAGTAAAGCACCGCAGACATTAGCTCGAGCCATAGACAGAGCCAGACCCTTTTTAATGGGTTGCACTGACCCAACTTGGAAATGGGTCCCATCATATTTATGCTAAAAAATCCTTCAAATATTAACATTTTTATTAAAAACCTCCTCTTTGTCATCCAATTTTAGATTAAATGGTTTCTATAGACATTTTTTACTAAAAAAACCTAAAAGTATTTTAAATTTTTAGAATTTTATAAGATTATTTTTTTTTAATAATGGACCTCGATTAAATTTCGTTTTTTAAAGGGTTGCATGGACCCAACTTGAAAATGGGTCCCATCATATTTATGCTAAAAAATCCTTCAAATATTCACATTTTTATTAAAAACCTCCTCCTTGTCATCCAATTTTAGATTAAATAGTTTCTATATACATTTTTTACTAAAAAAAACCTAAAAGTATTTAAAAATTTTAGAATTTTATAGGATTATATCTTTTTTACGAATAATGGACCTCGATTAAATTTCCTTAGATATACGTCATAGATTGGAAAATGTTTTAGGAGGTGTTTGACTTAGCTTTTGAGATGCCAAAAGTCATTTTAGGAAAAGTTCAAAGGTAAAAGATATTTGACAAAAGACTTTTAGAAGCTATTTTTAGATTTTGGATGGAAGGAAAATCAAAAATGAAAAAACTAATTTTTTATAACTTTTCCAAAAATAACTAATTTTTTATAACTTTTCCAAAAATAACTTTTTCCTCTAAAGTTGAGTTCTCCTGGCCTCAAACACCCTTGTTCTCTAAAAGTTGAGTTCTCCTAAATGTTCCAAGTATTTAAATGAGTTTCCTAAAGTTTCATGCAATTCATTCCAAATTTAGATAATACATTTGGAGTATTAAAACAAGTTTTAAAAAAGAAAATTTAAAAGATTCGTTCAAATCTTGCCTTCAACCTTGATGTAATTCAAGTTCGGCAGCCGTCGGTGCAATCGAACGACCAATCTTTTTGTTGATGGAAGGAAAACGATAATAGAGCAAGCCATTAGCCATGGTAAAGACATGGAGCAGATTAACGTGCACTTTTCGCAAAATTCTATTACCCGAACTGCAGCTTAGCAGACCTTATTCAAAAATATTGCCTGGGGTTGCTTCCAACATCCGCATACTAAATAACAAAATCACAAACTTGATTCGAAACAGTAAATTGGATGACGCAAGGATGTTGTTCGACAAATCAAAACAGAGAAACACGGTAACCTGGAATTCAATGCTGAGTGGATACGTAAGACGGAGGGAGATAGTGAAAGCACGACAACTGTTCGATGAAATGCCTGAAAGAGATACGGTGTCATGGAACACAATGATTTCCGGATACGTTGGTTGTCGTTGTTTAAATGAGGGAAGGATCTTGTTTGATGAAATGCCATGTAGAGATTTAGTTTCTTGGAATACGATTATTAGTGGGTACGCAAAGAACGGAAAGATGAATGAAGCTTTGAGGCTCTTTACTCAGGCGCCGAATAGGAATCCTGTTTCTTGGAATGCTATGGTTACAGGGTTCTTACAGAATGGTGATTTGAGGAATGCCGTTGAGTTTTTCAAGAAAATGCCTGAGCGAGATGCTGCTTCTCTTAGTGCACTTGTGTCAGGTCTTATTCTTAATGGGGAATTAGATGAAGCTGAAAAGATTCTGCTCGATACTTCATATGAGAATGATACAATAATGGATAAGGTTCATGCTTATAACACTTTGATTGCTGGGTATGGAAGGAAAGGAAGGATCAAAGATGCTAGAAACATTTTTGATCGAATTCCATCTCACCATGATCATGGAAGAGCTGTGAAATTTAAAAGAAACGTGGTTTCATGGAATACTATGATCATGTGCTATGTGAAAGCTAGGGACATTCTCTCTGCTAGGGTTCTATTCGAAGAGATGATGGAAAGAGACACATGTTCTTGGAATACAATGATAAATGGTTACATAGAAATGTCTGAAATGGAAGAAGCTTCTAATTTGTTTAAAAAAATGCCAAACCCTGATGTATATACATGGAATTCATTGATCTCAGGGTTTGGCGAGACAGGTAAACTGGAAATTGCACGTGAGTTGTTCGATAAAATGCCTGAAAGAAACCAGGTTTCATGGAACTCCATCATATCTGCTCATGAGAAAACCAAAAAATATAAAACAGCAATAGAGCTATTCATAAACATGCAAATAGAAGGAGAAAAACCAGATCGACACACATTGTCTTCCATTCTAAGTGCTTGTTCTGAACTTGCTGACATCCAACTAGGCATACAAATACACCAAAAGGTCATAAAGATTGTGACACCAGATGTTCCATTAAACAACTCCCTTATCACCATGTATGCAAGGTGTGGAGCTATAACACAGGCTATGGCTATCTTTGAGGAAATGAAATCATATAAAGATGTAATTTCCTGGAATGCTATGATTGGTGGATACGCGTCTCATGGGTATGCGACAAGCGCGTTACAACTTTTTGGTTTAATGAAGGAAGAGTCAGTGAAGCCAACATATATAACATTTATATCTGTTCTGAATGCGTGTGCTAATACTGGTTTGGTTGAAGAAGGGCGTATGCATTTTAAATCCATGGTTGATGAATTTGGAATTGAACCAAGGGTAGAACATTTTGCTACCCTTGTGGATATTTTGGGTAGAAATGGACATTTTGAGGAGGCTATGGATGTAATTAGAGGGATGAAAATTGAACCTGATAAGGCAGTATGGGGTGCATTATTGGGTGCTTGTAAAGTGCATAATGATGTTAAGTTAGCGCGTGTTGCAGCTGAAGCATTGATAAAGCTTGAACCTGAAAGCTCTACAGCGTATGTGTTGTTGCATAATATGTATGCTGACATTGAACAATGGGATGATGCAACAGAGATCAGAAGGTTAATGGAGAAACATAATATAAAAAAGGCAGCAGGATACAGCCTTGTTTAGAAGCTGCAATTGAGTTTCTCTGAGATTTGAATAGGAGGTTGGAAGCAAGCATAAAAGAATCAAATCATGATCCTCGTCATATTTGAAGTTTATGTAAGAACTTGTGTTTTTAAGGGCATTTTGCTAGTAACGTTATTTTTTTTTTTATACATTAACAGCCTTTTCTTAAGCACTTCTTGAAGGATGTTGTGTAGATGGGGTTAAAATCAAAAATAACATGTTGCAGATTTAGGATGGAAATCAATTTTATGATAACAGGTTTAAAGGGATCAAATTGATTTGGACCTTAGAAGCTAAGGGTGTACAATTAATTCGATAGTGCCAACATCCAAATTCAAAGCAAAGTACAATCTACATTGCTTATGGTACAAATCACTATTGCATCAATTCATCAGATGTCATCATCATTCCTTTTTAGCATATATAGAACCATACATTTATAATTTAAGACTACTACAAAATTTGATTCCTGATAAAATCGCACCCTTCCTCAACAACAAAAATAGTTTTAACTCATCTGTAATACGAGGCCATGAAATACAAACTCAAAGAAGTTACAGCTGTCACAATCACTTCCTGCACATTCATACAACTTATATCAGTCTCATATCCTTGAAGGGCATTTTAGACCATATATGGTCTATAACACTTTTCTTCAATATTTTCTGAAAACAAATACACCAAACCATGTACAAAAGAAAGGAATTATCATTCATAAATCATAATCATACCTGGTTGTTATACAAGGCAATAGGGACATAACCACTAATAAATTCGATCAAATTCACAATCCCAGTATATCCCTGAAATAGAAAAAGGATTATTTTTTTAAATTTCGAGTAAAAAAAAGTTGTTTTCATTAAAACAAACGTTATAAATATATGACATACCAAAGATGCAATAGCTATACATCCAAAAGACAGTGCAAGAGAACGTAGCAACCGTTTCCCCATTCGCATCATGCGTCCTTCATCTTCACCTTCTTCCTACACCAAAATCAGCTCAACTATAAGTATAAAAACAAAAGCATATGGTATTTGAAATAATGAAAAAAAAAAAAAAAAAAGTGTGTTTTGTCATTACTGTAAATGTGGTGGAAACAGGTGGTTCAAATGCTTTTAACTTCTCAAAGATTCTATAAACAAATACAAAGGATAAAAACTGCACAGGCTTCCAATCAGCACTTCGTGCAACTACAATCCAAGCAATCTGCAGAAATAATAGCAAAGATGTTACATAAAAGAATACGTGTTATATACTATTAAGTGATTAAGCCAAGTAACAAAACAAGTTAAGCTATTTGTACACTTACAAATGCAGCTGATATTGCCATGTTTATCCTTATGTCCTTCTCCTCAGACTTGGTGAACCTGAGAAAATGAAAATATGCACCAATTATCAAAGAGCTGGTGGAAAATTACTTTGGGTATTGTAAAAGTGTAATACCTTGGGCCCCATGGGATAATTGGTTGCTTATCCGCATATTTAATGTCCTTTGAAACCTACATTTCTCATTGAAATACAATAAGTAGAGTTGGAAATGAAGCAACATGTCAACTAGCTCAAAGATATAAGATGTACCTGAAATGAACCAAATGTCACACCCTTCTTTCGATTTGTTAATTGTGCCATCATGAGTTTGTCATATGCTTTCTCCAACTGAAAATGATATGCTTAAGATTAAACCCAATGTTCATGATCAATGAAAGATGCATATTCTTAATGCTTGTATGCTAAATTGCTAACCACCTATTCATTGAACTCAATTTGAACAAAAAGAAAGCACAAAAAAGAGAGAGATGGGACATACAAGAGCAGCAGTCGCCTCATCCCCCCTTCTTTCAGCATCCCTGCGTTTTCTTGTGTAAGCTGCCTTCACCATATCAAATCCCTCAATGGGGTTCACGCCCAGAACCTGTGGAGTATGCCTTTTGATTACTTTCATTTCAATCATTGGATGAAAGGATAGAGAATACTTGAAAAAGGTTAAAAGTTCTTAACAGCTACTCTGTGCAATACATTACTTGATAATAAATATACTTGCCTCATAGGGATTTAACTCTTTGTCTGAACTAGAACTTCCAGCAGCTGAGGAAGCAGCACAAACTATCTTTTGACTCAAGCGACATTTAGAAAATCTACAATTTAGAAATCGTGTCAATATAATCAGCTTATACCAATCAAAACTTTTTCTCAAATCGGAATTAAAGGAAAAACGTATAAAAGATACACCAACAAAAAGTTGAGTGTTCGAAAAATGTTTGTTATAGATACATGCTGTGTAGAAATTATGAATGCACAACACGAAACGCAATTCCAAAGCGATTTTACCTTACGAAGGATGGAGAGAAATTGGAAAGCGAGCTATGAACGAAGATACTCTTCTTGCCACACAAACGAGAATTGGGAATTTGAAAGACGTTGGATATAGCCAAAGCCATCGATGATGATGATGATGATGAGATGATGTGTGTGTATGTGTGTGTGTGTGTGAATTTTGATCCTTTAGGGTTCTTTACTTCTTTTTGTTTGCAGGCGGAGTTTGGGCGTTCGTTCAATCCCGGTTCATGATAATAAAATGAATAAAGATGAATATTGAAAATAATTAATCCATTAATAATCAAATTTATGACGGACGAGACATAAATAAATATGAAAAATGTATATAAAATTTACGTTAAAACATAAAAAAAAACTCGAATTTATTCCTAACACATAAATAAAAATAAATAAGTAAAATTACTTTTTAATGTTAACAAACAAAAGTTTAAACTATAAAAAACATAGGGTATGCGACCTGATTCATATGTAGAAAATGTATAAAAAAAATAATTAAGAAAATATAAAAATTTACGTCGAAACGTAGACAAACTCGAATTTATACCAACATATATATGAAAAAAGTAAGTTATAAAAAAAAAAATAACGATTGGAAGTTCTAAATTTACATCGAAACGTTGATCATTTCGAATTTATAACGACGCATATATATAAATAAACACATAATAAATTAGGTTTTTAAGTTAATGAACGAAAGTTATTGAAGAAAAAACAGATTATATATTATGCGGGTTAAGTACGAAAATTTAGAACGTCCATGGTTGTGAAAGTTTTTTATTGTCTAAAAAATGTAAACTCTAAACTTTTTCTCGGCATTAGAAAATTGATCTGACATATCAGTTCAATATCTAATGCATAGCCTTGAAAATTTATCCTTTCTACTCGAAATCTAGCCTCAAATTTCATACATTGAATCATTGATGTTGAAAACCTAACATGACATATCACATATAGTCAATCGTATGACCTCACAAAATAAGATGTCCAAGATATACAAAGATTACAAGGGATAATATCAAAAGTCACAAACTAGCAAAAAATATATTATATCTACAATTATACATGTCAACTTTATCTTCGGGAGTCGTCATTATCTTTTAGAATATCTCCAATAAAATTGTGATGCAAAAATCCATTGGTAAAACTTTTTTAAAATGCATGTTTACGAATCATCTTTTTATAAGGATATTAACAGTGTTTCTTGTTTGTTTGGTCCGATTCTAGTTTGGCTCACCATTTCCCTTTGTCTAAATCGAGTTTGGTACATGTTCATTTACACACAACTAATAGATGTTGAGGATTCACAATGCCTAGACTTTCTTTAAAATGATAATTTTCTGTAACTTTAAATCCTTGATTTTGTAATAAATTACTCCACGGGGTATATGGATATATAATTAAACCATGATACCATTCATTTATATCAAAAAGGTTATGGTCACTTTTATGATCAAAAGGGAGATAGGAATAAGATGGTTTGAAGTAGAAGTGGGCGTGTCAATCCAACCCTAAGTTAGGTCCAAAAGATGAACTTTGATGATTCAGCCATAGGTGGAAGTGGCCCCTCAAAATAGTTCGTAACAATTAAATTTTATATTTCATTTAAGTTATATTTGCAATGCCACGTTAATTTTATCAAAACTAAATAACGACCACCTCTAACATTTAAAAAAAATTAAAACAAAAAAATACAATAACCACCCACCAATAATCCATATTTTATTTTCGCATTAAACAATGAAAAAATTTATTAGTTTTTGTCCCAACAAATGGGTAAATATAATGTCACCATACGTATATGTCTATAAGACCAAATTTAAATATTGCATCACATTTATAGCATTTTCAATAAGAAATTCTTAAATGTTCAATATTAATAATCATGATTTGTTTTTTAATCAGTAATATCAATTATTTTTATCTTGTTAATTTTCTTCTGAGTTTCATGTTCTATATAATTATTAATTAATCATCTTTGTTCAATAATTTCACATTTTACTCCGAGATGCTCTTACCATTCTTTTTTCTATTAAGATTATATGATTGATGAAGAAAGAAAAAGTATATATTCGATTATATATTTTTTTATTCTATGTATTACAGTGTATTTGATGATAATATGGAAATTATCCCAAATTTAACAGTGTTCATTTATGTCATAAAATTTCAATTTTCTCAAAGATTTGCTTATTTTGGCAAAGTTAGATGGAAATTGGAAATTGATAGTTATAACTTGATAATTTATAGCCTTAAAATATAGTGTTTTTTTTTTGTGTGGAAGTGATATGTAAAAGTGTTGTAAGCTTTTAAGAGCTTTTAAAAGTTTGTAAGAGGTGAACAATAACACAAAATATAAAAATTAAAAGCTAAGAACCTTCAGAAACTATTTGAAATAACCGGATTAAAACTTTTTATTTAAACTAAAAGATTTAAGTTTATATAGTCGAATAATCTTTTTCTTTAATTCAAGTTTTTTCTTAAAAAAATTAAAAACTAAAATATCTCAAAAAGCATGTCGCCAAACACGCCATTTGTCTACAAAACTTAGGCCGTCCGGTATACCGGCAACCAAAGGGCTCGTGGTCTACGTGGCCATGAGCGTTGTCTGTGCACACCAGTCCCGGACCTCCGTGGTTGTGGTGATTGTGGTGGGCAGGACGGAAGACTACGGTCGTTGCCTCTCTCAGCCAACCTTCTTCTCCCTCTCTCTCCATTCGTGGTCATCTCCAGCACACCAACACCGGTCCATGGTTCGTGATGGTCCTTGTGGTTTGTTGTTCGTGACAAGCATTGCAGATAATCTTATACAAGTAATTGTGATTGATATTAATACCTAGAATTTGTTTCGGTTTCAGAAGTAGGGTGTTTTAAACATTTTTTTATAACAATCAACAATTAAAATTAAAATAGTGTAAAATATGATGATATATTTATGAAGCTATAACTTCAAGCTGATGTAATGTTGCATAAGATAATTGACCTTTTTTTAATGTAATAAACAACACAATAATATTTTATTTTTGCAAACTCGACGCTGGTTAGGGTTCCCCCCGTTATCCCAGACGTTGTACAAACTCGACGAGTTGGTGAGACAACTCGGCGAGTTGAGTTAGATTTTTCCCAATTTTCTGAGAATAGGAGAAACTTGACGAGTCACATAGATGCACTCGACGAGTTTGGTTAACATGGACTGTTGACTTGAGCGTTGACTTCCGTTGACTTTTAGGGTTGGTCGAGTTGTGGACTTTGGAGACCATGGAAGGGTAAATTTGTCTTTCACCCTTTCCAAGAGTTATTAATGTTGGATAAGGTGTCTAAGTCCATAACTATATTTAGTATGTACTTAATCTGGTTTGACATGGTCCATTTGGGTTGCATGTTATCTCAATAATTGGATAGACAAAATGAGAAAAATGACACTTACGATTTGTTAATATATTATAAGTTATAATATATTAATATGAAATCATATTATTTAATTAGTATTTATCAATAATTAATTTGGAATTAATTTTGTGATCAAAAAGAGACTAATTAAATATGTGAGGATTGATTATGTAAATCTTTTATTCTTGTATGGTGGGCTTATGGTTCATGATTCACTAGATTGGGCTAGGACCCATTGGGTACTCCATGGATGCTCCATGGAGGTTAAAACCCATTGATCATGGGGAAATGAAAAGCCTTGCACAATTAGGGTTTACATGGTGTAACCCTGCATGTGACACACTATATAAAGAACCTCACATGGAGTAAAATCGACACTAAGACTAAGACTAAAAGGGTAAGGGCTGGCCAATTTTGAGATCAAGTGTTCTTTTCGCAAGTTATTCCAAGAGTTGTGGTGTTGTGTGAAACATTTGAGGCATCACGTTTGGGGTGCTAGGCTCACAAGGTCTTAAGGAATCCAAGCTACAAGAAAGGTATGTCATTCTACTAGTTTTTATATTACAAGTACCCCATGCCATGCTAGTTAGGATGAAAACCTTGGAAAAAAAATTTGCATGAATATTAGAGAAAACATAGATCCAAGGTTTTTAAGGTTGCATGTACACCATAGGAGTGTTAGTATCTGAGCCTAGGAGTGGTATCAGAGCCTAGGCTTGTTTTCTTAGTATTTGATGCAAAATGCTTGAAAAAAATCGAATTTTCTGCCCACTGTTCAGTGGACTCGCGGAGTCCATGGGGGGACTCGACGAGTCCAAGCGAAAATGCATCCTACTCATCGAGTAGGTTCTTGCACTCGGTGAGTATGAGCTCCTGTGTGCAGATTTTCGAGTTTGGCTGCTGGAAATGGACTAGAATCATTACCCTAAACTGTTTTGGACTTATAAAACCTGTTTTAATGGTGTAATGATTATGCTAATTGATAGGTGCATTTTATGCACCTATTTTGCATGTTTATTTCCGTCTTTTTATAGCATTCTACTTCATAATTCTTTCATTTAGTTGATTATTAAGGTAATTGCATATTTCATTAAGAATGCCTGGTACTTCACTATTGTTGATTTATTTTGCAGGCATTATGGAGCATGGAACGTGGAGCTTGGATGCATGGATGCTTGGAGCATGGAGGTTTAGAACATGAAGAGAAGATGAACCAGTCATTCCATGGCAGAATATATGAAAGCATTAACCCGAGTCATTGTTGCATTGTCATCATAGCAAAGGATTACGTTTGAAACGCGGTTCTTGTCACATTGACATGGTTCGTGTTTGTCCTTTATCATCTCATATTTGAGCAACATGACGCGTGGTGAAGCTAGACTGAAGAGGGAGCCACAATGAAGATGTATTTGATTTTTAGCAAAAAGCATGGGTCATGCCAAAAACACATGGTCATGACAAATGTCCATGCCAAAAACACATGGGCAAAAGGCATGGCCATGCTAAAAACGCATGGCCTTATGGCAAGTCACGTGAACTTTAATTAAAACAGGAGAAAGACGTCATTTGAAGAGAAGAACGGTTTTTGGAGCAGTTTCTGGCGATCTAGGGCAATTTTGGGGAGAGTTCTTGAAGTTTTTGAGAAGACCTAATCATTACAAACACTTTGGATTTCATTTTTGTAAGCATTAAACATTTCAATTCCATCATTTTTCTTATTTGATTTGTTCTTATCCATGTGTGGCTAAGAAACCCTAGTTTCTAGTTCTTGTTCAAAACATGTTGATTGCTTGACTTGAGGCATATGATTTGATGCTTTATTTGTGATTCTATTCTAGTGATCATGTTTTTGTTTAAACTAGAATCCTTGAATTTGATTTGTGTTTGATTGGCCACTTTCATGAATTGAATTTTTGTGCAGTCAATTAACTTTTAGGGCACCTAATCGTTCTATTAAGTTAATAATTGGTAACAAGCAATAAGTTTTCTTATTGTAAAACATATATCACATGTTTTCACACTTCTGAGTGTATGAGAAGAAATGAACATTGTTGGGAAGCTTGTACAAAACTTAATGCAGTTTTTCAATACAATCTAAGAGCGTGTTTAGGTTGAATTAGTAAGGCTAGGTCTAGTCAAAAAGCGTGTTTTGGTTAGATAATTTGGCAAGCGAGAGGTGTTAGAGCGTGTTAATATCTTTCAGTACCAACTTAGAATAGCATTCATGAATTACATCAAGTCATAATCAAGTTGAACAGCAGCATTGAGAACTAGAACTGGAAGCACTTTTACAATTTGTTTACAAATCTATTTTATTTTGTGCATGTTTTTAAAGTAGATTGTTATTTTCATTATTTGACTTTTGCAAACAAAACCCCCATTTGTGATCAAAGTACCTTGTTCAAAAAGGAATAGACTTTTGTCCCGTGTCTCTGTGGTTCAACCCTGCTTGCCTTGTACTACTTTTTAGTGCATCAAAGCAGTGTATTTGGAGTCTATTGTACCCCTATTATTTGTTGGGTTTGACACCCCTAACACTAATCCATTTTCAATGGCTATTATCAAAATTTCAAGTTTTATATGTGTTTATATGATTCTTGAAATTTTTGATATGAATATTCATGCTTATGAGTTTTAGTAATATCATATGAATTATGTGCAAATTGTTTGATGATGTAATTCTTGATCTAAATGTTATTGATGGAGTCCATAATTTGTCCTCAAGTTATGCATTACCTAAAGTCACGTCTTTAAAGAGTCATTAAAGAACATAGGTTACATAAAATGAAGATTCTTCATATTAATAAACCATTAAACTCATAAGTTATGAATATGAAAGGTTTTGAATAGTTTCAAAACTTGCCCTCGAGTTTTGGAATTTGTAAAGTCACTTTAGAAAACTTTAATTCCATACCCTAGAGTTTTAAAAGTTAAAATTCAACCCTTATACTTTATAATATTATAAGTTAATAATATATATATATATATATATATATATATATATATATATATATATGTGTGTGTGTGTGTGTGTGTGTGTAAAAGCAAGTCAGTTTTACCGTTAGTAGACCTTATTCACGAAGTCGGTCTATAAGGGGGGTATAAGGTTGTTGCCTATAAAATGGCAACTTAATGGGTTTCCACTCTCACCCACCGCTTCCTTGACTGGTGGAGGGTCGTTAGTCGAACGGGTAGGACAAGGACTATAATTCTCATTATAAGTATAATGAAAAATATAAAGTAACTACACCATTTATAAATTCTCAGTCTTAGTTACTTTAGAAAAATGTGAAATTGGCGCTATCCCATGAAATTACACTTTGTACCTTACCAAGTCGTTAGTGGAGCATGTGTGGGTAACCGGCACACTAACATGGACTAGTAAGAGTGGCAAAGGGTGACTTAATCTTTATCATAGATCGGTGGAGCATAATCGAGATTTAAACATGCCATTGAAAAGTTCAATGAATCTCAAAAGAATCTAGGAGTTTGAATCCAAATAAAACCTAATAATTTATTTTGTTTTTCATGGTCGAAATTGGTGAATCGTCATTCGCCTACCTTCAAATATATTATAGCTTGGATTACGGCATCCCTCTTCCAAGTTGTAAAGCATTTTGTTGGATCCTAGCCTTAATATTACATTTGGGTGTCTTATTAAGGATTCTATATCTAATCTAAACTTGTCTTTCTTTTTTTCAGATGTCTTCCAACATTGTTGCTTCTGGATCAAACCCTACCGACTCCTTCTCTCTCATGAACCTTTGTGAGAGAGTCATCTTTGATGGTTCAAACTTTAATGATTGGACTAGGAACATCAGGATGGTCACGCGTTACGAGGACAAGGAATATGTCCTCGACAAGGAGCTGAAAGAAATTGATGAGTTTACTGCTACTCCAGAGGAAATCGCTGACTTTAGGGCACATGAGAGAGATGCTACCAAAGTGGCATGTATCATGTTGGCCACAATGACAACTGAACTCCAAAAGTCCTATGAGGACTTTTACCCTTTTGAGATGCATATGGACTTTATGGACCGCTACCATCAAAGTGCTCATCAAGAGGGGTATGAAATCATTTCTTCCATGATAACAACCCGAATGAAGGATGGTGAATCCATCACGGGCCACATGCATAAAATGAAAAGGTTTGTGGACCGTCTGCTGAAGTTGAATGTGAACTTCCTGGAGGAGTTGGCTATTGATATCATATTGCACTCCTTACCTACTTATTATGATCAGTTCCGAATGACCTATCACATGAACAAGGAGGAGGTCATACTCAGAAAACTTCAAGGACTTTTGAAGACCGCCGAAACCAGTCTCAAGGGTAAATCGGTTGTTACTACTCCTACTCCTAACACCGCCCCTGTTCTGGTAATCGGGCAAAGTAGAGGGAAAAGAGGAAGACCCTTTCGAAGGGTACCAAGGGAAAGTCTCTTGATGGATCCTCTTCAAGTGGAACCAAAGGTGGTTCTGTCACTCCTTTTTCCAACCCAAAGGAAGCTCAATGCTTCTATTGTTAGGAAAAGGGGTACTGGAAACGAAACTGCCCCAAGTACCTGCAAGATGTTAAGGATGGGAAGGTCAAACCTACCCATGCAGGTATTTACACTATATTGTCTAATAACTCATTACATTCTACTTCTTGGGTTCTTAATACAGGTTGCCGTATTCATATATGTTTTGATTTGCAGGGCCTAAGAAGAAGTGAGGATGTGGAGCACGGAAAGATAAACTTGATCATGGGAAATAGGAAAGCTTCACCTGTCACCAAGATTGGAGTTTATTCTTTGTTGCTAAGTAGTGGGTTAGTGTTAGATTTGAATAAGTGTTGTTACCCGTCTGAAATGGCGAGAAATATTATTTCCTTTCATGGTTTGTACAAACAAGGATTTACTTTTTCATTTGAAAATGAAGTTGGTGGTATTAATGCTTTTTATAATAATGTTCTTTATTTTAAAGCATTACTTTGTGATGGTGTATATGAAATTGTGTCGATTGTAGACAACTTAGGAAATAATGTGTTGTATATCGATTCTTCCACTAGTTTAGATAAGGCATCCTTGTGGCATTTTCATCTTGGACATATCAACAAGAAGCGCATAGGCCAACTCCAGAAGGCTGGAGTCTTGGAGTCATTTGACTTAAGGTCAAATGATAATTGCGAGTCTTGTTTGCTTGGAAAAATGACAAAGTCACACTTCATTGGTACTTGTGCTAGGGGTGAAGGTTTGTTGGACCTCATACACACAGATGTGTGTGGACCCTTCAGAACCACCACAAGGGATGCTAATTGCTTTTATGTGACTTTTACTAGTGATTACAGTAGATATGGTTATGTCTACTTAATGAAGCATAAGTCAGAAACCTTTGAAAAGTTCAAAGAGTTTAAACAGGAAGTGGAGAATCAGCTGGGCAGGAACATTAAGATGCTCTGATCCGATCGAGGAGGAGAGTATCTAAGTACAAAGTTCCTTGACTATCTTAAGGAATGTGGAATTGTTTCATAATTGACACCACCCAGGACACCACAACTTAATGGTGTGGCTGAGAGGCGCAATCAAACCTTGTTAGACATGGTTCATTCCATGATGAGTCGAGCTTCGTTACCAATCTCATTTTGGAGGTATGCCTTAGAGACTGCCGCTCATATCCTAAATCTAGTCCCTACCAAGAAGGTTGCCAAAACACCTCATGGGATGTGGACTGGGAAAATTCCCAATTTAGACCACATCAAGATTTGGGGTTGCAAGGCTTTCGTGAGACGTGAGACTCAGGACAAGATCGAACCTCGTAGTGAGCGGTGTATTTTCATCGGCTACCCACAGAAATCCTTTGGTTATCTCTTCTACAGACCCAGTGAGAATGGGTCTTTGTGGCAAGAATAGGGGTCTTTTGAGAGAGAGAATTTATAAGCCAAGGAAACAGTGTGAGGCAAATTGACCTTAAAGAACTTCAAGAGTCAAGCGGTGAAGGAACCTCAAACCCTAGCAATCAACCTGAGGAGGAAACTCCTGTTGATGAGTCCGTACTTCTGAGGCGTTCCTCAAGAGTTAGGAATCCACCTGAGCATTACTATGGTTTTCATATTACTGTGGAAGATGATGCATTTATCAGTGATAGTACACTGGTAAATTTGGATGAGCCTAACAGCTTTAAGGAATCCATTGTAGGCCCTGGGTCCGCTGTAACACTCGTGTTTCTAGCCTAGGCATTTATATTGAGTTGATAGTCTAGGTTAACCTTTGTAACTCATTTTGAAGAAATGAAAAGGAATTATGTGAATATTATGTGAATTATGTGTTTTATGCTTAATTATTAGGGCTTAATTAATTAAGAATAAAAATAAGTGTCAAAATTAAAGTGTGAGATAAGCCCGATATCTTTACATAAAGTTGTAGTGGTCGAAACAAGGATTTCGGGGATATGAAGAATACCAAAATCCGAGTTATAACGAAGAAGTTATGACCTGTCGAAGTTTCGCGACAAAACCGGCACGGTGCTGAATGTCGTAAAAAGTGAGTTTTCGATAAACTACTTTTTAGCCTTAGTAATCTAAACCAAAGTCGTAGTATTCATTAAACCGAGAAGTTCGATAAAAAGAACACCCAAATCTGACTTCGTATAAGGAAGTTATGATTTTTCGAAGTTTCAGCTTAGCAGTAGACAACTAAAAACTTGAATTTTAGATCGAGCGATTTTTAGCCGACACAACCTAAACGAGAATTGAAGGTCTCGTCATTAGGAGCACAACGGTAAAAAGTCTGACGAAAACGGACGTCGGATGAAGATGTTATGAATTTTTAACGGATTTCCTATCCCGGTCTGTTAAAAATAATAATATAAAATTTAAAGTCAAAATTAGCTGATGAAGTCTAAACGAAAGTTGTAGAGCGTAATTTTAGATACGCGTGCATATAAAGAACGTCAAAAACGGAGCTCGTATGCGAAAGTTATGGATTTTAGAAGTTTTGGTGCGAAAAACGAGAAAAATCCCCAAAAACCGAGGAATTTCGCACATGTGGACTTCGGCCACGTCACCCTCGCTTCACATCCGACACGTGTCCAGAAATTGCTGAGTCACCGAAGCCACCTGGCGAGGCGTGTCATGATCTTCTCGAGTCCGAGGTTCGGTCCAATAGAAATGCGACGCGTGCCTCTTCCCTCGTGCGTCTGAACCCTCGCAGGTGCCACGAACCCCCCTCATTGGATCCAGACTTCGGTCCAATCACAACCTGCCAGTGAGGCCTTCGCACACGCAGATCATGTGCGAGCCACCTCCCTGCGAGCCTTCGAATCTTCGCCACCTGGAGCTCTCCCCTATAAATAGAAGGCTGCGAGCCTTCTCGGATATTTTTAAGAAATTGCCACTTTTAACCCCTAAACCCATATTTTCTTCATCTTAACATCCCGCAAAGCCCCGGTATCGATTGTAAAGCCCGGAATACTCCACGAAGTGCCCGAGAAGCCCGAAAAATTTATCTTTTCGGTTTCGAAGCCCGACTTTTACAAAACCCGGTTTCTCAATAAAACTCCCGGTTTTATTAGAAACGATCGTTTTAGGAAACGAATTGTTGTCCGATTATCATCAAATCATGTGAGTGTATAGTCACTTTCATTTTACACATAGATATGAAGTATTTACCTTATAATACGTGATATGTGTAAATATATTAATTGTTTATTTGAGGTGATTGTTGTGTTGATGTTTTATACAAGTTTTAAACTGTATAAGTATTTTTATCTACAAATATGTTGGGTAGAACATGGGTAGATTGTGATGTGTGATAAAATAAAATTGATGAGAGGCCTCGATGTGTTTTGAGATCCAGTCATCTAGCGGAGTTTGGATGACGACCACGGACTTTCTAGACAGTCCAATGGGAAACATTAGCAGGTCCGCAACCTATAGGTGTTAATGAACTAAGAGTGTTCATTCGTTGTACTCCATCCCCCCTCATGGTTGCCTTTAGGACATGTATGGCTGAGGAAACCCCTTAGCAGTAGTGTCCATCCCGATGATATTCTTTAAGCTAGGTCCCTTGTAACAAGTGTTTAGGGACATAAAGTGAGGATAACGGGAACGGGTAATCAGGGTTATTGTTGATTGATGAACTTAGTAAGTTTATTATTATTATTGTGGGTTGAAAACCCTATATGCTCACCAGGCTCCCAAGCCTGACCCACTCAGCTTTTTATGTTACAGGTAGTGGACCCCGAGCGTAGTCGGAGGACGACGAGAGATTTTTGGATTATAGGCCAGTAGTTGTAAATAACTGTTGAAAGGCTTATAATGTCTTGTTTATGCTTTTGATCTGTATCGGAACATGACATCCCGAGGTTTTGATATATATGGAAAACATATACCTTCTTAATGAAGGGTTTTGATAAACTTTTATCATATTTTGTTTGGGGATCAATTCCGCAACATCTTTTAAAAAGATTTCTCTGATTTTATTTTAAAAAGCATAAATTAAATCGGTCTTTTCTGGCCGAGAAATTAGGGGATGTCACCTCCGCCAAATGGAAAGAGGCCATGGACAGCAAGATTCAATCCATGTATGACAATCAAGCTTGGAACTTGGTTGACAATGTACCGGGTCGTAATACGGTAGGGTGCAAATGGATCTTCAAGAAAAAGACCGACATGGATGGGAATGTACACACTTATAAAGTGCCACTGGTTGCGAAGGATGTTTACATGAGTTAGCGAGAGGGTTTTGTCGATGTAAAGCACCCTAATAGAGTGTGTAAACTTAAGAAATACATCTATGGATTGAAACAAGCATCTCCAGATGGACTCTTTGTTTCGATGAGAAAGTCAAAGAGTTTGGTTTTTTGAGGAGCGAAGATGAGTCATATGTATATGTTAAGGCTAGTGGGAGTATAGTTAGCTTTTTGGTACTGTATGTGGATGACATACTACTCATAGGAAATGACATCCCAACCTTGCAGGAGGTTAAATATTGGCTTGGGAAGTGTTTTGCTATGAAGGACCTTGGAAAAGCTGCCTTTATCCTTGGGATAAGGATTTTGAGAGAAAGGAGTAAGAGACTAATTGGACTTAGTCAAAGTACCTACTTGGATAAGGTGCTGAAGAGGTTCAACATGCAGGATTCCAAGAAAGGTGATTTACCAATCCAGTGTAACGCCAAACTGAGTAAGACTCAGAGCCCGAGTACAGAGGCTGAGATTACTGAGATGAGTCGAGTACCGTATGCTTCCGCTGTAGGCTCGATCATGTATGTTATGACTTGTACTCACCCTGATGTGGCCTTTACTTTGATCATGGTCAGCAGATATCAAGAGAAACCGGGCAAGGCTCACTGGACTATGGTAAAGAATATTCTCAAGTACCTACGGAGGACTAGGGACTGGGTCCTTACCCTTGGTAGGAGTGACGACTTGAGAGTAGTGGGGTATAGTGATGCTGGTTTCCAGACTGATAAGGATAATTTCCGCTCTCAGTCAGGCTGGGTCTTTACCCTAAATGGAGGAGCAATTACTTGGAAAAGTTCCATGCAAGAAATAGTAATTGATTCAACTTGCGAATCAGAGTACATAGCAGCAAGTGAGGCGGCAAAGGAGGCTATATGGATAAAGAACTTCATTGGAGACCTTGGAGTTGTACCAGTTATTAAGGAGCCTATGGAGATTCTCTGTGTCAATGAGGGTGCAGTTGCCTTAGCTAAGGAACCAAGGGATCACAGAAGATCCAGGCACATCGACAGAAAATACCAAGTCATTAGACATCAGATAGAAGAAGGACTCCTCATGGTAAAGAGGGTATCATCGTATGAGAACCCAGCAGATCCCCTCACGAAGGGACTGTGTAGGGTTAAGCATTTGCAACATGCGAGGCACATTGGGCTGAAGGATGATATTAGTTTTACATATTAGATAGTTATTTCTAAAACTTGTAAAATGTAAATTGACATTTGATGATCAAATAAAAGTTGTTGTTTATTTATAAGTAAAGTGTTGCTATCTTGTGTCAATTATTTACTATTGTTTCAATTTTGCATGTTTTGACTTCCAGAATAATTTCTTTATTCAAATTCTCCACAGTCAGTCATATGTTGGAAGTAGATATGAATCAAGACTGTCATGAACTAGGCTTGTAGATGTCTAAGATGTTAGACATAGCAAAAGTTGCTACAACATTCATGAGTGCTCATAAGTTCTGAGTATTTGACTCAACCCACGCTCACTTGTATCACTTAATGGAATTTATCTCGAGTGATCGTGAGATGATAGTATCATATAAGTCTTCAAGCCTAAAGATATGAGTTGTTGATTATGAGTTGGTTGTGCATTGATTATACGAAAACGCATCGGTAACTCGATGTTATAAAACGTGCTTTTATGTATGATTCAACAAGTAGTTAGTACAAGCATATGAGTCGAAGTTTATATATTCCTTTTGGTCCTTGGAGGTTTAGAAGCGATATCTGGACCCCTCGATGATTTTGTTTTGACCTATTTACCAGGCCCGGTCAGAACCTAATTGATGTGTTCAGTTTAGTTTTATGTCAAACAAATCGGAAATTGGGAAACAAACTGATGGACAATAAGTACGACATTGTTCCATGTATTTTTCTAGTTGATATCTAAAACGAAGGCTTATATGATCACTTATCTTAAAAGGCACATCATCATCTTAGTTCCGCGAGACTTTGAAAGAGCTATGATTGTTGGTCGGTTCTGAAGCTCATACCTGTAACTATAGTTATTAGACTTATCCAAGTGGGAGACTGTTGGATAAGGTGTCTAAGTCGATAACTATATTTAGTATGTACTTGATCCGGTTTGGCATGGTCCATTTGGGTTGCATGTCATCTCAACAATTGGATAGACAAAATGAGAAAAAGGACACTTACGATTTGTTAATATATTATAAGTTATAATATATTAATATGAAATCATATTATTTAATTAGTAATGACCAAGAATTAATTTGGAATTAATTTTGTGATCAAAAAGAGACTAATTACATATGTGAGGATTGATTATGAAAATCTTTCATTCTTGTATGGTGGGCTTATGGTTCATGATTCACTATATTGGGCTAGGACCCACTGGGTACTCCATGGATGCTCCATGGAGGTTAAAACCCATAGATCACAGCGAAATGTAAATCCATGCACAATTAGGGTTTACATGGTGTAGCCCTACATGTGAAACACTATTTAAAGAACCTCACATGGAGTAAAATCGGAACTAAGACTAAGACTAAAAGGGTGAGGACTAGCCTATATTGTGATCAAGTGTTCTTCTCTCAAGTTATTCCAAGAGTTGTGGTGTTGTGTGAAACATTTGAGGCATGACATTTGGGGTGCTAGGCTCACAAGGTCTTAAGGAATCCAGGCTACAAGAAAGGTATGTCATTCTACTAGTTTTTATATTACAAGTACCCCGTGCCATGCTAGTTAAGATGAAAACCTTGGAAAACAAATTTGCATGAATATTAAAGAAAACATAGATCCAAGGTTTCTAGGGTTGCATGTACACCATAGGAGTGTTAGTATGCTCAAAACCCATCAAGTAAAGGGGTTATCTTAACATCTTTGGAGTTGCTATTATAAATTATTAATTAAGGATGATTATGATATATGTAGGCAGAGTCTAGACCGACCGTTAAGTACGAGACATACTTGCCTTAACGACAAGGTGAGTCTTCTCACTATACTTACCTGAGTGGTAATCAATGTACAACCGGAGGGTCTTATTTGTGTCATCGACCGGAGGGTCTTATGTGCTTATATTGAGATATGTGATATTATGCTTTCTGTCTTTGTGATTTATGTTGTATATTATTCTGTGCATTTATTGAGATAGGAATAGAGGGTCCAACCGAGTTGTGAGACCAGAGGGTCTTCACTGAGACATATAACCGGAGGGTCCCTATTGAGATGTAGCCATGAGAGGCTAATTCTTGTGTGTGGTATTTTGGGGAACTCACTAAGCTTTGTGTTTATAGTGTTGTATGAAATGTGTTTCAGGTACATCTCAGGATCGCGGGAAGGCGCCGAAATGATTGTACACACCAGCTAGAGATTTTGTTTTGAGGATTTTGGGATATTGTCAAACATTTTGTTGTCTTGTGTTTTGAACAACTTATAAATTTGGGTTTAGGAAATGTGAAATTTTGTTTTGGGTGGTTTTAAAAATGAAAATTTTATTTGAAAATTTAGAGTGTTACACATCTCCTACGCCATAAAATCAATTAAATAAAAAATGTCAATACGGATTACAACTTTCTAGTACCAAAATCAGAAAGCAAACGAAGCACATACTTATGTAGCATGAGGATATGATATAAATAAGAAACAAGGTACCGTATAAGGTTTAGGAGAATCAATAGAATGTTATGAAGGTGGAGATGGAGAATCAGAGAAAAGATTTGTCAGCTTGTCACGAGTACCAAGTCGATCCACCACCGAACGATTTAGGTCTTCGACGAACACTTCTGCAATCGAAGATGAACACGAGCAACATCAATCTCTTGGATAGTGGATTATTCATTGATGATTTGGAGGTTAATGATGGTGGATTGGTAGTAGTCTGCAAGGGTAGATGTGGTCAATCAAGGGATTAGGGATGGCGAGGGAAGGGATACAATGAAGAAGACAAAGTGAAAGAGGGGAGAGAGATAGAGATAGAGAGAGATACTTAAATGACAGGTTTGATAAGGGGAATTAAGATAACTCCTAAAATGCCCCTGATTCATTTCCATTTCTTTACCCCCGTGTCTTATTTTTCCTAACTATTTACAAAAATGTCACAAAACATCTTAACCATATATTACTTTGATCTAACGACCATCGTTTAGTTCTAGGGTTCTCATGAAACCATGAGTTCTCAAATGATCCTTCTTTCTTTCTTTCTTTCTCTCTCTTTCTCTCTATCTATCTATTTCTCTCTTTCTCTCTTTCTCTCTATCTCTCTCTCTCTATCTCTCTCTCTCTCTCTCTCTTTCTTCCTCTCTCTCTCTCTCTCTATATATATATATATATATATATATATATATATATATATATATATATATATATATATATATATATATATATAGACACACACACACATGTTACATCATAAATGAGAAATGACCCAAACAACATGGACTGGACTATATGCTAAAATACACATAATAATACTAATACTAATACTAATACTAATACTAATAATAATAATAATAATAATAATAATAATAATAATAATAATAATAGTAATAATATAATATAATATAATATAATATAATATAATATAATATAATATAATAATAATAATAATATGCTAACAATCCCCCACAATTTGAATGGGGGAAGGGTCACGAACGTTCAAGCTGGAATGGAAATCAAGGAACAAAGGAGAAGAAAGATTCTTTGTGAAGATATTTGCATATTGAGAAGAAGACGGAACATGCAAAACACAAACATGACCAATGAACAAAATGAAGATCAATCTCTATATGCTTCGTGCATTGATGATGCACTAGATTAGAGGACGTGTAGACATCACTAACATTATTGCAGTAAATAAGAGTTTCCTTAGCAGGTATATAGTGAAGCTCAAGAAGTAAGTTACGAATCCAACATGTTTCCACTATGGCATTTACAACACCCCGATATTCAACTTCGACACTCGAATGTGACATCATGTTTCTTGTGTTTGGATGGACAAGAGAGAAGGTTGTGACTAAGAAAGACACAATAGCCAGATGTAGAGCGTCATGTGACAGGACACCCAACCCAGTTAGCATCAGAATAGGCAATCAGAGTGCGACTGGGAGAGGTGTACAACTAAAGGACATGAGAAGTGGCACCGCAAATATAATGTAAAATGAATTTGAGAGCGGTAAAATGAGGTTCACGTGGTCGTGCATATATAAGCATATTTGTTTCACAACATAAGTGATATCCAGGCGAGTGAACGTGAGATACTGTAAACCAGGATGCGATATAAACTGGGATCATCAACATGAGGACCAGTCCCATCAAATTTTGTAGATAAATCGGCAGGAGTATTTAACATCCCAAAAACCATGATAAATTTTTTGATTTTTATAAAAACATTTCCACAAAAATTCATTAAATAACAACCATTGTTTTCAAATCATGTCCAAGAAAATCAAATTATCAAGTAAATCTCTCAAAACATAAAACCATATGAGGATGTGTATGATTACGCCTTCAACTTGCCATGATCATTAGAAGTACATGAGACATTGAAATCAACAAGTGTATGCCAAAGATTAGTGAATTTCCCAAATATACCCCACACACAACACATATATTGTTGGGTTTTAGTATACTACAACATCCTACGGTGCACATACAACCTTAATGCTTTGGATCTATGTTTTCTCTAATTATACATGCAATATTGTTTTCAAAGCATAAAGCATACAATTGACATAAACAACATAGAAAATGAGTTATAGAATTACCTCTTGTTGTAGCTTATAGTTTTGGCCTTTAAGAACTTAGCACCTCAAATGGTTCACAAACACCATGAACAAAGGAGGACTTTTGATAGAGAATATCCTTGCATAAAACGGCTCAAATGAACTATTAGAACATATGTAGTAACCAATTATAGCTATAGGGTGACATATATATATATATATATATATATATATATATATATATATATATATATATATATATATATATATGTATTGTAGGATTCTAAGAGTCATGGTTAAACCCTAATCCATACCCTTGTGCTTATTATCCATGATCCATGATCCATATGGACTAACTCTTTATGAATTCTATCATAAACTTAGTCCATCATGTATCATAAGCCCAAACTATATATATATATATATATATATATATATATATATATATATATATATATATATATATATATAACTAATTTACACAATTAGTCCCCATTAATCTAATTAGTCTCTTTTGATCACTGAATTAATTCCAAATTATTTCTTGATCAATACTAATTAAATAATATGATTTCATATTAATGTATTTGAACTTATAATATATTCATAAATCACAAATAACCTCTTCTCAAAAAGTCCATCGTATCAAATTGCTCTGGTGAAGGCAACCCAAATGGACCATGATACTCTCGGGTCAAGTACATACCGATTATAGTTATGGGCTTAGACACCTAATCCAACAGTCCACCACTTGGATAAGTCTAATAACTATTATTGTAAGTACGAATCCACAACCCGACTAGCAATCGTAGCTCTTAAATGTCGTTGATGAACTCTGACCTAGTCAATGACGTCTCCATTAGATAAGGGATCATATATATTCCTCCATTCTACAAGATATCATATGGACTGAGACATGGATTATAATCATTCTCTGTCCATCTGTTGTTTCCCGATTTCTGATTTATGATGACCGACTAATTAATCAAATCGGTCCAGGGTTGGCCAATCACTTAGGGTTGTGTTCGCTAAATCATTGAGGGGCCCACAAATATCGCTTTTATCCCTCTAAGGGAAAAAGGAATGGATAAACTTCGACTCAAATGCTTGCTTGTACTTACTCATCAAATCACACACAACAACATGTTTTATAACACCAAGTTACTGGTGCGTTTACATATGTCAATGTGCAACCGACTTGTAAATTACAACTCACATGTCTTAGTTTCAAGAATATAAGATATTATCGTCTCACAATCACTCGTGATAAAATCCATGAAGTGATTCAGATGTGTGTGGGTTTAATCCAATACTCAAATCTTTTTACAAAGTACTCATGAACACTACAGCAAACTTGTGCTATGTCTAAACGCCTTTAGACAATATGCAGACCCATTCATGACAATCTAGCTTCAATACCTACTTCCAAAGTATGATCGACTGTGGATGGTTTGAATAACCTAGTTATTCGGGAAGTTAAAACATGCAAAGTGAAACACAAGAATAATCGAATCCAATATGGTCTTAGAACTTATGAATATAAATAAAACACCTTTTATTTAATCCCTATATTGATTACACATTATTCATTGTATAATGTTTCGATTAATCAACCTGATACTTGAATTAAAACAATAGTTATCCCATGCTCCAAGCATGCACACTATGTTTACCTATGGTCATTTCTTTGTGAAATAGATCAATTGAAAACATTTCAATGATGCTCATTTCACAATTCCAAATCCTTATCATAAAATGTTACAATACCAAATTCTTGCCATTTGATATAATATGTTTAGATTCTAAACTTATATGCAATGATCCTTCTTGTAATGACTATGCAAAAAAGTTACAGAGACTTGGCAACAGACATTACAAAGTATTCCACTGGAAACGAAGTCTCACATTCAAAGTACATTCCTTTGAACATCCTTATTGCATTAAGTTTTCTAATCTTACACAGATTTAAAGAGTAACTTCCACTTTTGGAAACATTTCCATATTCCCATTTTGACTATCAAATTTGAACAAGAGTTGCCTCTTTTTAGAATATGTCAATATGGTCCTTCCAAAATTTACACTATACTTGCAACTGTCCATGAGCAACCAATCTTTGGTAAACCTCAGATTGTCCTCGACAATTGCTTAACCATTTTAGTCATATCTCATTCTAGTCCTTTTTCCCTCTTAATTCCCTAGGCATTTGGAAAATTATAACAGATTAATGTTATAGCATATGTAATCAATCCTATACCCGAAGTATATGGGATACGATACATAATGTTTCACATAAAGACATGATAACTTTACCAATCTCTTGCTATAATATTTCCACATATAGAATTTCCTTATGTTGAATCATTTCAATATAGCATTCATATATGTTCTTGACTAAACTTGATTAAAATCTCAATCTAAGCTTTTAGATTTGAAATCAAGTATGAATTCCTCTCCCTTAATTATAACAATACAACTTTTCAAACCTTGCAACTTTGCGAATTGAAACTTTTGTTTTCTATAATTAACATTGCTAACTTGCAATACTTAACGTAATAATTGTGCTCCCACTAGCATACTAATTACATTCTTATTAGCATAACACTCATGCTCCCACTAGCTTTGACATCCACCCACAAATCAGCTGGACTTCTAGAAATCAATACTTATTGACTTTCTTACCAAAGTTCAGATTTCTGATACGAGATGCTTCGATAAGACTTGATCTAGGCTTCTCAAATTCATACACCTTTCCTTAGATAGCTAACATAACTCTGAAATGTTTAGACCTTTGCCATTTCTCACAATTCGAACTATAAAGATGGATGTCGTAATCATAATCGAATCTGAGAATGCAAATGTCACAATTGCTAACTCTTTAAAATCTACTTAATGAGAGAGTTTCCTTACAATCATTTTCTTGTATTGGAGAGAAACCTTATGACACTTAGATTTTTATGGTGTATGTGTTCCTATCCATGTGAATTTGTCATAACTATAATCACAAGACAATGTTAGTGACAAATCCAAACTCATATGGACTGAACTTGTTCAATCTTAATTTCTTGCCACCTTGAAGCACAAAGGCCTACCATTGCTTCCAGATTGTTATGCAAATAATTGAGTACTCATAGAACTCACATGCATAGAAAACTTTAACTGGAATGGGCACAGAAACAAGAATATGTGAATACGATATAAACCTCAAGTCGTGTGCTAGTGATTATCAATAGGTTTATTCTTGATTGGTTCTTGAAACTCTTCAAGATCTTTTAAGACTCCCATTGACCTCTTGACATATAAGATTCTCTTGTTAAGAAACATTCCTTGACAAACAAATATTCAAGAGTTAGTGCGGTTTCTTATCTAGACAAACACTTCACACAATTGGTCTTAGTTGGTCTTTGTCTTACCAAAGACATCACAACTTACCAATTTCAAATGTACAAGAGTAAGAAACATTTTACTCTACATTTTATAAGTGTTATAAAGCTTTCTTAAGATTTTATCACTCACGGCTCGATCTTGGAGTGTGACTCTAAGACTTGCTTTTGGAACGAAGTATGATTTATCTTCTTGATTTAACCATTTCAAAAATTCACGATTCCTCTTCTTAGCCACACAAATGCACTAAGATGTCCTTAGAGGATCAATTGTGATACGGTTTCATAATCACTAAGATAATCATAAACACGCTACTCAAGTACTCTCCCTTCTTTTCAGATTTGGAGAAACTTTTATCTTTCTGCCTAATTTGATTCTTCTTATTTGTTTTGCTATACATTGAAACTTTTCCAATGGTTCAGAATTACACTTAATCTTGTAAGTATAACCATATTTACTAAACTTTAGTAAATCATAACGAATAGTCTTATTGTTCTTTGTAGCGGACCTGATCAGTGTACAACCGAGTGCACCCAATCTCATAGTCCTTCACTTGACTCACATATACATGTGAACAAGGAATAGTCTTAATTTCCCAAAGATGAACTTCTCATCCATCACACAATACAAGTTGCATGATTCCAAGTTTCTATCCAACTAAAACTTGGGTGATGAGAATATTTCCTTATTTGGTAAATTATGACACTGCCACAAACAAAAGAATCAAATCCATTTTCCAATATTGTTATAAATGGAAACATAAAAGCAACAATTTTAATAAATATCATTGTAAGGAAACTTAAAATAAAATAAAATCAAAATTTTTCTCTTATTTATAAAACTGCGGAAAACTTGTCCTTACAATGCAAATACATATGAAAACAATGTTGTTATTTATTCCTAAGCAACCTATCATAACTCTTAAGCAGCAACTCAAAATCCTGATCATTGAACCGTGCGATCGAAATCCATCTCTTCACGATCAGAATCAGCCTACCCTTCCTTTAAGCTTCCTTTCTTTTCTTTGATCCTACAAAACATCAAAATGTAATTACATTACATCATGTATTAAGAATCTCCAAATAGGAACTTAATAGAGTTAGACAGTGGACTTACCTGAAGTAGAGTCAAACATTTTGACTTTACCATCCTTGCGATTTTACAGGTAAATGTGACAGCTTTGCAACCAGTGCCCCTTCTCTTGGCAATAGAAACATATGGATGCTTTGGGAATGCTACACGGGAGTATCTTAGACTTAACCTTTCTCTTTACCATTTGGTCAAATGACTTGACCATGGCCGTTCCCTTTCCATTGGGAAGATAAGACTTTTCTGGACTTCCAATGTTTCCATTGTCAATGTCCATGGAAGTTTGGGGAGTAGATCTTCCAATCAAATTTGCTTTACAAGTGTGCCAAATCATTGTTGATTCAATAGCAACAAGCAAATAGGCAAATTCGATAAGGATCATGTTGTGATCTGTAGTATAATAGTCCTTAATGAACTCACTATACGACTAATGGAGTGACTGAAGAACCAAATCAATAGCCAGCTTCCTTGAGATATCGACTCCTAACATTTCCAGCCTGTCAATGTATGACTTCATCTCCAAGACATGTGCACAGACCGACCTTCCATCCTGGTGTTTGCTAGGCAATAGGGTTTGAGTGACCTTGAACTTTTCAAGTCTTTGAACTTATGGGTCAGGGAGAATTATTAGAGGAGGTGGATGAAGTGCAGTTCCACTACAGCATGAAGAAGGGATTAATCTTTCACATCGAGCGTCTTGTGGAATATCATCTTTGTGAAGAAATCTTTTTCCAAAAGGATGAGAAAGACCATACTTGTCAGAACTAGACATCTATAAGGGAGAAATTCAAGTTAGTTGATTTAAGTCCTTAATATAACACCCAACATGAAATATTAAGGCTATGACCCAACACAATATTTTACAATTCGGAAGAGGTATGCCGTAATCCAATGGCATGTTTAAATCTCGATTGTGCCCTTCAAGTTTGTGACTGGGATGTCGAGGATCACAAACAAGGTGTGAATAACCATGCAAATTAGCTTGGTACACTTAATGTTACAAATCACCTAATCAATGTGCCGGTTAACCACACATGTTCCATTGATCTATGATTAACATCAAGCTACCCTTTGCCACACACGGTCAGTCCCAGATTAGTGTGCCAGTTAACCACACACGCTCCACTAATGACTTAATAAGGTGCAAAGTTGTGACATCCCCAAAATCACGGCCAGAAAAGACTGGTTTCATTTATGCTTTTAAAATAATTTCAGAGTAAATCCATTGATTTAAAAGAGTTGCGGAATTTTGTCCCCAAAACAATACATAATAAAATAAGGTTTATCAAAGCATTTCTTAAAGAAATGTATTTTCATTATATATCAAAACTCGGGATGTCATGTTCCGATACATACACAAAATCATAAACAATAAAACATCGACCTTACACAGTTACATACAACTATTGGTCCATAAACAAAAACATCTTCACAAGTTCTCCAACTTATGATCTCGCGCCACTACCTGTAATACAAAGAAACTGAGTGAGTCAGGCTTAAGAGCCTAGTGAGCATATAGAATTTTCAACCCACAATAAATAATTATATTTAATTTCATCAATCAACAATAACCCGGTTACCCATTCTCGTTATCCTCACTTTACGTCCATATGACAACAACTATTACAAGGGACCTAATCTAGGATTTTCTTCAGGACGGACACTACTGCAGAGGGGTTTCCTCAACAATGAATGTACTAAGGCAACCATGAGGGGGATAGAATACAACAAATGAACACCCAAGTTCACTACACCTACAGGTTATGAGCCTGACAGCGTTCCACTGAACTGTCTAGAAAAGTCCGTGGTCGTCATCCATATTCTGCTGAATGACTAGATCACAGTCACATCGAGGCCTCTCGTTATTTTTATTTCATCACACATCACTATCTACCCATGTTCTACCCAAAATATATGTAGAGAAAATATAAATATATATACAACATAAAACATGTATAAAACATTCAACCGATACTTATTTCAAATAAACAGATAACATACATATACACATATATTTATACACACGTAACACATATTCTAAAGTAAATACTTCATATCTATGTGTTAGAAGAAACGGAATATACACTCACTTGATCAGAAGATGATCGGACAACACTACGGCTCTAAGAGTAGTATTCTTCGGTGAAACCAGGATGTTTTCTTGAAAACCGGGCTTCTCGCGGGTAGAGTTTCGGCTCGGAAACTTTACATCTCGGGATCTTCGGGGCTTCGCGACTTGCTTCGGGTCTCATGAATGATATTGGGGCTTCGGGGGGTAAAGCTTGCACGTAAAACGAGGTAAAACGAGAGAGAGAGGAAGAAATGAGCAACAAAACTTGGCTGCCCACGACCTCTATTTATAGGGTCTGAACATTGGATTACGCTGGGCGTAATCTCAGAGTACGTTGGGTGTACTCCCTCTACAAGCAGTACGCTGGGTGTACGCTTCAGATCAGGCCTAATGCGTCATGGCTTACGGACTCATGCACTCGAGTATTGGGTCAGGTCGACGTGGCCCATTTCAGTTCATGCATATGGGTACGTTGTGCGTACTCCTATTTCTCAAACTTCAAAAATTCGTATCTTTCACATACGAGCTCCGTTTTTGACGTTCTTTATATCCACGCATAGGTGAGACTATGCTCTACAAGTTTCATTTAGACTCCGTCGGCGAATTTTGATTTATTTTTATTATATTATTTTTAGTAGGCCGGGATAGGAAAACTCCGTTAGAAATTCATAACTTCTTCATCTGATGTCTGTTTTCGTCTGTCTTTTCGTTGTTGGAGTACTATCAATGAGATCTTCGATTATCGTTTAGATTGTTTTGGCTAACAATCACTCGATCTAAAATTCGAGTTTCGGGCTGCATACTGCTAAGTCGAAACTTAGAAAAACCATAACTTTCTTGTACGAAGTCAAATTTAGACGTTCTTTTTATGTACGCTCTCAGTTTAACATATTCTACAATTTCCGTTTAGATCACTAAGACTAAATATCGCTCTGACCTAAATTCACTATTTACGTCATTCAGCGTTGTGGTGATTCTGTCGCGAAACTTTGACAGGTCATAACTTCTTTGTTATAAGTCGGATTTCGTCATTCTTTATATATCTCGAACCCTTGCCACGACCACTACAACGTCCTTCATATATATTGGGCTTATCTAATATTTTATTATTACGCTTATTTTTATTGTTAATTCATTTAAGCCACACAATTAAGCATAAAACATATAATACTCAAATGATACATTTTTATTATTTAAAAATGAGTTACAAATGTTAAACTAGACTATTACATCAACATTAATGCCTAGCCCAGAAACACGGGTGTTACAAAACTGCAATTTCATGGGTTAGCACCAAATTCACATTTTTCATAAGTAACTAAGATTAGGAATTTATAAGTGTTTAGTTACTTGGTATATACTTTTAATGAGAATTAATGTCCTATCCTACCCGTTCGGATAACGACCATCCACCAGTCAAGGAAGCGGTGACTGAGAGTGGACACTCATTAAACCACCATTTTATAGGCAGTAACCTTATACCCCCTTATAATCCGGCTTCGTGAATGAGGCCTACTAACGGTAAGACTGACCTTATATATATATATATATATATATATATATATATATATATATATGTATATGTATATATATATATATATAATATAATATAAACTTTTAATTTTATATGGTATAAGGGTGTATTTTAAACTTTTAAAAGACTAGATGGTTTAATCAGTTAATAAATTATACTCTTAATTTAATTAAACTTAAACCATGTTATTATGGATTTATTAAACTTCTCTTTTGATTAAAACACTTTAATTAATTTAATAAAGTCCATAAGGTGTAATTGAACTATTCAAAGCAACTAGGTTATTAAAAATTCAAAATTAAAGTTGTTTAATTAATTTTTAAGTTATGAACCTAAGAGTTGCATCTTTTGAAACTTTTCAATTAAAAGAGTTAATGTTTTCATAATTTGAGACTTTTCAATACCAAAACTTGAGGGCAAGTTTTGTAACTCTTGAAAACTTTTCATTTTCATAACTTATGAAAACTTATGAGTTTTAATGTCATTTTAATGGATGAGACTTTTCATGTTCCATAACTTGAGGACAAGTTATGGAAGTCATTAAAAAACCATTTAGATCAATTTCAACAAATAACATTATCATATAATTCATGATTGATCTAACTAAACTCATAAGGCAAGATAATTCATATCAACAATTTACAAGCAACTTTGTTTATCATATAACCAACAATTAACATAAAAATTTGACAATTATCTTTTAATTGGACGAGGATCATCATTACCATATCAGAAAATACATTTTTTATGATTACAAAACAGTTTGTGATAATGATCCTAAACCAATTCTGGCCAAAAACTCGAAATTCTGCCATCAGAAGCATCAATTCCTCAAGTGCATGATCATGACTCGTTGAGTTGACCTTTTATTGAGTGGACTCGGCGAGTTCATCAGCCAGAGGCCAGAAAATTGATTTTTTTCAACTTTGAAAATTAACAAGCATCAAATATAACAGAAAACAATCCTAGGCTCTGATACCACTGTTGGGTTTTAGTATACTAAAACATCTTATGGTGCACATACAACCCTAATGCTTTGGATCTATGTTTTCTCTAATTATACATGCAATATTGTTTCCAAAGCATAAAGCCTACAACTAACATACAATTGACATAAACAACATAAAAAATGAGTTATAGA
Source organism: Lactuca sativa (assembly GCF_002870075.4). Taxonomy (NCBI): domain Eukaryota; kingdom Viridiplantae; phylum Streptophyta; class Magnoliopsida; order Asterales; family Asteraceae; genus Lactuca; species Lactuca sativa. Next base: position 201,738,273 of record NC_056624.2, read on the forward strand.
ATTACCTCTTGTTGTAGCTTGTAGTTTTGGCCTTTAAGAACTTATCACCTCAAATGTGATGCCTCAAATGGTTCAAAAACACCATGTACAAAGGAGGACTTTTGAGAGAGAATATCCTTGCATAAAACGGCTCAAATGAACTCTTAGAACATATGTAGTAACTGATTTTAGCTATAGAGCGACATATATATATATATATATATATATATATATATATATATATATATATATATATATATATATATATTGTAGGATTCTAAGAGTCTTGGTTAAACCCTAATCCATACCCTTGGACTTATTATTCATGATCCATGATCCATATGGATTAACTCTTTATGGATTCTTTCATAAACTTAGTCCATCATGTATCATAAGCCCAAACAATATATATATATATATATATATATATATATATATATATATATATATATATATATATATATATATATATATATAACTAATTTACACAATTAGTCCCCATTAATCTAATTAGTCTCTTTTGATCACTAAATTAATTCCAAATTAATTCTTGATCAATACTAATTAAATAATATAATATATTAGAACTTATAATATATTAATAAATCACAAATAACCTCTTCTCAAAAAGTCCATCCTATCAAATTGCTCTGGTGAAGACAACCTAAATGGACCATGCTAATCTTGGGTCAAGTATATACTAATTATAGTTATGGGCTTAGACACATAATCCAACAAATACAATGCATGCACACAAGGCCTACATCACAAGGATGGACCGCCACCCGAACCTTCAGCAAAAAGTCGGACTAATAATGCGACAATCTATTAAGGGTAATGGATCTTTCACCTCAGATGTGTGTGATGGATGAAAAATTACACCTTTCACTAATTGTGCCACTTGATTTTAATTCCTTAAATATGTTACCAATCCCCCCCCCCCCCCATCAGACACACATACACACACACCCCTTCAAGGAGGTGGTAATAGGTTTTAATGAGTTTGAACGTGAACCAATTGGGTTCAGGGGCCTTTTCACTTCCACGACACTAAATTGTCATTTTTATTTCTTGAATCACAAAAAGGGATTCAATTGAGGAGCTTTGTTTCAGTGATAGGTTTTTGAATAGTCCGCTCGTGAGTTTGGGGCTCCATAAAATTTGTTATTCAATTTGGAAGAAAAAAATATCAATAGTTCATCTTAGATGGTGGTAGGATCTAAAGACCATAAACGTCCATTGATAATAGTATAAGACCATAGAAAGAAAATGGAATTTTTGTCTCCTTATACAACACATTTGACATACGCTTTTTGTTTAGGGTAAATGACACAAAAAACACTCTTTTTACACAGAAATTCGATTTTGACACCGTGTTTTTTTTTGTGTCAATTTTGACATTGTGTTTTCTAATTTGTTACAATTCTGACCACTTGACCGGTTAACTAGGTTACATGCTGACGTGGCATGATGACGTGTCAATTTTTGATAATGTGGCATGCTGACATGATATGTTGACTTGTCAAAATTGATTTTTTTTCTCACAAAAAATACTAAGTTATGCATTTTTTTTTCCGATTTTGACACTATGTTTAATTTTTTCTTTCAACCTTGACACTATGTTTTTTTTGTTCCAAATCGAACATCATTTTTTCAAATTTTGTTCAATGTTGACAATTTTCTATTTGAAACAGTATAAATATTTTTTTAATACATTTAAACCGTATAAATATGTTTTTTTTTCATTTAAAAACCATAGTTTTGTATACATATATTTTTTTACGCTCAAACCATATTTTTATAAATAAATATGTATTAGTTATATAAAAATTGTATTTTATATTAAATATGCAACTTTAAAATGTGTTTGGAGGTTTGGAGGCGTGTAGTCGATCAAAAATGGGATATCAAGTTTGCAACCCATCAAATTTTTACATCTTATTAGAAGCTTATGGTTAGTTTGATTCTCATGATATAACTAATGCTTTGAATGTAAGAAAAAAAACACTTTGTATTTAAATAAAAATGTGGTTTTTAAACGAAAAAAATATGTTTATACGGTTTAAAATGTAATAAAAAAAATATATTTATACGGTTTCAAATGGAAAATAGACAAAATTGAATAAAATTTGATAAATGATGTTCGATTGGAACTAAAAAAACTTAGTGTCAAAATTGAAAGAAAAAATTAAACTTAGTGTCAAAATCGAAAAAAGTGAAAACTTAGTGTTTTTTGTGGGAAAAAAATCAATTTCGACACGTCAGCATATCATGTCAGCATGCCACATCATCAAAAATTGACACGTCATCATGCCACGTCAGCATGCAACCTAGTTAACCGGTCAAGTGGTCAGAATTGTAACAAATTAGAAAACACAACGTCAAAATTGACACAAAAAAAAAACACGGTGTCAAAATCGAATTTCTGTGTAAAAAGAGTGTTTTTTGTGTCATTTACCCTAAACAAAAAGCGTGTGTCAAATGTGTTGTATAAGGAGACAAAAATTCCATTTTCTTTCTATGGTCTTATACTATTATCAATGGACGTTTATGGTCTTTAGATCCTACCACCATCTAAGATGAACTATTGATATTTTTTTCTTCCAAATTGAATAACAAATTTTATGGAGCCCCAAACTCACGAGCGGACTATTCAAAAACCTATCACTGAAATAAAGCTCCTCAATTGAATCCCTTTTTGTGATTCAAGAAATAAAAATGACAATTTAGTGTCGTGGAAGTGAAAAGGCCCTTGAACCCAATTGGTTCACGTTTACACTCATTAAAACCTATTACCACCTCCTTGAAGGGGTGTGTGTGTATGTGTGTGTGATGGGGGGGGGGGGGGGATTGGTAACATATTTAAGGACTTAAAATCACGTCATCATGTCACGTCAGCATGCAACCTGGTTAACCGGTCAAGTGGTCAGAATTGTAACAAATTGGAAAACACAATGTCAAAATTGACAAAAAAAAACACGGTGTCAAAATCGAATTTCTGTGTAAAAAGAGTGTTTTTTGTGCCATTTACCCTTTTGTTTAAGGTTCATATGTTTGGTAGTTCCCAATTCAATGATAATTTTTCTCAATTCTCCCTATTAGACGTTTATTTGGTCGTAAGGGTTCAAATTTCAACATCGTACTAGATATAATTTAAACTATCCAACACATCGGTTTTGTTCTTTCTTCCAGGTAAACTTGCAATCGCCTTCAATTCTTAATAGCAAACTTGATCACCTTTAGCTAGTTGCTAAAGAGGATGTAACATTAACCATTGATGGTGTAAAGAGAACGAGCGAGATTGAGCAATGAACCATTTTGCATGACCTTCTCCAATTGGTGGTCTCTTTTGATCAATAATATAGATGAGCTTGGGAGTTTGATGCTTCTGAAAAGTTATTTTGTCTCTTTGACTCAGAAAACTATTGATAATGACACTTTGCTAGTGGGTGATATTTCGAATAGATGGAACAATTTAAAATTTGTCGTGTTTAACGTTTTGGCGTGGAAATTGTAGCATCTTCTAGGGGTAATAGATTGTGTCAACTTGATATTTAAAATTTTTGATTGTATTACATTGACAAATCATGTGAAGGTCAAGGTTACTCAAAGGGAATGTTTTGAGGCAATCTCCCAACTTTTTGGGTTTTTTGGAACTTTGAAAACTTACCGGTGGCCAAACAAAGAAAAACAGTGTTATTTGATAAATAAAAATATTTCACAATCTTATTTTTTTATTTGATAAAAACTTTAGATGTAATATTAATTTGATTGAATGACTTTACGATCTAATTTCTTCATTGTAATGTGCTTTTTATTGTAAATTTCTGCTACTTAGAAAGGACATATATGATTTTACACAATTTAATAAAATAATTATGATTTAAGTATTTAAATGTATGGATCTCAAAAAAAAAATGAATTTACATCGAGTAGAGCATCTCTTAAAATGTCAACTAGAACCCATCTAAACGTGCAAAAATACAAAAAAATAATATTGTGTTGAAGAATATGATCCATCAAATCTGATTTAATTTTATGCTATTTATATTAGAGTAATTGTTAATGGATTAACATAAATCAACTTGACATATGATACTATTTAGATTACATGTCAATTGATTGAAATAAATTAACATGCAATAAACATGTGGTTATATATATATATATATATATATATATATATATATATATATATATATATATATATATATATATATATATATATATATATATATATATATATATATATATATATATATATATATATATATATATATATATATATATATATGGCCCAGTTCCAGCGATGACTCGTTTTAAAGCGAGGACTCGTGACTACACCATAAAAAAATTGAAACAAAATACAAATCATAAAATCGAGCATAGATCTATGTCTGGGAGAAAAAAAAATTAAAATTTTTTTGTATCATTAAAATTGATCCATGATTCAATTTTAATTTTTTATTTTGCATCACTATGATCCATGATGAAATAAAATCAATGATCATGATCTGAGGTTCTAGAATATTACAATATGGTAACATGTACTATATAATTACATAAATTTCAACATAAGGGTATTTTAGTCAATTAACCTATATTAAAAAAAGGAAAATTTTGGATTTTTATGGATAATTAATTCTCTTAATTTTAAAATTTTAGATTTTTAAATTAATGCAATTTTAATTCTAACGTAATTTTTTAAAAATAAATCGAATTTATTCTGACAGAATGTCAACCATAAACTAGAAACGATATTTTCGGTTTTATTCTTACGGAATATAGTTCCAATTCAAATATTTTTGATAATTAACCATATTTAAGAATTTTACATATTCTTCGTATAATTTGACCTTAAATACAAATTCATATATATTCTTAAGACTAATAGCCTTATACATTTTAATATAGTTATATAGATTCTAACATAATATCATCAAAAATGAGTAAATTTCTTAAGAAATAGAATTCTTAAATATACAATTATTGAACAAATTCACTTCATCTTCTTCAATGGTCCAAATAATCCACTTGATTCCATCTATTCTTACGAATATGTGATGTATTAACTTAAGAATGTAATTATTCGCAAATATACTTGCTGTTGAATTCGATTCTAAGTCTTTCTCTTGTATGATTAATATTTGATTCCTTCTTCAAGCCATTCTGATAACATGCATTACTCGTTAGTATTACCAATCAAGCAAATATATTTTAACAAAAATTCTTAAAATCATTTTGACAGAATACATTTATACAAATAAATTCTTACAGAATAGAGTAAAGAATATTCTATAAGAATACATATAGTTTATTCTAACAGGATATTACTTAGGGCGTGTTTAACACAGAGCTTTTGGAAGCGTTTGAGAGCTTCTAGCTTTTAGTTTTTGATAAAACGCTCTAGTTTAAACAAAAAGCTTCGTTTGGCAGTACGAGCGTTTAACTTTTAGTTTTAACAAAACGCTCCGATTTTAAAAGTCACCTCATGTAGCGTTTAAAAAAACGCTCCTGACCTTTTGAAATCAATTTCCATAATTACCCTTAAAAATATATTTATATATTTATTTATTTTTAATCAATTGTCCTTTTATGTAATTTTATATATTTCAAAAGCTGCCAGCTACTTTTGCTAAACATTCATGTAACAAATAAAAGCTACATCTTCCCGCTACCAGCTACCTGCTACACGCTACCAGCTAACCGCTACCCGCTTCCAGCTAACAGCTACTTTTGCCAAACACGCCCTTAGAATCTAATAGCTATAAAAAACATATTTATTCTACAAGAATGATACCGTAAATATTCTCCAAGAATGGTTTTGATTATTCTTAAAGAGTATGAAATCAATTCAAAGAAATAAAACTAAATCACCATGTTTATGGAATAATTAACCATAAGCAAAGATAAAATAGAGAAAATAAAGACCTCATTAGACCAACACAAACCATATTAACAATACTACATTGGCTAATTTTCAAATGGATATAAAGACATCATGTGCAAATGAATGGATGAAATATTTGGTTCAAGCATTTTAACAAACAGCTGGTGGGCAAAATCAGATGCCATTTTAGTTTGAAGCTAGATGCTAGTTTAGGGAGCAAGAAAATCAAAGTTTTATGTTAATCAAGTCTTTTAAAAAGAAAACTTAGAAATTCAAGTTTTGGGACAGCAACAGAATAAGACTTCACCATTTAAGAAACGTTAACAATCCTTAAACTAACTGGGAAAGGAACAGACATGTTGAATTAATCAACTTATGTTGGTCGATGCTCAAGATCGATTACAAATACCTCTTGATGATCTTGATATGTATTCATATGCACACAAATACGCCTATATACCTCGTCTTTAGTTCTTTGTGCCTTCATTCTTGCATCGAGTTAAAGAATATGGGTAGGGTCCTTGGTTTTTTTGCTTTGCGAGGTCACTGGTGTTTGCAACAATATCCTTGTTCACTGGACATAAAATCGAACATGATGGAGGTGAGTGATGGCAACGACTAGTAGAGGACCGGCGGTAAAGATTGCCACTGAGGTTTTGTGGTCGATAATTGAAGGATTTAAGGTTGTGGTCAAAGTCGGTGTTTTTCTGGTGTTGGTAATGAAAGAGACGTCTAATTTAACAAACAAATTCACCCAATTTAAAGGATATTAAATGCTTTAAATATTTACCATAATTAAGTATAGCTAAGATTACTATTATACCCTTTTATGACTTATTATTGAATTTAATTTTGTTTTATTCTGATTGGTTGTTAGAGGCACACAATAGTTATTGAAAACATTTGAACCTAATTATATATATATATATATATATATATATATATATATATAAAGAGAGAGAGAGAGAGAGAGAGAGACTGCGAGAATCTAATGATTTATGTTGTTGATTCAGTGTCATTATCTTCATAGAAATCAAAAGCTTATGCCACAATCATCTACACTTTCGATCGACAGGTAAAGGACGAACGTCGATCGACAGGCAAAGGAAGAACGTCTCCATCGCTAAGAGGCGGAGTAGCTGGAGAAGATGAATCTGATGTCAGAGAAGCGAATGGGTGGACAGCAGCACCATTAGGGCATCGTGATGCAAGAATTTTGGTGCCCGATGCTTGGATTTTGATATCCTGCAAACGATATCCCTCCAGTTACTCTAGCCTTATTCCACAAAAGCCCTAATTCTTATAACTATCGCCTTTTACCATGTAATTGTTTCGTTTTAGTTTCCGATTTTGTTATTTTAAATTCACTTAGGGTTCTTTTATGCAATCCAGGCGATTCAATTGTCATTGGTGATGCAATTTTCTTGTGGATTTGACAGGATCTTTCTATACGTTTGTCTCGTGAAATCATTCGGTCTTAGGGTTTATTTATTTAATTAGAATCACTATTTCAGCGAAATTCTATTAATCTGCTAAGGCTTGATGTGGATTTCTCTTTTGTTTATGTCTCACGATATTCATTTGTGAATATCAGTGTTTTTATGTGTGAATGACTGTATTTATTTATGAATAACAGGGTATTCATGTGTGATCAATAAGTGTATTTATTTATAATTAGGAGTATTCATTTTGTTCATGTGTGATCAATAAGTGTATTTATTTATAATTAGGGGTATTCAATTTATGAAGAAATGATAATTTTTACACTATTTTTTATTTTGTATTTATTTATGAATACCAGTTTATTCATTTGTGAATATCAGTGCATTCATATGTGAATGACTATATAATTGTACATAATTATTTCTTTAAAATTTTTGCACATAGAATGAATAAACATGCATATGCTGGGAGGTGAGAGATTTACCAAATGAAACACCGACACCAATACCTCTCTCGGAAGGAACGCAAATGTGTTTTATTCATTTATGATTGTAATTGTAGTATTAGTTTCCATGTCAAAAAAATATATATATATATATATATATTGTAACTTATTCATTTACTATTATAATTATATTCTTGTATGAATAGAAATGTGTTTTATTTATTTATATATGATTACCATTTTTGTTGATTTTATAATCTTTTTTTTTTCGGGTTTTATTCATTTACGATTTACAAGTGTATTCATAAATACAACTGAGTTAATTCATTTATAATTTACATTTTTATTTATTTTAAAATGAAATGTATAAATCATTATTTATGAAGATATTTAAAAACTAATAATAATAAATGAGGTAAACCGATAAATTATTCATTCTCTTGATATTTGATTGCTAAAAATAAAACATAAAAATGAAAAATGAAAGAAAAAAAACGTTTTCTTAGATAAACATTAAATCATGATTTTATTAATTGTTGGTTCAATAAAAGAATAGTATCTAAAAATGAGATATTTTGGGTAATTGTCATCATAATCACTAAAATTTAGGAAATCATAATTTAATTAGATGGTAAAAATCCGTTTATGCCCTCATAAAATGATTGGTCCATAATTGTTCTCGCGTTCTCAACCTTTTAAGTGTTCTCATTTGGTCCGTAATTGTATTATATATATATATATATATATATATATATATATATATATATATATATATATATATATATATATATATATATATAATACAAATCCGGTAAAAAATAGTAGGAAGGCAATAAGTTTTTTTTTCTGCATATTTTTTTTGGAGAAAAAATTAATGAATTACTAGAATAAAAAAATAACATGATTCACAAAAAAAAATCCCGAAAAAACATCTCAATGATTCATTTTACGATGATTTTATTGATATTCTCTAAATTTGTCATAAAAGTGATTGTTTTCTTGATTTACTTAAAAATGAATGATGATCTTATTTCCAATTTTTTCCACTAAAAAGGACAAAAGCTTTTAGGTCTGTTTTGTGGATGTAACACAAAACATAAACAATAACCACACAAACCCGGTATGAAAATAAACGGGTTGATACGACATGACACATTAAGTAAACAGGTCGCGATATTGTCAAATTCTTTCAACTCGTTTAATGTTTCATTTTGACATGACACGAAACATTTGACAAGTCTAAAAATAGTATTGCTTTCAAATATGCCACTTTAACAATTAAATCATATATCAATATAATGCTAACACTCTTTCAAAATTCAAAATCACTACTAGGGTTGTAAATGAACTGAACGAACACGAACGATGGCTTGTTGATGTTCGTTCATTTAAGTTAGTCGAACAAACAAACGAACACGAACGGATAAACGAACAAACTTCTTGTTCATGTTCGTTCGTTTAACAGATTATATTGTTCATGTTCGTTCGTTTAACAAATTACATTGTTCATGTTCGTTCATTAACATCCTAAATGAACATAAATGAACAAAGATAAACAAACATAACTAAACATATATCAACATAAACAAACATATAATACAATAATGTAATCAAACGCAACTGAACATATATGAACATAAAAAGAACTTAAATGAACAAACATAAACGAATGTTCACGAACATAATTGAAAGAACGAGACTATTGTTCATGTTCGTTTGCTTAACTAAACAAACGAGAAATTGTGTTTGTTTACAATCATAATCACTAGTCATTAATACCGTTGCGTTTTTTCATATCCTAATTAGGCGATTAATTTAAAAAACACATATTACACAAAACCTCTTCAACCATTAACCATTTTCATCACTTTGTTTTTAAAAATTAAACTCATCTTTGAAAAGATAATTATTCCCTACCTGTCTTTTATTTCATAAATCTGAAAAATGATAAAGTAATTATGTAATTATAAAAATATATGGCATTATAAATATACTATATGACAAGTTTCGGGATGTTTCTTATTTCGGGATTGTGGACCGTAATTCGAACATGTAAAGGCCTTGGGCTTTAATGGAATAAAGTTTAGACCTTGTTGGATGTTGATAATGGTTGATAAGTGATCAAAGTCATTGATTTTTGTTTTGGAGCCAAAAATGGGAAAAGGTAATATTTCGGGACTTCTTGTATGGATTAATGAATTTCAGTTCGGTATGTTTTAAGTCAAATGTAATTAGATAGAAGTGCAGGGCTTGTCAATACCTGCATGTTCATATAAAGATCACCGAAAACAGACTTGGAACGAAAAAGTTATGACTGTTTAATTTTGAATGAAATGGGTGAAAACGCGGTGGCGAGCAGGTCACCACGAGGTGGTCTTTCTCTCCCTCTTTCTTCCCTTACCTAAAAATGAAATACCCCTACCCAAATCCATCTAAAACCTTACATCTTTCTCTCTCTCTGTCTCTCCCCCACCTTCTTCCCTAACCTAACCATCAACCTCTTTTCTCTAGACACACCACCACTTGCTTCTCGCTCTAAAACATCATCACCTATATTTCTCTAGAACTATCGTTGGATCTCTCTCAAGAACCATCGTCGTCACCATACATGTATACCATAATTAAGGATAGATTCAAAATCAATAAGCTTTTGTGCATGGATGGTCATCCCTAATCAATATCACATAAGGTTTGTGTGTTTTTTTTTCATTTGAAGAAGAAATAACAAACCCACAAAGACATTTTGGGTTTTCGTTTCTATAACTAAGAACAGATGCACATAGATTTATGTGTGTATGTGTGTGTTTTTGTCTCATATTTGTTCACCGAAACCCTACCAAACTTCGGGTAACACATCTGAACTCATTTATGGATTTGAAACCTTAAATTTGTATGTATGTAGTGTGTGGTTTGAATTTGAAATCATATGCGTATGTAGTGTGTGGGTTTTTTTTATGGAATTGAATCTGAAATCATGTGTAGATATGAAATTATGAAATCATGTGTTAGTTTGAAATCATGTGATGATTTTATTTATGAAATCATATGTAAATTTGAAATTTTGGAATCAATGGCGGTGGCAGATGGTGATGGTGGTGGTGCCAGTAAGTGGTGGTTGTGAAAGGGATAACGAGATGATTTTTTTGTAAGTTTGTATTTTGTATTAATTTATAATAGGAAAATAAAATAAAACTATAATAAAAAACAAACATGGTAAAATAGTAATTTGAAATCAGTAATGAAAAAATAAACCACAAGGACTAACAATGCATGAAAAAAACCTAAAAGACCAAACACGTAGTGGTTTAAATAGTTGCACTTTATAAGTCTGTTTTGGAAAATCACATGGAGGCATGGACCAACCGTATAATTTTGTTATAATTTATTATTGTTAAAAATCTCAGCAATAGAAACCTCATGGTTAAGGTTCAAAATTTCATAAAAAAAAAGTTTGAGGTTTAAACTACAGCTCATCCAAAATATTGTTAGTGTTTGACACTTTTTCCATACGTAATCAGTACTAAAACAGGTTCGACAAGAGCTGTCCAAACGATACGATTTATCAATTTAAACTATTTAATAAAATGATATAGTAAAATGGTAAACATTGGTGGATCTACATAGGTGATGGAATTTTAAGGTTACAAAAATTAATGTACTTACAAGGTTTCTCTTAACACTTAAGGGTACATGTAACCTAACGATCTATGTCTTTACAGTTAATAGCAATATACTATGAAACCACAAGAACCCTAGCTAAAATCGAAATTACTAGATTAGGGTTACATACCTTTGTATTTGTAACGCCCGCGGATTCGGGTTAGTCAATTTAGAGACAGTAAGCGTTAAAAATGACTTTTGATAGAAGATTATTTAGAGTAATTAATCTTAACAAAGTTTATAGTATATGTCACAAGGATTCCGTACATATATAGAACGCTGAAATCCGACTTATAACGAAGAACTTATGACCCATTGAAGTTTTGTGCCAAAACTGACACAATGTCGCGTATCGTAAAAAATGAATTTTTGATAAACTAATTTTTAACCTTAGAGATCTAAACGAAAGTCGTTGTATATGTTAAGTCGAGAACGTACATAAAAAGACGTCCAAATCTGACTTTGTTAGAGGAAGTTATGGTTTTTCTAAGATTTAGCATAACACTACACAACCCGTAAATCGAATTTTAGACCGATCAATTTTTAGCCGACACAACATAAATGAGAATTAAAGATCTCATTAATAGGAGCTCAACGATATAAAGATAGTTGAAAACGGACGCCGGATGACAAACTTATGAATTTTTAACGGACTTTAACTGTCTAAGTCTGTTAAAATATAAATTTAAAAATAATACAAAATTAGCCGACGGAGTTTAAACAAAAGTTGTAGATCACGTCACTACCTACGTGTGGATATAAAGAAAGTCAAAAACAGAGCTCGTATGCAAAAGTTACGGATTTTAGAAGATAATTAGTTTTTGGAGTACCCAGCGAGTGACACGTGGCACGATCTGAGCCACTGCTTCCTCCCCTCACCTTGCCGCCAGATGCTGACATGTGACCAACGAACGCTCAACATTCAGCAAGGTAATGCACCGTGTTCAGCATATTCATATCCTATAAATAGAAGGCACAAATCACTTCATTCTTCACACCTTTGTCACCCATTCTCCCCCAAACACCCCCAAACCCTCTAAGTCTTTACCTAGCACTTCCTAAGTGTTAGAAGCGAGTCCTGGAGTGTTGGAAAGCCCCGGGAAGAAGAGCTTTCAGATTAGAAGTTATGTCCGCGCAGAGCCCTTTCCTCGCTAAACTCCCTGTATAACTTATGTTTAAGTTCAATATCGTTATTATGAACCTATAAACAAGATTTATCAGTGATTCAAATTCGTTATGTTGATTGATCTACTTACATGGATGATGTCTAGGTTGTGATTTAGTGAGGTGTTTAAAGTGAGATTTCCAAATAGTATACTTCGTATACCAAACGGACCCTACCTCTGATATGATCCTACATGGTTGTTCCTTACTTGATAAATCATGAAGGTAGACTTTGAGTTAATGATGAATCTACACTAATAATTAGTCACAGTAAATATGTAACGCCCGTAGATCCGGGCTAGTCAATTTAGAGACGATAAGCGTCAAAAATGACCTTTTGATAGAAGAGTGTTTAGAATAAATAATCTTAACCAAGTTGTAGTATATGTCACAAAGTTTTCGTACATATAAAGAACACTGAAATCCAAGTTATAACGAAGAAGTTATGACATGTCGAAGTTTCGCGATAAATTCGGTACGACGTTGTAGGATGTAAATAGTGAATTCACAATAGAGCAATCTTTAGCCTTAGAGATCTAAACGAAAGTTTTAGAATATGTTAAACCAAGAGCGTTTATAAAAGGAATGTCTAAATCTGACTTCGTATGAGGAAGTTATGATTTTTCGAAGTTTCGACTTAGCGGTATGCAACCCAAAGTTTGAATATGAGATCGAGTGGTTTCTAGCCGAAAAAATTTAACGAAAATCGAAGATCTCGTTGATAGTAGTCCAACGGTAAAAAGACAGACGAAAACGGACGTCAGATGAGGGAGTTGTGAATTCCTAACGGAGTTTTCCTGTCCCGGCCTACTAAAAATAATATAATAAAAATAAAGTCAAAATTAGCCGACGGAGTCTAAACGAGAGTTCTAGAGCATAATCTCACCTACGCGTGGATATAAAGAACGTTGAAAACGAAGCTCGTATTCGAGAGATATGAATTTTTGAAGTTCGAACGCAAACTTCGAGGCCTGTGTCAGAGCTCACGGCCTGAACATAGTGTTCACGACGTGAGCAGGTGATGGACGCCTTCCAGAGCAAGTGGTCTGATGACGAAATCAATGACCTATGCAGGATCGAGCTCACGACGTGAGCACTTGCGGCTCACGAAGTGAGTGTCAAATTTTTGCCCTATAAATAGAAATCGAAGGGCAGCCGACTATGGTTGCTATTTCCTTCACTCTCTCACTCCCGATACACTCTCTAGCCCTCTTGAAGTACCCCCAAAGCCCCAGTATCACCCTGACACCCAAAGTAAGTCCCGAAGCCCCGAAGATCCCAATAAGAAAAGAGTTTCGAGCCGAAAGTTTGCCCGCGAGAAGCTCGGTTTTTTGAAGATATCCCGTGTAACGCCCGTAGATCCGGGCTAGTCAATTTAGAGGTAATAAGTGTCAAAAACGACTTTTTGGCAAAAGATTATTTATAATAAATATTCTTAACCAAGTTGTAGAATATGTATCAAGGTTTTCGTACATATAAAAAACGCCAAAATCCGAGTTATAACGAAGAAGTTATGACCCGTCGAAGTTTCGAGACGAAACCGGCACGACACCGGGAAGCGTAAACAGTGAATTTACGATAGAGCGAGATTTAGCCTTAGTGACCTAAATGAAAGTCGTAGAATGTGTTAAACCGAGAAAATCCATAAAAAGAACGCCCAAATCTGACTTCGTATGAAGAAGTTATGATTTTTCTAAGATTTGGCTTAGCAGTGCACGACCCGAAACTCGAATTTTAGTTCGAGCGGTTTTTGGCTTATGCGACCTAAATGATAGTTGAAGATCTCATTAATAGGAACTGAATGGTAAAAAGATAGACGAAAACGGAGTCCGTATGAAGGAGTTACGAATTCTTCGTGGTCATTTAGCAATCTAATCGTCTCCTACTGTTAAATTTGAGATCGGTAGAGAATTAGCCGACGAAGCCTAAATGAAAGTTGTAGATATTGATTTTACCTACGCATTGAAAAAAATAATGTTGAAAATGGAGCTCGTATGCGAGAGTTATGATTTTTCTAAGTCAGGAGGCTGATACGCGATATTGGGTGACTTGGCGCGATCACAGCCATTGCTTTCTCTCCAAGGAAAGCCATTAGATGATGACACGTGGCACCAACTCGGCGAGTAGCCAAGTCCCTGTTCAACAATCAAAGGGTACTCCAACTAAAAAGGAGGAGGTGCCAAAAGCTAGGGGTTGTGCATTCCAGATTACCTCAGAGGAGGCACGCGAGGACCCGAATGTTGTGACGGGTACATTTCTTGTCAACTCTAGACCTGCTCACGTCTTATTTGATTCTAGTGCCTCAGATTCTTTTGTGTCTTACGAATTTGTGCATGCCTTTCAAATTGCTCGCTTTGTACTCGCGCAACCATTTCACGTAGATACTGCGGGAAGTATATCATTACTTGCTGATAAAGTCTATAGGGATTGTGTTATAGAAATTGAAGGCTATACTTTTCTCGCTAACCTGATCCCTATCTCCTTGCCCAACTTTGATATTATTCTCGGGATGGATTGGTTATCAAAGAACCACGCAGAACTCTTGTGCTATGAAAAGATAGTACGTATTCCTATTGAAGGGGAGAATCCTATCTATGTCTACGGTGAACAAAGACTCTTAAAAATAATCTCTTTCCTTAAAGCTTGTAAATTCATATCGAAAGGATGTTCTATCTATCTGGCCTACACAGTTGATGTCTCAAAATAGGAGAAGAAAACTGTAAATGATGTTCTCGTTGTTAACGAATATCCTGATATTTTCCCCGATGACTTGCCTGGCCTTCCTCCGGATAGGCAAGTAGAATTCCGAATTGACCTTGTGCCTGGTGTTGATCCAATTACAAAGACTCCTTATCGTCTTGCGCCAGTTGAGATGAAAGAAATGATGATCCAACTACAAGAACTACTTGACAAGGGTTTCATTCGACCGAGTACCTCACCCTACGGTGCTCCGGTACTGTTTGTCAAGAAGAAAGATGGATCGATGCGGATGTGCATTGATTATCTTGAGCTGAATAAGGTGACTATCAAGAACAAGTACCCACTACCTCGCATCGACGATTTGTTCGATCAACTTCAGGGTGTTAGCTATTTCTCAAAAATTGATTTAAGATCTGGCTATCATCAGTTGAAAGTTCACGAGCAGGATGTACCGAAGACTGCTTTTCGTACTCGATATGGGCATTATGAATTCCTTGTTATGCCGTTTGGTTTAACAAACGCTCCGGCTGTATTCATGGATATGATGAATCGGGTATGTCGCCCAATGCTCGATAAATCAGTCATCGTATTCATTGATGATATTCTAATTTATTCCAAGTCTGAAGCTGATCATGCCATTCATATTCGTGCGATATTGGAACTTCTTCGAAAGGAGAAACTATATGCTAAATTCTCGAAATGTGAATTTTGGCTTCGCCAAGTTCAATTTCTCGGCCATGTTATTTCTAGTGATGGTGTATCCGTAGATCCTATCAAAATCGAATCCATTCAAAATTGGAAAGTACCCCGTAATGCTTCCGAAATTCGTAGTTTCTTAGGTCTCGCGGGATATTACCAGAGATTCATTAAAGACTTTTCTCGTATAGCCGTACCTCTCACGAGTCTTACACGGAAAGAAGTGAAGTTCGAATGGGGTGAAACCCAAGAAAGAGCTTTCTCAACTCTAAAAGATATTTTGACTCATGCTCCAATCTTATCACTCCCAGAAGGTGATGATGACTTCTCCGTATATAGCGATGCTTCAATATTGGGACTCGGTTGTGTGTTGATGCAACGTGGCAAAGTGATAGCCTATGCCTCAAGACAACTGAAAGATTATGAAAAGAATTATCCCACTTATGATCTCGAACTCGCTGCAGTGGTATTTGCCCTAAAACTTTGGAGGCATTATCTTTTTGGTACAAAGTGTCAATTATTTACCAACCACAAAAGTCTCAAGTACATATTCAGTCAGCAAACTTTGAATATGAGACAACAAAGAGCCATGGAGCTGATCAAAGAATATGATTGTGAAATCCTATATCATCTTGGAAAAGTTGACGTGGTTGCTGATGCACTTAGCAGAAAAGTTTATCGCAATAGTATGTGTTATGCCATTACTCATACTACAGTAAAATTCACTATTTTAGATGAATTAGAGAAATGGCAAGAAGAGGCCCTAAAGCCAGAAAACGTGAAGAAAGAAGGGATAATACATTATAATGATGCTCTACTTGATGATCCGCGAGGATTAAAAGTATTCCAGAATCGGCTGTGGATTCCAAAGATTGGTGGATTGAGACAGAAGATTTTAGATGAAGCCCATAAATCTAAAATGTCAATCCATCCTGGTACAAGTAAAATGTACTATGATGTAAGAGCTGATTATTGGTGGCCTGGATTAAAGAGAGACATTGGAAGATATGTACAGGAATGCTTAGTATGCTTGCAAGTCAAAGCAGAGCACCAAAAACCTTATGGAACCTCAGAAAGTCTTAGTGTTCCTGTATGGAAATGGGAGGAATTGTCCATGGATTTCATTACCAAATTGCCAATGACTGCTAGACAGCATGATAGCATTTGGGTATTTGTTGACCGCCTGACTAAAAGCGCTCATTTTCTTGCCATGCGAGAAAAGGATCCAATGGAGAAATACGCACAAGTATACTTGGATGAAATTGTGGCAAGACATGGTGTGCCACTAAAGATCATTTCCGATCGTGATACTCGCTTCACTTCTCACTTTTGGACGAGTATGCAACGTGAATTAGGATCTCGAGTTGCTCTCAGCACAACTTATCATCCTCAGACAGATGGTCAAACGGAGAGAACAATCAAAACAGTAGAAGATATGCTTCGTGCATGTGTTTTGGAGTTCGGTGGTAACTGGGATAAATACTTACCTCTTGTCGAATTCTCGTGTAATAATAGTTACCACGCTTCAATCAAAATGCCACCATATGAAGCATTATATGGTCGCAAGTGTCGTACTCCATTATGTTGGCGAGACATAGGGCAGAAGATCCTTGGAGGCCCTGAAATGATTCAAGACACCACCGACAAAATTCAAATCGTACGAGAAAGAATGAAAGCGGCCCAGGATCGACAGAAATCCTATACAGAAAAGAGAAGACGACCCATAGAATTCCAAGTGGGTGATTTCGTGATGCTGAAGGTATCTCCATGGAAAGGCCTTATGAGATTTGGGAAGAAAGGAAAGTTAAGTCCTAGATTTATTGGTCCTTTCAAAATCATCCAAAGAATTGGAAAGCAAGCATACCGCTTAGAATTACCTGAAGATTTGGCAGGTATTCATGATGTTTTTCATGTGAGCTATCTGCGCAAATGCTTGAGCATCAATGACGAGACAATTCCATTATCCGAGGTGAAATTGGATAATAAGTTAAGATATGTAGAAGAGCCGGAAGAGATCGTGAATGAAAGAACAACTAATCTACGTAATAAAGATGTGGAGTTGGTGCTTGTCAAGTGGAAACACCATCGAGGCCCAAATTATACTTGGGAAAATAATAATGAGATAAGAGCTAAATATCCCCATTTATTTTAATCGATGTAATTTCGGGGACGAAATCCTCAAAAGGGGGATGTATTTGAAACATACACGTTTTGAAATCGTGTTTTAAGTAAATAATATTATGAAATATTAAGTGAATTTGAATGTTGAGTTATAACAGATAGTTTTTACTAGAAATAAAGTAAAACTATGTTTAGAATCACTCATAAAATGTTGGAAGTCTTATGAGATTCCAATTAAAAGTCAAATAGTGAAATATAGCGAAAATATAAAATTTGGAATAAGTAAAATTTTATTATTGAAAGTTGTAGAAAATCTCATTAGAAACATTTAGGCGAAAACCTCGTCGAAATCCGAGTTATAATGAAGAAGTTATGACCAAACGAAGATCCGTGATAAATCCGGAAAATACTTTGTCGCGTAAAAATTTAGTTTTCGATAAACTAATTTTTAGCCCTAGTGATGTAAATGAAAGTTGTAGAACTCGTGAAAATAATCAACTTTCATATAAAGAACGCCAAAATCTGACTTCGTATGAGGAAGTTATGATTTTTCGAAGTTTCAGCTTAGCAGTAGACAACTAAAAACTCGAATTTTAGATCGAGTGATTTTTAGCCGACACAACCTAAACGAGAATTGAAGGTCTCGTCATTTGTAGTGCAACCGTAAAAAGTCTGACGAAAACGGACGTCGGATGAAGAAGTTATGAATTTTTAACGGATTTTCCTGTCCCGGTCTGTTAAAAAAAATAATATTAAAATTAAAGTCAAAATTAGCCAACGAAGTCTAAACGAAAGTCGTAGAGCATAATTTTAGCTTCACGTGCATATAAAGAACGTCAAAAACGGAGCTCGTATGCGAAAGTTATGGATTTTACAAGATTTGGCACATTTTTTGAGAAAATTCGCATGAATAGTACTGCCACGTCACCCTCTTATGCGAGGCTTCCACGTGTCGGACACGTGTTCGCTGCTGATTGGATTGCAGCTTTGCGTGTTGCCTTCTGATTGGACCAAGTCCGAGGTCCACTAAGCGTGGGACACCTTCGCATGAGACACCTCTAGATCACCATCGCACCAACGTGGAGCCTGCCCATTGGACCGAAGTTGGGTCCAATCCGAGGCTGCCGTCAGCGAGCCTGCTGTTCCGAGCCGAAGACAGAGTCGAAGACCCAGCCGATGACGCGCCTGAAGCCGATGACTCCTCGCATCCGAGCCTCTCCGAAGCTGCCATCTGGTCCGAGCCTCGCAGCCACCTGCCCTCTTCCCTTCGCTTCGGATCCGAACCTTGGCCCTATATAAGGGGTGCGAGACCTCCCGGGTAAATGTTTGAAATTTGCCCATTTTCACCCCTAAACTTATATTTCTTCTACTTCCACTTCCCCCGAAGCACCGGTACTAATTCCAAAGCCCAAAACACGCCCCGAGACTCCCGAGAAGCCCGGAAAATTTATCTTTTCGGTTTCAAAGCTCTACCTTCGCAGAGCCCGGTTTTCAAGAAAACTCCCGGTTTTCAACGACAAAAGTCATATTTAGATCCGAAGTACTGCCCAAATTAATATTTTAGCCCCCGGTTATTTCACGGTGCGTTTAATATATAGGAACAATTGTATGTTATGTGTTATATGTGCTACGTGCCTTTCGGTGTTATTATTCTGAGTTATTTTCCCGGGTTATTTTTATTTTGCTATTTATAATAGCAAATAAATACCTTTGACCATGTGATCAGTGAAAGGACTTAGATTCACGTTGGTACTGGTATGTAGCCTCTGGCCATGTAGAACATGTCTTCGTAAGAGAATGAATTCTATTCTATGGTATTAGCAGAAGGTTAGACAGGGCTTTAAGCCTGAAATCTACCAAAATGTTAATCCGAAGTTGTATATCTTCTGCGCCGTTTGGGCCAAAGCTTTATTGATGTATATCAATCATGGAAATTGTTATGTCTCATTGATTGTATATCTTTAAATTAAATCAATGATTGATATGGAATGTTTGTCATATGATTCACATATACCCTTGATGTTCCTTGTTCCTCTTTGCTTCTGACATATTAAAGTATATATGGCATAACGTTATATTGTATCTATTATTGAACTCACTAAGCGTCACCGCTTACCCTCTCAATGTTTAACAAATTGCAGGAGATAAGCATCCAGTATAGTTATATACTGGTAGAAGATTTTTGAATAGTTTGAAACTATTGTATCGATAGAAGCTTATGAATAGTTTGAAACTATTGTATTTTGCACTCCCATATGTATAAAACTATAGAATCCTGGGAAGTTATGTAATATATAACACTTTAAAATAGTCGGTTTGTATCCAGTAGTTTGTAATCTCTTTATCAATGTAAAATATTGTTTTTATGAATATGCATGTAGCATGTTTTGGAGTAACTATATTGTCGAGTATAAAAGTTTGGGTCTTTCATAAATACGAAAGTTAGGGTCTTTCAATGATGAATTACGAGTTCAGGCGATGTTGTAACTACGTATTCATGCGATGATACTCTAACCTCCTTACTATGAATTACAAGTTCATGCGATGTTGTAACTACGTATTCATGCGATGATACCCTAACCCTTGGTGGGCACGTATTGAGGGAGTAATCCCTGAATCAATACTGTCTAGGCGATGTAGGCGATGATCCTTAGGGAAAGTCCTTAGGAACAAACATGAAAGGAGAGGCGATGTAAGGAGATAAGAGGTAAAATACGATGTAGGAGACGACCCTTAGGATAAATCCTTAGGGAGGGTACTTAGGAATAAAGAAGATAATGATGATGGGTAATTGGGTTAATTGTTTGATGATTGAACATAATAATTATATTATTGTGGGTTGAAAACCATATGTACTCACCAGGTTTCCCAACCTGACCCACTAAGTTTATTTATATCACAGGTGTTGTTATGAAGTCACATTGCACTGAGAGATTAAAGAGATGTAGATCACTAGTGTAAATAAATGTAAGTTCTGTTTATGCTTATGTTTTGTATTGACGATTACATCCCAAACGTTTTAAAATGAATAAAATACGTTTCTTCGAAAATGTTTTGATAACGTATTTAACATGTTTTTCTGGGAACAAATTCCGCAACATTTTTATGAAAAGAAGTACTCTGATTTTTACAAAGCATGAACAAAAATCGGTCTTTTCTGGCCGTGAAAATGGGGATGTCACATCCCGGTTACATCAAAAGAATAGTACTTGAAGAGCCGTAGTTCTATCCGAGCATCGTCTAATTAAGTGAGTGTGTAGTTACTTTCTTCAAACACATATATATGAAGTATTTGCTATGAAATACGTGTTATGCGTTTATATATTGTTTGTTTACTTGAGATGGATGTTGAATGAATGTTTTATTCAGGTTTTAAATGGTTTAAACTGTATATGTAATTTTTTTTATCTACAAATGTGTTGGGTAGAACATGGGTAGATGAAATAGTTGGTGTGTGAGGAAAGATGAGTTTGAGGAGGAGACGAAAGATGATATAGATCATGAGATGAGGGTGACAAGTGAAAACTGAGTGAAACCTTTACCCAAACAATGGCCCCATCATTCAGCAGAGTAGGGATGACAACCACGGACTATTCTACACAGTCCTGTGGAACACTAGCAGGCTCGCAACTTATAGGTGTTGTGAACTTGATGTTCACCGGTGTACTCTAAAAACCCTAGAAGCTATGGACTTAGTGCCTTATATAAGTACGATGGTAGCTATGGATTTAGTACTGTGTAGATGAACCAAGGTAGCTATGGATTTAGTACTGTGTAGATGAACCTTGGTAGTTATGGATTTAGTATTGTGTAGATGATCCTTGGTAGCTATGGATTTAGTACTGTGTAGATGAACCTTAGCAACTATGGATTTAGTGCTTGTTGTATAAACCTCAGGCAGCGATGGACTTCGTGCCTATTCCTTAGGTCAATCCTTTGGAATGAAGGATAGATGATTCTTAGGGTAGATCCTTAAGATTAAAGAAGATAATGGGCATGGGAAATTGGGTTGATTGCTTGATGATTAAATATAATAATTATATTATATTGGGTTGAAAACCCTATATGCTCACCAGGCTCCCAAGCCTGACCCACTCCGTTTCTTTGTATTATACGTAGTGACGCTAGAGCATAAGTTGGATGACTTATCAAGATATTGTGGATTATAGATCAGTAGTTGTGAATAACTGTTGTAAGGTCTATTTTGTACTTTTTGTGCTTTTGGTCTGTATCGGAACATGACATTCTGAGATTTTTGTTATATAATGCAAAATACATTTCTTTAAATAAATGCTTTGATAAATTCTTATTACATTTTGTTTTGGGAACAAATTCTACAACTCTTTTAATCAAAGGATTACTCTGATTTTACAAAACAAAACGTAAACAAATCGGTCTATTCTGACCGTGAAAATGGGGATGTTACAGTTGGTATCAGAACATTAGTTTAAGCGAACTAGGAATTTGTAGGATTTCTAGACTTAAACCTAGAATGCTAAGCAATGATTGTGAGGAGTGTGACTAATAAATTTAGGTAATGCAACTGAATAGATACGAGCACTAGCTTATTTAAGGAAATGCTTAAATGTTATATGTTTGCCATATATGAAATTGTTTGTTTGGATCTATGGTCTGTTGCCGACCGGATCTGGAAAACCTTATGTGTTTAGGATTCTAAGCGTATGACTACAATATTAGAACTAGCATGTAAACGTTTCGGAGTGTTAAGGTTGATTTGAATATCTATCATGAATGAGGATCTAAATTCACCTTATTCGGTGTATAGATCAAAATGGCAACAACAAGAAGCGGAGTTGGAAACGCAAACGAAAACAGGAATCAACCATCTGTGGTAGCAACAGTACCTGAGCCAATGACAATGGCTGGAGTACAAGCGATGATTCAAATGATGTTGGATCGTCAGATGGAGGAAACTAGACGTCTGCTTCGGCATAATCGTGAAGAACTTACAATATCAATTGAACAGCCTGAGCTGAATGATGGACAGTCAGAAGGAGGGAACTATAGTGGGACCGTTGGTCAAGCCAACCCACCGATAGATAGACGAAACAATCAAGATGGAGTAAATGACGGACGCGGGTGCAAGTACAAGGATTTCATGGCATCCAAACCGTCGTGTCTATTTGGAAGCCCGACACCAGTGGAAGTTATGGATTTGATCTCCGAGATGGAGACAATGTTTGAGAGTTGCGAGTGTAGCAACAGACAGAAAACCGCTCTCACGATTCCTCTGTTAAAGTCTGGAGTGCTGAACTGGTGGAAGCTACTAGCTGGTTCGATGCCCAAGGGAGAACCTAACAAGATATCTTGGGAAGATTTTGTGGTGCAACTAAAGATGCAATACTGCTCTAAGCAGGATCTTCTGGAAATTAACAATGAGTTCCAGAATTTGAAGAATGGAAGATTGAGCGTCACCGAGTACGCTACTAGTTTTACGGAGAAAATAAAGCTTGTCCCCTACCTACTTCCAACGGAACTTTCCAAGGTCAACAAGTTTGCCAATGGATTACCAGCGGACTTTGTCCAATGGTCAAGCAAACAACCACTTTAAAAGCCGCCATCTGGGCAGCCAAGAATGTTGAGACCCAAATAAGGGAAAAAGGTCTGGAGAAAGGTGAAGTTGGCGAGAAAAAGAAGCTTGAAGGATCCTCATGACCTGATAGTAAGGAAAAGTTCGCAAAGTCTAACCTGGATGACCAGAGGTAGGGAGCTAAGTGGTGTGAAAAGTGCAGGAAGAAGCACTTTGGAACATGCAACGAAGAAGTAACTTGTTACAAATGTGGAAGGATCGGCCACTATTCCACGAATTGTACACAAAATGATAAGGTATGCTACAGATGTCGAGGCAAGGGCCACATGTCTAGAGACTGCCCAAAGAAAAATGGGGCAGCAAGGCTAGAGGCACCACCAAAGCCAAGGGCATTCCACATGATCCTCGACGAATCAGACAATCACGCGAGGAATCAGGAATAAGGATTTCATATCCAAAGATCAAATTATGAAGTAATAATGTGAATGGTAAAATGTGGTGTAGCCTATTAGAGGCATAGTATAGGGTGAACTTGAACCTTTGTGTAATAGTTTCAAGAATTAATATAAACCCCGGTTTTGTTATCTGATGTGTTGAATGATTGTATGATTTATGAATGGTGACTTGGTCGACTGCGGGACAATACTTGGGACGAGTATGAGTAGGTGTGAACGGTAGTAGAGGCCTATAACACCGGAAGCACATGACTCACACTTGGATCTGGGAAAGTCACAAGGTTACCAAGAAGCTAGTAATTGATTATGTTTTATTCGAGTATACCATTACCATTCTTTTGGTAATGCCTAAGAAGATGATTGATATTCAGACCCTAGTGGTCATATCAAATTGAGTCCGACTACGATGAGTTTGTTACGTGGTTCGGAGAACTAAGTTCGATGTAACATCTGACTTAAATCATAAGATTGAAATCAAAACGATTAATACTATCACGCTCGTTGTTAGAGAAATTGGTAGCTAGAAATGCTACATGCTAAAATGTGATTATATCACATTAGAATATGAATGAAGGTATATTCCATTCTGGAATTTGACTCTAAGAGACTTGAGTCTAAGCGTTGCATCATACGGTGAGAGATCATTAGAACATGACCCATCGATCTGTTACAATACATAAAGGAAAGTACTTATCCTAGGAAGAATAAAGAGTCCTCAATAAAGATTTATTTTGTAACTCGAAGGTTACGATTGAGTGTCCAACATAGTACAAGGAACAGGTGCAATTTAGAGACGATAAGCGTCAAAAATGACCTTTTAATAAAAGAGTGTTTAGAATAAATAATCTTAACCAAGTTGTAGTATATGTCACAAGGTTTCTGCACATATAAAGAACACTGAAATCCGAGTTATAACGAATAGGTTATGACTTGTCGAAGTTTCGCGATAAATTCGGCACGACGTTGTAGGATGTAAATAGTGAATTTACGATAGAGCAATCTTTAGCCTTAGCGATCTAAACGAAAGTTGTAGAATACATTAAACTGAGAACGTGCATAAAAGGAACGTCTAAATCTGACTTCGTATGAGGAAGTTACGATTTTTCGAAGTTTCGACTTAGCGGTAGGCAGCCTAAAGTTCGAATATGAGATCGAGTGGTTTCTAGCCGAAACAATATAAACGAAAATCGAAGATCTTGTCGATAGTAGTCCAACGGTAAAAAGACGGACGAAAATGGACATCAGATGAAGGAGTTGTGAATTCCTAACGGAGTTTTCCTGTCCTGACCTACTAAAAATAATACAATAAAAATAAAGTCAAAATTAGCCGACGGAGTCTAAACGAGAGTTGTAGAGCATAATCTCACCTACGTGTGGATATAAAGAACGCAAACTTCGAGGCCTGTGTCAGATCTCACGGCGTGAACATAGTGTTCACGACGTGAGCAGGTGATTCACGCCTTCTAAAGCAAGTGGTCTGATAACGAACGCAATGACCTATGCAGGATCGAGCTCACGACATGAGTGTTAAATTTCAGTCCTATAAATAGAAATCGAATGGCAGCCGGCCATGGTTGCTATTTCCTTCACTCTTTCACTCTTAATACCCTCTCTAGCCCTCTTGAAGTACCCCCAAAGCCCCGATATCACCCCAACACTCGAAGCAAGTCCCGAAGCCCTAGAGATCCCGAGAAGAAAAGAGTTTCGAGCCGAAACTATTCTCGCGAGAAGCCCGGTTTATGGAAGATATCCCGGTTACATCAAAAGAATAGTACTTGAAGAGTCGTAGTGCAGTCCGAGCATCGTCTAATCAAGTGAGTGTGTAGTTACTTTCTTCTAACACAAAGATATGAAGTATTTGCTATGAAATACGTGTTATATGTTTATATGTTGTTTGTTTACTTGAGATGGATGTTGAATGAATGTTTTATTCAGGTTTTAAATGGTTTAAACTGTATATGTAATTTTTTTATCTAGAAATGTGTTGGGTAGAACATGGGTAGATGAAATAGTTAGTGTGTGAGGAAAGATGAATTTGAGGAGGAGATGAAAGATGATATAGATCGTGAGATGAGGGTGAAAGGTGAAAAATGAGTGAAACCTTTACCCAAACGATGGCCCCGTCATTCAACATAGTGGGGATGACAACCACGGACTATTCTAGACAGTCCTGTGGAACACTAGCAGGCTCGCAACTTGTAGGTGTTGTGAACTTGATGTTCATCGGTGTACTCTAAAAACCCTAGAAGCTATGGACTTAGTGCCTTATATAAGTACGATGGTAGCTATGGATTTAGTATTGTGTAGATGAACCTTGGTAGCTATGGATTTAGTACTGTGTAGATGAACCTTGGTAGCTATGGATTTAGTATTGTGTAGATGAACCTTGGTAGCTATGGATTTAATTAGTACTGTGTAGATGAACCTTGGCAGCTATGAATTTAGTGTTTGTTGTATAAGCCTCAGGCAGCGATGGACTTCGTGCCTATTCCTTAGGTCAATCCTTAGGAATGAAGGATAGATGATTCTTAGGGTAGATCCTTAAGATTAAAGAAGATAATGGGGATGAGAAATTGGGTTGATTGTTTGATGATTAAATATAATAATTATATTATTGTGGGTTGAAAACCCTATATGCTCACCAGGCTCCCAAGCCTGACCCACTCTGTTTCTTTGTATTACAGGTAGTGGCGCGAGAGCATAAGTTGGATGACTTATCAAGATATTGTGGATTATAGATCAGTAGTTGTGAATAATTGTTGTAAGGTCTATTTTGTATTGTTTCTGCTTTTGGTCTGTATCGGAACATGACATCCCGAGATTTTTGTTATATAATGCTAAATACATTTCTTTACAAAAATGCTTTAATAGATTCTTATCACATTTTATTTTGGGAACAAATTTCGCAACTCTTTTAATCAAAGGATTACTCTAATTTTATAAAACAAAGCATAAACAAATCGGTCTTTTCTGGCCGTGAAATTGGGGATGTCACAAAATAATTGTCTAAGACTTAGTAATAATGATACTAGGTTTCGTCGAAGGAAAATGCAGTTGCTAGAAGCAAAGCACTAATCGAATTTCGAGTCGTCACTTTAACAAGTGAGTGCATAGTTACTGTCATCTTACACATATATATGAAGTATTTAATATAAATACATGCTATACATGTTGATTATCTTTGTTCCTGATATTTATGCTAGATGAACGATTTATACGTGTTTTACGTGATTTAAACTGTATATGTATTTTTATACCTATAAATATATTGGGTAAAGATGGGTAGATGAATAATGAGAGATGAAATATAATATAGATGATGAGAGGTGAGAGATGATCAGAAGCCTTGACTTTAACATTGATCCATTCATCTAGCATAGCATAGATGACAACCACAAATTATTCTAAACAGTCCAGTGAAACGATAGCAGTCTCGCAACCTATAGGTGTTTGTGAAAGACATGTTCACCAGATGTACTCTAAAAAACCATGGCAGCTATGGACTTATTGCCTTACAAATGAACGTTGGCAGTTATGGATTTAGTGCCCTATGGATGAATATTGGCAGCTATGGACTTAGTGCCAAATAGATAACATCGACAACTATAGACTTAGTGCCTGTTAGATAAACCCTGTCAGCGTTGGACTTCGTGCCTACTCCTTAGGATTGAATGAATGAAGAATAGATGATTCTTAGGGTAAATCCTTAAGAATAATAAGATAACGAGGATGGGAAGTTGGGTTAATTGTTTGATGATTAAACATAATAGTTATATTATTGTGGGCTGAAAACCCTATGTAGTCATCAGGTTTCCCAACCTAACCTGCTTAGTTTATTTGTATCACAGGTGTCAATATAAAGATACATTACACTGACAGATTAAATGAGATGTAAATCATTAGCTTAAATAAATGTAAGGTCTGTTTATGTTTATTTTTCTGTATTGACGATGACATCCCAATGTTTTAATATAAAATCAATACATTTCTTCGGAAATGCGTTGACAATATCTTTATAATGTTTTATGTGAACAAATTCCGCAATATTATTCTTTAAAATTGATACTCTGATTTTTAAATAAGCAATAATAAATTTTTTAAAATGACCGTGAAAATAGGGATGTCACAGTATTGTTATAGAAAAAATATACTTTTAAATCCTTCTTGATCTTTAGAGAGCTAGCACCAAGAGTATGATGCCTCTAATGGCTCACACCTAAAACCCTAGAAACCTTAAAATGAAGAGGAGAGAGAGGAGGGATGAAGAAATTTCGTTCATATGCCTCTTGGCAATTTCATGAATGAAAATTACGAGCCAAGAAAGAAATTTCGTTCATATGCCTCTTGGAAATGTCATGAACGAAAATTTTAAGCCAATGAGTCATATTTATAGTTTAGGTAACTTGTAGATGAATCCAGATTTGAATTAATTAAATAATATATTTAATCACAGTTCAAATTTCCTTATATCCAACCAGGAGGTTTCCAGAAACCATGGGAACTCCTCCAAAACCATCCATACCACGGGTGGTTCTAGAATTGCTTCTTTTGTTCAACTATTAAACATTTACAATTCACCCCTTGCACCTTTAATTAATTCAAATTAAATCTGATTAATTCTAAATTAATTCTCATTGATTTCTTATTAATTTACTAATCATATAAATTAACAAATCAATTACTTAACTATTAATCTCATATTTTTTTATCAATCACATAATAAATTAACAAATCAATTATCAATTTCTATTTACTATATTAAATGTATAATATATTAAGTTATTAACAAATCATTTCCTTTCTCTCATAATATAATTTCTAGCTATTTCTGGTTATGAGGGCAACCCAAAAAGGATTTTGCTTTTAATTACAAGAAGATACCAATTTAGTTATGAGCTTAGACATCTTAATACAACAATCATCCACTTGGATAAGTCTATAACTACAATTGTAAGTATAACCTTGAACCAAACAGAAAAGTGTGATTTCTGAAGCCACTGGCGAACTTTGATTCAAATCAAAAGTTGGCCCTAAGATAAGTGATCAACTATTCTTTCGTACTACAAGATATCGTATGAGCAGAGTCATGGATTAAATGATCAACCTCATGTTTATTTGTTTGTTTCTTGGTCTCTGATATTATGATCAAATTCAGACTACAAAATCGAACACATCAATTTAGTCTGAACTAGGCCTGGTTCTTATAGATCAACCCAAATCACTGAGGGGCCCAAAGATATCGCTTTTCCTATTAAGGAAAAAGGAATGAATAAACTTTTACTACATAATGATAACCTTTACTCATTAAATCATACATGACACTATGTTTTATAACATCAAGTTACTGATGCGTTTACGTAATACCAATGTACAATCGACTTTCAAGTTACAACTTAGGTATCTCCGTTTGAAGAATAGTATATGTTATCGTCTTAGAATTACTTGTGATTGAATCCATGAAGTAATCTCTAAGTGTGGGTTTATCCAATACTCAAAATCTCCATTTTCTAAGTACTAATGAATATTGTAGCAAACCATGTGCAATGTTCAATCCCTATGGACAATCTACAAATGATTCAAGACAATCATAATTTTGCTACTCACTTCAAAAAGTATGAACGACTGTGGAATTTTGAATAATATTTAAATTACTCAGGGAAGTAAACATGCAAAGTGAAACATAATAGTAAACTAATTAACTATGGTATCATACCCTTTGAATACAAATAAATCCCTAGTATTTAATCACCATAATAATTACAAATTTATTCATTATAGATTGTTTCGTGTAATCAACTAACAACTTGTATTAAATAAAATCAATCATGCCATGCTATAAACATGCACACTATGCCTTTCAATGGCCCTTCCCATGTGAATAGATCTACTGAACACTACTCCAATGATGCTCATTTCACAATTCCATATTCTTATCCTTATCTAAGATTATTGGAATCCCATTTTTACATTCATTGACCTTTTATGATGTCGGGGTTCCAAAGTCAGAAAGAATGAGCATTCGATATTATAGAATGTTCCACTGGAACTTTTTACTTAGAAGAATTTCATGGATATGAAGTTTCAAATTCAAGGTACACTCCTTGGACACTACTCTTGCATTAAAGTTTTCAACTCACATGTAGACTTTATAACCATCTCCCCTAATTGGAAACATTTCCATATTCCCATATGACCATCAATTCTGACTAAGAATCATCTCAATCCAAAACGTGCCAATATGGTCCGTCCCAAATGATATCAAACTTCCAACTGTCCACAATCAACCAATCTTCGGTAAAACCCAAAAATGTTCTTGACAGTCATTTAATAACTTCAATCACATAAAACTGTAATCCTCTTTTCATAATGCTCAAGACATAAGAAAAATTAGAATAAGAAAATATTAGCATATGTGATCGATCCTATATTCGAAGCATATGGGACTCGACTCGTTATTAACTATACAAGGATTTAATATATGTTTAATTCTTGCTATAATATTTCTATATATGTAATCTCCTATGTGGAACCATTTCAACATGATATTCATATATTTCTTTGACTAAGTTCTATTAAACTATACGATCTAAACTTATAGATTTGAAACGAAGTATGGGTGCCCTCTCCCTATGCCATCAGAGCGAAACATTTACTTAGAGACAATGTTTCCTATGAAAAATATTATCCTCATTCAATTCCAACAAAGCAATTATGCTCCCACTAGCTTTGAAATGTACCCGGAAATCAACTGGACTTCTAGAAATCAATACCCTTTGACTTTCTTATAGAAGTGCATATTCATATTATGTGTTGCTTTGTTAAGTCTCTTATTACACTTCTCAAGCTTATGCACTTCAGTTGGATAGTGTGTACGTTTAAACCCTTCAATACGTTATAAACATATCTCTTGAAAGCTCAAACAACTCCTTGATATTCCTCATTACTCTTAATATGAATAGGGATGTCATAATCATATTTTGAGTAAGAGAATGCAATTAACACAACCAATATCCATATTAATCTTTATCAAATCTTGAAAATCTATCAGTGAAAGTATCTCTTCTAAATCATTTTCATGAATTAGAGCGAAACCTTTTTCCACCTAGATTTAAAGGTGCATACATTCCCATCCATGTGGATCTTTCTCTTCAACCTACAGTCATAAGACTAGGTTTAGGACAAACCAGATTCATACTTAGTTTTCCTTGATGGACTGAATTTTGCTATTCTAAATTTCTTGCTTTCCGATAGCCCAAAGGCCTACTAGTGCTTCTGTTTAGCTCATCCATATTGATAAGTGTACCTTCACTTACCAACGTGCTTTGCTTTTGTAGTTAAATTAAAATATAGAACTCATAAGCATTGCCAACTTAACTAGAAGTGCACAAAAATAATAATGTGTCAATTAAAATACAATATGTTTTCAACCTTATGTCGCGTTCTGGTGATAACTAAAAGGATTATTATCCCTTGACACTTGCAATTCTTAAGATCAACACAACTCCTATTGGCTTCTTGACACATGAGTTTCTCTCTCAAGGAAAATTCCTCGACGAGCTAAAACAAATATTCAAAAGTTTGTGCAAATTCCCGAAAAGAAAACACCTCATAGAATTGAACTTAGTTTATCCTTTGTTTCTCGATCAACGAAAACATCACAACTCCAGTTCCTAAAGTGCTTGAGTTAATAAAGCATTCTTACTCCACATATTATGATGTGTTTTCAACATTCTTAGTTTCAAATGAGTTTCAAGATACGATTTACAATGACTAGACCATAACTCTAAAACTTGATTGGAACAAAACAAGACTCATCTATGATCAAACTATTTCTAACAATGTTTGATTCCTCGTCTTAATCATACAATTTCACTAAGATGTTCTTGGAGGAGTCAATTGTGATACAATTACATAAGTACTATGATGATCATAAGACATGATATTAAAGTATTCTTCTTTACTTTCAAATTGGAGAATGCTTTATCTGCCTGCCTAATAGATTCTTCTGTCATTTTGCTACTCTTTGAATCTTTTTAAAAGTATTAGAATTATGATTAATATATAAACACAATCACATTCACTGAAGCATCAATAAATCATGACAAAAAGAGTTATCATCCCTTGTGGTGGATCTGAAGAGTCCATATCAACATGTACTAGATGCATTAGTCCTTCACTTGCCTCAGATTAACATGTGAACAAGGAATTAGTCATAATTTTCCAATGAATAAGATTCATGCATCATGAAATTCGAATTGTATGACTCCATGTTCTTGTCCAATTGAAACTTGGTGATGAGATTTCTTTTCACTTGGTCAAATTTGACAGTACCACAAGCGCGATATCATAAGAATCAACTCTACAATTAATATTTCCATTATTAGAAACATAATCGACACACTTATCAATGTCATTGCAAGGAAATGTAAAATAAGACAGTTATGTAAACTAAAACTTCACTTTTATTGATAAAAGAACATTAAAACTTGTCCTTACTATGCATAAAACGAAAACTATGTTTCTAGACATCTCTGAAGAGTAATAGAAAACTATTAAAACTATGCTAACCCTTTAACAGTAGCTCTTAATTCTGACCATCGAACCATGCGACAAAATTCCATTTCCCACGATCAGATTAGGCCACTTTGCTTAAGCGTCCTTCTTTCTTTTATATCCTCCAATACCATCAAAATGCGATCATCACACCATGTATTAACAGTCTATGAATAGGAACTTATAATGGAGTTAGATAATGGATGTACCTGAAGTAGAGTCACACGACTTGACTTTACCATTTTTAAGACCCTTCAGGTATTTTGGGCAGCTTCGCTTCTAATGTCCCTTCATTTGGCAGTAGAAACAAATGGACTTATTAGGGTCAACATAGGGAATGATCTTATAATAAGCCTCTCTCTTTACCATATGATCAAACGGTTTGACCTTGGCCGAACCTTTTCGATTGGGAAGAGAAATCTCTTATTGGTCGCCAATATTACCATTGTCACTGTTCATGGAACTCTTGGGATTAGATCTTCTAAGCATTTTTGCTTCATTTGTACTCTTAAGCATTTTTGCTTTAGTAGTCATCAACATATAGGTCATATCAGTTAGGGTCACGTCGAGATTCCTCATATGAAAGCTCTCAACGAACTGACCATATGACTTTGGAAGCGATAGAATAACCAAATCATTGGCTCGCTACTTTGGGAATACGACACCCATTCTTCCCAACTTATCAATATAGTATTTCATTTTTAGAATGTGTGCACACATAAAGTCTCTATCTTCTTGTTTACATGCCAATAGGGCTTGAGTAGTCTCATATCATTCAACTTAAGGAAAACGTGATGTTGGGAGAGTCATGGAGGAGGAGGAGGAGGAAGATTCGAAGGACGATGATGTCCAATTCCACCATTACCCAAGGAAGGGAAGACAATTTCACATTGACTTGGATGTGGAAGATCATCTCCAGAAGATTAAGGGAAAACATTTCCATAAGAACGAGAAAGACCATTTTTATCTTGTTTCAACATCTAAAATGGGAAAAAGAGAGAATTCGAGTTAGTTGATTTTAATCCTTAATTATTAACCGAAAATCTTAAATTAAGGATAGGTTCCACATTTTCATTTCATAATATGAAGAGGGATGTCGTAGCCATATCACGAAACTATTTTAGGTAAGTAGAAACGTTTCACCAATTTCAATCACATGAAACACCTAGAACTCTTGAGATATTCATTAAAACATCAATGACATGTTTAATCTCGGATTATGCTCTTACCAATCGTGACTGGTATGATGGTCATCACAATTAAGATTTGAATAACCATGCAAACCTGCTCAAATACCCTCTATCAATTTATGATCTCCCATTGATGTACCGGTTAACCACAAACGTTCCATCAACAATTATAAACACGAGTTGTTTCATCATTTCATCTTTATAGCCCCACATTAGTGTGTCGGTTAACCACACACGCTCCACTAAGGACTCATAAAGAAACGATGTGCGTTTTCATGGGTTAACATACAATGTCACATTTTCCTAAAGTAACTAAAGTGAGATTTTGTAAAGGTTCTATTACTTTATATATTATACTTTTAATATGATTATTTCCGATCAAAACCGTTCGGCTAACGACCCTCCACCACACACTAAAGCGGTGGGTGAAAAGGACATTCATTCAGCGATCATTTTATAGGTCATTTCCATATGTCTCTCTTAGAGTGTGGCTTCGTGAATGAGACCAACTATTTAATTGAACGAATTTTAGTTATACATATAGTATTAACGTTCTTATACATATGTATAGAGTGTATTTTAAACATTTTAAAATCTTCAAGGTTTAAAATTAATTTTAAATTAACTATTAATTAATCAATCTTTTAAACCAATTTTATCATTTATATTTATCTTTTAATTAAACTATTAATTAAATTAATTAAATCATTTAAATCAATTATGGATTTAAGATTTATCTTCCGATTAACATTAGTTAAATTAAATATTAAAATCTATTAAGGATAATACTGGCTAAATACCTTTTATAATAAACCTTTTATTCAAATTTTAGGATTTCAAATTACCTAGTTATTAAATTCAGATTTTATACACATAAAATAACATTAAACACTAGTAATTATCCTATCATTTGAATAGGCAAGAATAATCCGATTTTATATGATCAATCAAATCCCATGATGTGGCTGAGGACTGCCCACATTGTGACATTAGTTAGATTTGTGATTTTAACAATTTTTTTGGTTTTATCAATTATGCACAATCAATTTTAGACCATTGACTCTAATACCACTGATGGAATTTTAAGGTTACAAAAATCAATGTACTTCTGACATTTCTCTTAACACTAAAGGGTACATGCAACCTAATGATCTATGTATTTACAATTAATAACAACATACTATGAAACTAAAAGAACCCTAGCTATAATAGAAATTAATAGATTAGGGTTACATACATTTGTATTGTTATAGCAAGCAATACTTTTGAATCCTTCTTGATCTTTATAAAGTTAGCACCAAAAGTATGATTTCTCTAATGATTCACACCCAAAACCCTAGAAACCATAGAACGAAGAGAGAAAGAGATGGAGGAGGAAGAAATTTCGTTCATATACCTCTTGGGAATGTCATGAATGAAAATTGCAAGCCAAGGAGTCCTATTTATAGTTTAGGTAACTTGTAGATGAATCCATATTTGAATTAATTAATTAATATATTTAATCCCGGTTCAAATCATTTTCTTATCTGCAACTAGGGGGATTCCAGAAAACCTAGGGGAACCTCCATTAAAATCTCATTATTTTACATAAATTTACGAATAATTCCCAAACAAAAATTTGTTTACGAAAAAACATGTATTATTGGTAAAAGTGACGATTTGACCCTTTTTCTCTCCGTAACTCACATTTTACCGCTTTCATTGTTGATCTGGATGCCTAGTCAATAAATGAACTAATATGATGGATATATTGGGTTTTATAATTCTTTCTCAACCAAAAAACTTGATATCCTGCTACATTGTATATTTCTTGGAATAGGAAACGCATCAAGTGAAAACAATAATAATTATCTAAACTAGAAACAACTTCATCATTTTTTGAATTTTATAAGAAATTTCAAAATGTCTATCTAATTTTATGTAACACAATATATTCATCTCATTAGCTCATTTTCCGCCATTTTTTCCTGGTAACACATATTTTACCAGTTTCATTTCTAACATTGACACCTAGTAATTAAAAGAGTCGATGAGATGAATATTAAGTTTGATGGTAAAAACGTAGCATTATATAACTCATTATATCCATCTAATCAACTCATTTAATGATCAGCCGTCGAGGTCAACATTGAAACCAATCAAATGTGTTAGATAGAGAGAAAATGGTCAAATCATCACTTTTACGGGTAATTCATGTTTTTTTGTAAATAAATTTTAGTTTACGACTTATTTGTAAATTAGAGTAAAATAATGGGACTTTAATGGAGATTCCTCTCTCTCTCTCTCTCTCTATATATATATATATATATATATATATATATATATATATATATATATATATATATATAGCATGCATGGAGTGAAACTAACCATCAAGACCACATTTTTATGACTTAAGACCCCCTATAAGGTCTAAAAGGGCGACTTATTTGATCAAGAACATGCCATGCTCAAGAATCACCATATTTGGGACCAAAAAGTGCCCCAAAGGAAGAAATGGCTAGATCCACAAGATGGAGTGATCAAGTTGTGAACTTTATACCTCCTGGAGGTTGCTAACAAGAAGATAATCTCGGATCCCAGATGCTTCCAAGCTCCAAGCTATTCTTACCACCTTCTTCTTCTTCTTCTTTAAGAGCACCACCAAAGTACACTAATGCGCTCAAAATGCACATGTAACAATTGGTAAAAATAGAAACGATCGTACGATGCTATGTTTTGATTATTAAGCAATATGAGTATTTCATCAAGAATGGTTGAAGGTATTTAACCTCTTTTATTTAAATAAGTTATTGTGAAATATAAAACAAGTAGCTATTGATAAATTTCGTTATGATGTATGGCTACGAACCATCACCGGTTTGTGAAATTAGCATATAACATCATTTGAACGCAACAAACTTAATTTTTGTATCAACATTTATCTAGTTGATAATTAAGTTAGTTTCTATGTAAAACGTGTGCTTAATAGTTGTGTAGGATCTAAATTCGACAAATATACGAACCAAAGTGACAAAACGTGTTTAACGATATGGTTAACCAGTTAAATGTCACGAAATTATACATTGCTCAATAAATTTTATATTTAAATAAATTAAAATATAAAATGAATTATTATAAGGTATAATTAAAATGTATCTAAGTGTTTTTGAATAAAAATAATAAAACATAAACATTAAAGTTCAAATACACAAAAACTACATTGTTATTTTATACTAAGTATACATGTATGTATTTGTACATATGTATTATTATCTAGTGAATGACTAGTTATGGGTCATGACTTAAAGTGATTTCATGTAAGTTTTATGATGTCTAAATCAATTAAGATAAGAGAATTGGTGGAGATAAGTGCCAACTTAATTAATAAGTGCTTAATCACTTAAGACATTTTACTAAGAATGCTTCTTAATCCCTCTTCTAATTTTCGAGATTAAGACCTTCTCTCTCCTTAACTAGAACTCCTAACTAACTAAATAACTAGTAGTTAGTTAGTTAACTAACTCTATCTCTAAGCAACCACCCAAGCAAATGGCTAGACAAGATCACATCACTTAAACTCACATCCCATCACAAGCTAGTCTAGGTTTTGTCCCCTTATCCTCTTCCACTCTTTCCTCCTTCATATCCACGAAATTTACTCTTCATTTTACCCTCATTTGACCAGCCAATACTCCAGGGGATTACTCTCAACCTTCATCTCATTTTCAAGAACAAGAACTTCCTTCCAAAGCCATCAAAACCATGAACAAAAGGGTTGCTGTCCCTTTTGTGTTTCAGCCACCATTTCACCCATCTACACCTTCCTTTTTGCTTGATATTTTTACCACAAAATACCCCTGGAAGTTACTTGTTATGATACTCAAAATTATTGATTCAAAACAGTGAGTAAACTACCCTTTTTCTTGCTCTTTTGCTGTGAAATTTTCGTGACAGCAACATAGCCAAAAGAGTGGCTGTTTTGGAGCATCAAACCAACAACCAAAAGTTCATCTTCAACCTTCCATTCTTCAAGTATTCACATAAGTTGAGTTCATACCCCTACATTTTCATGTTTTATTCAAGTTTTAAGGGGGGGGGGGGGGGGGGGAATATAAGTTAGAACACTAAACATAACTTAAATTTAAATGACAGCTTTCTACAGAAAAGTTGAGTCCTGTTCACGGACTGTTTTGACCATCTTAAACTTAATATCATTCAAAACTGTACAATATGCAAATAGTTCAAGTTTATACGTTTCTAATGACTACTCGCACGTGTTCATACGATTTTTCTACAATTTATGGCGATTTTTATAAAACTGCCTGCATTTCAGAAATGATTTCGGACCAGTCTGTGAAGATGTTCATTTTCACACTAGTTTGAGACCACTAAAAATCATAATAAAAATTAGGAACAAAGTAGACTCATTTTATAAACTCTCAGAGGTGACGGATTCAGTTTTTGACTTACGATGATTTTTCTATGAGTTTTCTAATAACAGGGACAGTAAAGGGTAAAACTGTCAAAAGTGGTTTATAGATTTATTAACACCTTCTAACATTTTTGAGCAATGTTTATACATTAAGGAAGTTAAAACACAATCATTTAAATATGTTTAATTACAATTTTTACAAAAGTGATAAGTACAAAAAGGTCTTTAGTGTCAAACTTAAGGATTATTTCATGCAAAGTTTCTAATAAAAACGTAAGAATATGAACAACAATTTTGAAACATACCAAATCATCTTTTAAAACTTATACATATATATAACCATATACATATATATGTTTTGTTTACAAACTTGTCTTCTACATCAAAAATTTCACTTTACTCGTTTTTATCAAATGAATCACTTGTGATTTATTACTACTATGTGAAAACTCTTGTCATACTTTGCATGCACTAGATTTATACAAAGTATTTAGAAATTCCAAAGTATCCTTCGTTGTTAAACCGTTTTAATACATTTTAAAAACTTATGATTTATGCATTGTCAAAACTTTGTGAGAAAGGATGATCTTTGCATACAAAACTATTACTTTAATATAGACTTAGTTGAGAATCCGTGAGACAAGTACATCTTCAAACACTACCTTTTTTCTAGAAGGTATCGCTACAAGTCCTGTCTATAACCAGAGTCTCCCGTTCTGAGAACGTGTCAAATGTGTATAGATCTATACGGGAAGTCATGATCCCGCGCCTTGACTGTTAGCTACAGTCCTTCCTTTGGGGTGACAGTTTGTCATAACGCTACGACGCCTGAAGAACGTCGCTACAGGCATATTATGTTTAGTATGGTTATAAAACTCACCGGATATACAATTATTATGGTATTATGCTTTTATGAACGAGTAGCTATTAAAACTATTCTTCATCTAACCAGTGCGATCTTCGTATAGCTTTATTATATAAAACTATGCCACAACTTTTAAGCACGTCGGTTGCTTGCGATTTTCGGTCTTAGAGACTGCCAGTTATGTTAGGAAAATAATGGTTTTTCCTGTATACAAACCAAACAACTAATAGGAAAATAAGGGATTTTCCTGGTACAATTAGTTACAACTTATAGCACGAACATTCATATGCATTTCATACTTTTATAAGAAAATAAGGGTTTTTCTTGGAAAACACAACAAATCATATCTCAACTATTAGGGAAAATATGGGATTTTCTGGATCTAATACATTCATTTTCAACACAACGAATCATAACTCTTTACAATTGAAATACTGCGTTTTCTGGAAAACATACACGAACTTTAGAATGGCGTACATTTTCTCAAAACACTACTTATGAACTCACCAACTTAATTGTTGACTTTTTTCTTTGAAATAACTTGTATTCTCAGGGAACCGCTAAGCAGATTTGGAAATCAACTTTTGGGGATTAACGTGCTGACGTTAATTACTTCTTTTGAAGGATGTTTATGTATTTATCTTTTGAACAAGTAACGAATACGATTATGTAAACATTTTGGAAACTTTAATATATATGGTGGTGTGTACTTTCCTTTCTATGAACTGTTATGATACTGAATATGACGTCCTCCGCCCCCGAACGTTTCCGCCGTTTTGGTTTGGGGGTGTGACAACACATTTCTCACTTAGGGTTTGCTTGGGGTCGATTTTCACAAAGGGAGGTTGGTGAGGGAATGAGAGATGAGAGATAATGATGTTTATATATGAACCAAACCTAAAAATTAGGGTTTGTATTTTCTCTACGTATGCCCTGCATACGAGGTGTACGCCCAATGTACTAAGTCGCACCCTAGTACACCTAGCGTACACAACGTACGCTCAACAAACTAGTCCTGGTCAGCATTACCATTTTGCCACTATAGACCATTCTTGCAATCCTTTCAAACCCAAGAGCTAAAATGCAAAAGTATTCAAACATAGGGTTGAAATTGAAATTACCTGGACATCAGGCTGTTACAATTCTCCCCCACTTGAACTAGAGTTCGTCCTTAAAGTCGGTCGTCATGAATAACTCAGAGTAATGCTCCCACATCTCTATCTCCGGCTACCAGGTCCACTCGGAGCCTTTCCGATGTTGCCACTGAACCTTTACCAACGGTATCTCCTTGTTGCGCATAATTTTCATCTTCTTCTCCACTATCTCTACCGCCTCTCAGCAAAATTTAGGTGCTTATCGACCTGAATATCATCCAAAGGGACCACTGCCTCGGCAAATCCAACCGGTAGGCCACCCTGCCTACCCTGGCGATCACTTGGAAAGGTCCAATATATCAGAGACCCAATTTCCCCCTCTTCTTGAAGCGTATCACACCCTTCCAGGGTGAGACCTTCAGTAGCACCATATCACCGACCTGAAATTCCAAATTTGATCAGTGTCGGTCGACATAACTCTTCTGCCGACCCTGAGTAGTCTGAAATCCCTTTTTGATTTGTTGAATAAGCTCCACGGTCTGAAGGAATAACTCAGTCCTCCCCTCAAAAAACTGGGGTACGATACCTCCGACCATACAGGAACTCAAAAGGTTGGGCACCAATGCTGGAGTGATAGTTGTTGTAGGAGAACTCCGCAAGAGGTAGGTAGGAATCCCAACTCCCGCCAAAATCTATAACACAATCCTGCAACATATCCTCAAGTGTTTGTATGGTCCTCTCACTCTGGCTGTCGGTATGCAGATGATAAGCAGTGTTGAAATGTAACTTCGTGCCCAGTTCCTTGTGGAACTTTTTCCATAATCGGGAAGTGACCTGAACATCTCGGTTTAATATAATGGAGACCAGAACCCCATGACGTGCAACAATCTCCTGAACATACAGATCGACCAACATTTCGGCCGAAGAGCTCTTCCGGATGGCCAAAAAGTGGGCACTCTTGGTTAATCGATTAACGATGACCCAAATAGCATCAAAGCTCTTGGCATTATTAGGTAATTTGGTGATAAAATCCATGGTGATCTGTTCCCACTTTCACATGGGAACCTCCAAAGGTTGCAGCTTGTCATACGACCTTTGATGCTCGACCATGACTATTCTACAGTTCAAGAACTTCTCAACGTACCAGGCTATCTCCCTCTTCATACATGGCCACCAGTAATTTAATCTCAAATCTTGATACATCTTGGTGGCTCCCGGGTATATAAAAAAGCGAGACTTATAAGCCTCCTCCAACACTATCTCCCTGATCCCACCAGAAACTGGTACCCAAACCCGACCGCACCAGGTCAACAACCCCCGACTATCGGTGACAAACCTATCGATATTGTCCCTGATCCTCTCTTGCTTCCAATTATCCTTCTTTACTCCTTCTACCTGTGCCTATATGATCAAATCCAAAAGTGGAGAATCCACAAATATCTTCATACACATATCCCCAGCTGAAGACCCAACCAACATACGGCTCAAGGCATCTACTACCACATTTGCTTTACCCGGATGGTAAAGGATCTTGCAGTCATAATCCTTGACCACGTCTAGCCGCCTGTGATACCTCATGTTCAGGTTCAGCTGGTCCATAAGATATCGCAAACTCTTATGATCCATGTAAATAGTACACAACTCCAACTCATGAGTAGGATATTGTGCCTTATGCGACTTCAATTTCCGAGAAGCATAAGCAATCACTCGTCCCCTCTGCATAAGGACCGCCCCAAACCAGTGATGGAT
Source organism: Lactuca sativa (assembly GCF_002870075.4). NCBI lineage: Eukaryota > Viridiplantae > Streptophyta > Magnoliopsida > Asterales > Asteraceae > Lactuca > Lactuca sativa. The sequence goes on from NC_056624.2 coordinate 201,780,242, forward strand.
GCATCGCAAAATACCACAGAATCCTTGACACCCTCTAGAAGGGTCAACACCGGAGCCTCACATAACCTCTGTCGTAACATATCAAAAGCAACTTGCTGCTCAGGGACCCATCGAAAATCCATTCCCTTCCTCATCAGATGAGTGAGGGGTACTCCGATCTTGGAGAAGTCCTAAATAAATCTCCGATAATATCCCGCCAAGCCCAAGAAACTCCTGACCTCTAAGGGAGATTTTAGAACCTTTCACTGCATCACGACCTCAATCTTGGCCGGATCGACCAAAATCACATCCTAGTTAACGAGATGTCCTAGGAACTGGACCTCTCGTAACCAAAAATCACACTTCGAGAACTTGGCATACAGCCATTCCCGCCACAATACTCCCAAAAGCTCTCGAAGGTGCTCCTCGTGCTGCTCTTTGGTCTTGGAATACACCAAGATATCATCAATGAACATAATAACTGATCGATCGAGCATTGGCCTACATACCAGATTCATCAAATCCATAAAAAATGCAGACGCATTAGTGAACCCAAATGACATCACCACGAACTCGTAATGCCCATAACAAGTCCGAAATGCGATCTTCTCCACATCCTCCTCTCTCACCCTCACTTGATGATACCCTGACCTCAAGTCGATCTTTGAGAACCAATATGCACCCTGCAACTAATCAAAGAGGTCGTCAATCCGCTGAAGAGGATAACGGCTCTTCACCGTCAACTTTTTCAACTCTTGGTAATCAACGCACATCCGGTGTGAACCATCCTTCTTCTTGACGTACAGAATCAGCGCTCCCCACGGCGAACTGCTCAGTATGATGAACTAATTGACTAAAAACTCCTGAAGTTGAGAGAAAAAGTTCTACATATCGGGTGGTGCCAAGCGGTATGGCGCCTTGGCAACCGGAGCCGCACCTAGCACTAGGTCAATCCTGAACTCAACCTACCTCTCGGGAGGTACACCGGGCAACTCCTACGGAAACACATCAAAAAAACTCCCTGATAACCGACGCCTCTTAAACCAAAGTCTGCTCCCCCAACCCGAGTATCAACCACATAGGCAAGATAACTCATACACCCTTACTGAATATACTGTCGAGACCTAGATGCCTAACAAAACCCTGATACACTCTGGATGCAGAAACCACATGTTTCTTGGCGATAGAAACCCGTAATAGACACTCCAACTCGCTAATGGACATACCAAAATCCCTACGAAAAGAGCAAGACATAAGGGACTGACTCACGCCCGAGTCAAATAACATAAGAGCAGGCAAAGAGTTCACTAAGAATGTACCACCTATTAGAAAACATAAGCATAAGCATAGCATAAAATAATCGACAGAACAATAAATAGAAACATACTAGTAACAACGTGTGGCGCTGCCTTGGCCTCCTCTGCCGTGAGCTGAAAAGCACGACCTAAAGCCATTACGGGCTCCGCCCTGACATGGCTCCCTCCGCGATCCTCAGAGTATTCGGCGTTGGAGCTTGCGCCGGTCTAGTAGTAAGCAAAGGGCACATGGCCTTCATATGGCCCACCTGGTCATAGTGACAAAAAATCCTGGTGCTCAGTACTGGAGCCTGCTGATGGTAGTCCTTGGCATAATACCCCTCCTTGCCACATTTGTGGCACCCAGAAGTAGATCGACAAGAACCATCATGAACATTGTCGCACTTGCCACAAGTGCGACCCCTCTGACTCCCAGATCTCGCATTAGCGACCTTGAACAATTTCGCTATAGGCTACGACTACATAGGGGCCTACCTCAGCTCCCTCGTATAGAGCTCCATATAAATCTCACGCCTCTTCGTGACCTCCTGTAACTCAACAAGTGAACCATATCGTTGAGTAGACACAAACTGGTGAATATATGTCTTGAGCATGCTTAAGTAGTGGGTCATTTGAGCTTTCCCAGAAGCAGCAAACTCAAGGCAAAACAATGCTCGCTCAACAGACATCTTGGTGATCTTAGTCACTGACTCCATCCCCTGTCTCAGGTCCAGATACTCCTGAGCTAATCTCTCTCTTTTTTTTCTCTCTCTCTCTCTCTCTCTCTCTCTTTCTCTCTCTAGAGTGTATGAACTAGAGAACTGCTCCCATGAGCGCACTTGACCTTCTGGTCAACTGGGAAAGAACACGTAAAGAAACATCCCTCAACGTCAGACAGTCACCTCATTGTTATGATTGGATCCTGTACTCCCTCAAATATTAGGGGCTTCATATTGTCGAAGTCCCGGTACTAGAAGGCTCTCCCTCCTCCAATCCCTGCAGCAGTAATGGTCGTGATGGTTGTAACAACAACATTCTCTGAAAGTGTAGCGTATCTATCATCAAAAAACTCCATCATAGCGGTCTTAGAAAAAACCTCAGCATGAATCATCTCCCTGACCTGATCCTCGGTCAACCCTAGCCAATCTTGGCCACTCGACCCTGATCTAGATCCCCTCGTGAACACCATACTCAAAATAAACCAAAGAGATATCAGATAAAAAGCATTTCCCACCATAGGAACCAACCTGTATTACCTTCCACACCTCGCTCCCGTGCTTCCAGAAGTACGGGCCCATACTACCTTCCACACCTACCCGTATTTGTCTCATAAGATCATCATAACAACTCTAACTGCACTCACTAGAATACACATACACCATATTCTCACCTCCTATAGAAAGGCTAGACATCCCTCAACTGGTCGACTGACCCCACATAACTCATCCATGAAGATTTCACCAACCCTGCAGCACCCGTGTATGCTAATCATACACAACAATGGATCTTATAGACATTCGAATACTTGACTCTACCCTAAGCCCACAAACAAACAAGGAACATGAAATAAGGCCAAATCAAACATTATCAGGCTATAAAATCACAGTTATGCACAATTTTGATGCAAACACTAAGCAATTATAGTAATAATGTCAATTTCATATAAGGAAGAAACTCTAGGCTATCATGCATCATATAATCAGGCAATTCTACCATGCAATTTATAAAGATCCCTAGCCTATCACTAGCATGTTGTTCTAGCATAACATAGCATCAAATAACAATGTGGTAACTTGGGGTCTACTTACTGGCTCCAGATGATCGTACACATCACATCCTTTCTTGATTATTTTTTAAAATCATTTTTAAAACTTCTGCAATTTCTTAGTTTGAGTTTGGATTCATACGGATGTTCCTCCAATTCGCTCAAACCAAGGCTCTAATACCAACTTGTAACATCTCAAAAATCACAACTAAGTTAAACTTTTCAAAACAACCCATTTACTAAAATAAATGTTTATATAACCATTGTTTGCAACACGTTATTCAAAAACAGAGTCTCCCAAGATCAACAACATAAAAATCAGGATGTGTACGGTCACGCCTTCGCTTTACCACAATCCTCTGAAGTACCCGAAACAAAACTAAAACTGCAAGCCAACTCTTAGTGAGCTCCCCCAAAGTACCACTACACAAATATATAATCAAACAAATATCGGGTCCACAACCTCCTGGTTGGATTACCCCTGACCCACAACCTTACAGTTGGAATGCCACGACCCATAACCTTACGGTTGGAATACCCAATACATAATGGGTCCACAACCTCCTTGTTGGAATGCCCTAGCCCACAACCTCACGGTTGGAATGCCCAGTTTGTCGACTTACAACACAAAGCAATACAGTCTCAACCCCACCATACCATGTTGACATGCACATAACAAATAACAAATATCCAACAATAGATAATCATATAATTAGTTAACAGACTAGCAGGCAGATCTACAGATCACTATTGTACAACAACATCCTATATAGCAGGATAGATAACTAAAAGGGCCGACATTGGTGCCTTTGACCCACAAGATCAGTGACGAACTCACCTCATAATCTGATGAATAGCTGAACAAGATACTGCTCCAAAATACCGTCTCTATCCAAATCCTAAATGTCAAAATATTTCCATTCTAAATTAATAACATTTCCCCAAAATACCCTTGGTCAAAACTGGTCAAAGTCAACCAAGTCAACCAAGTCAACACAGCCGAGTCGACTCAGGCTTCGTATGCGGGGTGTACTTCGGAGATACGCGAGGTATACTAGTTGTCCGAGGCATCGGGTCCAGATCTGCATACGCACAGCACACCCTTCGGTACGTCCAACATACGCAGCAGCCCCCATCTTAGCCTATTACGTGCTTATTCTTTCGACTTAACACGTCCAATTGCAGATCCAAGGCTAAAATACCATCAAGAGTCATAAAGTTCCCAACTTTATAACTTTGCATGTCCATTAAGTGATTGAAACACAAAATATCAACATCTCAACGCGTTAAGACCTTCTATAGCATGCATGGAGTGAAACTAACCATCAAGACCACATTTTTATGACTTAAGACCCCATAAGGTCTGAAAGGATGACTTATTTGATCAAGAACATGCCACACTCAATAATCACCATATTTGGGACCAAAAAGTTCCCTAAAGGAAGAAATGGCTAGATCTACAAGATTGAGTGATCAAGTTGTGAACTTTATACCTCCTGCAGGTTGGTAACAAGAAGATAATCTCATATCCAAGATGCTTCCAAGCTCCAATCTCTTCTCACCACATCCTTCTTCTTCTTCAAGAACATTACAAAAGTACACCAATGGGCTCAAAATGCACACTTCTCACTTAGGGTTTGCTTGGGATCAATTTTCACAGAGGGAGACTGGTGAGGGAATGAGAGATGAGAGATAATGATGTTTATATATGGACCAAACCCTAAAAATTAGGGTTTTCATTTTCTCTACGTACGCCCCGCGTACAAGGTGTATGCCCAGCGTACTAGGGTGCGCCCTAGTACGCCTAGAGTACATAACGTATCCCCATCGTACTAATCCTGGTCAGAATTAACATTTTGCCACGATGGACCACTCTTGCATTCCTTTCAAACCCAAGAGCTAAAATGCGAAATTATTCAAACATACGGTTGAAATTCAAATTACCTGGACATCGGGATGTTACAAATGGTGCCATGCCCGATTTTCCCATTTGTTCTTAAAGTTTGTTCAGATTATCACAAAGTATGGGAAGGACAAGGATTTCATGGGTTGGTTTACAAATTGGGTTTTGATTCTGATGTGTTTGTTGGGAACACCCTTCTAAGATTTTATGGTGAATGTAGTGGCGTAAATGATGCAGAGAAAGTGTTCGATAAAACGTCAGAGAGATACGTAATGGTTGTTTGTTTTTTTTTTAAAACCACTTCTAATAACTTTTGGTTGTGTCACGCAGAACATGAGCAACACTTGGCCTTTCGTAGCTATTTGTCTTTTAAAAGACTTCTGACTTAAAAACTATTGCGTGTGTGTTGCACGGCGCAACACTGGACCCTCATCTTCAAACCACTTCCTACCTCACTTAATTTATATTATTCAACATTTATTTCTTTTATTTTTTCAATAATATGTTTGTTATTTTAATAATACTATGAACGATATTATAAACAATTCAAGTATACTTTACATAATTTCAAAACAATTTGGTAAGTTTCATACAAGTACTTTTTTTTGTGTTACATTGTTTATAACAAAATATTAATAAATTATAAGTTAATCACTAAAATTACCAAATCTATAAAATTTAACTGAAGAAATAACCATCCCCTTGGAAAATTTAATAAAATGAACATGTTGTTCGCTAAATTAATAATTTTTTTATTGTTATTTAACAATTATTATGTTTAATTATTTTATATAAACGTCTTTAAAAATCGTATCATCACAATGATTTTTATATTTGATTTGCATATGACTAGAACTAAATAAACAGTTGATTTAAAATTATTTTTAACTATTGTATGATTAATTTCAGTAGTCTGCAGACGTTAAAAAAACATACAGACTTCTTATTGCAGTTTTCAAACGTTTGGTCCGCCTCTTCTATTGCAAAAGGTTGTAGATGTGGTCCATAGAATACAAACATTTTAGCTTTAAAAAAACAAACAACAACATAGTGTCATAGAACACATTTAGTGCAATATGTTCCAAGTTTTCTTACAATAAAGAAATTGCCTTGTTTATGGATATGAGATCCTAACCACTCTCTTCTAGGGTTAGCCCAAATGTTGCAACCATTGTCAACTTGTTACATGTATTTGGATGGAGGATAAAAGATGATTATGAAGTGTTGATAGTGTTAGAAGGTGAGATTGAAGGTGGTTTCGGGTGATTGATTTTGTATAGATAAATGGTTGTGGTTGATGGTTGGTTCAAGGTTTTATAATAGTGGGTTCGGTATAAAGAAAATAAGGGTGGTTTGTGGCTATTGGAATGGATGTATAAGGGTGATAGAGAAGGGTTATAGTCTATGTGCGTTTGTGTGTGTGAAAGAAAGAGAAATGGAGGATAATTAAATGAGTTGGCATAAGGGATAACTTCGTTTTGTTAAAAGTTACCATTTGGATCCGACAAAATCCATTTTATGCCCCTGTAAACCAACAAAAACAATTTAAGGGCTGATTAGACCAATTCTGAAAACATTGTAAGGCCAATATTAAAAAATGTTTAGGTGCATAGGATAAAATAAATAAGTGTAGCTTATGGGCTGATTTTGCCTTTAAAAAAACTGAAGTAATGCTTGATAGACTAGTTAAAAAGATAACTACCAAAACTAGTTATTAGGTGATAATATATGACAGTTTTATAAAAACGAGTTGATAAACTACTTGTAAAATCTTAAAGGGAATAAAAAGGTATTTATAATAATTATTTAATATTATAAAATAAATATATAATGCATTTTCATTAACTTAAATTAAAGATAAACGTACAACAAAGTATTAACATCAATAAATTTGAAAATATAATTATGCATCTAAGAAAATATTCCATTTAAATAAATTCTTCAAATTTTGTTTCTCACTTGGACAAAATTCAACCAGACCAATCTAGTATCCTCACTCGAATATATCCCTATAACTATAGGAAAAAACCACTAAAATTTTAGTGGTTAAATAAGAAAAAATTATTTATAATATTAAACTGAATTTTTTCAAAATTATAATGTGTTTTTATAAATTTTGGCTTAAATAAATTAATGCATAAGTATATTATATGATCCTTTCCCATTATTATTAAAAAAAATCAACAAACAAACAAAAAATCGTAATATTTAAAATATTTTTTATTATTCTATATCTAAAATATTTTTTAAAGAGCATGTATCACTTAAAAATTTCAATTTAAATTATATCATACTTTATATCTTAATGAGTTTTTTAACTTTGTTTAATTACGGTGATATTAAGCACATAACACAATATGATTTTATTTTTTTAAATTTTGGTTAATTTATTCTTAGTAACTATTAAAATACGATAAATGATATATTCTGAAGAATTTTAAAAAAATCTTTATAAACGTGTTAACATAAAGTAGTTTTTTAAAAAGATAATCTATAAGCTAAATTTTAACTTGTAAAATTATATAAAACAAAAAACTAAAACTGATTATTTAAAAATAAACATTCAAAAACATTTTGAGTTTAAATCTTTTGTTTGTATTTTTTTTCAGAAAAAAAAAAATAATGAGAAAACAAAAATCGGAAAACTTATAAAAGTTTGTTGCCAAAACACGTTCTAGAAATCTCCGCAGTGTCATTTGCAATCCCAAAAGAAAAAAAAAATAATAAATAAATACTAATAAAAGAAGAGAGTAATTGGAATTTTACAACTACCCAACTAAGACCTCAAAGTTTGCATGCATGTGTTATGTGTATATATACACATGATGTGGCCATCGAATAGCTTGCCAACTACAGAGCTTTCTCGTGAACCTTCTGATCAACTTTTTGATTTTGACGGGTACGTGATGCAGTTCCACTAACCAATTTTGGAGTCTTTCGATCCAGCAGCTTGTGCTGATGTAATTTGTTTTGGTCCCTTTAATTCGTTGTTTTCGACTTTTGTTTATTTTGAGAATCTACTTGATGTTTTCGTGTTTGATTTTGCTTCAATCAATCAATTCCCTGTTTTTTTGAATATTCATTTGAATTCCTGTTTCAATCACTTAAATTGTTTTTGTAGATTCTCTTTCTGCTACTTGTCATTTCTCTGTTCCGGATCAATTTCAGGGGGAAGAGTTTTGATCAAGGTATGCCTGCATGCCATTGTTTAACAGGGCTTCTGTGTTTCCTGTTAATTGTTTCAAAACTGAGTTAATTTGGTGAATAAACATTCCAGTGTCAGATGCCTCGAAATTTATGGTTGATTTTTTTACTTGAACAGTCTTTCAGTCCTGATAACTAGGATCATTCCCGCAAATTAGGGCCAGCATATTTCGTTCTGTACTGTGATAAATTGTTTATTAATTAAATTTATTGAAATCTTATGATATTTTTCCGGCAGCCATGGTGACCAGAACGATAGATCTCCGGTCCGACACGGTGACGAAACCCACCGAAACAATGAGATTGGCCATGGCGAAGGCGGAGGTGGATGATGATGTTTTGATTTACGACCCGACGGCCCGTCACCTCGAGACAGAAATGGCCCGAATTACAGGCAAAGAGGCCGCACTCTTTGTTCCTTCGGGGACCATGGGCAACCTTATAAGTGTTCTCGTCCATTGTGAGATCAGAGGAAGTGAAGTAATCCTTGGCAACAATTCCCACATCCACATATACGAAAACGGTGGAATTTCAACCATCGGGGGTGTTCATCCGAGACCTGTAAAGAATAACGAAGATGGCACTATGGATATCAATCTCATCGAGTCTGCAATCCGAAACCCTGACTTTGAGATTTGCTACCCGAAAACTAGGCTCATTTGCCTTGAGAATTCCCATGCTAAGTATGAATTTCCGTTTAATTTTCTAATGCTCTATAGGTGTATGACAAAATGCCTAACAGAGATTGCTCAATGATGCAGCTCTGGTGGGAGAGTTCTTTCTGTAGACTACACAGACCAGGTTGGGGAGCTTGCCAAAAAACATAACCTAAAGCTTCATATAGATGGAGCTCGTATCTTTAATGCATCTGTTGTGAGTTAAAGAAATCCTTTTCAAATTTCAACCTTCTTCCTCATCTTCCATCCATTCATTTTCAAGCTTTTTTTTTTCAGGCTCTTGGTGTCCCTGTTCATAGGCTTGTACAAGCTGCTGATTCTGTTTCAGTATGGCCTCATTTCCAAAACCTTTTTCTTATAACCACTATACAATGGAAACAAGAATTATGTTATTTATAGTTGTTGAAAATTGAGTTCATAATTTATTGTGTTTCAGGTATGCTTGTCGAAGGGGCTTGGTGCACCAGTTGGAAGTGTTATTGTTGGGACAAAAAGCTTCATTGACAGGGTATATAATATATATATATATATATATATATAGTATATCTTGTTATAGTTCTTGAAAGTTGAGAAATTTTGGTTAATAGTTTCTTTGTTTTGAGTTAAAAGGTTCAATCTTTTATTGATATAGGCAAGGATTTTGCGAAAAACTTTGGGTGGGGGAATGAGGCAGGTGGGAATCCTATGTGCTGCTGCTCTTGTTGCTTTACAAGAAAACGTTGGAAAGCTTGGAAATGATCACAAGAATGCCAAGACTTTAGCTGGTAATAAATACTCCACTTCTTAAAGGGTTTTTATGTAAATATATTTTCTCTTTGGTTAAATTCTGAACACGCAAATCATTTTTTTTTGTTGTTGTAGAGGGATTAAATAAAATCAAGGGACTCAAAGCGGATGTAGCTTCTGTGGAGACAAATATTGTAAGTATATCAATTGGTCCCTTTTTCTATTCCTTTAATGCCCATGATAAGATATTAATTTGGTTTTTTGAACAGGTTTATTTTGAAATATTAGAGGGTTCAAATATTACAGCATTGAAGTTAGGCAAAATTATGGAGGAACATGGCATACTTTTGATGCCGGATAGCTCATCCAGGTGCTATATTTTTATTAAGAAAAAAAAAAAAAAACAAGTGGTTCATAAATCATGAAATAGAATTATAAGTCCATACATGTGGATTCTGAGAATGAAAATGATATTGTGTAGGGTAAGGATTGTGATTCACCACCAAGTATCTGCAAGTGATGTGCAGTACACGTTGTCATGCATAAAGGTACAACATGTCACTGCGTACACTTTATCTTTTTTGTTGTTCTATCTAAAACATTTTGTTAAATAAGTAAATAACGGGTTTCCATTTGGTTTCAGCAAGCTATGACTGGAGTTGAAAATGGTGGCAATTAAGGCAGATGTTAAAACATTGTGAAGATCATTTCCATTTCGATTTAAAGTTGTACATGTGTTTGGATTTATGTTTGCAGTTACTCTCCTTCCTATCGATTGGTTTCTTTATAACTAAATCTTTTTTTTTTTTTTTTGCTTTGACCAAAATACATATGATCAAATATTATGAACCATCAAATTAAGATCTTACCATGGGCATTAAAGGTAAAAAAACATTAAAAAATCAGTTAACATCGAATTCATCTCAGAGCTTTCACAATACATTGTTACCACGTTAACATATAATGAATTAAACTTAACCATGGTAGAATGACAAGATGAGATACAATGAATTTGGAGTTGATTGGAGAAACAAAAGAGGGGCCACATTTAACTTTGTGAAATTCAATGGACTAGGAATTAAATGACATTAGTGATTAGTGTATGAAAAGTGGAAAGTTGATGTGACAATGTGACAATTCATTACATTTTGTAGAGTTTAATTGCCTTGTCATTAATTTGGGATGTACAAATTATGGATGTTGTGATGCAATGGAATCAATCTTGGAAGATGTTTTAGGCTAACCATGAATGTACAACCAGTCTTGTTTTCACACAAAATCCACTAAATAATCACAAAACAGTTCTTAGTATACAACTAAATGTGAGGGAAACATCGAGCCAAAAACAATCCACACACAAGATCAGAGTATAAACACTTGTACTGCAATTTCATATACAACTATACAAGTGATGATATTTTTTTTACAAAATCAACTGTATTATATGCTATCGAAAGAATTACATATTTCAATATCAATCAAACACTATCCACAGTGATCATTTTTAATTAGATTATGACGATGTAATCATACAATAAAAAAAATTACGCAGATAAAAAAAGGTTTAGAAATAAACAAAACGGGCTCACACATAAATTACCCAAAACCAAAACACAAAATTAAGACAAAGATTTTAATTAAGAGATAAGAATAGAGTAATTTACATGTTTGGTCCCTGGTTCTTTAAAAAAATGTAACACATTTATCCAAAGGCTCGTTTGCTGCAAAGATGGTCCTCAAGTTAAATTATATTATCAATTTTAATCCCTCCATCTTCACTTTGTTTGCCACATGTCGTTAGGATCCCCTTATGTGCAAGTCACATAAGGGTATTTACATCAGCCCCCTCCCTCTCTACTTTTCATCTGCTTCTTAAAGAAGAACGAGAAGTGGGTTTTAGTCTCATTCTTTAAGCTTCATTAAAATAAGTCTTCTAATTTGGAAACTGACTTTTGTGCATGTAGTCGATTTGATGTGATACAAACATCTTGGATATGGATATCCAACAACCATGTAAGATAGTGAATGTTGATTTTTTGGCTAGTTTGATACATCTATGTGTTCAAGGGAAATGGATTTCATCCAAAGAATGCTTCACTCCATGAATTTTTTGGAAGCTTAAAGCAACTTTCTTGTTGCACAAATTGAAAAATGAAGCGTTTGGGAAGTTGTTATTTAATTGTTGGTGATGGCAACTAAGATGACTTAGTGGGTCTACATCATGGTTTTGGTTTAGTAAAGTTGTGTAAAAATAAATCAGTCTTTGTTCTGATGGTCATGGTTTTTGGTTTAGATCATACTTTGAATAATCATTTTTGTATGGGAATGTAATATACATGTTTCTAAGTAATAAAAAACAATAATATTTATGGGTATGGACTGTTTCGTTTCCAAATTTGATAGTTTGATGATTGTCAAAGTTGGATCGAAGTACATATGCACATATCCTGATCTATTTGCCATCTTTCCACCTGCACTTGATCGTAATTTCTTCTTTAGAATCCCATTAGAAGATTTAAGACTCTCACCTTTGCAACTCATAGCATTGTGACATTTAGAACGTGTCATAGTTTATAATTGTTTTAATAAACTTGTTATTTTAAACCATTGTTCAACTAAAAACCTCATCTTTGTTATAACGAGGTGCCACTAATGTGGTTGGACAATCAGTTTTAGGTCGTATGCTACGATCTTTAATTGATTCTATCTTGAATATGTATATTTCACTCCATATTTGTAGCAAGCAACACTTATGAACCCAAATTTCTTGTTGCGCACCCACCTCCTACATGAGCATCATGTCATTTTACTAACACAAAACCCATTTGTCATCCTAAGGATCACTTACCTGATACTTTGGAATTCCCACAGTACACCACTTTGTAATGATTACCTTGGATTTTGATGTTCTCAATTTTTTTTTTTTGTTGATTTTGGCGTCAAAGGGCCTTTGGAGTTGCCAATTACCTTTTGCACATTCATCATGTTTTCCATAATTATTGTATTCCAAACAAGTGCATGATTGGTTTGTCTCTTCCATCCACATGTTTTTTGTTAAACACTTCACACGTGTTGTTTAAAACTTAAAGGTACATCACAACGTGCTCTACATATAAAATGTGAATTTGCCCATGACGGAATTTATTTTGACCAATTATATGGGGTACTGCATGTTGACGTACACTTCCACAACAAAAAAAAAAAAAAAAAAAAAAACCAATTTCTTAATTGTTTAGGATTACAACCCCGTTATAAAAATACATAAAGAGTAAGCTATCTTTTTTGTTCTTCTATCTACCGAGTAGCAGATGAACATAGTGGCATTTTCAATTTCAAAATAAGTGCAACATTTAACTAGGCACGATTAAAAAAAAGGGAAAAAAGTCAACCACTAGTCAGAGATATAAACCCAAATGTATCAAAATTAGTGGCATTACACGTAAAACTATAACAGGCATGACACCTCCAAGTTGCTCAATCAAATAGTAAACAAGAATAACTTCATTTTCTTTTTCACAGTTTACCTGGTGTTCATAAGTTTGATGAGTTCATCCACAAAATCAGTCATAGCAACTTCTTGCTCTATATTCACCTCTTTATTCTTAATCTTAACAATCCCTTCTTTAATTTCTCTTTCACCAACAATCACCATCCATGGAATCCCAAACTCTTTAGCTCGATCAAAATGCTTATTAAGCCTCTTATTCGCCATAAACTCTGCATTCACTTTGGCATCCCAACACATCTGAACCAGTTTAGATGCTAAACCCACATCATCCCCCAACACACTCACCAACACTTGTGTCTCACTCGCTCGAATCACCTACAAAAAAACAATCAATCAACTCTCTTTCTCTCACAGAATATAAACACCCGAGTTTTTTTTTTTTTTTTTTTTTTACCTGATTTTCAACTTTTTGCTGTTCTTCCATTATTGTGAAGACACGTTCGATTCCCAAACTAACACCGATTGCAGCCACACGTTTTGTTCCAAACATGCCTATAAGATTGTCATAACGCCCACCTGCAGCAATTGAGCCAACTTGTGTTGCACCCTTGAAAACCGCTTCATATATCACTCCAGTGTAGTAATCCAACCCTCTTGCTAAACTCAAATCAAGAACCACTTTGTCTACGCATCTTTTGTCCAAACATTCGAATAATTTCTCCAAGTCTTTCAATGCTTGATTTGAAGCCTCGTTTTTCAGAAACACGCTTTCTTCTTTTTTCAGTTCTGATAGTAATGTCAAAGGGTGGCCTTTCAGACACACGTATTTACCAATTTTCTCCACTGTATCCACATCTAAGCCTTTCTCTTCAATCTAACAAGAAAAAAAAAAGATAAGGTCAACCAATGTTTGCACATAAACACTATAACTAGAAAGTAGAAAGATTCAGCATAATACCAACCATTTCCTTTCTAATTTGGTCAAATGATTGTTTGTCTAATTTGTCAATACTTGAGCAAATGGTTCGGACTTTGTGAGATGGAACACCGCATATTTCCAGCATTCCATCCAGTAGCTTACGATGGTTCAACTTCACCTGTACACACAAAAGGAAAAGGGCAAAATGGGAAAAGAATCTTTATGTGACTGTGATGATTTGAACATGTAAAAAATCTTACCTCATAATCACCGATGTTTAGCTCGTCTAGTAGTTCAACCAAGATTCTGACAACCTCAAAGTCAGCTGCTATTGTGTCATCACCAGCAATGTCAAAATCACATTGATAGAATTCACGGTATCTTCCTTTAGATGGGTTGTCTCTTCTGTACACTTTTGCCATTTGGTACCTTCTGAAAGATGTCAGACCATTCATGGCAACATATCTAGCAAATGGAACTGTTAGGTCATACCGAAGGGAGCAAATCTCTCCACCCTAAAAATCAAACAAAATGCATATCAATCTTCAATGCACATGTTTTTGTTTTTCCTTCAAAAATTACCTAATAAAGGATGCATATCTCACCTGATCAGCTAAATCATAAATCAACTTTGAATCTTCACCGTATTTTCCTGTAAGAGTTTCTCTCAATTCAAATACAGGAGTATCAAGTGCCATAGCACCATGCCTCTTGAAAACATTGCCAATGATTGTGAAGGCTTTCTCTCTTACAGCCATTTGTTCTTTTGCAAAATCACGAGTTCCCTACAAAGTTGAAGTATATATATTAAGAAACAAATGTGAAATGTCTTATCAAATATAAACGTAAGAACTAAATGTGCATGGTGTTATTACCTTGGCGAGTTTGGGAAGCCTTCTGCTTTCATTGCTGTCGACAACTTCTTTGACTTTATCTAGTAGACTTTTAAAGTTGGGATCTTTCAAGTCCAGGAAGGAGAGGAAACCTTGTGCCACTTTCTCCACAAGAGATGAAGTATCAAATACCTTAATTTGTAACGTATCTTTGATAAACTGCATCAAAACAGATGTGCCTTTTCCCATAACCTTTTTTTTCTTGTCCTTCTTTTTATCCGGTTTCACATTTCCTCCATCAACACCCTCTTGACCTTTTATACTTCTCTCTCCATTCTCCATCAGCTCACTCCCCTCCAATGATATAAAAGAAACTGTTGCTTCCCAAGAAAGAATCTTTCTCACAGCTTCAAACAAAGCATAAATTTCATGCAATGATTCGATGTAGTTCTTTTTCATCTTTTTTGTTACAGAAGACATAACGGAGGCTTCCAATATGTCAAGACCAGGACATCCAGCATTGAAACTCTTAGCCAAATCAGGAAATATGTTGTCTTTTACTAAAGTGTTTGCTCGAAGCCAACTACTCTCACCAAGACTCTTGATAGCAAATGCCAGAGAAGAAAAGAGTGTGGACAAATCCTCACTGACACTTCCATTTGCTAACAGAGTAGAATTCAGTGCAATCCGAGTTGATTGATGAACTGATTTGCTGAGAGACCTCAAACGACCATGAATAATGGGAATGTTATCAACTTGATCACACTGCAGGGTACCACGAAACTTTGATCCGTTAAGCAAAACCTTCAAATCACTAGCAACAGAAGCCATATCTTTGTCAGAAGAGCCATCACCAGAGTCTGTGAAGAGATTTAAGGCAGTTGAAGTGTCAGCCTTCAAGGCCTCACAAGACAAGGCTGCAACAGCATCTGCAACTATGGTTAATGAGGAGGCTGTGTAGTCCAGGAGAGCACAGATGCCATTAACAGTAATATTTGGCCAGCAACCTCTTAACATATCAATGTTGGCATGCTTATCGAAATCCAGATCAAGTGTGAGGGTTTTAGTATCATTGCTCAAGATATCTGATAGCTGAGAAACAGCAGAGGAGGAGGGGGATCCACTAAGCAAGTGTTTGTACAGGAGAAGCAGAATGGAAGCTCTGGCTTCCTCAGGGGTTAGAAAATCAGGGACAGATAGTTGAAGCTTGGAGGGGGCTGATGCTGAATTCGGTTTATGATTGGAAGGAGATGAAGAGAGCCTTGCAAGAGCAGAAGGATCAATCTGGAGGAGCTGAGGTGGAGAAGCAGTGGAGAATTCAAAGACAGAATCTGAAGAGAGGGTTGAGCCTTTTCCACCTAGCGTCAGCACTCGTCTCTCACCTGCCATATCTGCACAAAACCAGATTTGCAAAGAATGCGTGTTGAGTATTATTATCCTAAATCAGATCAAAGTATTATCATCATTAAAACATTGTGAATGTCGTCTGTTTCTGTAAAACATAGTGAAGGAAATCTGAGTTAAATATCTAATCCTATATAACAATGCAGATAGTCGAGATAGATAGATAGTATAACTGAGCAATTAAACACCAAAATACCTAAAATTACCGTTCTTACCCATGAATGTAACTATAAAAATCAAAATGGGTGAACAATTCATTCAAAATCAGTCATCTAACTTGAATCAAATTTACTAATTTAGGACAACAAAAATCAAATATTAGATAAACAGAAGAAATGCTCATCACTCATCAGCTCAATAGACAAAACATTAGCAAATTTCTGCAAAAAGAACATTTAACAGTGTGTGAAATCCCAATTAGTTGATTCCCAAAGTCCAACAACAAGCAAATGGAGGAACAATTCGTATTACTCATCAATCAGCTCATTCTAGACAAACATTAGCAAAATTCTGCAAAAATTCATTTAACTGTATGTGAAATGATAATTACTTGTATACCAAATTCCAACAACAAGCAAATGGAGGAACAAATTCAATACTCAATAGATTGGCTGCTGATTTCCAGCAGAATTAGAAAAGAGAGAAAAAGAACAGCCGAAGTCGAACAGGAGCATACCTGATTTTCTTCTGTGAACAAGAAAGAACAGCAGAATAGCCGGTGGACAGCGGTGCTGCGGTGGTGACTGGCAGGCGTCCGACTAGCGAACGATTGAACGAAGATGGGGGGTTGATAGCCCTAGGTTCTTGTCGGTAATGGGATGTGAAGGAAGGTGGCAGTGATGACGGTGTTGAGTGTGCGTCAGGGCGGCAGTGATGGTATGTCTAGGCCGACGCGAATGGGGAGGGTTTGCGAGAAAGAAATAGCGAGGTTTGGGGGTTGGCGTTTGTATTATTTTTAGGGTTTTGTATTTATTTTATATTTTTTGTTTATATCAAATTCTATAATATCAAATAAAGTTTGTTAACAAAAAAAAAAGTAATCATGATATGATATGATAAAAGTCTTAAATTTTAAATTGGTAATTGAAAAAAAAATTAATACTTTTTTATTATTGTTATGACTCGTGATCATAACTTTTTCGTAGAATTATCAATAGCATTCTAGCCATTTAACTTTGTTATGTTTTTTGCAAAATAAATTCAAAAATTATGTTTAAAATTCAAATTTGGTCACTGTAGATTGCAAAAAAATTACACCATATGATTTTTTAACTTTATATATATATATATATATATATATATATATATATATATATATATATATATATATATATATATATATATATATATAGGAGGGTTCATGCGAAAATGCAAATAATTTGCGAAAACGCAAAAACAAAAGAAAACTATAAGATTGTGTCACGTCAACCTTATATTTTGGACAATAAACCATTCAAACTTTGAACTACATGATGATAATCGATGATACATGAGAAATGGTTTCATATTAGCAAAACATGATTTTTTACATTTTTATTATGAAAACATGAATTTAACAGTGGCTAAGGACGTGAAAAATTTTTGTTAAAACCGTCTTTAAATCTATATCATCATAACACAATCCAATATAAACTTATTATCTTTAATTTATTGCTAATAAATTAGATTTTTATAGTACTTGTGTTTGATTTTTGTAAGATAAAATCTGTTTTCGCAAGATATTTATGTTTTCGCATGAACCTACTTGTATATATATGCAATTTATTTTTGTTTTTTATTTACTCTAATATATTCATACATTTTACACTTTTTGTATTTATCTTAGTTTTTTCATATTTTGTTTTTGTATTATATTTTAAATTTTTCGTATTTTTTATTTTTTTCATTTTTTTTCGTATTTATTTTCATATTATTTGTTTTCATCTTAGATGACAACAATTCTTTCAAGCCTTCAGGAAAGGTGTTAATATCAAAACATACATAACAAAGTTTCCTTTACATAACACCAAACACATAATTCGAATGAATTCATTTTTACATCGAATAAGATAATTATTAAATTAAAACACTATATAACATTCAAATAAAATGTTAGGTGGAAAATAAATATTGTTAGTTGAATTTATTAATAAGATGATAGTTAGGAAATAAATATCTCTATTTAATTTTCATTGTACCGAAACGATGTAATTTTTGGATTATTTTATAAACATGTTCATGATTAAGCTCTTCGGAGAAAGAATGTCAACTGATGAGGGTTGGTGGGAGTGAGATATAAGCTTTAAGTTAGAAATAACTAATAACAGAGGAGTAAAAATGTGTTTTCGTATAAGATTTAACAAAAAAAACCCAAAAGGACCAATTATGCAAGGATTTTCAAAGCTAAAGACCATCCATGCAACAAATTTCTAACGACGAGTATTTTTTGTAAACCATAGAGACCATATTTGAAACTTTTTTTTATTAATTTTGCTATGTTTTTATGTTAAAAACAAGTGCAAAAAATAAAAAATCTCAATATATTTTCATATAATTCTTAAAATATCACTTATTTTTTGGTGCATTAAAACACATATATTTTCTTTATTTAAAGATTTTGGACATTAAAAAAAATTCAATATATTTTCATCAAAACATTAAAAACTCGGAATTGTTTTATTTTAAGTATTAATGACGTAAAAAAAAAAAAAAAAAAAAAAAAAAAAAAAAAAAAAAAAAAAAAACTAAATCTATTTTCATCAAGTGCCATTCCAAAAAAAAAAATCTATTTTCATCTAAGACATTAAAAAAACAATATATTATTTTTTAATACATTAAAACCTTTATATATTTGAACTTTTTTAATCTAATGAATTATAACCAATAAACCATTAAAAATCAATTATCTAACATTTATTGACATTTAAGACTATCCGTTATGGTCTTCACGACCACAACCTCCTTCCACCTCCACGTCGCCATCATCGTCTTCCTCAGCATAGACGGGATGGTGCTCAACATCGATTTCCTTGTAATCTGCAAGAGAGAAGAAGAAAGGAAGAGAGGAGAAGAGAGACATGATTGGTCGTCCTCCTCCGTCTTCCCTAACACGAACCACAACGATCACAAGACACGACGTGACACCGGGATAGTGTGTATGATTGTGGTTTGTGGTCAGGTAGACCATGAATGCATTGTCTTAGGTATACCGGATGACCTAAAATTACTGAATTCAAAACCTTAAATAAAACTTTTTAGAAAAAATATAAGGATTTTAAGTTTTCCTCGTTCATTTGGTTTTAAGATTTCCTCGTTCATTTTTCTTGCCGCACCAAAAAAAAAAACTTCTTGTCCTCTCATCCTCACCCTCTAAACCCATCCGTCCACCTTTCAACTCCATTATTTAAATATATATCAATCTAAACTCACTTTTTCTTGTTTAACTCTGCCACCACTTGCTTTTTTTTTTTACTAATATTATTTGAAACTAAGTGAAAGCTTTTTTTTCATAGATCTGGAGACATTTCATTCAGGTTTTTACTTAATTCATCGAAAAAAAAATCAAAATTTTAATCTTCTTTCACAAAATCCAAGTGCATTATGAAAACTTGAGGTGAAAATGGCATCTCAAGGACCAATTGAAATCAAATTCAGGTTAGCCGATGGCAGTGATATTAATTAGACCAAGCAAATACAGTCTTACCGCCACTGTAAGATTTTTGAAAAAGATGATACTTTCACAATGGTCCAAAGGCTGATTCATAAATCGAATCCTCTGATTTGATAATTTTGAAAATTTTATTTTTATTTTTCATTTTTGTTCATGTTCGGTCTTGTGAAGTGAAGACTGACGGAGCTATAACATTTTAAGTTGTGTGTGGGATACTTAAATTATGATCAGGGGTGTCCGAAGGCGAGACGAGAGTTCTATCATTTAGGTTTACCCCACTTCATACAACATTTATTTGAATTAAAACTTCTAAATCATTTGATCCATAACCCATGAACTGTTTGTTTAAAAAAAAGGGAACATAATGTTTTAATCATACACAAAATATACGATCGGTTGATTCCATAATGATATGATCGTAAAAATGGTTAAGCGTTTGCCTTTGTTTGCGTTACGTCTCATCCTAATGAACATTTATGGATATGATTTACAATATTACATGATACTCCTAGTATGAGAATGTGTGCAGTAAGGGTAGCGTGTTGTGTTCTTGAAATATAACTTTTTGAAAAAATATACCATGCTATCTTCACCTTAAGTAATGCCAAATACAATAATAATTGTATTTTTAAGATTCTCATGAGTCCAAGTTTGTGTTGTTAAATATTTATGGTTCAGAGAAATCGGTCAATCTAATCAAAGATGCTTTTAAAAAGTACAGATAATTTCATCAGTTATGATAAGGATCTTTCTTGTAATTTTAATTCATTCGTGAAAATTAAATATTTGATTTGACATGTCGACTAATGTTTATCTTTAAGTAACAATGAAAAACTTAACCTAAAAGGCCACTTACCTAAATTTGTAAAGGTCGTTTTTAAGTGGTTATTCGTACGAGTGTTCATATGGAATAAAAACAAATTCTGTCACTTTCTTCATTTTAGGTCATTCAATGTTTAACTGCATTTCCATGGGTAGATCTTGATGGTTTTGTTTTAATTGATTTCATTGCTATTGTATATCGGTCCATGTATTAGGCCTTATTTGTATTTGTATCTCAAAGCCCATTGTAAAAATTGTATTTATACCAAAATCCTCATGCATATTCTAAGCTATGATGGAGTAATTTTAATAATTTTCCCTTTTTTTAATTATATAACTTTACATTAAACGTAATTGTTAGCCATGACCCATGTAGGCATCGTTAAAGAACCTCAAAACCATGACCACGACCAGTTCATCGTCGTTTTCAGTAGGTAAACTGTTCAATCTCCCAAATGAAGGGCAAAAGCATGTGCAAGTGTTTGTCAAGTCAATTGTTCAATAAGGGAGAAAGTTCTAAAACGGAAACGAATAGTATTAACTGCAACAAATCTTAATCACTCTATTAAAAATGTAAGCAAAGTACAAATTTGACTCAAACGAGTGAATACCACAACATGAAGACCAATTTGGTTTGTGAATGGCAACGAGTGAATGACAAATAGTTTCTTGCTAAAAGTGTCAAAAAATTTCTTAATAAGATAAGATAAAAGATAACACAAGACATGAAACTAAAATCCTATTAGAAACGATTGTCCAATTGATTTAATTTTAAACTAATTTTTACCTCGTGTGGTCCATGCCCCCGCACTTCAACCCATAAAATCATTGATCATGATGCTTTTGTTTTTTCATGTTATTAGCTAGATTGATATTTTAAGTTTTAAAAATTTTATAAGGTTCGTGCAAAATGTCTATGTGGATAGAAGTTTTTATTTACTAACATAAGTCATTCTCAAAAGAGCAAAAAAGGCGATTCTACTACCTCAATAATAATAGACATCGAGTAAAAATTACAACCGGATCCATTTAGTGGTTGCATAGTGATGCATACATAATGTTTTTTTTTTTTTTTACGTGAATGAATTTTGAAATATTTTCTTTGTTATTTAAGTAAACAATTTCAGTTTTATATTTGAAGTGATTTGTATTTGACTCTTTATAATTTATAGAAAAAGATAAACGTGGCTAATCTTCATAAGTTTTTCATCAAAATTTAAAGGAAAAAAAAGTTAAAAGTTGAATTGAATAACCACTGATTTCACATTCGAACTCATGGCTGTGAAAATAACAAATAGGGTGCAAAATGGGCCTAATGCGGCCCGTAATATATTTAAGTCAAAATTCGTTTTCCCTTTTTTTTTTCATTATTTAATTTTGCACAAACCTAGAACACTCTAAAGTGTAAGAGTGTATATATTTCACCTTTCATTGTTCCATTTTGGCTCTTTTTTTGTTTCTAAAGAAAAAACATCATAAATGGTCTTTGAGGTTTTCTATATCTGAAGTTTAGTCTTAGTGGTTTAAAAACATAATAGATTGTCAATGTGCTTTCAAAACTTTTAACGATTGGTCTTTATTGATAGCTACGTTAACTTTTGCCCATTAACTAAAGAACATTTTCGTCATTTCACGACCATAGGGACCATTTATGATGTTTTCTTGTATTTTTTTAAAAGAAAAAATTAAATATAATTATGAAAATAGCAAAAAAAGAAATCGACAAAGCCATATCTCTAATCAAAAAAGCCGAAAGGTCATTGATTGTATTCGGCAAAGGGGCAGTCATAGCTGGAGCTGAAGATGAACTCAAGAACCTCGTTGAAAAAACCGGAATCCCATTCTTGTTGACTCTAATGGGCAAAAGTCTGTTACCCAATTCCCATGACTTAGCTGCAACAGTTCCCCGATCACTTGCAATTGATGAATGTGATGTCGCCGAAGTTATTGGCGCTAGATTGAACTGGCTATTGTACTTTGGAGAACCTCCAAAGTAGTCAAAAGATGTTAAATTTATCTTGATTGACATAGACTAAAAAGAGATTAATCTATGAGAACCATATTTAGGTCTAATTAGGGACGCAAAAAGGATTCTTCAGGTACTGAAGAAAGAGATCAAAGACCACTTGTTTTGTTTGGGTCGAACTCGTCCTTGGATCGAATCCATAACCAACAAGGTGAAAGAAAATATGTCAAGACTTGAGGCACAATTATCCAAAGTTGTTGTCCCCTTTGATTTCTTGACTCCAGTGAGGATTATCATAGAAGCCGTTGCTAGTATAGGTACTCTTGCTCCTATATTGATTTTAGAAGAGGCTAACACCATGGATGTGGGTCGATCTGTTTTGGTCCAAATGGAACCCAAATGTAACATCCTGTTTCAGGTCGTTTTCATTTCGAAATGGTGATTAAGGATTGGGTATTAGTAGGGTTAGAATCATTGAAGAAGTTAGTTTTGAGCTCATTTGGAGGTGGATGATGTATTGGATGATCCGGGTATTTGGTTGTGATTTGGAGCTAAAAGGGTATTTCGGTAATCAGTCAATTGGGCTTCTATGGAAAGGGGATGTTGTTCGGAATACCTTATGGATGGTATGAGTTGATAATAGTGTAAAGTGTCTCGATACCTTTTCGTGGATATAGGTATGGTCAAAATCAGAGTTGTATCAAGAAAGTTATGGTCTTTGCCTCTTTGGATGGTTTAGGGTTTGGGGAAAATCCCAGTACATGGAGTGTACTAAGAAGGTACGCAGGGCGTACCAAGGCAAGGAAGGTTACGCAAGGCTTAACTAGAAAAATACGCAACATAGAGGAAAAGTTGGGTCGGGGTGCGAGACCTCGTATGTTGGGCGTACGCGGAGGTACGCTGGGCGTACGAGGGGCATCTTGAAAACCCTAATTTTAGGGTTGTACCCTATATAAGCATAATGTTAGTCCTTTTCTGCATTTCCAAGCCAACCTCCATACCCTAGAAACCACAAGTCGACTTTGTTGCCTCTTGAGGGTGTTCTTGAGTTCTTGGATAGATTTGGTGCTCTTTTATGCTTTAGGAAGGAAATAAGAGGAGTTTGAAGTTGCTTGGCTTGGTGGAGTGGCCTTAGATCCAGAGCCATCATCTTGTGGGGAAGTCATTTGAGGTATCAAGTTTCAATCTTGCCTTGTGTATGAATAAATCTCATCATTGCTAGTTTATTATGATTTTGTCCTTATTTTTGAGTTAATGGATGACCTAAGTCGTTTGAAGGTTCATCTTTTTAGATCTGAGTTTGTTTTGGCATCTTTGAGCATAAAGATGCAAGCTTTATGTGTATTATGGGGCCATGCATGTATTAAGTCACCCATTAAGTCCCTTTCTAGCTTAAGAGTTTCATTTAGTCACCTGTGGGCGTAAAGTTGGTGACTTTACGTGGTATTCTAGCTCAAGGAGACCAAATCTGTGGTTTGGGAAGCTTTGTCTTAATGGATTAAGTGGAAATGGAGTTTGGGCCGGATAAGGTGAGTACGTTGGGCGTACAAGCAGGTACGCGCAACGTACAAGCCTCCAAGCGAGTATGTTGCGTGTACGCCCAGCGTACTCTATCTGAGTAGGTTTGTGCATTTGGGCTTCGGTTTGGGTTGCCTTCTTGGACCTGGTTGCTTGGTGCCTTGTTGGGCCATATGAGAAGGTATGTTTTGGTTTAGGGTTAAGTAGTGGGCTTTAAGGTAAGGCCCAAATAAGGGTTTGGGCCTGATTTGGAAAATTGGGCCATTAGTGGACCTTTGTGAATCTTTTGGTCTTGGGCCTTGTTAGGCCCAATGGGTTTGGGTCATTAGTGGCCTTGGTTAGTTAGGCCATCTTTGGGCCTAGTGCTAGATTTGGAAAATTGGGCCATTAGTGGACCTTTGTGGATCTTTTGGTCTTAGGCCTTGTTAGGCCCAATGGGTTTGGGTAATTAGTGGGTCTGGTTAGTTGGGCCATCTTTGGGCCTAGTGCTAGAGTTTACCTTGCTTAGCTTTTGATTATGGTGTTGGGTTGTTTGGCTCAGTTAGGCGGCCATTTCGCAGCAGCAGCGACAATGAAAGATTACTCGCATAGCGGTTGAGGTGAACCTTCTCACTATACTTATGTGTGTGGTAATTTATGTGTGACCAAAGGGCCTTATTCGTGTATGATAGGAGGGTATTATTTACATTACTGACCGGAGGGTCTTATTATTATTATTGATCGGAGGGTCTTATTTGCTTATATTGTGATATGTGTTATTATGCATCCTGTCTTTATGACTTATGCTGTTATATGATTATATATATATATATATATATATATATATATATATATATATATATATATATATATATATATATATAGTTATGACCAGAGAGTCCATATCGAGACGTGAGACCAAAGGGTATTCACCGAGACACATGATCGAAGGGTCCCTTTCGAGATTTAGCTATGCGAGGCTAATATTTGTGTGTGTGGTATTTTGGGAAACTCACTAAGCTTCATGCTTACCGTGTTGATTTAATTGTGTCTGAGGTACTTTTGTAGATTTCGGGAAGGCGGATGCATGATTGTACACATTCGTCGGCTTATGATATCTTGTGGATGTTGGGATACTCTGATATTGTTTTGATAATAATTTATATTTATATGATGACTTGACTTTATGAGTAATGTTTGGTGAATTTAAAATGAAAAATTTGTCTTAAAATTTGAGGCTTTACAATTTTGTATCAGAGCCTTGGGTTGAGGGATTCAGGCACATCCTCAGGTATGTTTGGACTCAAACTGAGGAATTGAATACTTTTCAAAAGAAATGATTTTCATCACACATTTTTCCAAGGAAATTAAAGAGGTTTGAAAGTAGGTCCAAAGCAGTGTGTACAATCAGCCATAGCCCGAGCGGTGATTTCCCAAAATGCCCTTACTTGATTATGTGTTGTTGTAATGAGCTGATAGAATTGCATGCTAGTCTAGGGCTAGGAATCTACTTAGTATTTCATGCTAGTGTGTCTGCTTAGGAGAGATGACTTTATGCATGTTTTTGAATTGTTAGTGTTGCATGCTTATGATTAGTGATCTCCAGGAGTTGTGAGGTAGGATTGCCTGAATTCGATGATGCATTTTGTGTTGTGGTTAGAGCAATTGGGGTTGCATGATAGTGTGGTTTCATGTGTTGGTTTGAATTGCTAGTTTAGGTTATGTGTTGGTAGAGGTTGTTTGATGCCCGAATGTTGCTTGCTTCGTGCTTTTAGGGACTTCCATTGATATCGACTAACTATTAATCGAATACGATTCACACACCATCACCATCAGTGATCATAATATGACAACACATTATCAGAAGTTCCAAACTCTATTCAACCTTCAGTCAACATGATCAACCCATTGTCGACAAGAACCTGGTTGCATACATGGTTAATGGCTTGGAATGCAAGTTTGATCAGACCGTTTAAATCACTTGTCATCAAGACCGGCTATCATAGTTTCTCCAGGTTAGATCTATGTTTTGTCTCAAATAGTTACATTTCAAACTGGTCTCAGGTTTACATTAAGACCATGTCCATCTTTGGCGACATTCAGCGGATGGCCTTATGACTCTTCAACTCACAAATAATGAAATGATTGTAACTTCTTCAACTCTTGGAATCAACCTTAAAATGATCGTACTGGTGACTGTTGGCAATTTAATTGTAATAGCCGCCGATAAGAAACTGTCCACCAAACACGACTTGGGCCTCAAACACGGGTTGTATTCTGAAAAAATGTCTCGAAATAGCATCGTAATTCATTTAAACTTATATTGATGATACTAGCCTTCATACACATGACATATTTATCAAACACGGGCCAAAATCCTTATATGATGTTGAGACTACTCTATAAATACCCCTTGATATCCCAAATCCATTTTCAGACGAATTTCTGGTGATTTTTGCATTTTCTGACGATTTATGAAGATCTGAAGATTATGAATCAACAGTCTCAATATATTTAATAAGATTTCAAGGTTTGCACAAACCTTAGATTTCAAGGTTTGCACAAACCTTAGATTTCACCATGTTTAGCTATAAACCTTAGATTTCAGCCAATCAACAGTCTCAATCGTTTTGGTAACTGTTGGCAGTTTACTTTTTATTGTTTTATATTG
Organism: Lactuca sativa; assembly: GCF_002870075.4. Lineage (NCBI taxonomy): Eukaryota > Viridiplantae > Streptophyta > Magnoliopsida > Asterales > Asteraceae > Lactuca > Lactuca sativa. The sequence goes on from NC_056624.2 coordinate 201,807,000, forward strand.
TTTTTTTCACCATGTTTAGCTAAAAACCTTAGATTTCAAGGTTTGCACAAACTTCGACTTTTTTATGAAATTAATCATTAGATTTGGTTTTTAATTTGTGTTTCTATCTAGTGGTTTCAAACGACACTAGATTGGGTCCTCAAGTGGTGCGGGATTACACAAAGGTGGCGGAATATGTGACATCCCCAATTTCACGGCCAGAAAAGACCGATTTGTTTATGCTTTGTTTTTAAAATCAGAGTAATCGTTTAAAGAAAACTATTGCGGAATTTGTTCCCAAAAACAAAAATATGATAACCATTTATCCAAACATTTCTCAAAGAGAATGTATTTTCATTTAAATAATAAAACCTTGGGATGTCATGTTCGATACAAACCAAAAGCATAAACAATATAAAATAGACCTTACAATAGTTATTTATAACTACTGATCTATAATCTAAAATCTCTCGTCAAGTCCGTCAACTTATACCCTTGTGCCATTACCTGTAATGAAAAGAAAACTGAGTGGGTCAGGCTTGGGAGCCTGGTGAGCATATAGGGTTTTCAACCCACGATAATATAATTATTATATTTAATCAGCAAACAATCAACCCAATTACTCATCCCCATTATCTTCTTAAGGTTTTACCCTAAGAACCAACTATCCTTCATTCATTTATTCATAAGGAATTGGCACGAATTCCATTGCTGCCAAAGTTTATTTATCAAGTACTAAATCCATAGTTATCAGGCGCTAACTCCATAGTCACCAAGGTTCACTTAACAAGCGCTAACTCCATAGTCGCCAAGGTTTACTCAACAAGCGCTAACTCCATAGTCGCCAAGGTTTACTCAACAAGCGCTAACTCCATAGTCGCCAAGGTTCATCAAATAGGCACGAAGTCACATTGTCGCCAAGGTTTATACAATAGGCGCTAACTCCATAGTCACCAACTATCCCATCTACCCAAGTTCTACCCAACATTTTCGTAGATATAAATACTTAAACAGTTTAAATCATTTAACACTTGTATAAAACATCAACTCCACGCCCATCTCAAATAGACAAATAATGCATAAACACATAACACGTATTTCATAGCAAATACTTCATATTTATGTGTTAGAAGAAAGTAACTACACCCTCACACATATAAACAACAATATACTTAATACACTCAAACCATACTTGTATTATTATCGTGTTTATGAAAGGTAGTATACATTACTTGATCAAAAGATGATCAGACAGCACTACGGCTTGCAAAAGCAGTATATCTCCGCAGATCTGGAAGATCTTCACAAAAATTGAACTTCTCGCGGGCAGAGCTTCGGCTTGGAAATCACGCTCTTCGGGATTCTCGGGGCTTCGGATCTTGCTTCGGGACTCGGGATTGAGACCGGGGCTTCGGGACACTTCAGACACGCAAAACGATGCAAAACGGGAGAGAGAAGAGAGAAAAAGAGCAAATAAGCCGGCTGCCCTCGCATCCTATTTATAGGAGGCTGGAGCCTCGGAGTACGCGGGGCGTACAGGCATACGCGGGACGTACGCGTCCGAAACGTCACTGCATGCGTCATCCGAAGAACTCGAGTGCGAAGGTCGTCATGCTTTGCTGTACGCGGGGCGTACTTCGGATGAGTCCGATGACTCGTCTTCGGATAATACCGGGGTTTAAAATTAAATTTAAATATTAAATATTTAATAAACTTCAGAAATTCATATCTTCTTCATACGAACTCCGTTTTCGACGTTCTTTATATCCACGCGTAGGTGAGACTACGCTCTACGACTTTCGTTTAGACTCTGTCGGCTAATTTTGACTTTTATTTTTATTATTTATTTTAATAGGCCGTGACAGAAAATTTCGTTATAAATTCATAACTTATTCGTTTGACGTCCGTTCTTGCCTAACTTTTCGTCGTTTCGCTACTAACAACGAGATCTTCGATTCTCGTTTAGATCGCTAAGGCTAAATATCACTCTAACGTAAATTCACTTTTTACGTCATTCAGCGTTGTGCCGGTTCTGTCGCGAAACTTCAACAAGTCATAACTTCTTCGTTATAACTCGGATTTTGACGTTCTTTTTATGCACGGAAACCTTGTAACATATACTACAACTTAGTTAGGATTATTCATCCTAAATAATCTTCTATCAAAAAGCCATTTTTGACGCTTATCGTCTCTAAATTGACTAGCCCTGATCTACGGGCGTTACAGAATTCCTCAACTTTGTTGTGGGTTACTGAAATTGTCCAAAAAGAAACAAAAGGTCCTTTTGACTATCTTTTATGGATTCATATGACGAATATGGAAGGAGAGAAATTAGAAAGTTTATAATAAGATTGTGTAGTCCCCTACTATTGTGGCAGATAATATAATTTCATGGTTTATAATAGATATAAACATAAGGGAAATAATACAAATTGTAGATGGACAGAGTGGTGTTGCTCTCCTTTTATTTGTTTGTGTACTGATTACCTTGTTTTTGTTGGCCCCTCTACTTCCTTCCTAGTCGTGGTAAACCGTCACAAAATCCATATAATCACATTGAATTAGACCTGTGTTGTTTTTCTAGTAGTGAGAGAATTGAGAATTGATCAAGAGATTATGGGGTAAATTTAGAGTGTTACAAAAACTCACGATTACCATTTTGAAACGTCGTTAATTGGCTGAAAAATTATTGGTGTATATATATATATATATATATATATATATATATATATATATATATATATATATATATATATAATGGATGATTAAAAAAATATTAAATATCAAAGTGTAAATAATAACAATTTTTTAAAATAAAAATTTGAAATAAGTAATGAAGAAACATACTATTAATTGTAATGAACTATCATAATATGTGGCTTTTTAATTTTGAAAATTAAAAAAAACAAAAATTGACATTTCAATATTATTTATTTCAAAAATATTAAAAAATGACAATTGTCAAACTCATAAGAGATTGACATGTGGCTAAATGGATCTTCATTTATTATAATACTAGGTGTGAAACCCGTGTAGTCGGGTTGATTAAAAAAATTTTATATGAAGATATAAACTTTAAATATTTTTTTTAAAGAAAACATTAATTATCAAAGTGTAAATATTATGTATTTTTTAAAATAAAATTTCAAAAATATATATACAAACAAAATGACAATGACATTTTTTTAGTTTGTCAATAATTATATTTCGACCATATAACATTTTTTTTAGTTTGTCAATAAAAAGCAACAAAGTTTGATTTTTTTTTATATAGACCATTTTGCCTAAAATGACAATGAACTTTAAAAGAAACATGTCAATTTTCAATTATATATATTGAAGGAAGCTTATTAAAATTTGAAAATATAAGGAAACAAATTAGTGACACATTAATTACTTTTTATAACCTAAAAATTAGATAGTTAATTGAGAAAATAAAAAATTACCACAAATGACAAGTGAAAATTAATTTCCAAGAATTAACCACAAATTTACATTTGTCAAAATGTATAAGAAATTGACAAGTGGCAAAAAGTTCTTTATTTATTATTGAGGACTAGTTGTGAGACCTATGTATTAAATGGGTTAATTTAAAAAAAAATTAAATATAAAAGTCAAAATATTTGAGACCTTTGAATTTTTATGAAAGAAAAATAATAATTTATTATAATGGAAATGTTTTTTATCTTTTAAATTTAAACAGATAATTTAAATAAAGAAAAGAAACTAATGAGCTTTAATTTTGAGAATTTTGAAATTCAAAGGTATTTAATTTTGGGAATTTTGAATTTTAAAGGTAAGTTTATTAATGAAATTAATATCTATTTATTGCAATTATTAAATTAAAATATATTATGTGAAATTAAATAAAATAGCAAAACGCATAAAATGACATGTGGAAAAAAAATTAATTCAAAATAATCACAAAATGACATTTGACAAATTGAATGAGAGTGTGACAAGTTAAAAAAAAAAAACCTTCATTTATTATAGAGGATATATACTATGTATCAAATTAAGTATTGTACACTTTACGAAAAAATAAGTAGAAAAAGCATGAAGCTAGTGAAGTAACAACAGCATGCAAAGACCATTCAAACTTGAAGCGAAGGTTGTAGACATCCACATGAAATGATTGAAGAGGGTTCACCAACTATTAACAAGAAATGCATGATCCAACTTGAACCACATGGACCATAGAATCCAAAGAAACTTTCAAAACACAAATTTTAGATTTTGGAAACAAATCGTGGCAGGTTATAGGTACAGAAGTTGTGCACTTTTTATGCTATTTTCCACTAATTTCAAACAAGACAAGTTCCCTTTGTGTTGGTGGGATATTGTTGAGATTTCACTAACCTCTTTGTTCACATGAAAGATTCAACCTTTTCTTGAATTGAATACCAATACTTCGTCCAAAAAGTAAATTTTTTATTTGGTTTATAATATAATCCAATCATATATTCTCTTTAAAAATATTATTAAATCTATTTCGGATACAAAACTAAAAATATGATCATTTTATATTTTGTCATGTTATCTAATATATCACTGCTATTACTTATTATCATGTTTGGGTATTCAAATGTAGAAAGGTTGTGTTTCACCAGAAAACAAGATCAAACAAGATCCGAATCCTTTGGTATTTATTTTAAGCAAAGATCTATATCACAATTTTGGTTGAGAAATAGATAATATTAAATAATTTTTTTTCTTTTTTTAATTTAACTTTGGATTACAATAAAAATGAAAACTAGGGACTTGAACCACCATCAAAGATCTACACAGTTAAATTGAATAGGTCAACTAACTTACTTATGACAAGGAGGGAAAAAAAACATTTATGGCATATGGAAAAGTCAAATACATGCACAAAAAAATAATACTAATTCAACTTGTGATTTATACTTAAATTCTTTTAAAAGAAATTCTTAATTAGAAAATTTGGAGGAAGACAAGCAGACAAGCCAAGCCGACTTATCTATTAACATCTGTTACAGGTACGATTAAATATATGAAGGAATTAAATCGTATACAATGACATCAAAAATATCTAATTGATATTTGATAAACTTTGAAACGAAAATGAGAAAACAACAAAGGGATTCACATCAAGTGCTGGATTGCATTAGAGGCAACAGTATTTATTTGTGGAGCCTGCTCAAATCCAGACTGGTGTTAATTATAGATAGCAATGGCAGATGAAATGGAGAAATTCTTGCAATATGCTCACGCTTTCCAATACTTTTCATCATTTTTATTATATATTATTTAATTGATAAAACTTTTGTATGAAAAAGTTTCTACCACCAAAAACATTCGAAATTCTGTCTCTTACATGATTATTGATTTATCTTTAACAAAAAACTTTATGATATTAGTTATAAGATTTAAATTTAAGACCTACAAATTAATTATAAGTTTGATAAATATAGACACGATTTTTTTATTTATTGTATCGTCAACTTACGTGAGATATGTTTTGGCATTTAAGACGGTTTTTTTTTTCTTGAAGCCCATAGTTTTCACAAGGATCAAAACAATGTTTCATATTCTTTATATTACATGTACTTATATAAAAGTCATTTTTTTAATTTACCTGAGTATAATATATGGTTTCATAAATTACGGTCCGATTTTTTAATTATATAAAAACAAAGAGGAAACTCATGTAATAAATCGAGAATTGAATTGAAGCGTATTTTATACTTGCACACATTTAAGACACGGATTAAGAAGGTGGTCACCTAACAAGTTGGTAAGCTAGGAAGAAAGCACTACATTAATCACGGTGGTCGGTATTCTTCAACCTAATTAATATGTATGGAGTTTAACGAATTGGTCGTCGAAAACTTGTTTTCAGGTATGTATTATCGAGATTCTATGTCAAAAGAGTGGAATATATATATATATATATATATATATATATATATATATATATATATATATATATATATATATATATATATATATATATATATATATATATATATATATATATATATATATATATATATATATATATATATATATATATATATATACTAGATTATAGCCCGCGTTAAACACGGGAAACGCATAAAAAACATATAATCGTTTATAGATATTGTATAATGATTATAAAAAAATATATGGTTATTGGTATTATTGAAATGTGTAGAAAATACATTGAAAACGATAAATATATATAATCATTGAAAGATCTCTTTGTAGACATCATTTTTTGTTTTATTAGTTGAACGACTTTCTTCGTCTCATATAGTTATGATATTTATATATTTATAAGCATTTTAATTAGACGTTCCTTGCATAATAATGTTACCTAATTTAAACATATCTTGACAACTAATATACCGTTTTTTCTATTGCATTAAATATTGACAACTATTTCATTTATTCAAATAAAGTTATGTAATATAATTTATAAAATGTTAAATGTTATATAGATTTAATTTTAGTATATCATCAATGGAGATTCTTTTCTAAATCATGATTGGTTTATTTTAAATTAATTATAAACAAAAATGCTAACTTTTATGTTTGTTCTTATTTATTTAGTGTTCGCAAGAACTTTGAATTAATTTTGGCGCAACTTTGAATAATTTTAGTATATCATCAATTATATGAAATATAAAATAATGACATTTCATTACTATTGTGATAATTTAGTTTATATATTGTATTTTCACTAATCTTAACGGTCTTATTTTTTATAATAACCGTAACGCTTTTACTAAATGTATTTCTTACAAATCTCCTAATATCTTATAATTTTTATCTTACTTTATAATTTTTCATAACTATGTTATTTTCAAGATTGGCTGCTTTAATAGTGTTTTTTTTTTCAGTCTATTCAATTTTATATTTCATTGTACAACATCATCGTTTGTATGTATTCTGAAATTTCACTTTAAAAATGCTTAATATTTACACCTTGATATTAATTTTTTTAATAAACTCATGTAATAATTATGGAATATATATCTCATTTTAATTAACATTCACTTCCTTTATTATATCAAATTCCTCATTAAACGGATATACTTTTGGAAAATAATAATTATAATAGGGCAGCATTATCTAAGACGTAAATGTTTGATATATTTTTGGAGAAAAAAATCAGGATCATTAAAAAAAATTTATATAAAGAAAATACAAATTTAAATTTGTTGAAATTATGGATGAAATTACTGGCGAAAATTTATTTTGGAGGTAGTTGTATTTTGTAAGGTATAATAATATTACAAAATTTGAAATATCTATATTTGTTGTGTAAATTAATAAATTTTATTGTTAATATACAAAGATAAAAAAGTAGGTTGATATGATATACAAAAATATAATAATTTCAATGATATTTTAAAATCATGCCAAAATTAACCGGATTCTTATTACATAAAAATTTAAAAAAAAATCATAATCATCTCTATTATATAAAAGTAACATTTTCGTAATTAATGTCAGTTGCCAAGATAGTTAATTTTTGTTTTGTTAAAGGTACCTAATATCTTTTCATGTTTATTTGAAAAGTTTCAGAAAAGTAGTTAACTGATTTCATGTAATTTGTGACAAAGAAAATCAAAATATATGAATACATACATTTGATATAGGAACAAAAAAATAATCGAAAAAAATATAAAAAACGAAAGAAGGTACTGACCTTCTAGCGTACAAGAGTGAATGTTTATAACAGAGAATGATGATGGAAGTTATAAGCAATATTAACGATGTTGTAGGAGAAAGTTTGAAGAAAAGAAACAATTGAAAATAAATGTGAGTCGCGGATTCAATGATGAATCGTATATGTATGTGATAATTTGAATATAATTTTTCGATATTAATGATTTCCTAATAAAAAAAAAATTTATATTAATGTTTACTAATATAAACGGATTTATATTAATGATTGATATTAAGGCCTTGATTGAAATGATTTGTTAGTAATATGTTTTTAAAATTGACCATATTAAAATCTTTATAACTGAAAATTCAAGATGTAAAATATGGAAAGCTTTTATTGGAATTAAATACATTCTATTTCAACGAATGGAAGCTATTGATTGATGATTGGAAATCATTTATTGTAATTAAATACATTCCATATGGGGAAGATGATGTCAGCAATTTGATCTAATGGTGGAAAAAATAAGATTGAAATACAATCAATGATCCAGATTATTTAAAATGATGTCATAAAGTTTCTCTTTTAATAATATTTAATATATATATATATATATATATATATATATATATATATATATATATATATATATATATATATATATATATATATATATATATATATATATGGTGAGTTGGGTGTAGGGCGTTTGAGTTGATCAATCAATAAAGTGTACAAATTGGTATTAATTAAAATAGTATAAATCTGAATGGTATGAATTAATTTAAATTGGTCTGAATCAACTAAATTATAATTTAATTGCATATTTTTCATAATTCGGTTTTAAGAGCTAGGACATTACAAAATATAAATATCTTTAACGTTACCAAACTTGAGTTGTCAAGTTAAATCCACAAATTATTCAATCATATGTCATCTTACTCAACTCTAGTAAAATATAAAAAACAAATAGTTTAGTTATGACAACAAAGTATATTAATACAAGCTTTTTATTTGGGAACCAATTAATAATTTAATATATAAATTATAAATAAATAAATGCACCGTTGTTATTAAGTTTGTTTGGACTATTCGGTTTTTATTTTAGTATCGAAAATCTATTTACTAATAGTTCGAGTTTGGTTCAAACTAATCCACAAATCCAAATATATTATACTCATCAGATCAATACAAATTATCTGATTGAATACTTCGGTTTTATCCGAGTAACTGATAACCCTAATCGATGAAACTAAGGCTTAACAAAATTATTTTGGTGTTCAATTAAAATTTAACTACATATATGGTGTAACTTTTATGTTGCTTTATTTGTATGTTTCACTTTCATGTCGCCATTGTTAATTTACTGCCCTTGATAATTTATATATATATATATATATATATATATATATATATATATATATATATATATATATATATATATATATATATATATATATATATATATATATATATATATCCTGTCAGGGTGGTTTGTTTTTTCCTTTTCTTTGTCTATATAAGCTTGATAATGTTGATTTTGAAATAAAATGTTTTTTGTTGTGTTTTACTAAAAGTCAATATAAGAAAACAAATCATTAATAAGATATAGTATATAAAGTCAAACGCCAGAGAGTAAATCAAGATTATATTGAGCTAGCTAGCAAGCAATTAATGTTACTGGTATGGGTAACCAACTAACCATTATCCTGCATCTTTTAATTTAATTTTATATTAAAAGAAGAAAATTAATCAAGAAAACGTAAAACTAACTTCTTTTGTCAACTGCCCTTTGCACCCTTCTAATTAATAAGTACTCCTATAAATTATCCTCTTCATCTCTTCCTACGTTCCCTCATCACATTCACAACATACCTCCTTCTCTCTCTCTCTCTCTCTCTCTCTTTCTCTCTCAAGAAAACACACACACACACAGATCGATGGATTTCCTTATGGTGTTTCTCAGGTTAGCAGACTGGGCTGTATACCAGCTGCTAGCTAACTCATGTTACAGAGCCGCAATGAAAGTTAAAAACCATGGCTTTTTCTTATTAAGAAACCACCCACCTCAAAAATCACCACACCACCAGTTTCCATTGTTCCCTAGCTTCACATCATGTTGTTTTAAAAAAGATCAACAACAAACCATAGTCTGTGACATTCAAAACACCATACTCTTAAACTCAAAGTCTTTCTTTCCATACTTCATGTTGGTTGCTTTTGAAGGTGGTAGCATACTCAGGGCATTCATCTTGTTGTTATCGTATCCTTTGTTATTTGTTCTAGATCATGAGCTAGGTCTAAGGCTAATGATATTCATCACCTTTTGTGGGCTTAAGTTGAAGGACATGGAGAACGCAGGGAGGGCAGTTTTGCCCAAGTTTTACCTTGAGAACTTGAACCTGCAAGTTCATGAGTTCTTTGTGTCAGCGAGAAGGTTTGAAAGTAGGGTAATGATCTTTACGAGGGTGCCAAGAGTGATGGTTGAAGGATTTTGTAAAGAATATTTGAGTGTTGATGATGTGAGGGGGACCGAGTTGCATAGTGTTGGGAAATATTTTAGTGGTTTTGTGTCAAGTTCGGGTGTACTTGTAAAGCATAAGGCGGTGAAAGAATTGTTTCAAAATGAGAAAAAACCGGATATTGGTATTGGAAGTAGTGGTCTTCATGATCAACTCTTTATCTCCCAATGCAAGGTATGTGTGATTTCTTGAATTATTAACTCAAACCAATTTTATTCAAACTATTCTTGATCAAAGTCTCTATTGCTTTCTTTTTATTTTTCAATCTTTTCATGAATGGTAAGTTTCTCATTCATAAGTTTACTGATCAATTAATAATACTTTTGCCAAATGACCCTACCATATTAATTTTACCACATTAATTATGCATTTTCTATGTGTCGAAATCTTGGAGGTTATACTTTTAGGCTTTAAATATCACTTTCTATATGAAAGTTGCCTTAACTTTATGAAGTCTTTTGTGAAAAAGTTGCAACTTTTTATTTACGTATTTTCTATTTAGGTTGTTGACTAGAAAAATCGAATAATACGTTAATTACATTCTATCTTGAACCTTCAAAATCCTTTTCTTACCCTAACCTTTTTGATAAAAGACCGTCACGGTTTTCTTTTAACCAAACTTTTTATTCATGAAGTCTTTTGATTTAACGGTTGTCGGTTTGAGATTTGCCGATCCCCAAAAGCCAAAAAAAAAATAAAAAAATACTAGTAATAATTATAAATTAGTTATAGCCAATTGTGCTACCGAATTCTTGGCTTGAAGCGATATCCATTAACCTTTTTACAACGACTGATCACAGGAAGCTTATGTGGTGACAAAAGAAGATGGAAAGAAGAGTGCAAGAACAATTATGCCAAGAGAAAAGTACCCGAAGCCTTTAGTCTTCCATGATGGAAGGCTAGCCTTCTTCCCAACACCATTAGCGACCTTATGCATGTTTCTATGGTTTCCTCTTGGCATTCTGCTTGCAATTGTCAGGCTTTGTGCAGGCATCTACTTGCCTTACCACATCGCACGCATCATAGGAGGTTCAACAGGCGTAAATATAAAGATTGAAGGTTGTGATTACTCATGGGAAAAGAAAAACAAACGAAACGGTGTTCTCTTTGTTTGCACACATCGAACCCTTTTGGACCCTGTCTTCTTAACAATGACCATCGGAAAGCCGTTGACAGCTGTTACTTACAGCCTAAGCAAGATGTCGGAGATGATTTCACCGATAAAAACTGTTAGGTTAACAAGAGACAGAAAGATAGACGGAGAAACCATGCACAAGCTACTGAGCGAAGGTGATTTGGTTGTTTGCCCTGAAGGGACAACTTGTAGGGAGCCTTATTTGTTGAGGTTCAGCTCATTGTTCGCAGAGTTAACCGATGAGATTGTGCCAGTTGCGATGAACACACATGTGACCATGTTCTATGGGACAACGGCTAGTGGGCTAAAGTGTTTGGACCCTATTTTCTTTCTGATGAACCCTAGACCAACCTACCATGTTCAAGTGCTTGGAAAATTGGCTAAGGAACTTACATGTGGTGCTGGAGGTAAGTCTAGCCATGAAGTGGCTAACTATATTCAGAAAAAACTTGCAGGTGCTTTGGGGTTTGAATGTACAAATCTTACTAGAAGAGATAAGTATTTGATGTTGGCTGGAAATCAAGGGATCGTTGAAGATCATAATAGTAAAAGTACAAAATGCCCATCTAGTTAATTAGTATCTTAGTATTTTCAAGATCAGTCTTTTGGTGTTCCCATTAATTATTATTTTGAATATATTTATTTGAAACACTGTTTTTATGTTCAACCTCTCATGTATTATAAAATTTTTTCTTTTTATTTTCCTTCGTTACACTAATTTATGTGTGGAGCAGTCACAAAATTATCAAAATTTATGGGCCCATTTAAGCCTAGAGGGGTGATGGTCAAAATTTATTTTCTTTCGTTAGCATGTCATGTCAGAATTTCACGTCATCAAAACTGACACGTCATTATTTCACGTCAGCAAATAACCGGGTTGACCGGTCAAGTGGTCAAAATTGTAATAAATTAGAATACATAGTGTCAAATTTGAGACAAAATAACACAATGTCAAATTTGAATTTTGATGTAAACTTGGTGTATTTTGTGTTATTTATCCCCTTATAATTTGTATTAATTTTATTTAATTTTTTATATTAATATTATTAATTTAATGTAAGTAGAGTGAGCAATTAAATTTTGAAATTTTAAATGGTGAATAAATTTGTTGACAAGTGGCATTACATTAATTATGATATCTAATATGATGACACATGACAAAAAGAAAATAAATATAATCTTTTATTAAAATACTAGTTGTGAGACCCATATATTACATGAGTTTATTAAAAAAAATAAACATGAAGATCTAAAAATTTAGAAAATTTAAGAAAAAGAGAAAAATATTTAATTATCAAAATTGAAGTGTTTATTTATCTTTTAATTTGAACTAATAATTTAAATAAATATACAACTAAAATAATTTGATTCAATTTAGAAATTTAGAAATTATAAGGAAAGTTGCATTAATGAATTGGATATATATTTATTATTTCATATATTAATTTTAAGTATTAATATGAAATTTAATAAAATAGAAAAAACAAAAAATGACACATAAATATAATTTAATATAAAATTATCACGAAATTACATGTGACATAATGTATAAGAGGATGACAAATGGCAAAATTATTTTTATTTATTAAAGACGATATATATATATATATATATATATATATATATATATATATATATATATATATATATATATACACACACACACCTTAATAGGCGTTTAGCCTCAAATGATGACTTTTAATTAAAAGGTACAAAGCTTTATGCAATATTTACACTCATTTTATGCATTAAAATCTTATTTAGTCAACAAAAATCAAATAGTCAACTACTAAAATTTAAGTAGTACAAATGATAAAAACATAAAGTACAATTCTATAATACATGGTCTCATTTTATCGCTTAGATATTGCACCTAACTCACATTCATCAAATTAAATCAGTCAAAATAAAGACTTATTCAAAATTTGTTCCTTGATACGATGCATGAAATTGGGGATTTGAGTCCTTTTTCTCATGTTTCTCTTCTGTTTATAAAGAAACGTTGCAACCACTTACAAAAACAATTCTAACAAATCGTGAATTGTTTCTCATGGTTCTCTCTCGGTCTCTCTCCTTCTGTTTCTCTGCTCAAAACGACCATTGCCATATTCTCTTCCCCATCTCCCTTCCTGTACATCAACATTGCTACCCACCGGACCACTCACCACACCACTCGGACCTCACATCTGATCAAAGCACCACATCCCCGATTCAGTGCATATCCGTCAATCTATTCATCCGTTGTATTTCCTCTGTACGGAAATGTTTATACTCAAGGGTGAGAAGTACTAATTACTTTTAGTTTATGATGTTACGTGAATCACTTCATCTCTACCTTCATAGTTTATCATTTGGTTTATCGATTCAGATCCACCGCTTATACATGTTGTTTCTTATATTAGGTCAAGGTAAGTTGAAAAATCTTTATGTGTATAGCCATGATATTTGGTATTCTTAACTTAGGATTTTAAAGACTACCTTTGATGTTGATTCTTATATTTACAGTTTTAGCCTACCATGTGCCCGATGAAATGTTTAAGATATTTTTTTTATTAAACCCGGTTGGGTTCTGATTTTCGTCTTTTGTATGGTATATACCATGAAATCACATAAATTTTCACTTGAATTTACCTTCTTAATTTTTTGTAGGTTATTGTTGTAGCCTCTTGTGTTCGTGACTCATGACATGTTCTTGTTCTTACTTAATCTTCATTATGGCTTCAATGGGCTTCTGCCAATATTCTTTTTTTAATTGTTCATTTCTAAGAATTGTTGTGATTTTTATTTGCATCTGCTTTTGTCTGATTACAATTGGTTAAACAAGGGTGGGTTCAAAATAACAAGATCAAACACGAAAGGAGATATAAGTCTTGATGGGGTGTTCAACATTGTATCATATAAGGATGTGCCCAAGCTTCAAGTTAGTCTTCATTTTTTAAGGTAATCCCACATGATTCCAAGACTTCCAATTGCAATATTTTTCTGTTATGATTATATTAAATGGTCGATGTTTGATGATCATATTTATGTATACAAAGGGGATTGTGTACCACATGATAGTGTTGGCTACTTTGTAGTTTCTATGTGGAATTTTCCAAGATAAAACATATTGTAGCAATATTACCATAATTAAGAGTTTGTGATCATATTAAAAATGTGTTTGTTTTGATAAATACATATTTAAGAAAAATAAGTAACATGTGCATATCTATTCGCTTTGTATCCCTTGGGATTTTGTCTTTTACAACTTTTTGTTAATAATGATTTCTTCATGCACGTTATGATTGGTGATGACTCATACTTCTTGAAGAATGCCCAAACAACAAAAAATTTTGCGTCTCTTCGTATATTATAGTTCTCTCTCTCTCTCTCTCATACACTCTTACACACGCTCTTACTGACGTGTTTGTTATTTTCATAAATGTGGAAATATAATTGTACTTTTTTGTGGTGACTTGGAATGCAAACAACAAATTTTAGCAACAAAATGCAAAGTTGAGACCAAAAGAATGCTAGAAACACCAAAATGCAAAGTTGAGACAGAAATTGAAAAAAAAAAAGGGGACTGAGACCAAAAGTAACATAGATTTCACTAATCTAGGAACTCAAGCACAAGAAGGGCCTTTCATGTTAGGTGTTGGGTGTCATAAAGGATGAGTTTCTTTGAATGTATGCTCATTCTATTGATTCCTTTTTACCTAAAACACCTAATGTTTCAATGTTTTTTCCATTATCAAAGATATATTATTAGTATTGATTGAATGTTGGTTTTTCTTACATGCTGTGCAGAAACTTGCAACCCTACATGTTAACTGTGAAAACCAGAGAAAAATCAATGAAACAGAGAATAGATGAATTGGGAAGAAGCAGGTCATCCCCCTGGCTAGTCTTACAGGTAAATCACTATTGCTGCTATATGGATTTATTATTTGTTATCTACTATATATTTGTTTAATGAATAATTTGTATTATTATTTGTTATCTACTATATATTTGTTTAATGAATAATTTGTAAATTGAAAATTTTCTATTATCTCGGTGAAGAACACGTCAAAAGTAACAAATACGATCTATAATATTTATCAACTATGCTCAAGGTACGCTTTGATTTCATGTATCTACTTCTCGCCACTTTCTCATCCACCTGAAACTCATTTGTCTGGGTATCTATGTGTCTTTGACATTATGTATTGGAACTGATTTAGCTGGAAAAAGTTTATATCTGAATCTGAGGTGAATTTCAAGCTTAGCAGATCTAGATAAGTTTCATGTCCCTTTGAAATTATTTTTCAAAGCAAAGCATTTTCTAAACAATATTTGTGTGTATGTGTGCATCTGTGTGTTTTTTGGGTTTTAAACCAATAAGAAATGTGATATTGATAAAATTATATTTTTTTTAATCTTTTGGCTTTTTTTTTTTGCATTGCCTCTGTATCTCTTCAATTAATTATATCATTGATTTATTTCCTGTTTGATCTATGCAGTGATCACAATTCAAACAGTTTGTACCCTTATCTAGAAGTATGTACACTATGTTTGCAAATTATTCTTATTGTTATTATCACTTATATTAATGTTTGGTTAATTTAATTTTTCTACAAGATTGATGTTAACAATGATAGATGGTAAGAAGACACAATTGATTCTGCAATAAGATATTATTATATTAGGTGTAAGACTCATATATTACATGAGTTCATTTTAAAGAAAAAATATGAAATTCTAAACATTTGAGAAGTTTGAATTTATAAGAAAAAAAATAGAAAAATATTGAATTAAAATTAAATTGTTTGTTTTTCTTTTAAATTAAACAAACAATTTAGATAAATAAACAAATGAAACTAATGAAACTTTAATTTAGAATATTTGAAATTAGAATTGTAACACCCGTAGATCCGGGCTAGACAATTTAGAGGCAATAAGTGTCGAAAATGAATTTTTGGAAAAGTATTATTTAGAATAAATAATATTAACCAAGTTGTAGAACATGTCTCAGGGTTTCTGTAGATATAAAGAACGCTGAAATCCGAGTTATAACGAAGAAGTTATGGTCCGTCGAAGTTTCGCGGCAAAACCGGCATGGCATCGGGAAGCGTAAATAGTGAATTTATGATAGAAGACTTTTTTACTTTAGTAATCTAGACAAAAGTTGTAGTGTACGTTAAACCGAGAACATACAAAAAAAGATCGCCCAAATCTGACTTCGTATGAGGAAGTTATGAATTTTATAAGATTTGGCTTAGTAGTGCACGACCCGAAACTCGAATTTTAGTTCGAACTGTTTTTGGCTTACGTGACATAAAAAAGAGTTGAATATCTCATTAATAGGAACTCAACGGTAAAAAGACAGACGAAAACGAAGTCCGTATGAAGGAGTTATGAATTCTTCAAGGTCATTTAACAGTCTAATCTTCTCGTACTGTTAAATTTAAGATTGGTCGAGAATTAGCTGACGGAGTCAAAACAAAAGTTGTAGATCTTGTTTTTAACTACATGTGGAAAAAAAAGAACATCGAAAATGGAGCTCGTATGCAAAAGTTATGAATTTTTGAAAATTGGCTGATTTTCACCCTGTGTGCGATGCCACGTGTCAGCACTAGGTTGCGCCTGGTTGTAGCCAGCCTGGCTCACGACGTGAATATAACCACTCGCGGTACGGGGGTTCCGGTTTGGAGGGCTGCTTGGCTTGCTGGATTTAGAAGTGTTTATATGAAAAAATGATCCTGCCCTCCGGTGTTCCATGTCTGACCTCGTCTGTATATAGTGGGTGAAAAGTATTGTGTTAACGTTTATATAATAGTAATAATAGTAGACTATTAAATTAGTCACAGTTAACGTCAGACTAAACCCTAGTGATATTGATACTAGGTTTTGTCGAGGAAATTGTTTTAAGAATAACGAAGTGTTGTCCGAGTGCGGAGTCACCACCTTACCAGGTGAGTGCATAGTTACTTTCATCTTATACATAGATATGAAGTATTTAATATAAACTACGTGCTATGTGTGCAAATTGTCCGAATACTTGTTGTCTATGCTGATGAAAAATTTTTATACATGTTTTAAATGATTTAAACTATATACTTATTTTATATCTACAAATATGTTAGGTATAACATGGGTAGATGAATGACGAGAGATAAAAGATGATGTGAGTAAACATTGGCAGCTATAAATTTAGTATCCAATAACATTGGCAGCTATGGACTTAGTGCATATTGGACAAACGATGGTAGCTATGGACTTAGTACCTGATATATATATATATATATATATATATATATATATATATATATATATATATATATATATGTTGGTAGCTATGGACTTAGTACCTACACTAGTAGCTATGGATTTAGTACCCGATGAATGAACTTTGGCAACTATGGAATTAGTGTATTGGAAGCCATGGACTTAGTGACTGTCTTATAAACCCTGGAAGCACAGGACTTCGGAATGAACGAATAGATGACTCTTAGGGTAGACCCTTGAGAGTAAGGAAGATAATAGGGATGGGTAAATGGGAAAATTATGTGGAAATTAATGAAATGAAAAAAAACAACAAATGCTATGTGGAAAATTAATTGAAAATAACCACAAAATGACATATGGCCAAATCAATTAGAATGTAACATTGGGCAAAAAGTTCTTTATTTATTTATTAAGGATGATTCCATTCCAGAAAGTGTTTGGTTGTTGAATGAATGAAAACTTTCAAAACTCGTGTTTGATGGCTCACCATTCCTAAAGTAAGGGTTGATTGGCTAAAACATAAATATGATGAAAATATAAGTAATTTTTTATAACTTCTACCCGTAACAAGTTATGCGTTCAATATCTATCTCTAAGAATTCGTAAAACAACAACACTCATGAGTGCATAACAAAATAGGTTTTTTTTCTATTACTTTCCACAGTCATTATTTATGGGCTTATATTTTATTATTTATGGTGCACAACATTATATGTTACGTATGAAGAAGAAATCATTTTTTTTCTTTTTTTCATGTAGTCGTTACAGCCCAAAAAACCGAAATATGTGTTTTCTATAACCGTTTTTTTAAACCGATCCAGTTAAATCCTAACTGGCGGTTTAATATAGGTTTTTCAAAAACTTAAAACCTTTTTTTTTTTTTTTTTTTTTCAGTTTTTCTAAAAAAACCCGATTTCTTTAACCAAGAAAAACATATTTTTTTTGACATAATTTCACTTCTTAAAAACCAAACTAATTATAACCGAATCCAGTTTTACTATAACATGCTTTTTTTTTTAATTTGGTTTTCAGAATAACCAAACATGTGTAAACCGGTATTTATGTACCTCTAGGTATTGGAGGGGCTTTTGAAGGAGGGGTTGTTTGAATAACAATGTACTTATTTACTACTAGCACTATTGTGATTTTGGTCCATGTTTAAAGTGTTATGCTCTGACTGGCTAAATGTAAGAATAGCAATTTACATACATTTTTTGTGTAATATAACATCATATTTTAATTACTTCACTTAAACTTTTTTAAATTAGTTTTCATTTTCTTTTTAAATTGTACTTTAATTTCAATTTTAGCCGTGCAGTACAATCATAAGTAGGATGCTATAAAAAAACATATTAACTTCGTTGCCATTTCTTGCATTTTTCCACACTTTTAGAACCTAAAGTGTCCCCCGAAAAGAAGACAACCGCAAAAAAAAAAAAAAAAAAAAAAAAAAAAAAAAAAAAAAAATCCTGAAACGATAATCGTATGCGCCATCCGACTCCGTCTCACATTAAATATATTTTTTTGTCAAACTAAAAGATACATTTCCATCATCAATTTTCATATTTCAAATAAACATTGTCAATAAAAAAAACTAATTGACGAAACAAACTATTCATCACCCACTGTTTAGCACAATTAATAACGACAATAAAGTCTATCCATCACATGTGGCGTATAAATAAGTATTGGACAATTAATAATGCACAATCAATTATATGTTCATGTACATTTGTAAATAATCATAACTTTTCATTTTTAATTATTATTGATTTCGAATTTGTTAACATGACTTTTATTGATAATTGTTTAAATGTAGGAATGTATTTGCTCAAAAATAGTAATCGCCTCTAAGAACTAATTTCTGAAAGAAATTATTCGTATTCATCGCTTAGCGCGGGTAAACGGATAATATATATATATATATATATATATATATATATATATATATATATATATTTATATATATATATATATATATATATATATATATATATATATATATATAGAGAGAGAGAGAGAGAGAGAGATGTGAGTTCAATTGAGAAAATAAAAAAGGTTGAGAATGGGGGAATCATTCTCAGCCACTCATTTAATCTAAGCATAAAAAGACACGATGACAAACTTGTAAATATGATATAATAGTCTTTAATCACAAATACGTAAGTGTAGAGAATTAGATAATAATTGAAATTCATTCTAATCGATCGTTATCATCCAAATTTCTCCTCCAACCTTCAACAATCATCCAGATTTCTTCAATTAAATCATCGATCAACGTCATCCTGTGTTAATCAATAATCGATCTTCGTCAATAACACGTTTATCAACAGCATTCAACAGTTGACAACAAAAATTCGTTTTTTGCTCTTTCAATCCAACCTTCAATTATGCTTGAATACGAGCATATCTTCAACATCTATGATTAATTATACTTCCAGCATCATTAGATCAACATCATTAATAATCAACAAAAAATTCAATTCATATCATTTATTCAACATCGATCATCAAATATAACATCGAAATTAAGGTTAGAAAAAGATCAAATCATTTTTTGTTTGAAAATTTTCATATATTTCTCTACCAATCAACTATTTTGTAAGATTTAAATAGTCAAAATATCATATTTATCACATTTTTAAAAAAGTTAACTTGTATGCACTCCAACTGTTTGATGAAATGCATAAACTAAATTACCACGTTATATTCATATATGAATATGTTTTCTCACCTGAATCAATATATGATTATTAAAACACAAAACAAATATGCAAGTATGTATGTTATTCATATATGAATAACATATAAAAATTATATATTTCTGAAAACACCTTCTAATATTCATATATGAATATACTGTGCAATATTCACATATGAATATACCAACTATTATTCATAAGTGAATATACGATCTAATATTCACAAGTGAATATACTATGTACTATTCTCATGTGATATACCATGTAATACTATATGATATTCATATATGAAAATATCATCTAATATTCATAAGTGAATATACCATCTAACATTCACAAGTGAATATACTATGTAATATTCACAAGTGAATGCATCGTCTAATATTTAAATATGAATATACTATGTTTAGTATATGTTATATTCATATATGAATGATACTTAAATTGTAAAAAAAATTAATCATAGTTTTTATTCATAACTGAATAACGAATGTAGTGTAGTAAAAACATGATTCATTTTTATTCACTTGTAAATAATGATAGCTGAAAATATAAAAAAAATAAAATTTTTATTTTATCTTAAAACTATATCAATATGGATGTCTATTTGTAGAGAATAAAAAATCATGAATTTTGGTATATTTAAAATTATTTTTCGATAAAAATAGCTTCTTAAAAATTAAAAAAAAAACGAAAAAAACTATGTTTTTGTATATATTAAGGTAATGTTTAACATAGTTTAAGGAAACATGTTTTGTTGGAAAACACATGTGCATTCGTTTCCCATTTCCACCGGTACGTTGGAGGCTTTTGCGGAAAAAATAAATGATTGGTTAAGAATGATTCCCCCATTCTCAACATTTTTTTTTCTTAATTGAACCCTCCTCTCTCTCTCTCTCTCTCTCTCTCTCTATATATATATATATATATATATATATATATATATATATATATATATATATATATATATATATATATGGTGATGTTCAATATAGAACCATAAGGAACCAAAGAACCAATATTTTTTTCAACTTTTATAACTTATTTTTTATCAAAAAAAAACTAAAAACAAATAAATTCATAACTTTTTATCATTTTCCTAATGATATCAAATTCGATTTTTTTTACGTCAAATTCACAATGTGAATCCGAAAAATATTTTTCACATTCACAATGTTAATATATGAATTTAGATATTTTTAGATTTTTTTTCGCTAAAGAATAAGCCCTAGAAAAAAAAAATTGGTTCCTTGAAAACCAATAATTATGTTTCTTTATTTATATATATATATATATATATATATATATATATATATATATATATATATATATATATATATATATATATATATATATATATTATCCGTTTACCCACGCTAAACGATGAGTACGAATAATTTCTTTCATATATTAGTTCTTAAAGGCGATCACTATTTTTAAGCAAATACATTCCTACATTTAAACAATTAACAATAAAAGTCATGTTAACAAATTTGAAATCAATAATAATTAAAAATGAAAAGTTATGATACCGGATTATACCAAAAAATTCATATTTTTATCAAAAAAACTCACCTCTTTTTTCATTTAAAATTCTTTTAGGCCATATTTTTTTATCAAAAAAAAACCGACTATAACGTTGTTCTCAATTTTCGTCATCTTTCCATAGAGATTCATATTGATATATAAAAAACGATTTTTTTTTCGAAAAATACCCATTTCATTTTGCTAGTTTTTTTTTTTAATATTTACGTTTATTTTTATAAAAAAAAAACTAATTATACCAAAAATATTAATTTTTTGTACTCTATTAATAAAAATCAACACCGACAAAAAAAAACCTCGAACGGTGTGGATTCACACTGTGAATCTAAACTGTAAATATTTCAATTTTCAATATTCACAATATAAAAAGCTTGATCAGTTCAGATTCACATTGTGAATCTGACTTACTATTATACACACTATAAATATGAGGAAGTTCAAAAAATAAATAAATAAATAAATAACCTTGACCAGTGTAGATTCACACTGTGAATCTAAACTGTAATATTTCAAATTTAACATTCACAATGTGAAAAAGCTCGATCAGTTCAGATTCACACTGTGAATCTGACCTGCTATTATGCACACTATGAATCTGAAATGGTTCACAATATGAATCTGAACAGGTTTACAATATGAATCTGAACTAAAACATTGTTTTTTTTACTCGAATATGAATCTATGTTTAAAATGTATAAAAAAACATGAACTTTGATATATTTAGTATTTTTTTCTATATATCATCATTGATCTCTTTGGAAAGAGGAAGAAAAATCGTGAACAACGGTATCCTCGAGTTTTTTTTTCGATAAAAAACATGGCCTAAAAAATTTTTTAAAGGAAAAAAAGGAAGTGGGTTTTGTTATAATTTGGTGCATGTGCGTCCATTGTAAAAGTTTACAACCATTCCTTTTGCCGTTGATCGCTTTAAATTTCGACGTTTTGGATTAGTTCCTTGGTTTCTTGATTAATAATGGTTCTCAATTGAATTTTTTCATATATATCACTACAAGAAAAATAGCCTTTTACGACGCGCAAACCACGACACTCATTGATTTATGTTACGCAATGGAGAGTGACGTTAAAAAAATGTCATCTCTTCAGAAAATTTAAGGATTTTGGTCACGCATTATTGCGTGCCTTTAAATTAGTGTCAAAAGAAAAAAAATTAAAAACACGGAGGGCGTTGTACCTTAAATGCACGCCCTCTATATGTGTCGCTTTATAATTTTAATGAACGCGCGTTCCTTAGTTACAAGCGGGAAAAGAAAAGCCAAAAAATTAGAAAAGCCCGCTACCCTCCCTGCCCTAAGCATTTTCACGCATCTTTCATTCTCCTCACACTGTTGTGCAACTTCTCAATCAAAGATCGAAGGTTACGATTTCATCTCCATCTCTCGACTTCATCATCTCAATCAAGAAAAAGGGCTTCTGATTTCCATTCATCTACTTCATCGTTGCTGTAATTTCACCTTCTTCATCTCTCTGCTGTTATTGAGAATACTCGCCAATAGTTTTCTTATTCCCCACTCGATGTTGAAATTTTCAGAAAAAGCCCTAATTAAGTATTATACTCTCAAGTCTCAATATTAGAATCCAAATATTAATTCTCGTTTGTTTCTTATTCCCCACAGATAAAAAGAAAAAGGGGAATTAGAATGACGAAGGTAGCGGGAGTTTTGGTCCGGTGGTCGTGGTTCATCTATCGAGAAAGGAAGATGGGAACGCAAGCAGCCATGGTGGTCGATGATGGAAATCAATCGAGAAAGGGGAAGCACCTCTGGTGCGGGATCGATTTGACAAAAAGAGAAGGGAGAAGCAGCGACGCTTCTCTTGTCTGCCACAGCTTGGGGGGAGGTGCTCCGGTGGTCTCCTTGGCTGTTCTTCCTTGTCGCCAGCAGATTACATGTAGGGAGGGGACTCAACTAGTCCGATGGAGTAGGACAAGTAACGGCTGGTAGATCAGGATGATCGCTCTATTCATGAGGAGGAGGAGGAAATTATTGGTTCCAGGTGAGCCTTCCTTGGCTTCTTAGACTCCGTCATCGGTAGAAATCGGAGGACCTTTGGGGTTTGGACAGATCGAAGGAAGAAGAATGAAGAAGTGGTGGTCTTTGGTGATTGAAGGTAAACGGATGGGGTTTTCTTGAACCTCACAGGTCGTATTCTTTCTTAGATTTAATGCTTTCCATGAATCTTTTTTGGTGATTCCAACACACACATAAATCAGCATTCTCTCAAATTTCTTTGAAAATCCAATTGTTTACTTGAACTTCCTTCTAATTAAAGCCATTGGTAGAAGCCTTTCATCAGCTCGAATCTTAGTATCTTTCCATCCATAGTCTGTAATACTAATACAAACGCAAACAAAACACTCCTTTCTGTTTTCCAATTTCCACAATGGTTTCTTCTCAATTAACTGCTTTAATTGAAAACAAGCCATTCAAATCCTCCAAGAACTATTTCCAATTCCCAAAAAACCCTCCCAATGAAACATCAGATACTCTTGAATTGGACTTTTCTGATACATTTGGTCCTCTCCCACTGCCAGCTGGCAATTATGAAATTCCAAGCGATGACCCTGTGGTCATTTACAGCCGTTCACATTCTTTAGTGGGTCCCACGCCATGTGTAAGCCACTTGCTGTATACTGTATAATTCAAACTTGTAACAAATTCTGTGAATTAATCAAAAACCCTTTGTGTGAATTTTGTAGGTATTGGCTCTTATTATGTTATTAATTAAAACATAAAGTTTTTTTCACAATATGCTCTCTGTATACAAAGAATGTGCTAAACTGTCATAACTTGTTACATCAAGCATTTTCATTCTAATTATTTTTATTCATAAACCAATTTAGATATAAGTAAATTATTGTAAAAATTTCAGGTAGACATGGTAGTTCTTACAGATGGCAGCCGTATTCTTGGGCTTGGTGATCTTGGGGTTCAGGGAATGGCCATACCTATTGGAAAGCTCGATATGTATGTTGCTGCTGCTGGTATCAATCCTCAAAGAGTATGCTTCTTCTTTTTTTTAAATCACAACTTCAATTTATATGCTATACTACTTGATCAAACACATTCCCTTTGACACTCCCGTGTGAAAAGAAATTATAAGATGTTTAATGGAGTGTTTGGTTTGTGAATGAAATTGGACAGATTAGGAATATAAGATTCCATTATGAGACCTTTTTGGTTGCCAAATGGATGGAATTCAATCCCATTTCTTTCATTTGATATATATTTCAGTAAGTAAACATTAAAAAAAAAGTTTCATTTATATATGAACCAAGCAAAAGAATGAAATTGAATTCCATTCCATTCCAGTTTTTGTCAACTAAACATGTGACAAATTACAATTCCTTTTAATGGGTTCATCCCCTCAAATAATATTCTATGAACCAAACGAAAACGTGGTGTACATTCTCACTCATACATTTGGTCTGCATTGCAGATCCTTCCTATCATGCTTGATGTTGGAACTAACAATCAACAGCTACTAGATAATCCCCTTTGTAAGTGGATAAGTGTACACAAACTCATTGTATAGCATCTTTAACTTTACCCACAAGTTAATATTATTTTAATTAAATGATTTCTTTTTTAACTATATTTACTTTGACAGATATAGGACTACGACAACCTAGATTAGAAGGGGATGAATATATATCGGTAGTGGATGAATTAATGGAAGCTCTTCATGCACGTTGGCCAAAGGCTATTGTCCAGGTTCATTTTTTTAAAAGCTTTCAAATGTTTGGTTTTTTATGTATGTTGAATTTATATGAAATCTTTTATGATTGTCCATGTTAAATTAGTTTGAAGACTTTCAATTCAAGTGGGCTTTTGAAACTCTTGAAAGATACCGGAAGAAGATCTGCATGTTCAATGATGACATACAGGTTAGAATCTGTCTAATGCTTATGCTCCTTGATTTGAAACATCAAGTTATTGTTTGGTATGATGGAGTCAATGAAGGAATGGAATGGTTCATTCCACCGGAACGAAAAAAAAAATTCATGTTTGTTTTGCCTGATGGAATGATGGAATGGAATGGGTGATTCCTCCACTTGTTCTTCTTTGCAGGGAACTGCTGGTGTTGCATTGGCTGGATTACTTGGAACTGTTAGGGCACAAGGTCGCCCTTTATCAGACTTTGCAAACCAAAAAATTGTCGTTGTTGGTGCTGGAAGGTACTTCACACCATCATTTCTCCTTATATATATATATATATATATATATATATATATATATATATATATTATGAACTTTAACTTACATTCTGTATGGTTTTCAGTGCAGGGCTTGGTGTTCTTAAAGTGGCCTATCAGGCGGCTGCAAGGATGGCAGGATCAGAAGCAAAACCTCAATTTTTCCTACTTGATAAAGACGTATGATTTTACGAAAATGCCCTCGTCCAACTTACCATCTTATTCTGTTTCTATTATTTTTCAGTGAACTAATAGTTTGAATAGGAAATAAAAAGGGGAAACGTAAGTGCGTTGCTATTATGAATATAAAGTTTTAAATTTTTTTTGGATGCAAGGTTTGATCACAAAGGAGAGAGGTTGTATTGACTCAGCAGCTGCACCATTTGCCAAAGATACTGGAGAGGTTGAAAGTTTAGGTCTCCATGAGGGATCTGATCTTCTTGAAGTGGTACGTTACATCTATTTTTGGAATAATTGTGTTTTTTTTAGTTAATTATATGAAAAACTTTTTTGAAAAGAAAAAAAAAGTTATATACTTTGCAAATGGGGATGCCAATTTTATGGTGTTTTGCAGGTCAAAAAGGTCAAACCTCATGTTCTTCTTGGTTTATTTGGAGTTGGAGGTGTTTTCAATGAGCATGTATGTATTCTTTTTTTGGTTTAATAAGTACTGTATAATTTTCTGTACTTTTTTGCTGATAGAAACCGTGAAGCTTCTGTTGGGCCACACATTATTAACCACTTATTTCTGTTTCCTCTTAAATCAAGGTAGTCTATGGGTATTTTTTTTTATGTGAAGCTCGTCTTTTTTGCAATGATAGTCTATGGGTATTTTTTTATGTGAAGTTCGTCTTTTTTTGACTTTTGACTTTTATATTTTTGCATTGTGTGGTTATAATTTGTTTCAGACATCAGGAATCTTAAAGCAAAATGAAGTGAATTCCAAAAGTAGTACAAAGATGGAATCACCTATTCCGATTCCAATAACCTCTTATTTTTGTCATTAGTTAAAATTTTCAGATATTAATATGAAGTGTTTTATAATTGGTTAATGTATAAAATGAGTTTGGTTTCAGGATGATGCTAAGTTGAAGGATGCAGTTGAGAAAGAGGTTGGTAGGATAAGAGGTTTGGTTGGATTAGCTTTTTCCACAGCACAGAAGGTTAGGGACAGGTCTATATTTTTTTTCTTGATTAAGTCTTGTTTTTGTTAAGTAAACAAGAAACATAAACTAAAAGGTCTATATTTTGTTTCTTGATTGGTTTGATGCAACAGCTTCTTTACCTTTTGTCCATGTAGGATCCACCAAGAACAGGAAAAACACAAACAATTTTTGGGCTTCTTAGTGCCATATTACATACCAACTGAGTATCTAAGTCTCTTAACTTTGTAAGACATTGATTACTTGAGGGTATTTTTAGTAACATTGTAAGAGATTGATTACTTGAGGGTACTTATGGTATATAATGTTATATTCTTTTGTTAAAATGGTCCTTAGTGCAATGAATTATCTTTATTGTTTATGGTATTTTATTTTGTATTATGAGACTTTTAATGTGTTATTTAATTTGAAAATTAGTAAATCTATCAAAAAAGTATTTTATTTCTATTACGAGAAATTAAATGCAAATTTAATATAAAAATTAATAAATATATACTTTTTTTAAACATTTAAATTTACGATACGCAAAAATGTGTGTCATCTTCATTTATGACATGGCCTTTCTTGACAGGGGCTTTCTTGATACGCATTGCGTGTCATTAACACGCGCGTCGTAAGGTTACGACACGCGAATGCGTGTCGTCTTCCTTTATGACAGGGCCTTCCTTGATACGCATTGCGTGTCGTAAACGCGCGTCGTAATTGCGCGTCGTAAATGAGCGTCGTAAATGCGCGTCGTCTCTCTTTATGACAGGGCCTTCCTTGACACGCATTTGCGCGTTGTCTGAGCGTTTTACGACGCGCAATGAGCGTCGTAAAAGGCCTTTTTTCTAGTAGTGTATATGATTACACTTTAGGTTTTATATTTATTTAACCTTATTAACCAACTTATATCATTATTAGAAAGAAATTGAAAAGTCATGGGAGTTTCAAATGAATGTGGTGAAAGAAAAAATGCTAGCTTTATAAGCATATAATGATATATATATATATATATATATATATATATATATATATATATATATATATATATATATATCATTATTATACATACTTATAAAGCTAACATTTTTCCTTGAACCTCATGCATTTGAAACCCCCATAAAAATTTGCAAACACCTCATGCATTTGAAACCTCCTATTTTAATAAATATCACTCAAAAGTCTCTTAATAATGATTAGCAATTCAAAGGTTTTATAACTTATAAAATATATTTAATAAACAATTAATGGATACTCTACTATAAAAAGATCAATCTTTTTTAGTAGATACACAAATACAAATCACATATAAAATTCACAAAGAAAACAAGTTTAAAGTTTTTTGTGTTGGTTTGAGGGCTTTAAACAATGTTTTAAGCCATGTTATTATGTTGAAGTTTTTAATTTGTAAGTTTGTTATATACTAATTCTTTTTTGTATTTTCTTGATTTAAGTATTCTTTTAAGAATATCATTGTATGTTGTGGTTGAAATTTTAATTTAAATTAGATTAAATTCATGTTATCAATCATAAGTTATGGAATGTGATACATATAATATTTAATTAGCTATTGTATACATGTTTGTATGCTCATGTTGCTTCAAAACAATAATTAATTAAAAGTCATGGATATGACATATTATCCATATTATGTATATTTTTTAAAATGCAAATTGTCTATCTTATCACTTTATATTTTAGTATATGTTTAACATTTTAATATAATAATAAGTGTTTTTTAAAAGTTTCTTTCGCTTATTAATAATAACAAGTGGTTTTAAAATTAATAAGCAATAATTATAAATAATAAAATCAAATTACTTGGATAAGGCGTATTATCCATGCAAGTCTCTTTTGAAATTCAAATTGTCTATCTTATCACTTTATTATTTAGTGTATGTTTCACATTTTAATAACAATATTAAGTGTTTCTTAAAAGTCTTCTTTAACTTATTATTAATAATAAGTGGTTTAAAATTAATGAATAACAAATTTAAATGATAATAATATCACATTATAAATTACATTAGTTATAAACAAATTGTATTTTAAATGAACATCATTATTGAAATTAGAAAATAATCGCATAAGTGAAAATATAATTAATCAATAATAATAATTGTTAAAAATAATACTAAATAGATAATTATATTTAATTCTATTAATTAATGAGGAATGTGGGTTGATGTCAATGAATATTATTGTTCACAATAATAGAGATTATATATAAATAAATAAATAAATAAATATATATATATATATGTGTGTGTGTGTGTGTGTGTGTAAAAATATTATCTCAAAGTTAATGTCAATAACATAACCATTTTAAACATATATTTTTCAATATTTTAACAATATAATTTTAATCTTTGTTGCGCAACGCGCGAGAATTCGTCTAATATACTTATAAAGCTAGCATTTTTTCTTTCACCACATTCATTTAAAACTCCCATGACTTTTCAATTTCTTTCTAATAATGATATAAGTTGGTTAATAAGGTTAAATAAATATAAAACCTAAAGTGTAATCATATACAAACTAAATTTAAATATTAAAAGAATATATTTTTATCTAGTTATAAAGTTATGTTTTTAACTTTTAACATATTATATTTAATTTATTAGGTCTAATATGTTGTTGTATGTAAACCATTATCATTTTAAAGCTACAACTTTTGAACAATTTGTATAAAATACTTAAATTGTTAATTTAAATAGAACCTTACAGTATCAACTTAAATATAAATTTTAGTTCAACTTAAACAATCTAAAGGATATTTTGTAAATAGTTAAAAGTGATAAATTGTAGTGTCTTTCTAATAATGATTATAAGTTGGTTAATAAGGTTAAATAAGTATCAAACCTAAAGTGTAATCATAAATAGACTAAATTTCAATATTAAAATAATATTTTTACTTCTAATTATAAAGTTATGTGTTTAAGTTTCAACATATTATACTTAATTTATTAGATTTAATATGTTGTTGTATGTAAACCATTATCAATTTAAAGCTACAACTTTTGGACAGTTTGGACAAAATACTTAAATTGTTAATTTAAATATAACATTACAATGTCAACTTCAATATCAATGTTCATTCCACTTAAAAAATCTAAACAATATTTTGTAAATAGTTAAAAATGATAAATTATAGTGTTAAATGCAAAAACTAAATTGTAATATTAATTTAACTAAAATATTTCCTAAAGATATTCTTATAATCGTTAAAAATTTTCAAATAATTAGCTTAAAATAACTTACAATAACAATAGTTAAAAATAACTCTATATAAATGATTATATTTGTAGCACTTGGGTCTTGGTACGTATTTCTTTCTAAGTATTTTGTATTTTTGGCCTTGGACTCTGCGAGTTGAAGGACCAACTCGCCGAGTAGAAGTGGCACGGGACGCGGGATTTAAGTGATGGACTCGACGAGTAGACCCTGTCTGGACAAAAACCCTAATCCGAAGGTTTGCACCCCTATTTAAACAACGTTATGACGGCCACAACATCCCTTATGCTCCCAGAACACCTCTCACTAAAACCCTAGCCGTTATTGAAGCAATCTAAGCCTTCTTGGTGGATTTTGGTGCTTGTGGTCTTAAGAAGGAAGGAGAAAATCTTGAGGAAGCAAGTAAAGACCAAGGGAACCCGAGTTTGTGCACCTTCTACAGTTCATTGAAGGCAAAAAGTTGTAACCTTTCTCTTTCTTTTGTTATATCCCTTTTTGGCGTGATTTAGGGCTTTTATAAGCCATTTTTGATGGCCAACCAAGGTTGCAAACATGGTTGGGGGTTAGAGCTTCTGAATCACGTCATTAAGGGAGTCACAAGGCAGTTGGGAACTGCTTTTGCACCCATGAAAGGTCCCATGCATCATAAGAACTTGTTTTATGTCCTTTTGAGCTCAAAGTCCCATGCAAGCACGTAAAGTTTGTAACTTTACGTGCTAGATCTATTGTAGAATCTTGGATCTATCTTTTGATCAAAGGTTGTACACTAGAAATCAAGGATTTAGAGTGTGGACGTGACCGACTCGGCGAGTCCGTTCCTGGGACTTGACGAGTCCAAGGTTTTGAGTCCCATATCTGTTGAAGATCAAACGAACTCAGTTAAGTGTTAGATGGGTTGTAACCGGACAGAAAGAGTGACCCAACGCATTGGACGTAATTTTAGACCTGGAGTTCATGGGACTCGACGAGTACTATAACAGACTCGGCGAGTCCAAGGCAATCTTTTTAAGTTTGAAGATGAACTCGACGAGTTGTTCATGCAACTCGGCGAGTCGAGGACAGGACTTGTTCATCAAAAGAAGGTGGACTCGATGAGTGTTCATACAAATCGTCGAGTCGGATGAGTTACATGTGATGTTCATACAAGAGAGGAACTCGTCGAGTCAATGCCAAACTCGACGAGTCGAGACGTGGATAAGGACAAGTAAAGGGTTAGGGACTCGATGAGTTGACGACCCAACTCAGCGAGTCGAGTCAACTTGAAGTTGAGTTTGACTGGACTTGGACTAACCATGTTTAGGGTTGCACGTGTTGTGTGTTGACTTGAAGGCTGTCGTGTAGGAATCGAGGAGTCGAAGGGAGTCGACTTGTGCGCCGAGGATAATTCAAACATTGCACGAGATTAAGGTGAGTTACCTTCCAGTAGGGGTGGGTCTAAGGCCACAATGTCAACCCAACAAAAAGGGGTATTTAGAAGATAATGGTCTTTGTGATAATTATCTTGGTCTGGTTATGTGTTTTAGTCATGAGATTTATCTGTACGGTACATTATGTGTATAGTAGGGATTAGTTTCCCTGACAGTGGTCCTTAGGACCAAAGGGTAGGTCAGTGTGACATCCCCAATTTCACGGCCAGAAAAGACCGATTTGTTTATGCTTTGTTTTTAAAATCAGAGTAATCGTTTAAAGAAAACTGTTGCGGAATTTGTTCCCAAAAACAAAAATATGATAACCATTTATCCAAACATTTCTCAAAGAGAATGTATTTTTCATTAAATAATAAAACCTTGGGATGTCATGTTCGATACAGACCAAAAGCATAAACAATATAAAATAGACCTTACAATAGTTATTTAACTACTGATCTATAATCCAAAATCTCTCGTCAAGTCCACTAACTTATACCCTTGTGCCATTACATGTAATGAAAATAAAACTGAGTGGGTCAGGCTTGGGAGCCTGGTGAGCATATAGGGTTTTCAACCCACAATAATATAATTATTATATTTAATCAGCAAACGATCAACCCAATTACCCATCCCCATTATCTTCTTAAGGTTTTACCCTAAGAACCAATTGTCCTTCATTCATTTATTCTTAAGGAATTGGCACGAAATCCATTGTTGCCAAAGTTTATTTATCAAGTACTAAATCCATAGTTATCAGGCGCTAACTCCATAGTCACCAAGGTTCACTTAGCAAGCGCTAACTCCATAGTCGCCAAGGTTCACTTAACAAGCGTTAACTCCATAGTCGCCAAGGTTCATCAAATAGGCACGAAGTCACATCATCGCTAAGGTTTGTACAATAGGCGCTAACTCCATAGTCACCAACTATCCCATCTACCCAAGTTCTACCCAACATTTTCGTAGATATAAATACTTACACAGTTTAAATCATTTAACAATTGTATAAAACATCAATTCCACGCCCATCTAAAATAGACAAATAATATATAAACACATAGCACGTATTTCATAGCAAATACTTCATGTTTATGTGTTAGAAGAAAGTAACTACACACTCACGCATATAAACAACAATATACTTAATACACTCAAACCATACTTGTATTATTATCGTGTTTATGAAATGTAGTATACACTCACTTGATCAGAAGATGATTGGACAACACTACGGCTTATAGTAGTATTCTTCGGTAGATCTGGAAGATCTCCACAAAAAATCGAACTTCTCGCGGGCACAGCTTCGGCTCGAGAATCTTACTTCTCGGGATCTTCAGGACCTCGGGACTTGCTTCGGGGCTCGGGAATGATACCGGGGCTTCGGGGTACTTCTGGCACGCAAAACAATGCAAAACGGGAGAGAGAAGAGAGAAAAAGAGCAAATGAGCCGGCTGCCCTCGCATCCTATTTATAGGAGGCTGGAGCCTCGGAGTACGCCGGGCGTACAGCAGTACGCGGGGCGTACGCGTCCGAATCGTCATGGCATGCGTCATCCGAAGAACTCGAGTGCGAGGGACGTCACGCTTCGCTGTACGCTGGGCGTACTTCGGATGAGTCCGATGACTCCCCTTCGGATAATACCGGATTTTATAATTAATTTTAAATATTAATTATTTAATAAACTTCGAAAAATCATAACTTCTTCGTTATAACTCGGATTTCGGCGTTCTTTATATGTACAGAATCCTTGTAACATATACTACAACTTAGTTAAGATTATTCATCCTAAATAATCTTCTATTAAAAAGTCATTTTTGACGCTCATCGTCTCTAAATTGACTAGCCCTGATCTACGGGCGTTACAAGTATCTCCCCCTTAGGATGATTACGTCCTGGAATCATCAACGAAATAGGATTCGTATACTGACTCTATAAGTTATCTCTCCATCCT
The DNA here is from genome assembly GCF_002870075.4 of Lactuca sativa. NCBI lineage: Eukaryota > Viridiplantae > Streptophyta > Magnoliopsida > Asterales > Asteraceae > Lactuca > Lactuca sativa. The sequence goes on from NC_056624.2 coordinate 201,840,702, forward strand.
AAGTAATAACCTTGATGCTCAATCCTGCATCTGCTCTTCTTACTATGTTGGACTTTAAATCGTAACCTTCAAGTTACAAAATAAATCCTTATTGTGGACTCCTTCTTCTCCTTAGGATAAATACATTCATTTATCTATTGTAACTAACCGATGGGTCGTGTCCCGATGACCTCTCATCGTAGTCGGACTCAATTTAATATGACCACTAGGGTCGGAATAACCATCATCCTACTAGTCATTACCGAAACAATGGTAATGACATGCTTGAATAAAACGGAAACAATTTCCAGCTTCTTAGTAACCTTGTGACTTTCCCTAATCCAAGTGCGAGTCCTGTGCTTCCGGTAGTATAGATCTCTACTACCATTCACACCTACTCATACTCGTCCCAAGCATTGTCTCGCAGTTAACCAAGTCACCATACATAAATCATATAATCATTCAACACATCAGATAACAAAACCAGGGTTTATATTAATTCTTGAAACTATTACACAAAAGTTCAAGTTCACCCTATACTATGCCTCTAACAGGCTATGCTTCCTGATACAGACTTTATATGTTAATATGAAGTCTTCATCTTTTAATCCTCCCATCCTTTTCTACTTCGTTGAGGAACATGTGGAATGCCCTTGGCTGTGGAGGTGTGTTTTTCTTTGGGCAGTCTTTAGAAATATGCCCTTCTTCGTTACATCTATAACACACCTTCTTGATGGGTGTGCACTTGTTGGCGTAGTGCCCTGTCTTCCCACATTTGTAGCAAGTCATCTCCTCGCTACATTTCCCGAAGTGTTTCTTCTTACACTTCTCACACCACTTAGCTTCATCTCTTCCCCCAGATTTTGAGAATTTGCTTTCTTTGTCGATTATTGAAGATCCTTCACGCTTCCTTTTCTCTCCAACTTCAGCTCTTTCCAAACCCTTTTCTTTTATTTGGGTCTCAACATTCTTGGCTGCCCAGATGGCGGCTTTCAGAGTGGTTGCTTGCTTGACTATCGGACCAAAGTCCGCTGGTAATCCATTGGCAAACTTGTTGACCTTGGAAAGTTCAGTTGGAATTAGGTATGGAATAAGCTTCATCTTCTCCGTAAAGCTCGTAGCGAATTCAGTGACGCTCAATTTTCCTTTCTTCAGATTCTGGAACTCATTGTTGATTTCCAGAAGATCTTGCTCAGAGCAGTATTGCATTTTCAGTTGCACCACGAACTCTTCCCAAGACATCTTGCTAGCTTCCCCCTTGGGTATCGAACCAGCCAGTAACTTCCACCAGCTCAGTACTCCAGATTTTAACAAAGGGATTGCAAGAGCGGTCTTCTGTCTGTTGCTACACTCGCAACTTTCAAACATTGTCTCCATTTCGGAGATCCAGTCCATGACTTGCACCGGTGTCGGGCTCCCAGAAAGACATGGTGGTTTGGATGCCATGAAATCCTTGTACTTGCATCCACGTCCGTCATTTCCTCCATCCTGGTTGTTTTGGCGAACTATTGGTGGGTTGGCTTGACCAACGGTCCCACTATAGTTTCCTCCTTCAGACTATCCATTTACTTCGGGCTCTTCAACTTGAATTGACAATTCTTCGCGATTCTGCCTAATCAGACGTCTGGTTTCTTCCATCTGATTATCCAACATTGCCTGGATCATCACTTGAACTCCGGCCATTGTCATTGGTTCAAGTGTTGCTGCTACAACAGGTATTTGTTCAATCACTGGTATTTGATTCCTGTTTTCATCAGCATTTCCAACTCCACTCCTCGTTCTCACCATTTTTGATCTATACACCGAATAAGGTGAAATTAGATCCTTATTCACGATAGATATTCAAATCATCCTTATCACTCCGAAATGTTTAGATGCTAGTTCTAATATCGTAGACGCACGCTTAGAATCCTAAACACATAAGGTTTCCAGATCCGGTCAGCAACAGACCATAGATCCAAACAATTAACATCATATATGGCAAACATATAACAATTAGCACATAATAGCATTTTAGGTAATTTTCCTAAAATAAACTAGTGCCTGTGTCAATTTAGGTGTACTACCTAAAATATAATGGACACACTCAACTCACAATCATTGCTTAGCATTCTAAGTTTAAGTCTAGAAATAAATCCATATTCCTAATCGTTTTAAACTAATGCTCTAATACCAACTGTGACATCCCCAATTTCACGGTCAAAAAAGACCGATTTGTTTATGCTTTGTTTTTAAAATCAGAGTAATCGTTTAAAGAAAACTGTTGCGGAATTTGTTCCCAAAAACAAAAATATGATAACCATTTATCCAAACATTTCTCAAAGAGAATGTATTTTTCATTAAATAATAAAACCTTGGGATGTCATGTTCGATACAGACCAAAAGCATAAACAATATAAAATAGACCTTACAATAGTTATTTAACTACTGATCTATAATCCAAAATCTCTCGTCAAGTGCGTCAACTTATACCCTTGTGCCATTACCTGTAATGAAAAGAAAACTGAGTGGGTCAGGCTTGGGAGCCTGGTGAGCATATAGGGTTTTCAACCCACAATAATATAATTATTATATTTAATCAGCAAACGAGCAACCCAATTACCCATCCCCATTATCTTCTTAAGGTTTTACCCTAAGAACCAATTGTCCTTCATTCATTTATTCTTAAGGAATTGGCACGAAATCCATTGTTGCCAAAGTTTATTTATCAAGTACTAAATCCATAGTTATCAGGCGCTAACTCCATAGTCACCAAGGTTCACTTAGCAAGCGCTAACTCCATAGTCGCCAAGGTTCACTTAACAAACGCTAACTCCATAGTCGCCAAGGTTCATCAAATAGGCACGAAGTCACATCGTCGCCAAGGTTTGTACAATAGGCGCTAACTCCATAGTCACCAACTATCCCATCTACCCAAGTTCTACCCAACATTTTCGTAGATATAAATACTTACACAGTTTAAATCATTTAACACTTGTATAAAACATCAATTCCACGCCCATCTCAAATAGAAAAATAATATATAAACGCATAGCACGTATTTCATAGCAAATACTTCATATTTATGTGTTAGAAGAAAGTAACTACACACTCACGCATATAAACAACAATATACTTAATACACTCAAACCATACTTGTATTATTATCGTGTTTATGAAATGTAGTATCACTCACTTGATCAGAAGATGATCAGACAACACTACGGCTTATAGTAGTATTCTTCGGTAGATCTGGAAGATCTCCACAAAAAATCGAACTTCTCGCTAGCAGAGCTTCGGCTCGGGAATCTTACTTCTCGGGATCTTCAGGACCTCGGGACTTGCTTCGGGGCTCGGGAATGATACCGGAGCTTCGGGGTACTTCTGGCACGCAAAACGATGCAAAACGGGAGAGAGAAGAGAGAAAAAGAGCAAATGAGTCGGCTGCCCTCGCATCCTATTTATAGGAGGCTGGAGCCTCGGAGTACGCTGGGCGTACAGCAGTACACGGGGCGTATGCGTCCGAATCATCATGGCATGCGTCATCCGAAGAACTCGAGTGCGAGGGACGTCACGCTTCGCTGTACGCTGGGCGTACTTCGGATGAGTCCGATGACTCCCCTTTGGATAATACCGGATTTTATAATTAATTTTAAATATTAATTATTTAATAAACTTCGAAAAATCATAACTTCTTCGTTATAAATCGTATTTCGGCGTTCTTTATATGTACGGAATCCTTGTAACATATACTACAACTTAGTTAAGATTATTCATCCTAAATAATCTTCTATTAAAAAGTCATTGTTGACGCTTATCGTCTCTAAATTGACTAGCCCTGATCTACGGGCGTTACAGTCAGTACCCGGATATGTTTGACTGTATGCTTATATTTGTGTTGCATGCTAGTGGTAGGGGGTGAAATAGTCCTCAGTTACCGGTTGAAAGATACCGATGGCAGTTACTGGTTGAAAGATACCGATGCTGATTACCGGTTGAAAGATATCGATGATGGTTACCGGTTGAAAGATACCGATGAAGGTTACCGGTTGAAAGATACTGACGATATTGTATGGTATGTGGTATGATGGTGGAACTCACTAAGCTTTGTGCTTACAGTTTTAGTTTTGGTTTCAGGTACCTCTTCGTCGAAGGGGAAGGAGTCGGCGGCGTAACAGCGCTTCACACACACACATGGTTTCCGCATCGAGTTTCTGGGATTGTACTCTGATTTTCATTACTTTTGATGTCATGGTTTGAGACACAACATTATGATTTTGTAAGGTGTTGTTTTATCGACAATGTTTTGGTAAAATGTTGATTAAACATATTAATTCAAAAATAAAATTTTCGGGCTTGAATTTTGGGATGTTATAATATTGTTACCTTTAAAATAAAATAAAAATTGTTTGATTTTTAAATAATTATAATGATAGAAATTATAACGTTAATCAAATAAATTTTAAAAAATTAATTAATAATAACTACAACTAAAAATAACATTAAACTATATATTATATTTTATTTTATTCATGAGTATTGAGATTATACAGTTTTAATAGATGTATATATTATCATATAATTCAAAATATAGTAAATTACATGAATGGTCCCTATGGTTTAGAGTAATTTGCATGTTTGGTCCCTGAATTATTTTTCTTAACTTGGAAGGTATCTACTATTTGTTTTTGTTACGCACTTGGTCCCTGTCTTACCTAAAAGACCATTTTTTCCCTTGATTTTCTAATTTATTTATATAAACACACCCCAACCCCACCCATTCACATTACCTTACCTAACCCACAATTTTCCCTATTTAAATAATAGTCTTTTTAGGTAAGACAGAGACTAAATGTGTAACAAAAACAAACAGTAGGGACAAAGCGTGTAACAAAAACAAATAGTAGGGACCTCCGAGTTAAAAAATAAAATAAAAATAAGTTAGGGACCAAGCGCGCAAATCACCCAACCATAGGGACCATTCGTGTAATTTAGTCTTCAAAATAATCAATATATTATATCTCTTTAGTATACAAATTATTATATCAAATTTAACAATAATATTATTGTTATATTTAAAAGATACATGTAAAGATTTCAGTTATATAGATGCTTCTGCACAACGCGCGGACATTCGCATATATATATATATATATATATATATATATATATATATATATATATATATATATATATATATATATATATATATATATATATATATATATATATATATATATATATATATATATATATATATACACACGGTTTTGAGATTTAGCTCAAACAAATCTAGCAACTCTAATTATTCTACAACCAGTGAAGGAAAAGTCTATGATTATTAAACGCCTTTCGCATTACCCTATAGACGGCAAACCCGTCTCACAATTTAATATGTATTTATTATGTGGGGGTAAATAACAACGCATTAGAAATATTTAAGGCGCAATGTTTGAACATTGAATCATTTTTATAAAATTTTGCAGTGAACTATTAGGCTCACATCTGGGGTTACTAGCCTTTGCAGCCCCGGTCCCAATGGTAGGCAATACGGTCGGTCGTTTAGGCTCATGTTTCTAAGAGACCCAAAATTCCTAAAGTATATGATATATATTTAAAGAGAGAAAAATTATCTTATCTAAAAAAATACTAGGAAAAATATATTATTTTTTTAAATTAGTTGTTTTGGTAATGTTGTTGCAATATTTATGTTCTTTAATATTAGTTGTGAACTTTATGATTTTTTTTTTTTGTATTTTTTCATTTGGTTTCCCGAGCCTTAGATATGAGTCAAAAGAGGAGAAGAGGACAACATCAAGAACTTTGCAACTCAAAGAGGACTTTACAGCCAAGTTATTTATTAACTTTGAGATTTAAAGGGATTAACCGGAATTTTATATCACAAAGACCGTGCAACTTACTAACCTGTAACAAAACCTCCGATACAAAAGTAGAAGATGTTAGGGGACTAGGAGGTGTTCGACTTCTTCAAAATTAAACAGTGATACACAACGAAAAAAGTAGTTGAATTAACTCCATGACCTCTTTTTTGAAGATCAACTAGAGTTGGGATTCTCTCGAAGCTTTCTCGCCGAACAAAATTGTTATCCTTAATTGGGATATAGTTTTTCTACCTAAAGCAATTAGCATATGATGTTTAGATTAATATGATGTGTATCGTTTTCGGTATCTATCATTTACATTCTTTGTTGATTAAAAACTAGTTGTGAGACCCGTATATTATACGGGTTGATTAAAACAAAATGTTAAGTACGAACAATTAAATAGAAATTTTATTTGAATTTGAAATTGAAATAAGTTAAAATTATGAGAAAAAAACATGCAAAAAATAAAGAAATAAAAATTATGTATTTATTGTGTAGTACACGGGTTAATTATAACAAAATGTTAAACATAAAGGTTTAAACCGTAAATTTATTTGAAATTTAAAATTTAAAATTTGAAATTAATGGTAGGTTTAATTTATGGAAATCAAATTAATGATATATTGAAAATGAAAATTAAAGTAATGACAAGTGGAAAATAAATATATCTCAAATTATGACAAAATGACATGTGGCTAATTTTATAAGAGAATGACATGTGGCAAAGTTATTTTCATTTATTAGGGTAGATGTATGGCTTTGTGTAATATGTTAAACTTTTATTAACAAATAAACTATTTATAGAAAATTCTAAAATATAACTATGAACTAACCGTTGTTATATAGTATAACATTTAGTTGTAATGCACCAATAGCCTATTTTGCTTTAAACAAAAACTTTTTGAATGCTTAAACAATGTTTGGCATACAAATTATACAAATCGTAGGTGCCAAACTTTTTTGAATGCTTAAACAATGGTTGGCATATTTTGTTTTTGGAATTTTTAGTTTGTCATATTTGGAAAGCAAAAAGGTTGTTCATAAGTTCGTATTTTTAAAAGCTACATGGGGTGGTTTTTCAACTAGATTATAGAGCTTCTTTTAAGTTCTTTCAAAAATACCCTTTATCAATTATAATAAATATATTTTTCCACGTGCCCTTATATATCATTTTACATTTTCCAATTAATTTTTACCAAACAATATTTTACTAGCTGTAACGACCCAATTTTTCAAAAGAAAATTTTCATTTTTAAATAGTCAAAAACATTTCCAGTACGTCATAAAATCTTAAGTACATTTGTTTTCAAATTCATAACATCAACAATATTATTCCAAACATCAGAGTTTTCCAGAGCATACCCCACACAATCCACATAATCACATAATCATATTAGCTATAAAAGCTATATAATCCATGCATACAACATATATGGATGTCGTGGGCTCGTCCCCAGGGTCTTACTCCAGAATGTCATGGGCTCCCCACATGGTCTTACACCTAAGTGTCATGGGCTCTCCCATGGTCTTTAATAGGAAAGCCATGGGCTCTCCACATGGTCTTACATCCGGGTGTCATGGGCTCTCCCATGATCTTTAATAGGAAAGCCATGGCCTCTCCACATGGTCTTACATCCAGGTGTCATGGGCTCTCCCATGGTCTTCCATACAAGCATACCACATATACAACTAGCATACTTCCTAGCACATAACCAACTATCATGCCACATAATACAACTTCAGCTAGTGTACCACATATCATAAAATGGGTCGGCCTTGGTGCCTTCGACCCATTGGTATGGTGAAGAGACTCACCTCTCAAGAATGTTGAACTGCTAAGATCAGATAAGTCCCAACACGCAACTCCAACTCAACTACCTATAACCAATATGTGATTAACTTATCAAATCCCGGAATACCATAAATGCCCTTACAGTCAAACTTGGTTAACCCTGGTCAAAGTCATGGTCAACGGTCCATGTTGACCCAACTCCTCGAGTGTATCTAGCAACTCGTCGAGTTCCTTCATGGTCCATAAAACTGAAATCCCGAGTCAACTCGTCGAGTTACCCGAGTAACTCGTCGAGTTCTTTAGTGTCCAAGGGCCGGAAACTCTAAGCCGAAATCTCTACTCCGAAACCCCTAATCAGCTCACCGAGATCACTCAGGATCCCGAAAACGGGTGAACCTTGCTCGACTCATCGAGTTGGCTAAACAACTCGTCGAGTCCTTTCACTCATTTTCGTGTTCAGTCCTTTCCAGTGGGATTCAAGACTCCAAACTACAGATCCAAGCCCTTAGGGTGTAGTTTCCACGTAAAGTTGCCAACTTTACGTGCATGCAAGGCCTTAAGAGGCTAAAACACTCAAAACTAAGGTTTATACAAAGTTTAGGGCATGGAGAAAGGCTAAGGTTAGATAAAGTGAGCAACTTTATGTCCATAGAGGTCTAGGGATGTCCAAATTTTAAACCCTATCCTCATAACAAGATCCAATCCAAAAACGACACCGTTATGCATCAAAGGTGACCATTTACTTCCATGAAATGAGATCTAAGCAACTAAAGGTCAAGATAGCGACTTTATACCTCAAGATGGTCACCAACATATAGTAGATGTCGAATCTACTGCTCCTCTCTTTACTCCTTCTTTAAGCTTTAAAATCCTTCACAACCACACCAAAATCACTCTCAAATGCTCTCTCTCACACTCAAGAAGGTATAAGGATCGAACTAGGGTTTTCTCTGGCTGTAAGAACGATGAAAGAGGCTACAAATGAGCCATAAGTTCTTTAAATAGGGTACTGTTAGGCGTGTCATAACCAATAAATAACGGGGTACGATATACTCCAAAAGAATCTCACTATATTGCACTAAAAGGTAGTACAAGGCAAGCAGGGTTGATCCACAGAGACACGGGATAATTAGTGTATACCTCCTTGCACAAGGTACTATGGTCACCAACAGTAAAAAAAGGGGGGGGGGGGGGTTTAGAGTGCAATGACTAAACAAACAAATTAAAAACACAAGCAATCAGCTAAATGAGTGAATTAAATTCAGATTTTGTAAGGACTCCAACTTCATGTATGACAACTTAGCAATGTGACTCAAAGATGACACAATATTCGTTCAATTCTATCTAAGTTGGTACTTGAAAGTGCTAATAAGCTCTAACACTTCTCATTCACCACATTAATTACCAAAACAAGCTCTTTGATTAACCCTAATCTTATTAACCTAATCTAAACAAGCTCTTAGAATTAGATTATAAGATTGCATGAAGCTTTATGTGAATGTTCCCAACAACACCCAATACTCCTCATAAGCTCGGGAGTGTAGAAGTGTATGAATAAGATTTACACTAAATTCATTTAATAGAGATCAATTTAATGCTTGTTACTTGTTCAATTTCACAAAAAAATTACGGATTTTGTAAAAGAGATAACTTGAATGACCTAACCCTAATTCAAATGGCCAATAAGAATCACAATTAGAATCAAACATTCGATTGAAGCAAAATCAAATTCATTAGATAGAAATTAAGAACAAACATCATGTTATATGATTGAAGTCACTACCAAGAAGTCAAAACATGAAATTGGAGAAACTAGGGTTATAGCCACACATGGCTAGAACAAGATCACAAGAATAAAAGATGGAAATAATGTGCAATTACAACTTACAAATAAGAGAAATAATGTTTCCAAATGATAAATGATCAAATCCTTGCAAAAACCTTCGAAATCCCCTCTCAAAATGTGCTCTGCTATGTTGTGTGTCCCCCAAAATGACCCAATTTCCCATAATATGAAAAATAGAAAAACTGCCAAAAGTTAGTTTTCTTGGGTCGAACATGGCCCGTGTTCAACATAGGGTAAAAAGGGCACGGCCCGTGTTCAGCTTAGTCAACAACTTTCATTTTTGGTCAACACGGCCCGTGTTGATTTTGCAGTGTAAATCCAACACGGCCCGTGTACCTCTCTGACTCCAATTCCAAACTTGATTTTTTCGATTTTTTTGTTCTTCGCCCGATCGTCCCAAAATCTTTACCAATGCTTCCCGGTATCTCCCAAAGCGCATTCCAAGCTCCGGTTTACCTGAAAAAGACATGAAAGTGTGCAAATAAGGTTGTTCTAGAGACTAACATGAATATGATGAAATGTAAGAAAAAGGAAAGAACAATTATACTAAATAGATGCATGAAATGTGACTAAAAGGTGTGCAAAAAGGTGCACAAAATGCACCTAACAGGTACAAATCCCTGAAAATTAGGGTTTCTCTTTACAACGTCTACTCGTCAAGTTGGGGCCTTCCAACTCGTTGAGTAGACCCTATGTCCCACGTCCAAAATCGATCTCTACTCGTCGAGTCGGGCTACCCAACTCGTCGAGTCCTAGCACAAAACCCTAAAAAGTTAGAAAATTAAATGATATTTGGAATAGGCGTTACACTAGCTATCGAATAGCTTTTTCAACAACTATTTCAAATCGTCTTAGTTCCATGTGATAACACTATAAAGTTTTTGAACGATAATAAGATTATAATCACATGCCTTTCATGAATATCGTATAAGGTGTATTTATATAAATGATAAGCTTATTTATAAGGAAAGAATCTGGTTAGGATACATACATTAACAAGGATAAATACAATAATGTGAAATAACATTATATATATATATATATATATATATATATATATATATATATATATATATATATATGTCTCTTGTAGTCGAAACGGGAGGAGTTGGGCTAGAGCATGGATAGAGCCAGTGATTAAGAACTTGAGATGTTACTGAAATTAATTTGATATTTGTTTGGCTAAGATATGGGATAGAAGGAGGTGGGGGTTGTTTTGGACTAGATTTGTGGTGCTCGATGGGCCATGCAGTAGGCTAGAAGGAGGTGGACGATATTGAGAAGGGTTAGGTGTTGAAGGTTAAACATGAACCGACCTAGTAGCATTGCGTGATGGCACAAAAACACTAGGTTGGGCTTGTTTTGGTGTGGGCTCGGCTAGAAACAATATACGGTGGGTTGTTAGAGTATGCTTTGTAAGGGTGGCGAGGGTGGTGTTGGGCAAGCATAAGGTGTATTTAGTAGGGTGCAGACTTTTTGAATGGGAAAAATGTCTCATTGAATAAGACATAATAGGAAATATAAGACTTTATGGGTGTTTAAATTGTAGCACCTGAAACCACAATGTGTGTGGAAACCAAGGAATATGCATGGTGTTGAACAGGGTTGGACATTATAGATTATAAAGGAGAGAATAAGGAAGTAACAAATGCACACTAAACACATAATTATTGGTAAGAGGGGATATAATTGTAAAGTGTTAGGGTAGGGGATATGTAGTTTGGAATTTGGCTAAGAAGAATGTTTAGTAGGTAGGTTGCCATTTGGAGGGCGTGGTGCTAAAAGTTGGGTGGGAGGTTTGCATGTGACAAGAAGGTATGAATGATGTTATTTAGGCATAATTTTCTTTGTTCGGATTTTCCATTTACAAAGAGTTTTGAGGGAAAAAGAAGAAAAATGCCATGTCATTATTTGAAAAAGATGAAAAGATGAATTGTTGTATTCTGTACCATTGTCGTATTCAAAGGATTTAATGTTTTTGAAAAAAATGAGTGTTTATGAGTTTAGGGAAGGAAAGAAAGGTAGCAAAGACTTGAGATATTTTTTTTCTTGTGGAAAATTCCAAAGAAATCTAAAAATCATTAAGAATGACCACTTAATAGCGATGTCCTCCGGAAAAATGGTAGATGTTCACAAATCATTATGTATAGTTTCAAATAGAAATAAAGTAGATGGCATAGAATCATAAAAACATAGTTGAATGTGTTTACCAAAAACACATGATTAACATAAAAATATACTTATAGTACGATTACAATGAATGAAAATTTTATTACTAAGAGAACAAAAAATGGAAGCACACAGACGGACTAGGTCGTGGTGCCATAGGTCTTTAGAAACAACAACAAAGGTGGAATGATTGTGAAGGTTGGCGTAGTTAGGAAGCAATGAAGGGGTAAAAATTGACTAAACATTTGCATCTCATAGTGATGTCCTCAATAGGAAGGCCTTCACAGTAAAACCAAATTGGTCAAAATCAATAAAGATGTTATTATCAATAACAAAGCATCAGACGTAAATAAAATTTTAACTGGCTGTGGAGAACGAATAATATTTTAAAATAAAAAGGAGGATATGGTGGTGGAAAATTTTTGTGTCTATATGCAAAAATTGGAATTTTGTGATGGTGAGGGGTGGTTGTCAAGGAACGAGTGAGAAGGTGGGTTTTCGGTGGTCATAGATTGGAAAGGGAATGAGGTTTCATCGAAAGTCACATGTCTGGAGATAATTATTTTTCGAGTGTGAAGGTCTAGACACCGGAACCCATGATGTTGTAATGGATATCCAAGAAATACACATGGTATGGAGCGAGGTTGAAGTTTCTGAGAAGTGGGTATTAAAGGGTAGCAGAGGCATCCGAAGACACGGAGATGAGAGTAGGATGGATTTTTTGAAAAAGTTTGGTGAATGCGATCTCATTGTTAATGGTTGTGGAAGGGGTGATATTTAGAAGGTGGCATGTCATGTGTAGGGCCTCAACCCAATATGTTATTGGTATATGTGCATGAAAGAGAAGGGTACGCATGACATTATTAATTGACCGAATCATGCATTCTGACCAACCATTCTGTTGAGATGTGCGGGGACATGAGAAACGGAATTGTATGCCATTCTGGTCAAAGAGCGAGTGAAATTGGTGATTATCAAATTCACCACCATGGTCACACTGAAAAGATTGGATGTCTCATTTGAATTGAGTCTTAACATAGGCTCGAAAGTAGAGAAATTTGCTATAGACATCAGATTTCTTACGAAGCGGGTATACCCATAAGAAATGAGAAAAATTGTCAAGAAAAAGGATGTAATATTTTTATGCCACTAGTGCTAACAATGGGTGAATTTCATAAATTAGAATGCACAATTCCAAACAACTCAGTGGCATGATTATTACATGAAACAAAAGGTAAACGAGAGTGCTTGCCAAGGCGACAAGCATTACAAGAAAACGAAACATTGTTTTTATTACATGAAATGAAATGACTAGAAATTAAAAATTGAAGAACACGGGGACCGGGATGTCCCAAGCGTTGATGCCATAGAGATGCTTGATTAGTGAGTAAGGCGACTGCTGAAGAGGTGACTGGGTAGAGGTCGTCGGTACTGTCGCATCTAAGAAGGGTCTGCTTGGTCGGGAAATCCTTCACAGAAAAAAAACATATGGATCAAATTCAATGGCAGCAAGATTATCAGTAGTAAATTTGCGCACAGAAATAAGGTTTTTGATAATATCGGGTGTTACAAGGACATTGTTCAAATGTAACGGGCGATTGGTTGAGTGGATAACTTTATGTCCTATTTAGGTAACGAGAATAATGAAACCATTGCCAACAAAAACCGAATTGTGTGTACGCTTATTACTAAGTGAAGATAGAATACCTGCATTAGACGCGAGATGAGATGTCGCCCTTGTATCCATATACTAGTTTACATCTTCCGGTTATGTGAGTGTTATTGTGTTGTATGCAGCAGGGAGATCAGTTGGTTGATCAGGTGTCATAGGAGGAAACCATTTCTAAGGAGGAAGGAGTGAGGACTGATCAGTAGTAGTAGTGTGAAACGCTCCCTGGGAAGTAGAGGAACCTGGTTGGGCTGATGGGTGTCATCCAAGAATGTCGTTTGCGGGTAGTTGTCGACGGTGTTGTTGTGGTTGAGGAGCCAAATAATGGCATGGAACAACCTACAATGGAGGGGAAGGCCAGCCATACGCTGCCCAATGATAGTAATATGGAGGAGTCACTGTTGTGCCGATTGGAGGAAGATCTGTTGTGCTGAGACCGCCTGGTGTCGGGCTTGTTGTTGTTGACGATGAGAATTGTAGGAGAGGAGCCATGATCATAACGAGGTAAGTGTGTCGGGGTGTGGTTCCTGTTGACATGGAACTCTTCAGAAACAAGAGTTCAACATGCTTCAAGGAATGAAAGTGGGGGATCTTTGTGACGGATGAGCATGGAAACACTTTCAAACTTCGGGTTTAAACCATTAAGCAGGTATGAAACTAGTGTCTTTTCAGGGACTGGTGCATCAATGTTGGCTAGGAGATCGGAAATAACTTTGATTTTCTGGAAGTATTCGGTTATAGAGCGATCGCCTTGGACTAGAGTATGCAACTCATTGTCCAGTTCAATTGCTCTAGAGTGTTTATTGTGTCTGAAAAGGGCTTCAATGGCTTCCCAGATAGAGTTGGCTATTGATTTGGGTTTGAGGATCATGGTGAGTAATAATTGTGTCATTGTACCATAGAGCCAGGACATGACAAGATTGTCAAGGTTGTCCCGATTGGTGTCTGATGCGTCTTTGGGTTTGTTTGTGCTGTCAAGAAAACCATGGACACCATAGGCGCGACAATGAGTGAGAAAGAGTTCCCGCCATGCATCGTAATTTAATTCGTTTAGATCAAGAATAAGAGAAACATAGGACTTGATAATGATGCAGGTGAAGGGTTTATTTTTATCATCCATGTCTGATAGATAAGAAGAACATAATAGAGAAGAAGGAGAAGATTGACAAGATCGAGAATGAGAAGGTAGGGTCGGCTGGTGTATGGGTACCAAGGTTAAAGAGTCTTTGATACCATATTGAAGAACGATTTCCCTTAAATAACTTCATTAATCAATTGAATATTGTATACATAAAGTAATGGGCTTATACGTACATACAAAAGGCAAATCTAATGGGCTAAATACAAGATACATAACATACTATACATTAATAATTGTTTCTGAAAATTATGTTTTTATGTAAATTGCCTATATTGAAATAAGAAGAGAGTTAACCTTACGAGTCCATCATGTAGGATGAGGCACCTGTATCCATGTACTAATTTTTTTCTAAGTTGTAAAGTGGCATTTCTTGTACAAGATAGTAGAATAGTAAGTTGATGTTGAGTTTTGAATAGTATTGTAAGCTTGTTTGTAGCACCTGGTTCTTGGTACGTATCCTCTTGTTGTATGCCTTGCATTATGGCCTTGGAGTCGGCGAGTTGAAGGTCCAACTCGCCGAGTAGAAGCGCGAAGAGACACGTAACTTAAACGGTGAACTCGGCGAGTCGGGTCCCGGACTCGGCGAGTAGACCCTGTTTGGGCAAAAACCCTAATTCGAGGGTTTGCACCCTATTTAAACACTCTAACTCGGCCTCCCTTGTCCCTAACACTTCCAGAGAGATGTAGAGCGAAACCCTAGCCCCCATATTGTTCTTGTGAGTGATTTTTTGGCTTTGTGAAGGGAGTTTGGAGCTTAGAAGAAGAAGGAGGAGGTTGAAGAGTGCAAGGAGGGAAAGTAGATCCGAAATCTACACTATAAGAGGCTTCCATTCAGGTAGAAAAGTTCCTACCTTGATCACTAGTTCATTAGATCCCCTTTTGTCCCTAATTGGTGGTTTTCAAGCCCTAAAACCTCAAACTCCATGTGTTTATGCTCTATGTTCTGAAAGGACTTCAGATCTGGACCTTATGGACACCTTAGAAGTGTAAAGTCTCTGTGGTTGAAGTGATTGAGGTCCCTATTGAGTGTATGACCTCATAAAGAGCTTGGAATTACCTTTTGGAGCTCATAACTTTACGTGATAAGCATGCCCTAGGAGCTTAGATCTATGGTTTTGGAACCGTTGCATGTCTCAGATTTGGTATGTATGGGAGGAGAGTTAAAGAGACTCGGCGAGTTCCAAAGTGGAATCGGTGAGCTCTATGAAGATGGTCTTAGACTCGACGAGTTGGATGAACGACTCGGCGAGTCCTATGAAGATTGCCTGGAACTCGACGAATTGTTCTTCAAACTCGGCGAGTCATATGAACTGTTATTGAGTTAAGAAGGGTTTAAGTGTAAAAGGTCCAACCCTTCGTAGCTGCACGCAGAGTTAGCAATTTAATGTGTAGCAATAGTCCCAGAAACCCAAATCCTCAAGATGGATGCTCTGGTGAGGATTTGGAAGCGAGTAAGAGATCTGCTCGTGGGACTCAATGAGTTGTTCTCGGACTCGGCGAGTCGGACCGCGAGTCAGTCTAATCGTCCCAAGAAGTGAGTTAAGGGTGACTCAGTGAGTGGGAAAAGGGACTTGATGAGTTAGTACTGGGTTAGTAGGAGAGGGAGTCGACGAGTCTGTGCCATGACTCGGCGAGTCCAGTCAACTGGAAGTTGACTTTGACCAAGGAGTTGACCTTGGACTAGGGGTAGGTCAGTCATTTGACCTAAGGGTATTTATGAGTGACTAATCTATGTTTATGGATTTATAGTCGGAGGATTACCGGTGCAGCAGTCAGACGTCTAGCAAGCAGACTTTCACTAGCTACTTTTCGAGGTGAGTATCCTTCCAGTAGGAACGGGTCTAAGGCACCAAGGTCGGCCCGTATAGACGATATGATAGTATCGGAGTGTGGGCAGAGCACGTATCTCATAGTTGAGTTTGATGATGATATATGCTAGTGTGGTAGAATTGTTTATACTCGTTGTCTGTGTGATACTTGTATGTTATGGTTTAGTAGCTGAGTGTGGGCGAGGCCCGTATCTCTCGGATAGCAGAGTGTGGGCGAGGCTCGTATCTCTCGGATAGCGGAGTGTGGACAAGGCCCGTATCTCCCAGCTAGCGGAATGTGGGCGAGGCCCGTATCTCCATGAGTGTGGGCGAGGCCCGTATCTCCTAGCTATTCATTATATGATTGTATGGTATGTGGTATTATGGGAGAAACTCACTAAGCTTCATGCTTACAGTTTACAGTTTCGGTTTCAGGTACCTCTTCAGCTAGGGGGAAGGAGCTGGCGCGGTAGCGGCATATCATACACACATACTCTTGTTTTTCCGCATTATGGATTTTCTAGGATGTACTCTGACATATTATTATGATGTGGCTGGTTTTCAGACATGAAGAATTATTATGAAACTTTTATATCGAAGTTTTTATGAATTGACCTACTTAAAAATGAAATTTTGGCCTGTATTTTTGGGATGTTACATTGTTAAGGATCATATTTCAAATCATCTGGGTAAGAGGTTCAGGTTATGGGTGGTAAAGTTTTGGTTTGTTATATTTTTGGCAATAGGTCGAGCTCATAATGAGGTAGGGTAAGGACATGGGGAAAATATGACTATTGTGGGCCCCAAACCAAAAGAGAGTAAGTGGATCATGGAGACTAGCCTTGGCGTTGTTCAAAGGTGGTTGTTAAGCCTGCCATGCAATCAAGTGTCTGAGAATTGGTTCTCAAGGTAGATGTATCCAGAGTTTTTTGTTGTCTTGAAAGATATATTATAAACATTCTCAAGCTTCTTCTGTAGTGAAATCATGATTGAGAATCGTGTGTAGCAAGTCGTTGGAGATGGAGTCATACACCGAAGAATTATGGCATTGGAGACGAAATCAAGTTTCTTTACATGCGGTGGTGGCATATGCGCCAGGAGTGGTGGGAGGAGTAGGAAGGAGAATGTGATCGATAAAATGGTAGGCACAACAATGGATCTTGAAGAGTTCGGATCACGAGGAATTTTATGAATGCAATTAAATTATTTATGTTGGATACTATAATAGTTGAATAGTATTTATTCTTTGTAGCCATGAGAAAATGTGGCACGAGAAAAAAAAAAAAAACTTTTATGAGAGAGAGATCGACATAAGAAAGAAATAAGGGTGGCGATTATGCCGTCATCTAGATCGACGACGAAAAGAAAGAAAAAAGACTAGATAGGCTAGGAAAATCGATGTAATAAAGAAGGTAGATTTGGCTAGGCTTGTGTGGCTGATACCATGTAAGATTGTAGGATATAGTAATTTTGTGCTTTTATTAATCTATATATAAGTGATAATATAATCTAGTTAGGATATCTTATATTAACAGCCATAAATACAATAATGTGAAACAACATAAGATAATATCTACGTATTAGATTTCGTTCCGGCAAGTGTTATTGGTTAGCTTGTTCCAACTTCCATGTGATAGACCATGCCACCACTTTTACATTGAAAGCTTTCTTGCTTTTGCATTAATGCTACTATCACCAAATATGCATCCCATCATTTAAAACACATTGTACGAATCCATGTCAATCTAGGAAGCTGTCGATTTCGAAATTAAGTTGAAAAAGAAATCCGTAATTGATGAAATAAAATGCCAAAAAGTGTTATTGTCGATACCTATATGTGGCCAAGTGGCCAACTTAATTAGTAAATAGGGATGTGTATCTGTGGAATACGTTGCTTTGGATGGTGACGATGGTCTCACCAAAGTGGTGACTAAGCATGCACTTTTACACTTTTTGTTTGAAAATTTAAGTGCATGGGTCAATAGGTGTACTTGTTAACTCTGCGAACAAATGCACTTTTCCTTTTTACATGTAAGTATTTTATTTCCATTGCAAATCAAAATATAGTATCGCTAAAAAGTTGTTTTTCCTACATCATTTTAATAAAAAATGTCGGAATTGTTGGTTGTTTGTGACAATGACAAATTGATATATCGTTCATATTTTCAATCAAACCAAAGATATTAAATATTGTCTTATCTTGAAATTTAATGCATCGTCATAACATTTTAAATCACACAAGGAGATAAATTTTATAATTTTACTTTAAATATGTTAATATTGGATTTATCAAAAACCTATTCAAACCAAAATAAAGTAATCAAAACTCGAAATTAGCTTAATACCTTGAAATTCAGAGGCTATGCAAAGATATTGTTTTATGTGCATTCCAATTTGTCATGTACGCAAGTAAATTTAATAACCTAAACATAATGTATGGAAACTTAAACTTTAGATGTTAGATCTTGAATTTTGTTAAAAATAAATAAAAAAAAAAGTAAGATTACATATATGCTTCTATTGATATCTTTGGATTGATAGACAATCTTGATTTCCCAGTTAATCTTAAAAAAATTATAAAATAAAATATCTAAACCCATTAGCAAAAAAATTCACAAAGTTTTTGTTTCTTATATATGTCCAAAGTTAGTAAAACTATAAATATTTATACCAAATATTCCAATAATATATACATTTAATGTATGTGGTCCAAAAATATCTAACAATGTATTGATACTCTTGAAATATGTTTGTAAGAGTAAAAGCATAGATCACAAAAAACAACAAAGTAAAATAAAACCCATAATCTCTCAAAGAACAACCGATCATACAAAACAAACACTTAACATAATGATTATACTAAACAAACTCGTAATCTAATGATTCTAAACAACACTGAAGAATTAAAGCTGAAATATAAACAAGTACAAAGATAAACAAGACGATTATCTCTAAGAATCATTAGCAGAACAATGGAGATAGATGAGAGCAAATTAGGGTGTTCTTAGTGACGAATGATGAAAATATAATTCAATATCTTCACATTCAACCCTTCGAGAATCCTGATAGTCATTCAACACCCTTGTTCAACAACAATGCACTTCCAGTCCTTACCCGCTCATAATCTAAGGTGTTGTTTGTTTTTCTGAAGCAAAAATTCATGAAGTATGTGGACCACCTCTGCAACCCTCTACAGTAAAATATGTGGACCAAATGGCTACAGACTGTAATAAGAAGCTTGTGTATTTTTTTAACATCTGTATGTTGCTCCAGATATTAAAAAATTAAAATAAATTGATTTTATAAACCAAAAATAGTTTTTTTAAACCGAAAATATAATAATGTATGACGTTTGAGCAAGAATTTATAATATTTCAATAAAAAAATAAAGATATTTTGCTATTTTAGCAAAAAAATGATGATACTTCATCAAGAAAATATTATTATTCAGTATAAAAAAAATATAATTACCTTAACCTGAAGAATGACAATGCCCCCTTTGTGCGCTGTGGACCTGTGGTCGTGTGCTTCAACATATTTAAATCTAAAGCCCATTCTTGTTCGGGTTCTTTTTCAAATTTAAGCCTGGTCCAGTGCAAAATATGAAAATGGTTTGCTTTTGTTTTTACATTAATTGAACTTTGAAGTACGTATTTTAAAGAGGAAAATAAAGAGAGTTTTCACAAAGTAAGTATTTTTATTTTTTACTTCCTTTTTTTGTTAAAATGGCCATCAATTTCATGTTGGTGTATGCGACATCAATATTTGCTGAAAAATAGTCCCAGCACCCATTCTTTAAGTCATTTTTTTGTTTGGGTTTTTTCTTATTGTTACTTTATTTATTTGCAAAATTCTCTATCAATCTAAAAATCTATTTAACTTTTTTTATTATCTATTTTTTTGTGTTTAATATTTTATTTTTGTTTTTTTCTTAATATTATTTGATGTATTCATTATTATTAGAAAAGTATTATAAATAATAATAATAATAATAATAATAATAATAATAATAATAATAATAATAATAAAGCAAAATTCGTCTTTATTAACTAATTGTTTGAGTATTATAGTTGCATTGTGCATTATATGTATTATGCGGAAGATAAGCATTCAGTCAAACATTCAGTCAAACATTATACATGGTTTTTCATATAGCAGAATGTTACAATTTGTACGTATGTCAATATAAAAAATAGTATATATTGGATACGTTTCTTATAAATCAATCATCACATAATGGTCACCGTGAACGTGAACAATCACAACAGATGCATGATTTAAGATGTCCTACGCGCCATAACAAAGAGAAAACCATGTTGTAGAATCTTCTATGCTCAGACAATGAATGATGATACCATATATATATATATATATATATATATATATATATATATATATATATATATATATATATATATATATATATATATATATATATATATATATATATATATATATATATATATATATATATATATATATCATATAACTCAATCCAAAGAAATTCAACCAGTGACTCATTTTGTTAAAATATTCACCATAGATCATTGCATACTCTTGATGGTGTGTTAATAAAACTTGTATAAATGTGACTGAATCTATTGCCAATAATCTTCACTATGACTATAACCAAGAAAAACGGTAATAACCTGGAATCCACAACTGAGACGTTGTGATTCATTCACACAATTAAATGGTTCCTAAAATCATGCCGTAAATTACAGTGGTGTCGACGAATTTTTTTTTTTATTCTTTTTCATTCAAGAAGTGAATAGTTGAATCTAATGGACACAAATAATTAAATATTGCATATCTAGCCCTTGTATGTAAAGCACTCAAATAATTAAATATTGCATATCTAGCCCTTGTATTTAAAGCATATTCTCAATTTTTTTTTTACTTTTTATATTTGAATGAATAACGTAACTATTTTACAAAAATGGTCTTGATTTTTAAGTATTCTACTCAAACAATTTCTAATAATTATAATATTTATTAATATTACTAAAATCTAATACTAAAAAAAGACAAAAAAAAAAAATCATATATGGATGCAATAAGTAAAATTAAATAAAAAAATGATTTGATGGAACACTAATTGATTTTTTTTTTTTACTTTTTATATTTGAATGAATAACGTAACGATTTTACAATAAGGGGTACCAATAGCACCTTAATATAAATAATTTCACGAAGAAAAAATTTTACATCGCAGAATTATAGGAAGAAATGTTTGCAATATGTTAAAAAATTAGTTTTTAAATATATTTTTTGTGGGGTTATAAAAAGCAAATGTTCTAGCGTATAGTCCTAGGGCTCTATTGTAAATTTGGTGTTGTTTAAGTAAAATGTCAGAAAAAAAAATTATTATTTTGGGGTTATAAAAAGCAAATTTTGTCAAAATGGTAAGCTCATCAAACAATGTGTTTTTACTGGTATCAAATCTTAGCTCAACTACCAATTGTTAATGTCTTAATCTCAAAACGTTCAAGTTGTGGCTATAATTTGGGAACATTTTGATATTGTCTCTCAATTGATGGGAAACTTTTCCCCGGATGAAATTTCAAAATATTTATTTTGACTATAGTTTTGATTATTTGGCTATCTAATAACTCTGAAAGGTGACTACTGATTCTCACATGTTTAGATAAGAGTTACGGAGTCAAGAAGAAGGCCTTCATGTAACATGTTGAGAATAATAAGATGATGATAGAAACTTATGAAATGAATCTGTTAAAATGAATGTTAATCCCAAAAACAAATAATTCTCTCAACAGTTTTCCAGTTTAGCTCTACATTAAACCCTACCAAAAAATAATAAAAAAAAACCCGAAACTCTACTAGTCCCAGTATAATAGCTACTATAAAGATGAAAGAATTTACAAATCTTTGCCAATTGTCATCTAGATCGTTTACCAATCTCTTCATTTAAAAGCCTCATTAACTTTCCCTTTCCTTTATCACCACTCGAATCATCATTACCCAAAACATTCAAGAAGGAATTTAGCTCCTCTAAATTCGCCTTTTTAAACAGACCCGATACAATATCATCAGAATCTGTAGTCAAACCATTGTTTTTGTTGCAATCAGGAATATCTGATTCCTGAATCTTTGAGTTCTCACCTTCATTGTGGGATTGAGACAGAAAAGGTCGCGATTCCCAATACTGTTTGCATACACGATTCCTATCCATTGACTGTATACCCTATCAAAACCAAATCATATCAATCTGTTAAGATGCATTTAAGATTATGTCATGTCAAATCATGTCAAGTTTACCTGCAAGATTGAAGGTGAGGAAAAACCAAACATTTCCATGCCATCAAGACTTCCGGGAGGCTGCAAAGGTTGAAGATTTAATATTCTTGACTTATGTTGCTTTGAGATCTCATTGTTAACTCTCTCTCTAATCATTTCCCAACATCTTGCTGCAGATAAATGTACAAATACTTCATTTGGATTATTCTCCAACGAAACCTGAGAGAATATAAGTGCATTTTTATCACCTCATGCACCAAAATACAAAATACACGTCTTTTATATCCATAAAGATTTTTAATTACCATAAATAACGGTCTATTCTTTCCCACATCAAGAATTTCCGAAACATAATAGCACATATCCGTAGGATTTAAAACATTTATGTACTTAACCCGACTCCGAAAACCTGCACAAAAAAATAATAATAATTCAAATTTATGTCTTCCATGGAACAATCATTTGAGATGTAAATCAGGTACACAACAGCGAGATGCTCGCCAGTCCACATTGGAATTGAAACTGACAGACTGTCAGTGTGTAATTAATGTATTGTACCTTTAGGATAAATGGCGCGACTATCGCACCAAAACTTTCCCGATTGGACCACACCGTATTCCAAAGGCTCCACATGACAATTTATCCTTCTAACAACTTTCGCCATGCGGGGCCCTTTTTGGCGGGGGTTTGTTTGGGTGCATGACGGACTTCCAGAAGCAGCATTTTGTACGTTGTTTCCCGGCCTTGTATTTGCGTATAATCCAATAATTACAATTTTCTCCTCGTTATTTTGTATTCCACTCCCACATTTCGGTATTTGCTGAGATAACACACTCGTATTTTTTTCCCCATTGCTGGACTCTTTAACACTTGAAAGATCCTGTGGTTTGTTGGTGGGACCCGTGTCTTTTGACAAAACTCTATGGCAAGAAAGGTTTTCCGGGTGCGACTCATTGGCTTCCTTTTTCACTTGAGCTTCACCCCCGGTGCACCCTGAAACCGAATCGGTCCGAACCGGTTTATTGTCACCTTCATCATCACTAACCAGAATAACAACATTCTCATTGGGCTTATTCAAGATTTCTTGGACCCTCTCTTGCCCTTTTTGCTCTTTCACCTCTTTGTCATTGGGCCCATTAAGCCCCAAGGGTCGTGAGGTATCTTTAGATACGTATGAAGTCAAAGAAAGTCCAAGATCGAGTTTTGCCCATCTGTATATAGCACTTAATTTTCCCTCTAAAGCCTCAACCAAAATGGTTAAATCTTTAATGTCATAACGAAGAAGAAAAAACTTTGAAGCCCAAGCACACGAGCAAAACTGTTTTGCATGATTTAAACATGAATACTTCTCAGGTGAACAATTGTGACAACCTGCAGCCGATAAATGCAAGTCAAAATAGCAAATGCTGCATTCTCTCTCATTTGTCGCATCAAAAGTTGCCTCCATTTTTAAAGCTTGAGAAGTGTTGCAAAGAAAGTCCCTCCTTACACGCTCAATTTCCACACGCGCCTAGTGAAAAACAAAAAATTAAATTGTTTTCTTTTTTACTTTAATACATAAAGAATGACTTAACAGGTACAAAAGAATGTACCTTTAGGGTTTGGGATAGGATCCCATCTTTCCCACAAACAACCTTCCATCTTAAGTTATCAGGTGTGTTCTTTCTAAGCAGATTAAGTTCCCAATGAGCTTTTACAGCATCTCTTGCAGCTCCAAGTAACAATTTATCATGAGAAATTGAGGTTTTTCGAGCCTGTTCACGATAAAGCTCAATAGCATTATGTCCATGTGGCAACCAGTCAACTGGGGCTACATTGACTGCTTCTGCACAATTGAACCCACAGTTGAATCCCGAATGATATGCTCGTGGAAAAGTCAAAATAAATTCTCCCGGATTCTGAACACACCGAAAAACGGGAACTCCTTCGGATTTTAATATGGAAGGTGAAAGTTGTGTCACCTGAATACAGATAACAAAAAGTTGATAATAATCTCCATAATTTTGACAACATTGTTCAAGAATCAGAATCTTGAATTAAAAATCTTACAAGTTTGTGAAGCAAGTCGGGTTGTTCTGCAAAAAGGTTAGGTAAATGCTTTTTCATGGCTGCTTCCAATTTAATGGCGTCTTTTCCTGGTACACCATACCACATCTTTGAAGCACCAAAATGCATGTAATTCATTGAATATAGATGATGATCTTCAACATGCTGTATTTTTTTTTTTTTAATGTTAATATTCGTGAAGAAAGAGACAACAAGAAAAAGAAGTAAATCAAGATCTTCCACTCACCCAACAGAATGATGAAAAGCACATTCCAATGTACAACCATGGGACAAGAACACCAGATATATCACTGCTTTCATAAGAAAGTAAAGATCCAGGAAGCCTTGGAAAGTTATTCAAGTTCCAACCGGATCTAACATACTTTTCATCTGACCCAGATACTTGACACGGATCTTTTGGAAACCCGCTACCAAATGTACCCGTTTCCAGGTCAGCACCATAAAGAACCTACAATTTCACAAGAAAAAAAAAACATAAATTTTTATTTGATAAATGCAAAAAAAATAAAATGCTTTTAGAAAGATAGACACCTCGATTTCTTTACTAGGTCGTTCTACCATACGCCAATATTCGCCCTCTATGTTTTCTAAAGATGGGTCCCACGAATCTTGATTTGTATTCATTTCGTTTCTTCTGAAATACTGAGTCTTGAAATCATCCGCATACTTTTGAAACTCATTAAGTGTGAAGCGTGGACCAGGTTCAAACCCAAAACAAGGTTCAGGAACCATTGGGTCAACAGGGTCTGACCCATGAGTCTTTTGGTCAAACTCTGTTTTCACACATCTTCTTTTTTTCGCTTTCTTATGGTAATTAGGAGTCAACATTTTGGTCAATGAATCGCGGTTTTGAAGCTTATCAACTCTTTGGATACGAGTAGCAAAAGTTGAATTTTCCCATACGGTTTTTTCCTTGAGAGGACATGGAGGCTTCCATGATGAAGGTGGTACTATTCGACAAATTCCATATGCTTCAGCTTTTTCTCTTATGCTTGAAATGTACTTCAGAGTATCTTTAAACTCCTGATAAACCAAGTAATGATTTATATTCAGACAGTTCATTCAGCCAAAAAGGAAATAAGTCATTAAAGATAATGGTATTGGTAGATACCTCTTCACTTGGGTAAAACACAGGAGCTTCAAGAAGATCAGGGATTCGAGCTTCTTCTGGACGCCATTTTGCAATAACCTGATAAAATTGGTTTTTTTTTTTTTAAAATTGGGTATATGTATACACAATAATTCAAATTTCAAAGTACAAAGTGTAATATTAAATTATGTCAAGTTATTAACCTTTTGGCAGTTGCTACATTTTTCACATCCACGAATAACCCCTTTAGAGATCGGATTGCTTGAAGTTTGGTTCTGCATTAATACCATTCAGTCAAGAAATGTCATACAGACACTGTAATTAATTAAAAAACAATATTTGACGACATACCTTTTCAGATTCAGATTCATCCCCTGAATTGCTATCAAAACGGCCATAGTTTATCCAAGGTCTAGGTCTAACAGATCTCTTAATCTTTTCATCATCATCATCATCATCATCATCATTGTGCTCGATCCCTGATTCGTTCTTGACTGGATGTTGTTCAGAAGCACTCATGGGGACAGAAACTTTGTTGTCCTCAACTCTTTTTAGAGAAAAGGCTGTAATCGATTCAAACCCTGGTGGAATTGATGGAATATCCATGGTTTCTTCTTTGACATGATGCCTGATGAGTTCTGTCCCCATCATGAAATTGTTTTCACAAAAGTTCTTGTTCAAGATTCTCTGATTTTATGAATAATACTTTATCAGTTTATCTGCATCATAATTTGCAAGTATATGGAGATATTAGTAACAAAGAAAAGTCTCATGGATTGGATCGATGGTTGATATATACATCTACATAGATGATATAAAAGTTCAAAGAACATGAGTATTGATTACCCCAAAACAAAAGAGAGATGCAGTCTTCGTTGGCCAAATGCAGTTCAAGCCAAGGTGTTAAAATATGGGTGTAAACTTCAATGAAACCTAAGAATTAAATAAAACTACAGATGATTAAGAATTTACTTAAAAAGGAATGATCAAGTTAAAGATTAATAAATTGAGAACAAAATCAACAGATCTGATCTAACCTGGCCTTACCCAGATTGTCAAAGTTACCCAGAGCACATCAATCAATTAATTTAGGATTTACAGAACAATAACTGATAAAAAAACAAAGCAAAAGCAGGACTGACTCAGAACCCACTTGCAATAAAAACAATATGCGATTGACCTGGTCAAAATCCCTAAAAAGTGCAAGAAAAAGGGGGATCAGAAAAGAAGGGAAAAAAACCCTGGATACACAAACCAGATGAACACAAGATTTGGATTGCATGTTGAAGAAAAAACAATACCCAATATAAATTCAACCTTGAAAAGCATCTGGATGAATAAAAACACAAACAGTAATATTATAGGCTAGCCCTAGATAAACATCACAAGAAATCTTGATGATCCAAAACTGTACAAATCTGGTAGTGAATACCTGTATAGGATTAATAAGAACACGGTTTTTGTTGGATGATATCAAGAACAGGAATATGGTAGGAAAATTTGAGGTGGATTTGGATTTGGATTTGGATTTGGATTTGGATTTTTATTTTCTTAGGGAAAATAGTAAATATTTTTACAAGGAGACTGGTCCAACCAACTTAAAGTTTTGTAGGGAAAAACATTGGCTTAATTAGATCTTTAATTACAATATTATTGTGTTTGTAGAGGTGGAGGACCATGGATATGTTCGTTGATCAAGAAAGAAAAGTCATGCGTGAGGCGAGAAGTTGGGGAGAAATTGGATTGAATTGAATTGAATTGAATGGAATGGAATCTTCTTTTAATTGCTTCTGTTTTTATATTTATTTACTGTTTTGTTGTTGTTTTATTATTTGGGAAGTTTTTGGTTTACCTGTGTGTTGTGATTATGAAGACGAAGTGAGATTGATGCCCGAATGAGGGAGGAATTGGATCTTTCTTGTGAGTTTTGTTGAATAAAAAGCATGAGACAATACTCCTTTTGTTATTGTTACCCCTTTTTTCTCTTGAACGGTCAGGATGGAGACACACTTGCAGTTCTAAAATCCAAATGTATTTCAACAACCTAATTAGGTGTACAGTCTAGGCTCATGCAATACCATGGGCTATATTATATAATGTTTTGAGTCTTTCTAAGATGGTGCTTAAATTCTTTTAAGAATACATTATTGTTTTCTCCTAAAATTATACAAAAGTAAATCAGAGTTTTAGTCCCTTTGGTTCATACGGATATGTGTTTTTAGTCTAAGTTTTGTATTTTTGACACCACTCCTTATTGTTTCAAAAGTTGCAATCTAAATGAGCCTTTTTTTTTTTAATATACTCATCACCTACTAGTGAGTCGGAAAGCTTAGGAACGCCTCTCATCCCTCTTCTCTCATTTGACAACCGTATCTCGTCTTTATAGCCAATCGATTGGCTTGAATCTCTCTTTTTTTTTAATCGTAAGCTACTATCAATGTATGCATAAAACCAAATTAATTATTTTTCTTTAACCAATTATCCTTGAAACTATCTCACTTGCTATCTATTAAATATATGTAAATTATCATTGTATCATTTTCATTTTTATTATAATATTAATAACTTTAAGTACCAAATGTGTAAAATACTAAGAAAAAAAAACTCGAAAAGATTTTCAATCATTGAACCGTTCACACAGTCACCTATACATTTCCTTTCTTGGTAGCTCTAACATCGACAACAACTTGTCGGACTCCACCTTGTTCTACCTTGGGTACTGACGTCAATGCTCTCTTTCCAACCTAAAAGCTTGGGTCACTCTTCCACCATTTCCCCGGTCTCTATCGCTTTCTACAAAATAAAAGTTGTTGATAACTCATTTGGTTTGCCATAAGATGTAAGTAATTTTGGAAAGTTGAGTCATGTGGAGGGCCCACATATGTTAATCGTTTTCCCTATAGAGGTCGTCGTCAATGAACAACTACATCCCCCCTCTAATTCTCCTCTCACATGCATCGGTCTAGGACCAAAAATCAAAGTGGTGATTGCTCAAGGAGGAGCAGTAGAGTGTTTATGGCATTTGGAGATGGTAGATTATCAGATGACGAGTGGACGACGTCAACATGCTTAAGAGGCGTGAAGTGAATTAGTGCCCCGGTTATCGAACAAAGGTCATATTTATGGGATTTAGGTGTTGATGCGGTGTGATGTTTTGTTCCGATTATTACTATTCGAATGGTTAGAGGGAGGAAATGGGAGGTGTTTACAGTGGGGATGTTCTGAAGGTTGCATGCAATCTTTACCTCCATCGTTGCGACTCAACCATTGTCACCCTCCTCCTTTATCTTTGTCTTCTTTTCCTCACATCACTACTCAACCAACTCTACAACTTGTAGTAGCTAAAGTTTCTCATGTGGTAAAATCTAAGAGTGGGACTTGGATGTCTTATAATATGTAATTTTAGTTTTAATAGGTTTTCTGAGCTGATTAATGTCAAGTTTCTTAATTGATTGTGTATTCTGAGTTTAAACTCATTAGTTTCATCATGTATAAGTTTGGTTCTTTTTTCCAGCCGAGTTTTCTGTTTTTTCGATGACATTTTGTAGGTTTATTTTTCCGACGAGATATGGGTGGTCATGGTGATGGCTGTTGGTATAGTGATTGTCGAATGTTGAGTTTTATGGGCCAATTTTTACTGTGGCAGTTGGATAGTGGTGATGATGATGTGATGTATTGATGTTGGTATTAATGATGGTGGCGGTAATGATTGGTAATTGGGTGATGTGTTGATGTTCGTATTAGTGATGGTGGCGATGATCGATGGTGTAGTGGTCCTTTTATTTGAAACTTAAAAGAGAAAAAAACAAGGCTATTTTCGTAATTTCACATATACCAAACAAAGCATTTTAGACGGTAATAATCTTGGGGCTACAAGTGTAGCTTTTAAAAAACCATAAGAACGAGTCATTTCAAAAATTCAAAAGTTATACTAAAAATGCAAATAAGTGTAAACCACAAGGACCAAATATGTATTTCAGTAGTTTTTGTTATTTATATATTTAAGACAAAATTATATAAATGGTCCAAATTGATATATATATATATATATATATATATATATATATATATAATGACTTTTGCTCTTTTTTAATTTCTATTATTTTTTAAAACAAATTTAATTATTAAACATACGAAAAAATTAATAAACCTCTATCGACCCTACCACCACCCCTAGCTCCATCTTCCCCCTTCTTTTGGTACTTGTTTCCTTATCTTCTATCTTCTTTCACTTACTCTTATTTCCTTCACCGATAATCGGCATCCCCGTCTAACACCACCATGATTTGAGTATGATAAGAAATAGATGACGAAACAAATAGATTGAGGACTAGATATGACATGACGTTGCTAACAAAAGGAAGGCAACACGATGATGGTCCAGTGGAAGGCTATGGTGATGATGAGCCCTACTAATAATGGTAGATCGTTCGTTTATGAAAAATTCACATTCAAACTAAAATTTATGTTCTCTTATGATTTTGTGTTTAGTTTTAAGTGACTAACGTTCAAATTATATAAAAGAACCCAAGTTGGTGGTCATTTTAGAGTTCTAAAGCTCAATTTGATGTTGGAATTAATGACCCTTTTAATTAATAATTTAACTAAGTCAATGGTGTTACAAGGGTGATATCTCATGTTTAGTTTAAATTTTGAACCCATTATAATCAACTCGAGTCATTGAAGCAAACAAGCTTGACAAAGTTGTGACATGCACTTAGTTAACTTGGGGTTTGGACTTTGGTTCCATAATATGCATTAAACATATTACACTATTTCTTATGTTATAAACAATGTATGAGTTATGATGTTTATGATTTTATGGGTTATGTTTATGTTATAAATAGTGTATTACATTTCTATAATGTTTTCTCCAAACTTTGAGTTAAAGAGTTTTATTTAGTTTAAAGACATACGATGGTACTATTTTGGCATGTATTGATATTAATATTATTAAGATTTCATTGGTGAAGCTTGGGAGATTGAAGAACACTTGGGATTTAGAATACCCATTAAATTATGATACACTCATACATTTTAAACAACTTATTTATGGTTGATTTGATCTTTATGGGATTTGATCCGCAATAAATACTTAGATGATTTTAAATTTGAATTTTAAAATAATATTTCAGATTATCCATACGATGTGTATTTCATAAATTGGTAATGTGTTTTCACCTTTGAAACAACTATACAAAATTATACATCTCCGTTATAAATTGAAAAATACTTTCCATATATGATTGTATTATGTTCATTATTAGATTTTACTATTTCATTAACGTTGTTTATGTTAATCCATCAAATGAATCAATATATGTCTAAGACCTAACAATTCATTTATTATACATAACATAAAGCTATTATATGTTTGATTATAGATTCAGGTCTTCCATTTGACCTCATTGTTGTTATATAGACCTAGCAATAAGCCATGTTCATACAATCTGTGGTGTTGCGAACACAAGGTAATGTGATGTTCGAGCTAATGTATGTGGTGCTTGATGACAAGGTTTGTGGTATACAGATCATATGACTTATTCAGTTGATGCCATTTGGGCTTGATATAAACAATATTTAGGTCAAATTGTTATTATAAATAGATTTTTTTGTACCTCTGTAACCTAAATAGAAATTCACATATTGATTAGTCGATCACTCTAATTATGTAAACTAGGTTAATTCATCATGTGTTTTATTTCGTTGTACTTTTATAAATCATGAAAACACTTTTTAGATCTTTTTAATTTAAGATAATATTCATACACATGAACCAATATATATAAATTTTCAAAGACAATTGTGGGTAAAATGGATATAAGATGGAAGAAAAGCATGTGTACATGAATAACACATGTTGATATATGATGGAAGAATAGATGTTCTTCCTTGAAGACGGCGGATGACATTCAACTTGTGACCTTTAACTGGATTAAGTTTCGTTCTAATTATATTTTTCTATGTTTGTTTAAGTGGTGTATTTCTCCGTTAAATGATTGTAATTTGTAACTTTTGTTGGCTTCTTGCTAATCTTTAATGCACTCGCCGTTCAAATAAATGCATAAAATAATAAGAAAAATAGATTATGTATCTAATAGTTGTCTTGTTTTCGTTCCTAACTACAAACCTTAAATGAAAACCGTTTTCTTTAATAGTTTTGACTTTTATAATTGAGAAAAAAGATGGAAGGCCTTTTATGATAAAATGGAAGTAAAAGGGATTTAAATGTAATTTTTTCATGATCGCACCACGCTGCCGGACACATTGGGAGCTCTAAAACCCCACAGACGTTTTAATCTCCTCCGTCGGCCGTCGCGTAGCCGTGAGGCAAATCCAAAATTCGGTTAATCGGTAAAAATGAGGCGAGCTTCTACTCTCGCTGCTTCCACAGCCTTATCCCGAGTCCTTCTGGCATCTTCAGAACAACAACGATACACCAGGCTCTTTCAGGTCACATCCTTTTACGGCGGCATCAATGCCGGTTCTCCCCGGCGATCATTTTCAACATCCATGAGATCCATATCTCGAGGCGTCTACTCGGATACTGCTAAGTTTTTTCTGTCCTTAGGTGGTCTTGCCGCCGCTTCCGTCGCTGCTGGTGCCTCGTCATTGTTGGTGGAAGAAGAGGCTTATGCCAAAGAACTTCTTAAGCCTGATCTAGTCCCGAAGGACGTTGTGCTCTACCAATTCGAAGCTTGCCCTTTCTGTAACAAGGTTAAAGGTAATGTCTCATTCTCATGCTCTCCAAATCGAGAATCCTGTACATATCAATCAGTATCACAATTACTTTTATAGCCATGATAATAGGCAAATACATAATTTTAGCATCTACAGACATCAATGATTCAATATTCTTAAGGCATTTGTATTTATGTTGCTTTCTCGATCAGCATTCCTTGATTACTACGATGTTCCATACAAAGTCGTGGAGGTGAATCCATTCAGTAAGAAGGAAATCAAATGGTCCGAGTATAAGAAGGTGCCCATATTGATGGTGGATGGTGAACCACTGGTGGATTCATCAGGTATTTCCTTCAACTTATTCAAAATTTAACTGACGCTTCTTGTTTCTTAAATCTCTTACTTTAACCTAAATAAACTATGTTGGATATTAATCTCAACCAGACAAGACTTATTTTACATTCAGTAAGGTAATTTATCTCCTTTGAAGACGCAATGATTCTTTCTTGCAGCTATTATTGATCAGATGGGGAACAAGATCATTCGTGCAAAATCTTCATCAGTTGATGATGAAGAGAAGAAATGGCGCAGGTTTGTAATTCATATCAATGTTTATCAGTAAAGAATGTTCTGAAACAAGTCTTTTGAGTTGTTGATGGACCATGTATCATGTATGCAGGTGGGTTGATGATCATTTGGTGCATATGCTATCACCAAACATCTACCGCAACACTTCTGAGGCTCTAGAATCCTTTGATTATATTGCTAGCAATGGTAAAAGCTATATGTGTTCTTTTGTAGTTGACATATATGTGGATAATGTATACAAATAGAAAGTATATAATCATTCATCATGACAATGATGATTATAAATTTCAGGTAACTTCAGCTTCTCTGAGAAATATACAGTGAAATACGCAGGGGCTGCTGCTATGTATTTTGTGTCCAAGAAACTGAAGAAAAAGTATAACATTACTGATGAAAGAGCAGCTTTGTATGAATCAGCAGAAACATGGGTCAATGCACTTAATGGCAGAGATTTTCTAGGTCAGCTTTCCATCAAAATCAGACTTTGGACTTTTCCCATTTCAGATTTTGACTTTGTGTTTGTTGTTAATTCAGGGGGTTTGAAGCCAAATTTGGCGGATTTAGCAGTGTTTGGGGTGTTGAGGCCTATTCGATATTTAAAATCAGGTAAAGATATGGTGGAAAACACAAGAATTGGTGATTGGTACTCAAGAATGGAGATTGCAGTTGGAGAATCTTCAAGAATAAAAGCATAGATTCTTAAAAACTTCAAGGCTAACCATTCTTATTATTCATATAATTTTTTTTTGAGTGAATTTAATTCTAAAAGATGGAATTAACATTGATACCAGATATGAGATGTGTAGGTAGGCATACAATAAAAATAGATCAATAAGACAAACATGTTGCTGTTTGCTTCCCTACAGTTTTGAATTGCATTTTTGTTATTGATTAAATGAATATAAATATAATACACAGTTACACATCATTTGGTAATTGGTAGTACATCAATGTTATTTAGTATGAAAAGTTATTACTATGTTATAAATGTGATCTTCATGTATGGTCTATTGAATGAGAAAAAGAAAAAGTTAAGCGTTAGATAATAGATATAAGAGAAATCAAATATCCTCCTATTATTTTCGTCCTACCATCTTTCTATACATTTAAGATAGTAACATTTATCATATTTAATAAAATTAATATCTAAAAGTGATAGGAAGATAGATGGGAATAAAAAGTAGAAGAGTTTCTAATTTTTCTAGATATAATTCATTACCATACCGGAAGAAAATTGGTTATGTGAATTAAAATGTTGGGACAATTTCATTAGATAGTAACTAAGGCATTGTGGAATGGTTACCATGGCCATGGTTGTGGTTTCCTTCCGGCTCAACAAATAACACCACCATGACAACGAAGTCACAAGGATGTCGTGCATGGTCGTGCTTGTTGCCAACATGGCCACCATGAGCCTCCATAGGGCCTAAATGTTATTAAAACAATATTAATAAGATGGCATTGAAAAAAACTTTTTGATAATTTAAAACTATATTATCTTTTATATTTAACTAAACCTAATAAAAAGTCTAAATCAAATTTAATATAATCTATTTTTTATTTTTATTTTGTAATATCTATATTATTAATTTTACATATTTGATTATTTAACTATTTTAATATTATTTTTTAACTTTTATTTTTATACATTTAAGTTTCAATTTTTTTCTATCCTTTGTTTTTAAAGTTATCTTTTTGGTAGTTTTTTTGCATTTGTTACTGTTTTCTCTCTTTGGTGTCGTTTATTTTTTTGGTCCATTTTTGTTTCAAAATCAATGTACGCTAAATATTTATATAACGCTCATCAAAACTAGGTAAATGGTTGTTTAAATTATGATTATATATGATTTCTTTTTGCTGAATATTGTTTTAAAAGAAAATTTGAAGGATAAATGAAATATATATATATATATATATATATATATATATATATATATATATATATATATATATATATATATATATATATATATATATATATATATATATATATATATATATATATATATATATATATAAGATAAATGGGATGGGAATGTGAATTCTATGTAAATGAGAAATGAAAAATGCACTCGAGAGAAATCTAACATGGTCTCTTGTATCACCATCTCAAGCCCAAAATTTGATTGGTGTTGCAAGTAGGTTTGCAGACAATACTTTTTGTTTTATTAATTGAACAATCTTCCTTGTCACATGTGAGTACATTCAATTTTTTTTACTTCTAATGCGAAAAAATGGACATATAACTAACCATGAATGAAGACGCGCCTATGCAAGTATAATCTGACATTGGATAATGATTGTCCTTGAAATCCTATGCAAGTAAAAATATAACCCCTATTGAAATCCTCCACTTGAATTGACCATATTAGCAATATTATCAAGGACAATCATTATCCAATGTCAGATTATACTTACATAGGCGCATCTTCACTCATGGTCAATTATATGTCCATTTTTTTCGCATTAGAAGTAAACAAACAATTGAAGGTACTCACATGTGACAAGGACGATTGTCCAATTTATAAAACAAAAAATATTGTCTGCAAACCTACTTGCAACAATTCAAATTTTGGGCTTGAGATGGTGGTACAAGAGACCATGTTAGATTTCTCTCGAGTGCATTAAACTCTTCTTGCATGGCAGAACACCATGAAGGATGTTTGAGTGTTTAGGATATAGTGTTTGGTTCAGTGGGATATGAAGGTGCAGTTTATAGTTGAAAATCATAGTTGAAGTATTTTGGGTTAGGTTTGGAATTGGGTCGAGTGGTCATTTTATAAGGGGGAGGAGTATCATCAATGTTGAGAGGAGGAGGAGATTGGATATGTGAGGGAGCGAGAGGAGAAAGTAGGGATGTAAGGCAGGGTATGGCAGAATTGGATGTGGATAGAGTATCATCTTGATGTTGCAAAGTATGTGTATCTGTGGAGTTGGTTGGGGAAGAATCATATGTAATAGAAATTGAGAAGGGAAACCATGGATTTTGATCAGGTGCATTTGGAGGTGGGTTGTTGCTGAATTTTGAAAACGGAAACTCTTCTTCAACAAAATGACATGGCGGGAAGTGTAGAGTTTGTAGGATTTTGGATCATATGTATAATAGGTACTCTGAGTTGGTGAGTATCCAAAAAAGACACAAGGAGTAGATCTAGGATGAAGTTTATGTGGGGATTAGGGTCTTAGCCAGGGATAGCATAAACCGCCAAAACATTTTAGTTTTAGATAATTTGGTTCTTTTTGGAATAGGCATTGGAAAGGAGACAAGTTATGGAGAGTGGATATTGGTAAACAATTGATTAGATAGGCAACAATAGTGAAAGAGAAAGGCCAAAATGTAACAAGGATGTTAGCATGAGAGAGGAGTGCTAGTTCAATTTCAACAATGTGTCTATGTATTCTTTCAGCATATCCATTATGCTCGGGTGTATTTGGTGGTGATGTGAGGTGGGTGATACCAGATGAGGAAAAATGATCTCGCATATTTATGTATTCTTCACCTTTATCAGAGAAAAACCGCTTGATTTTGGTGTTAAAAAAATTCTCTACCAATGATTGGAAACGAATGAATATGTCAAGTGAATCAGATTGCCTTTTTATTGGATACAACTAGAATATATTTGGTAAAATAATCAACAAAGATAAGATAATATTTGAAGTGATCAATAGATTCTACAGGGGAGCACCATACATCAGAAAATAAAAGATCTAATAGAGCGCGAGATGCGAGAGAGATGAGGCATGAAAGGGTAAGCGGCGACTTTTATTGATTTGACAAAAGTTACAATTTTCAATAGTACTAGAATTAAACAAAAGTAAAGAAGATAATTGCTTAATGACTTTATGTTGAGGGTGCCTCAATCGATGGTGCCATGTAGATGTAGTAGTACGGTAGATACTGAAGATTTGAGGTGATATGGAGGAACACAGTTCATACATTCCCTTGGTTGTTGTTCCCTTGAAAAAAGGGGTTTTGGATACCAGATCCTTAATAACAAAGACAAAGGAGTAGAATCCGATTAGAAACTTGTTATCTTTTCAAAAACGAGATATAGAAATAACGTTGTGGGATAAAGAAGGAACATATAAGACATTTATAAGGATTAGAGGGGTGTGTGTGGTGTGAAGAGTTACTGAGCCAATGTAAGAGATTTTTAAACACGAACCATTTACAATAACTAATTCTTCTGTTCCATTGTATGGCACATGAATGGAAAGATTGTTGAGATCATTTGTAGCATGAAAGCTTGCTCCGCTGTCAAATAACCAATTTGTTGTAGTATGTGCATGATGTGGACTAATTATATGGGCTTGTGCAGTTTGAACATGCATGTTATGGTTAGGAGTAAGCACATAAATATTTGGAAAAACATTCTTAAATGTAGAGAATTTTCTTAATGAGTGTCCTTTTTGATGGCACAATTGACATTTGCATAGAAATGGACATTGCCTAGTAGTTTAGGGGGAAGGCTGTGATAGTGTTAGAAATAGTCCACTAGAGGTGTTATTTTGGCGAGGAGGCCAAAACTTCTTCGTGGGATGATGATGTGTATAGAATGCAGTGATCAGTTGATGAACTCTAGTGACCTGCGTTTGTTGAGCTAGAGTCAATTCTTGATTGATTAGTTTTTCATGTAGCTCGTTGAATGTGACAGTGGAGTCTCTTGCATGAATGGCATCAAGAATAGGTTTTTAGGCATTTTGATCCAACCCATTGAGAACAACACCAACAATGGCTTCTTGATCCAGTTTCTTTCTAAGAATGACGAGTTCATCCACCACAATCTTGACAGTTTGCATGTAGTCTGTGATTGTTTGTTCAGAGGTTTTAGCAATTTTCTTAAGTCGGTATTGAAGTTGTTTGATGTGTCCACGTGATAGAGATGCATAGGTTCCAGCCATTTTTTCCAGGCTTCATGAGAAGAAGATGCATTTGTGACAAGAGGAACGATTTGTGGGGATAGGCTTCCTATTAGAGAATCAAAGAGAAGTCGATCTTGTCGAAACCATTTGGAGAAATCAACATGAGGTGTAATGGTGTCGTCTGGTGTAATTGTTGGTTATGGAGGAGATAGGTTCCATCTATTAATCGATAGAGATCAAGTCCCTGCAACAATGCTTCAATTTGAGTTTTCCACCCCAGGTAATTGGTTGAAGTAAGCTTGAGTGTGGCAGGGAAATTGACAACAGTTGTGTTGTCGTTTGCGAAGATGTGCTAATTAGGGAAGATTTTGTGCCATTAGTCATTGACGCTTGCTTAGGTGAAGAAGAAGAAGAAGAAGAAAGTGTATCAAAGGGAGAACTAGGCTTTGATACCATATGAAGATATGAACAATACGTGAAGAAGAATAGATTACAATTGTGTTACTTCTGATACAAAGAACATACAAGGGTATTTATAGTACATATTCAGCTAACTATTGAGAGATAGTAGGAATTATACAACATAATTTGACTATGCAAATTCATGTGACAACTATGATAAAATAAGTTGATATATATATATATATATATATATATATATATATATATATATATATATATATATATATATATATATATATATATATATATATCGGGTTATATCTTGATAATAGCATTGAGTAAGTACATTATAGAAGCATAAATAATTTCCGGAAGTAATATAGCAAACCGCACGTTTATTCCAAAAATGTCATCGACGCCTTGGGATAAAAGGATTCATTTCACATTTCAAAGAAGACAATTCCACTAGTTGTATGCTTTGCAATGACAATAAAAACAAAATCAAGGACAATCGCTAACAAAGGTGTGCTTGTTTTTAAGACAACCAATGTTTAGTCAAGAGCAATTGTATATTGCATTGTGAGTTAAAAGGAGAGATAAATTGAAAATATTAATTTTAGATAATAACATGAACCTTACCAATAAGGCATCTAACATTGTATTTGAAATTTTTTTATTCAATAGAATTATTACAATATGTCGGTACTTATTTTTATTACTTTTGATTCATTTACATACTTATTCATCAAAGTGTTTATATATATAAATAAAACTATTACTTAAAAAATTGCTTAAGGTTTACAAGCAAATATTATTATTTTTTATAAACCCATATACTACATGAGTCTCACATCTAGTTTTCAAATATTCGATTCTTAAATTCTTATAAACGTACAAACACTTTTGAATTAATAATTTCATCATTCTAAAGTTGTACAATATCACTCAAACATTCGATTGAACTATTTCAAATATAGCATAATGTCACTCAGCCAATTATATCATTATATATCTCTATATGTATTATAAACATTTATTTCTCCCAATGATCTTTCTTTGGGACCAGTTAGAGAAAATTTTCATTAGTTTGGGAATTCATGTGATAAGGTATTTTTACTTTCTAGTTATTATGATATTTTGTTTATGTATAGTTGATTATATATATATATATATATATATATATATATATATATATATATATATATATATATATATATATATATATATATATATGATATTTGTTTGTTTGTTTAGGAGGATAATTTATATTGAGATGCAAGTCAAGGATATAAAATTAAGGAATATCTTAATTCTTTACCAATATATCACATGTGAATTCTATTTTTATACTTTTTATATTTTTATATTACTAGTTGATAACATATTCAACGTCCAAGTTTTGTTTTGATGAATGCTCTTGATATAATCTATAAAGAATTTGAACGGTCTAAATTTGTTGGTTTTTATTCTATGGGAGTAGTGATCAAGTGCGTAATTACTATAAGTTACCATGTATGCATAAACAACACAATATTTTAATGATTGTCAATTTATTCCACTTAGTTCAATTGATAGATTTTAGAAAGAACTTGAGATAACATCATGCATTCATATAATATGAAGATCTTGATGGTGAAAATGAACTCCTAAATTTCAATCAAACATTTAAAAAATAGTAAAAACCTAGTAAGTGTACTCTTTTAAAGAAGTTAAAATGTATGCGACAAACAACTCCAATTTATGAACATGTTCACAAGTCCATTCATGAGTGTCTCTCTTGAAGGATAAACAGTTCAATAAAACTATCATTAATTTACTTCCCCAACAACCATTTATACTAAGTTGTTCAAAAGTGCCTAAATTTATTGATCCACATGTTTTATGTTATAAGGAACAAACAAGACATGATTTCCATTTTGAGAATAAATTAAATTGTTCAATTATACACATTAATCGAGTTCCAAAGTTATTTCAGCCAAACATTAGACAAATACAAGATGTGAAAATGGGAATTATGGTCTTGGTGGATACATGGTGTTTCCCATGACCTTCATCATCAGCTCGATTCACTACCTCATCGCTATGATCCTCATCAACGTTAGCTTAATATAGTTGGTCATCACCATCACCCTTATCAATGACACCTTCATCAAATCCTTCATCATCATTATCCTCATTTGGTAGTTGCCCATCCTTATTAATTCATGTTTTTGATAAAGATATTCAAGGTAAATAATGTGACAAATGTAGAATAGTTGAATAAATAAAAAACAAGGATATTAGTATTACCATCTCAACTGGTGACAATGTTATCACATATAATTTGTATCCCTCTTTACTTGTAGTTTCTTCTATTGTGTAGCCCAACTCTAGTTACATTATTAGTTCATCGTCATCTATTTTGACTACCCTATGGACAAAAATCTTATGTATTACCCTCATGTTCTACAATAATAGTTGTACTTTCATCACCCTTTGGTTGACTAACATCATTTATCCCATTTTAAGTCCCTTTATTAAGAATGTCTTTTATCCCATTTTCAACCTCATCAAGAATTTCATTTAGCCCATGATTAACCACTCATCATATACATGTTGACTTGCCATATGACCACCCCAACCATCTTCAATAACTTGATTTTCCTCATGATCATTCACTTAACTTCACTCATCAAACACAAATTTATCAACCAATTGAGCACTTTTTGTCCTTTATCAATATATTAATTCCCCAAGCAATTAACTAACCACATTATATCCCTTATAGTCAAGCACTTGTGTCTAAGGGGATGTCATACTAACTCTCTTACCACCTCTTTTTTCACACTTAATTTCCTATTCTTTTCGACAATCCTACAAGGATTTTTTTTCTTGGCCTAGGTGTAGGTGCATTTGTATATGAATCACACAAAACTTTTATTTCTCCAAGTTATAATAGTAGATGGATCAAAGGGATTTTTTTCTTTTGATTTGGAATGATATTTATTTGTATATCCAAGCTTCATACAATCTAAATGGACATAAGTTCCCTTCCTTACTCTTTTCACATATTACTATAATTTTCATAACCATTTGAGACTGCATAGTTGGTGACAGAAAATTTGAGTTGCGTAGGAAACTCAAATATGTCACCAACCATTGGTTTCATCTTGCTCCATTTGGTGGTTGGATCAGGAATCCTATATTTGGTAGTTATTTACTCCTCGTTCTACTCTTCAATTTGCTAAACAGTAACATGATAAACTTTGGCTCTAATTTTATGATCCATTGAAGCATTACATAGATTTTCATCATTCAACATAACTTTAGAAACGTGACCTTACTTATCAAGTGTTGTAACAAACTTTTCACCTGGTTTATGATCAACTTTGTTAAATCCAGAAAAGGCTCTTATAACTACCAAATGGGTCATTGTTGTTTCTTCCTATGATGATGCCATTTTTAATATCTACACAACATTACACCAGCCAACACGTTTGATTAAACCATAAATGAATAAAAAAAAATCAGAAATTACATCACAAAAGAACATACCATGTGCACGTTTTTTTTTAGCCAACACCTTCAATTAACAAATCTTTGCTCTAACTCTTGAAACTATACCCTAGTTTACGTGATGATTTCTTGCAAATATCCAAGCTTTCTGGCTCCAATCAAGTACATAAAGTTGATATATAGGGACATATTTGCCTTCTCGACGCATATTGTGACTAAATCCCTCTATACGCGAACACGCTAATGGGACAAAAATGTTTTGGGAAAATGACTCTTGAGGGTAATTAACTTTTGCGTTTGTACTCATTTGGTCCTTTTTTTTTTGTATTCAATATACCATCGAACTTGTTGTTGGTGTTTACCATAGCCCTTTTGACCGGCTTTTGACCTGTAAAAGCCGGTCAAAAGGGCTATGGTAAACACCAACAACAAGTTCGATGGTATATTGAATACAAAAAAAAAAAGGAAAGGGACCAAATGAGA
Source organism: Lactuca sativa (assembly GCF_002870075.4). Classification (NCBI taxonomy): domain Eukaryota; kingdom Viridiplantae; phylum Streptophyta; class Magnoliopsida; order Asterales; family Asteraceae; genus Lactuca; species Lactuca sativa. Next base: position 201,882,900 of record NC_056624.2, read on the forward strand.
AAAAACGCAACAGTTGGTTACCCTCCTGATTCATTTTCTCTTTACTCATTTACAGCAAATCCCACATCATCTCCTACTGATATTAATGACTTTATGAGATTCATTCTTGTTTATCTTCAAAACATAACCTACCAAAGGACATTATTCATACATGTACAACTTTGTAATGCACTTGAATATTTATTAGGGAAATCTTGACTAAGCAGGCGCATTTCATGACTACATTTACATTTGCAATCAAATGATTTATCGTATCATGGATTCTAGACAAGTCTACAAACGAGTGGAATCACAAGTGCTGTGATTTTTGAGTTTACTTAGATTTAAGATCGAACTCATGGGATAAGATACACCATCAATATGTACAATATCATGCTGCTTTTGTAGACACATCACCATAATATTGTACATATTGATGTTGTATCTTATCCCATGAGTTCGATCTTAAAGCTAAGTAAACTCAAAAATCACAGCACTTGTGAATCCATTCGTTTGTAGACTTGTCTAGAATCCATGATATGATAAATCATTTGATTGGAAATGTAAATGTAGTCATAAAATGCGCCTGCTTAGTCAAGATTCCCCTAATAAATATTTAAGTGCATTACAAAGTTGTACATGTATGAATAATGTCCTTTGGTAGGTTATGTTTTGAAGATAAACAAGAATGAATCTCATAAAGTCATTAATATCAGTAGGAGATGATGTGGGATTTGCTGTAAATGAGTAAAGAGAAAATGAATCAGGAGGGTAGCCAACTGTTGCGTTTTTTCTCATTTGGTCCCTTTCCTTTTTTTTGTACTCAATATACCATCGAACTTGTTGTTTGTGTTCACCATAACCCTTTGATCGGCTATCACAGGTCAAAAGCCGGTCAAAAGGGTTATGGTAAACACCAACAACAAGTTTGATGGTATATTGAATACAAAAAAAAGAAAATGGATCAAATGAGTACAAACGCAAAAATTAATTACCCTCAAGAGTCATTTTCCCAAATGTTTTTTAACGAGTATATTGGATGACACATGAGATAGGTTACGACTATGAAAATTGAAAAGGATTACCCACATAAATGTCATGTTTAAGGCATCTACATATAAATGTTAAGGTAAAACCATCAATTTTTAACAAAATTAGATGCTTTATATAATTTTCTCATTTTCCAAATCTCAAAATTTGTTCTAAAAGTTTAGTGATTTACCGTTATAGTTAACAAATTGCTTTGATTCCGTAATTAATTTTGTAATTAATTAAAGATGAGGAAAAAGGTTCAATCTGTAGGAATAATATATACGTACACCGTCACGTCGAACACCCCAAACCAGTCTCTCTCGATTCAACAGACACCATCTTCCAAAATTCCTGCGATTTCTTCTCTTCAATCGGAGATTCAGAATCGCAACAAAAAGCCAGCTTAAAAATGCAAAGATCTTCCACCAATAACCCTTCTTATTCATCTTCTCCTACTCCTTCTTCATCTCCAAATTCACCATCTCATTCATCCATCACTGTTCATTCACACGTTGCATCATCCACAGACTCCTCTTCTTCCTTCCAATCATCATTCCCATCTTCTTCTCCTTCTCGCTGTTTTGGTCTCAACCTACTCGTTAAGGCAATCCATCAAGTTACAGCAGGATCGGTAGTTGGTGTTCCCTACATACAAAGAAGAATCCTAACCAGAAGAAGGAGGCCCATCCAATTCAACAACCTTATTCTCACTACTACCGATTTACTATCCAAATCGAGATCCAAATCGATATCCAAATCAAAGCCAAAAGCGAAAAGACAGAGGAGAGTTAATATGACAATGCCCTCTAAGTACAGAGACTCTGTTCTTCAACCATTGACTCCCAAACGACGCTCAGAGAGATCGTCCGCAGTTAAGATCATCGGTGAACAGTTTCATTAGTTTTTGTTATTTGATGCTTTGCCATCGCAGATCTGTTCTGCTACAGTGATGAATCATATATTATTCTTTTGGGGTGAGTATTTTTTACTAGATTTTTTGTGATATCTGTACCTGATCTGATTAGTTTAGACTACGATCGATGATAAAACCTAGGGGTTTTGGGGAGTTGGTGGGTTTTACAATCATTATTAGTTGAGTTTTGTTTCGGCCAAGAGAGTATTTGGCCCCTTCGTCAGTTCCATGATGTTCTGTGCAATTTCTTTCAACATCTACGATCAAATTGTAGTAACATCAGTCATGATTCATGCTTGAATCTTTTCAATTCATCTGTAATTGCTTTGCTTCCTCCCCAATTAGCTTGGAAAACATCTTATATGATAAATTTTGTAATTTTTTTTATTGGTAAAGGTTTTGTTGGCAATTTGAGTAGCTTAAAGTTTGATTTTTTGCTCTGTAAGATGTTTAATCAATCAAGTTTAGTGTGTTCATAATTCCGATGCTTAATCAGTCAGATGTGCATTTCAGTGATTCAGTTCATGCACTTCATGAGTAGTCTTTGATCCAACAGGTACTTACTTATCAAGTCAAAGGTAGACACTTGATGGTTGGGATTTCTGAGAAAAGGCATAAATCTTTCATGTGTAAGAAAATATATTTTGCAAGAAATAGCAATGTACTATTTATGTGTCATATAACTTCCTACTTTTATTTCTTTCGGTTATAGCATTATACTTCAAATATTTTTCTTATTAAGCATTTCACTTTGAAAAACAATACTGAACTGTAACATTGTATTTTCATTTCTTTTCTTATTTTTATATTCTGAAAAATCTATTAATTATAACATTGTATTTTTTCTTTTTTTTCTTATAAGGACAGTTTGAAAAATCTACCATTGAATAATTTTTTTGAATTACAATGCTGTAATAAAAAGAAATAAAACAAGGGGGTTTATGTTTTTCAACTTCTGGAATGATAATCTACATTTTTTTTTGGAAAAAAATGACTTCTATCTCTATCGGCAAAAAATTTGGCCATAACATCATGATCACCATAAAACAATAAAATGATAAAATAACATACTACGTCAACTAGACAATTCATCTACATTTTTACTTAACAATCAATCTATCTTAACATCAATTTACTCAACCTAAGATCAAGAGTAGCTGCTAAATGGTGTGGATAGAAACAATCTTCATGATCGGGAATGATATCTCATAAAAGTCAAATATACTTTCATGGAGTAACTACCAAATCTAGTCTTGTACCTAGGTTGTGAAGTATGTTCTTCTGTCTCACTTAGATTTGTAGACCCATTTGCTCTTTAAATATCTCTTTCCTTTAGGAAACTTTGCCAGCTCTTAAGTATTTTTCTCATGAAAGGAATTCATCTCATCTTACATGGCTCAACCCATTTTTTTATATCATTATATCTTTCAAAGTCCTATCTTCTTCCACAAACAAACACATCTTGTCTTTGTATTATTTTAAACTTATTTTCAAACACTTGTAGCAAAACCCATTAACACCATGATGACTAATTAATACAAATGCATGGCCTGATGGCCGTGTGTTCACATCAATATTAGATGTATCATCTTTCATAATGGGCACAAAAGCCTTGCAGCAAGTTGCAACCAGAAACCCTTGAATGATCTAAACAAGGAAGACATCTTACTCTTTCAACCAGAGTCCTATTATTCATTTTCACAATTAAACCACTTAACCAAGGAATCTTTGGAGATGTTGAATGCCTTAGTTCCTGCAATACTTCTTGATGTGCCCTTATTGTTTATAATGATAACATTTAACACAAGAAGATAATCAATAACAAACCAACCTAATCAACAACAAACCAACCTAATTAGCTATAAATACCACTTTAATGGAGAAAACACCTCTTGTTTAGCAAGTTGAGCACACAGCCTCAACAACAACACGTCCAAACTAACAATACATCCAAACAAGAAAGACTAAGCTTTACCTATAAAATGCACTTCTAACTTCATCCAAATGCACATTGTAATATGAACCATGCAAACTAGATGCATTTAGCCTCCAAGCACTATTAAATGAAAGAAGAACTCATATTTTAACAACTTTAAATCTATAATCTCCAAGAAGCAAAATTGAATTCAAAATCATAGTATGTATGTATGTATAAAACCAGAGTTTAGTATTCACAAGCACTAACAAATGGCATATACAATAGACTAGAGATGAAAACACCATCATCCCATTTATTCATCACTCAAAATCTAACACATAGTAAACACAAAAATAAGAGAATGTACTTTTTAAACTTAACTTAAACTGCATTCTTGTCCAATGCTCTCTCCAATCTTGCCTTAACAGGTGTAGAGTGACAGCTCAAGGCTTTCTTCTACAAAAGATAATACAATCGATTTAAAAACCCAAATAACTGAAAAAAATATTAAAATCCAAATTAGTTAAAACTTACTTGATTTCTTCTGGGCTTTCCTCCTAAGGGAGATGATGAGAAAGAGTGTGGAGAATCTGTATGATTCCAGTAGCTCCCAACACTTCCTATGATTGGTGTGTCATCAAGGTCCCGACATGGTGACTTTCTTGGAGATGATCTTGCAGACACCTGTCTGACTTCATCAATGGTCCAAGCTCCTAAAATGGGTCGATCTTCAAAGCTCTTCCAAGAAGTTGCCCCATCAGAATATGAACACGAATTCCCTACAGAAAATTGACTATCATCTCCCATGCTTACTTCACCTGTCTTATTATCTGCTTCATTTTCAATCAACCAGCTTGAAAGGCTTGTAGTCACTTCTTCACTATTTTTTTTTTTAACTTTCCCATTTCGATCTGAAACTGAAGCTTTATACGGGATCTGGGTTTGTTGTTGTTGTTGTTGTTGTTGTTGTTGTAAATAGACATTTTCTTTTTCTTGGTGGTGATTTTGATTTTGATTGGAAGCAGGTATTGGTTTGGGAATCAATGTTTTCCATTGAGTAAGATTCTCAATTGGATTCAACAACGAATTATCAATGCTTTGGTTCTCATCATTCCTGATTGATTTTGCATTCAGCTCCGGTGAATGACTGGTTTTCAGTGGACTGTTGACCTCTTTATCATCCAAGTCAACTGGGCAAGACTTTGATAGTCTTCTCGGATTGATTGATAAAGAAAATAAGGATTCAGATGAATCCTCTTGAATCAATACATGATCTTCATCTTCGTTGATTACACAGTTATGGTATCTGTGCATCGGTGGATAAGATATATAGCTTGAAACACTCGAATCAGAGCAGGCTCGATTTTGAGCCTTGTTTTTATTATCTCTTTCATTCTCAAGTTCCACATGAATTCCTGAACTCTTACATTCTTCTTTCTTTTTCTCAATCTCTACAAGATTTCCCAATTCTTCGTTTTCCTTTTTCTCCCCCTTCTCCCTCTCAAGTTCCACAAGAACTCCTAATTTTCCAATCCCCGCTGTATTTTTCTCCGTATCCTCTTTACTTTCTACCGAAAGAAACTCAACCTTTTCAATGGGGATATCTGCATTGGCCTCAACATCTAAATCTATAGTGACTGGCTTATCGTCACTGTCATTGATCAGATGATCTTCGCTGCTATCCCTAGAAGAACCATAAAAAGAAAAATAAACCAAGCAGGCAAACTGTTTGATAAAATGCTTCAAAGAGAGAATCGCACAAACGACGCTAAAAAGATTATCACAGTGAAACCCGATGCCTGTAAATGCAAGAGACGAGTACCATATCTTGATAACTATTGGGTATATCAACCAAAATCGAGAAATTACCTGGATTCTGAAACGGGGTTTTGGAGCGAACCAAGATTTGTTGACTCTTCTGTGGGTACTTTGATCAGAAGAGACTCGCAAGTTTTCTCATTTCCCTGAAACGGATTATTCAACCATAATACTCAAAACTACGAAGAAGATACAAAGAATTGAAAGCAGAATATGTACCTGATCTATAGAAGAAGATGAAGTCGTTGGGTTGACAGATTTCTTGAGTTTCCGATGCTTGGAATTATTGAAACAAGGAAAGACAGAAAACCAGCCCATTAGTTTCCGATGCTGATGATAAATTCAATGAAGCTGGTTTTGATGAAACACACACACCCAGGGAGAGAGAGGAGAGAGAGATGTGAAGGGGGAGGGAGAGGACTGCGGTGGCTTAAAAGAAGGAAAGAGTTTGGAGCGCGTTTGAAAAAAGTGACCGTTGCTCAAATAGATTTAGGCTCTAATGGGGCCTTTTGCCTTTACATAACGATTATTTCTATTGTAATGTTTGCACGTAATTCGACATTTGTTTTCATTTTACTTAAGAAACTCGTGTATTACACGGGTTGATTTAAAAAAAAAAAAGATTAAATATTAAAGTGTAAACATAAAATATTTTTTAATGTATAACTTTAAAATAAAGAAGATATATATTTATTGCAATTTGATATCATATATATCATATTTAATACTTTATATATATAAGTATATGACTTTAATTTTAAAAATTGAAATAAACCAAAAAATGACAAGTGGATAATATTTATTTCAAAAATACCACAAAATGAAAAGTGTCAAAATTAATGAGAGGTTGACATGTGGCAAAAAAAAAACCTTCATTTATTAAGGAGGATTATGTCAAATGTGTATTAAGAAACCATTTACAACATTTTTGGTTTCATTATTTTTTCGCCATATAAACTCATATTATTAGAGTTTATTATTACATACAACTGAAAAAAATGTTGTCTTTATATAGAAATTGATAAGTCTTATATATTTAGGAAGGGTAGAGCTTTAGTTTCTATTAAAATTGACATGACACAACATGATGATATTATAAGAAAAAAAAAAGGGTTAATAATAAAATTGATCGTGCAACTATATATGTTACATATTTGGCAATGAAAGATCGGAGAATAATAACTTTTTTTAGCAACAAAATATTGTGTTAAAAAGCTCGCAAGAAACTAGTAAATAATTATACAAGTTACAGGTTACAAGTTACATAATTACATAAGGAGAAGAGCACTTATAGGGCCAATTTAAAGTCGAAATTGTTTCTTTCCACCATATGTTTAATTCAAACAAAAATTAACATCTTTATTTCCTCAAGTAGCAATGACTATCGCTATCGGGAAGTATGATGATTATTGAACACCAAAGCATTTTTCATATTCTAAATTAGCCAAACATGGGAAAAAATGGCATTTGGTAGTTACTGATAGACGTTGGATTCAAGGTAGCCACATATGAATAAAAGATGTGAGAAATCGACTTGAACATACCATCTTTTAGGCCATCCAAGTCGCACCATTAAGGATACCGTCTTACTCTATTGAAATAGGGGAGTAAAAAACAAAGAAATGGTCAGCATCTTAGATCCCAACTAACACAAGATGTATAAAGTTGAATTCATTCCAATCCCTTTGATAAAGAGGCGCTACAATGTAGGAATTCTATTCAAGTTATCCCTCCATGCGAAGCAATTCACTTTGAGTGGGATCTAGTTATTCGTTATAAATTGGCACTCAACTAAAGCACAACTATTGTCCTATATTAATCACCTCATTATACAAACCAAAAGGTTAAAAGATATATTTGCATCCCAATACCGCAAAAATGACTATTGAGAAAATTGGAAGTTAGTCATGACGTTTATGTAATTTTGTGAGTTTGGGGGCTCCCTCCCTATGTGAATTGGCCAACTTCATCACCAATCCCAAGCCCAATACGAGCTCGTACTACCACCAAACATTTATTGGTTAATGGTGTATTTTTTTGGTCCCTATCAAGAGCATATAAGTTAGGAAAGCATAGATGGAAAGACAATGATCCAACCCTTTATCATGCCAAAATAATGTATCGCCTCCATTACCCACTTTTTTATAGAATGAGACAACAATTGGATATTTAAAGTAACAATGTCGAACCATGTGTTGGCAATGGTTTTCCAAATTCCAGACAACCCTTATCTAATCATAATGAAGTTGTCTGTAACATCCCAAAAATAATCATTAAATCCATACAAACATTTGTTCCAAAACCAATCAGAGTAAATTGTATTTTTTAAACATCAGAGTAAAACATAAATAATCAGTACAAAAAAGCCATCAGGGGATGTTGTGCAGTCAAGTTGGACCCTTCCTTTTGAAACTGAAAGTACCTAAAAATGTCAAACCACAAACCGTAAGCAAAAAGCTTAGTGGGTTTTGCAAAATACTGCATACCATACATTCATTTCCATGGGCTACCCCCATGGTCTTACATACAAGTGTCATGGGCTACCCCTATGGTCTTTTCCCTAAAATGTCATGCGTTACCCCTATGGTCTTAACATCCAGGTGTCATGGGCTACCTCTATGGTCTTTCCTTGAAATGTCATGGACTGCCCCCACGGTCTAACATCCAAGTGTCATGGGCTCCCCCATGGTCTTTCATGCAAATGCCACAACCTACCCCCAGGGTCTTCAATGCAAGTATCACAAAGACAACTAACATCCAACATAACACAATCCAGTTGACCGATATTAGTTCCTTCGACCCACAAGTACAGTAAGAAGACTCACCTCTCAGATGATAATCATTGCTGAAAATATAGATGCTACACACCACCTATACGGTCACACAAGGTAAACTCTTAGCCCTCCTTCCAAAACCAGGAGTTTTGTAACGCCCTGTTTCGCATCGATTCCTAGTCTGAGGCTGTGGCCCGAAGATCAGTCATCATAAGGATTAGGGCTTTTGAAAAGGTAAGATCTAGGACCATTTGGGGTGCGAGTGATGCATTAGAAGTGATCCATGTATATAAGGATCGTCGGAATCAGGATTATAACGAAGAAGTTATGGCCTTCGGAAGTTTCGTGCTTTTTCAGGCTTAGCCGAGTACACGGGGCGTACACAAAGACTACGCGGGGTGAACTAGTGGAGAAGGCAATACACGGGGCGTACCTTGGAGTACGTTGGGCGTACTGACCAAGATGGTTGTGAATGTTATTCGGAGTATGTTGGGCGTACCAAATTTACGTTGGGCGTACGCCAGTCAGATCAGAACCCTGTTTTAGGGTCTTGGACCTTATTTAAGCTTCTTATCTCATAACCTAACCATAATATATTCAGCCTCCACCCTCTAAAATCCTAGAAATCATCCTTAATCATTCATGGTGGCATTTTGAGCTTATGGAGTCCATTTTTGGAGTGTTTAGCCCGTTTTCAAGAAGGTGGAGTTTGATATAAAGATGGAGATCAAGAAGAAGCTTATGGATCTAGATTTTGTGACCCACTACTTCTTCCTGATAGGTTTTGAGCATAACATACAATCCTATGTGTGCATGCAACCCTAATTAAGATCTATGTTCTCTCTAATTGAACATACAATATGAACAACCAATTGTAAACCATAGATCTCTATAATATAATCGAAATTCACATGATAAGGGTAATGATACATACCTTTAAGATTGTTATTGTAAACAACCTTGAATCCTTGCTTGAAAGACCTTAAGTAGCAAGCGCCACAAGTGTCGCGCCTCTAATGGTTCACAAACAAACCCTACCAACTAAGGAAAACTATATATATATATATATATATATATATATATATATATATATATACAGAAAGAGAGAGAGAGAGAGAGAGAGAGAGAGAGAAAGAGAGAAGGAAGGGACCAAAATTTCGTCCAAGGCACTTAGAAAGAAGTCTTCGTCGAAATTCAACCCTTAGGAGAGTTTATATAGGTGTTAGGAAGGTATTGGATAAGACATGTATCTCTAAGATAACCCCGATCCCTTAACTTCCTCCCTAAGGCATCCAAGGCACTTTTAGAGCCTAAGGAAACCCTAGAGATACTCTAGATTTCGTTCCCCCCCCCCCCCCCTCTTTAGGGAGGTTCTAGAATTGCCAAATGCTTAACTGTTGAACATTGTCACCTTAAGTCCCTGCACATTTAACTAATTCCTTTAAACCTAAATTAATTTTTGATAAAATATTAATTAAATAATATGATTTCTAATTAATATATTATTTTCATAATACATTAATAAATCATTTATTTTGATTTCTAATTAATTTATTAACCAAGTAATTAATTCATTAAACATTCTTCTCTCTCTAAAGTTCATCCTATTCAATTGCCAAATTTGAAGGCAATCAAAAAGGACTGTTGTAGCATCCCGACTCCCAGGTATAAATTTGAAGCTTTTATATTCATATTTTTGGATTTACTCGACAAGTTGGCTGCCCCAACTCGTCATGTGGAAACTAATCAAGTCGCGTGAACTTGAGCATCTACTCGATGAGTTGAGGCTGTGCTTGAAAACCCTAATTTTTAGGGTTTGCACCCTATTTAAAGGACCTTAAGTCCTCCCTCCAACCTCCCTTACCACCTTCACGTCCAGAAACAAACCCTAATCGAGCTAACCTCCTATTTTGAGTGTGTGTGAGGCTAAAGTGTGTGTGTTTGGTGCATTTCTTGAAGAGACTTGTAGATTGAGAAGCTTGGAACGAGAAGGAGCTTGTAGATCCAGCATCCACTTCGTTTTGGCATTCATTTGAAGGTAAAAAGTCATTACCTTGATCATTTTCTTGTAATATCTCTCCATTCAAGATTTCAGGGTCATTTCTAGCTTATTCTTAAGGCGTTTTTGGTATTGAGCACATTTTTGAAGTGAGGAATTCATATGTAGACTCCTCTAGGACCTCGTGGACATAAAGTTCTTGACTTTATCAAGCTTTGTCCTTTCTCCATGCCCTAAACCTCTTCCTAAGACTAGTTTTGGGTGTTTTAGCCTCTTGAGGCCTTGCATGCACATAAAGTTGGCAACTTTACATGGTAACTACACCCTAGGAGGATACATCTACAGTTTGGAGCCTTAGTTTCTCTTAAAAGCGTCTAAATGAGAAAAGGGCTGAAGGAACTCGACAAGTTGCATAGCCAAATCGACGAGTTGGATAGGGTTTACCCGCCTTCTGGATTCTGAGTGAACTTGGTGAGTGGGTGAGATGACTCGGTGAGTTGATTAGGGTTTTCCCGGTCTTCTGGAAACTGAAGAAATCGATGAGCTACTCAGGTAACTCAGCGAGTTGACTCGAGTTTTTGGTTTCTGAGCTCTGAAGGAACTCGACGAGTCAGTAGATGAACTCGACAAGTTGGGTCAACATGGACTGTTGACCTTGACCGTTGACTTTGTTTTGACCATGGTTGACCAAGTTGACTTCTGAGGGTATCTTGGTAATTTGGGGAATTTATGGAATTGGATTAATGGTGGTTGTAGGTGTTGGTGCTTGGAGACGTGTTCTAGGAGTTTGATCTTTTCAATTCAGTTCGACATTGTGAGGTGATTTTTCCTCACTATATTGACAGGGTCGAAGGCACCAATGTTGGCCCTTTTTGGATTGTTATCCTAGTTATCCCATGATGATATGCTTAGTGACCTGTTAGGTCTGTATCCTGGTATATAGGATGATGCTATGTTTAGTGACTTGTTAGTCTTGGTATATAGGATGACGTTATGATTAATGATCTCTTAGATCGATCTGACTATTTGTACATGCTAGCATTTGTTATCTATGTGTTGATTGTATGCTTGGGGGAGGGTTGAGGCGGTTCTGCTTTGTGTTGTAAGCCAACATACCCTCGTCGGCCCGGATAGACTGCAGACCAATAGGGCATACCAGTCAGGCCGAAGGCCCGAAGAACGGTCTAGACAGGCTGAAGGCCCAGTAGGGCGGACAACACATGCTAAAGGTTCTGAGAGTGGGCCAGATAGACTGAAGGCCCGGTGAGGGTGGTCCAGTCATGTTGGAGACTCTATATGCATGTTGTTTGTTATGATATGGTTATGGTTTGTATGGCGTTGGTATTTTTAGGGATCTCACTAAGCTTCGGGCTTACAGTTTTGGATTTTGTTTCAAGTACTTCGGATGATCGCGAGAATGCGAAGGCTTGATCGTGCACCTCTTCACATTTTATGATTTTGATTTATGGGATACTCTGATATGAGACTATTTTGAAAACAATTTGTAATAAATAATGATTTTTGAATGCTTGAAAAAGTTTTAAATTTTCATGAATTTTATGGATGTTACAACTGTGCTACTATCAATGCAAGTATATACCAATTATAGTTATGGGCTTAGACACCTAATCCAACACTTCCTTTTTTTCTACAATGTCCCCCAAAAGCACCAAAATGAACCAAAATCTCAAAATGAGGCTAAGGTTTAGAGGTAGAGGTTTGGAACCTGAATAGGAATGCCCAATCCTTTGGAAATGTTGCTTAAATATGGGTGGAAACCCTAAAATTTATGGGTTTGGGCCAGAACAGTTGCCACATCGTGGCCAACCCACTGCCATGTTGTGACACTCATTAAAATCATGTGTTCCATTTACTCCATCTTTGGTCCTTGATAAATGGTAAACTAAATCAATATGGAACACGGGTGTTACATAGTCGAGACCAAATACGAGTACTCTTTTTGTAAAAGGCCACCACCACTTGATTAAAAGAGTGATATTATCGGGCACTAGGACTACCAACACGGATCTCGTCCAATGATTTTGAAGCAATAATTTTAATTCAAGAACCCCGAAGATATGTTAATCATCTATCAGATGACTACCAACTCGGACTAAAAGAGCGAAATTACCTTGTTCGGGCCTTTAAAAAGTAAGAAATAGTAAATTGGTAAACTCTTAAGAACCGGTTTGATAAAAATTAGTCACCCAACACTAAAAATCAATGTATTTTGATACCACTGCTCTTAAAAATCTTAGTTAATGTTTTAGTATTCGAACCAAATATCTAATATGTAGATGAAATCGAGCAAGAAACATATGTTCGATGGAGAATATAGGATCTAATTGGGATTTGATCCTCGTCTTCATTTTCACACCATAATTGAATATACACCGTCATCACCGATATTTATCTTCATTGTTTCCAAAAAAACCCATGAGTTTTGCATACCTTTGTTTCTCATATTCCTTTTTGAAAAAACATTTAGGAATTTGTTTTACATTTTATGTTTGACTTTTGATATATAGGTGTAACGACCCAATTTTTACGTCCAAAAATTTTGTTTTAAAACATTACTTTAGAAAACATTAATAATTAAAAACATTGTTTGATCAAACCATGACACAACGTAAACCATGTCTAAAAGCCAAATCATACAACCAATCAAAATATCAGAGTTTAAATCCCAGAGAATCTCGTAAATGCGGTAACTAGAGAGTGTGTGTGTGACATGCTGCTACCGCGCCGGCTCCTTTCCCCTAGCTGAGGAGGTACCTGAAACCAAAACTGAAAACTGTAAGCACAAAGCTTAGTGAGTTCCCCCACCGTACCACATACCATATAATCTCATAACATACATATATTGTCAGGCATATCTGGGTGCCCGACCTACCCCTTCGGCCCTCTCGACCGGACATTGCCTAGCATATCTGGGTGCTGGCCTCCCCTTCGGTCCTCTCGACCGGATACTGCCTAGCATATCTAGGTGCTGGCATCCCCTTCGGTCCTACCAACCGGATACTGCCTAGCATATCTGGGTGTTGGCCTCCCCTTCGGTCCTACCGACCGGATACCTCGGGGACAATCTCCCCCTACTGTCACTAGCACATAGCATAACACAGGTAGTAGTAATTCCTAGATGAATATCACAGAGACAAACATCTACATATAACTCCTACTGGTGGGCCGGCATTGTGGCCGTAGACCCACCGTTACTGGAAGGTAACTCACCTCGAAGTAGTTGCTGATCTGATCGGGAACTGACTGTCTACTGCTGCTGCTGCTGCTCCGGAAATCCTCCGGCTGCAATTCCCACCACATACTCAATCAACACTGCTAACTGACCTTTGGGTAAAATGACCATTTTACCCCTGATCATGTCATCAAACAAAGTCAGAGTCAACTTTCAGTTGACCCAACTCGCCGAGTTGGCTTTCCAACTCGCCGAGTCCCTACCCAAACGATTGCCCTGAATCCCGTTCCTACTCGTCGAGTTAAGCGAAGACTCGACGAGTTCACCTTCTAAACTGATATTCAAGTCCTTCATCCTACTCGCCGAGTTGTATGAACAACTCGTCGAGTTCATCTTCATCCGACGAACACTTATGCTAAGACTCGCCGAGTTGTATGAACAACTCGCCGAGTCTGTTCTTGATCTAAGGAGATTGCCTTGAACTCGCCGAGTCAGGGCATTGACTCGCCGAGTACCTCCATAGATGAGTTCAGCTTCCGACTCACTGAGTCACACCCCGTGACTCACTGCTCACTCGACACTATGAAAAGGGGACAAACTCGGAGACTCGCGAACAGACTCGCCGAGTCACATGAACGACTCGCCGAGTCGTTGCCATGCACCCACTAAATACACAGATTTGCTCGATTCCAGTCCATTCCATTCACAGATCTGGACTTCTAGGACACGAATCACACGTAAAGTTTCCAACTTTACGTGTAGATATTCACCAATATGGATTTTAGGGTTCAAAATGCCTCAAAAGGGTAGATCTAGGGTGAACAAGCAACATGGGTCCATAAAGCTAACAGATCTGAGCTCCTGGAGCTCAATCTTGCCTAGATCTAGAGGCCAATCTACTTATTACGAACCCTCAAGCATACACAATCTTGGAAATGGCTCAAAAAGGACTTTAATGGAGCTATAAGGGACAATAAGCTTAAAAACAGAGGGGAAACGAGCTATACCTTAGGGGAAATGTTGGAATGACACAAAGATGCTTGGCATCCTTCTCCTCTTCTTGATTCCCTCTTATTTTTCCCTCAAAATGTCACAACTGGCACTTTTGCTAGGAGTTTCTATTCTCATGAAACCACCAACTATAGTAGGGCTTGTAATTTAAGTGAATGCTATACTCTATCCTCGTTCAAAATACACCTCATATGTTCAACTAAGGGTTGGAAACCTTAGTAATCCCGGTCCAAGTTCCTTACGAACTAAAATTCTCTTATTGGGCCTAGAAGCCCTAAGTGGGCTCTAAATAGACCACATTCATAAAACTTTAGCATTTGGGCCATGTGGACCTAAAATAATCCGTCTTATCTCTAATGAGCCTTGTTGGGCCATAAAGGATTTCATTTGCCCCAATGGGCCGAAAATTTATTTTTAGGCTTCATAAATTCGAGTATGGGCCCAAGATGATTCCTTTCCTTTCTCCTTAGCCCAAATCAGCCCATATTTAATAATAAAAAAAAGAGAGAAAAGAATGGATAAATGAAGACTAAACATGCATGTGACAACTCATGTTTAACCACCATGTATCTATGGTAGCATCTCATGTTTCAAGACAAACTATTACCTCACAAATAACAAGGTTATTTTAAAGTTTGCCAACACATGATGATCCACCAAGTATCTAGATAATCACATACATCTAGACACTTATTACCTATCATGCATTAACCCCTTGGATCTTATCTCTTCTTTTTTTTGGCAAGGGCCGAGAATACACACACACACATCACAAAAATTCATTCCAAACCTCTAAGTCTTAAAGGGGCATTAAAGCCCAAAACTTTCCCTTCCTTTTAAAAATCTCGGCCCAAAAACTAAAGCCCAAGATGAAGGGTTGACTAATGCATGCCACCTCTTTATTATATGGTGGTTATCCATGCATTACCCTCCAAACTTCCATGTCATCTCATTTCTCCATGCAACATCTCGTACTTCCATGTATACATCACTTCAAAGTTCATTTCTTCTTCCTCTCTCTCATCCTCGGCCAAACACTCCACAACACCACATTCATTTATTTCTTTCAAACTCTCTCAAGAAAATCTCCTCATCCTCCTCTAAATTTTCGAGTTTGGTGGGTAGATTCAAGAGGATCTTCACCTAGATCATCGACTTTGGTAAGTTCTCACCTAGATCTATGATTTAACTTCTTAACCTCTTCAAAAATCTCCTCTCATCACCTCAAATTCGTGATTATGCTCCCTAGAACCATCTAAGTTCGAAGATCTCCACAAGGAGTTGCTAGGGCCGAAATCTTCTCTCAAATCTTCATCAAAATCAAATCCAAATCTCAAGGTGAGCTTCATACCCCCTATTTTCTGTTTTTATGAGTTTTGTGGGGGGGGGGGGGATACAAGTGAAAGTGTAGATCTATATGTGTTTGTATGCTTTGTATGATTTCCATGCTTATATGTATGCTTTTATGTGTTTTAATGTTGGATCTAGCCATAAAACCCCTCAAAACCGAGATATAACTTATGTTTTATGATCTTAGCTTCAAATATATTTCTACACACAAAGTGTTTCAAGAAAAATGGCTAAGTGGTTTAGTAATAATTTTCTTTGGGTTAAAAGCACAAATTTTGGGCCTAAAATGTGAAAAATACAAAATTAAGGGCCCAAATTGACATTTCACAGATTCTGATGGATGAAGTGTGCCAAAACAGTTTCCATAAATCAATTTCTGGAAATATACTCATTTAGGGGATTAAAAACATAAATTCCAAGCTTAATGGGCTAAAAATGAAAATTTCGGCCCAATGAGGCCCATTATGCGAATTTTTCTGTTTTGGAGGACCAAAACTGTAATTTTCTGTAAAACAGTGGACTATAAGTGTTCCAAATCCTTTTCAAAGGTTTAAAATGCTTTTTAAATTTAAAAAGGACCAAAGTTGCAAAAATTTTCCAATTTGGGCCAAAATTGTCAAAATTGCGAAAAGAAGGGATTAAAACCGAGAAAACTGCATTTTCAGGGACTTAAACTGTTTTCTATGAGAAATATGCTGAAAAATAGTAATTTCAATAATTTTTGGTGTTAAAATGTCAAGAAAAATAGTTTAAGGACCAAACCGGGAAGTATTTAATAAAAAGGGTTGAAAATGTAAATTTTACAAATAATGAGGGGCTGAAAACAGAAATATTTCAAGGCTAATTCAATATACATAATTTGATTAAATAATAGCATCGCGACTATCGACGAAATACAACTCATTACAATACCAAAAGTCGTTGTTAAACGAATTGGCTCGGTCTCGAGCCAATAGAAATCTACAACTACTAACTCTACGACACTACGGTTCATATACATACGTTTGGGAACTTAGCTTACATACGAGTGTGCACAGACGTCTACGCACCATCTTTGGGCCCCACAAGTGTAAAATCTTGTTCGTTGAGCCTAGCTAGCCCAATGACCTGATCTTAAGGCCCGAAGACGCATATTTTCTACGAAGTGTTGAGTTTCACCGACTCGGCACAACGTAGAGGGACTTTCAATGGCTTGTATACCACTGGTCCCCAAGGGTCCTTGGTATTGCTAGAAAAGTCTGCATATTTTACGAGGCGGGTCGGGGACCCCTCGCACGCATATTATCCCCAACCGATTAATAGAGTTATCGAGGCCTTCGTGTCCTCTTACTCTTCGGATGTGGGACGACACCTAGTCAGGGCGATTGGATAACACGATTAGTACTGACGACGCCTTCGGGGTCGTTAGTATAACTATAAACTGGGCGTTTGTGTAACGCGGGTTTGTAGTAAATAATCCTGCTCGAGAACCTTCCAACGTCGCCTGGGACTGACACTATACGCTATGCAATGGTTTCAATGTAACTTCATGTAATTCAAAGAACTAGGAGAACATCGGGTTTTCCTAGGGTTTTCAATACATACAGATTTGAAATGCCTACAACTTCAATGAACATTTTTTTTTACAAGTATAGAAACAAACAAGCATACCTATGGATCTTCACAAACATTTTCGAAAGCTTCTCTTTTCAGAAAATATCGGATTTTCTGGTGGTTTTCAAACGATACGAACATTGTTTTTCTTCAAATACCGCTTATGAACTCACCAACATTTCATATGTTGACGTTTTTCAAAATACTTGTATTCTCAAGTAACAGATTAAGTGAAGGATGAATTGTACTCTATGACGTTTCGCTGTTGCTTAATTAGTATCGAACAATTACTTTGAGAATGTAATATTTAAACAATGTAGTTCATGTAAACGCTACTGGTTGTATTATATTAATGCATGGTGACGAATGTTGTTATGTTTCATATATATTCAATGTTATGGTATTCAATTGAGTCACGACAGCCCCCGTACGTTTCCGCCGTCTGGTTCGGGGGTGTGACACAAAAACTTCAAGAATACCACAAAAACACTTCAAACTCCCAAGGAAGCACGGCTAGAGAGAGATACAGGGCTCTGAGGGTGAATGGGGGCGAGGTTGGGGTGGATATGTTGTTTAAATAGGGTGCAAACCCCTGAAACTTAGGGTTTCATCCAACAGCTATGACTCGCCGAGTCCAGGATGTGGACTCGCCGAGTCGACAACTTAAACGTGTCCCGGTTCCCGCATCTACTCGGCGAGTCAAACCTGTGACTCGCCGAGTCCAAGGCTAAAAGAAGATAAATACTCAAATAAGATTTACGTACCAGGAACCAGGTGCTACAAATCTCCCCCACTTATTTTAGACTTCGTCCTCGAAGTCTGCTGCTCGATCCTGAAACAGCTCGGGATAATGCTCTATCATCTCGTCCACCGGCTCCCAAGTCCATTCCGAACCCTTGCGGTGCTGCCATTGCACCTTCACTAGCTCCACCCTCTTGTTCCTCAAATCCTTCGACTTCCTGTCGAGGATTGCGACTGGACGCTCAATGTAATTCAGGCTGTCATCAACCTGAATGTCCTCTAACGGCACAACCGCTGAATCGTCCACTAGGCACTTTCGCAGCTGAGAAACATGGAAAGTGTTGTGGATCTGGCTGAGCTCGGCTGGCAGATCCAAACTATACGCCACCTTGCCCACCCGGGCTACGACCCTGAACGGTCCGATGAATTGCGGGCCCAACTTGCCCCGCTTCCTGAATCGAATGACGCCTTTCCAAGGCGACACCTTCAGGAGAACCATATCCCCGACTTGAAACTCCAAGTCGGATCGACGCTTGTCGGCATAACTTTTCTGCCGACTCTGAGCAGTCTGAAGCCTGCTCTGGACCTGCTGGATCCTATCGGTCGTCTTGAGCACCACTTCGGTGCTCCCCATGACTCTCTGGCCAACTTCACCCCAGCATATCGGGGTCATGCACCTCCGTCCGTACAACATCTCGAAGGGAGGGCGGTCGATACTCGCGTGATAGCTGTTGTTGTAGGAGAACTCGGCCAGTGGAAGATAGGTATCCCAGCTACCACCAAAATCTAGCACGCACGCCTGCAACATATCCTCCGGAGTCTGGATGGTCCGCTTGCTCTGACCATCCGTCTACGGGTGAAAAGCGGTGCTAAAATGCAAACGAGTGCCCAACTCGTCATGAAATCTCTTCCAAAATCTGGAAGTAAAACGCACATCACTGTCCGAGATAACCGATACTGGCACCCCATGCCGTGCCACAATCTCCCTGATATAGATGTCGGCCAATTTTTCGGCCGATATGCTCTCCTGAATCGGGATAAAGCGAGCACTCTTGGTCAATCGATCCACGATGACCCAAATCAAATCCACTCCACGCACGGTCCTGGGAAGCTTCGTGATAAAATCCATCGTGATATCTTCCCATTTCCATAGTGGAATATCCAACGGCTGCATCTTGCCATGCGGCCTCTGATGCTCGGCCTTGACCTTCCTGCAGGTCAAGCAGCGCTCAACGTACCATGCCACATCCCGCTTCATGCAGGGCCACCAATAATCTAGACGAAGATCCCTATACATCTTCGTCGCCCCGGGATGAATAGAGAATCGGGACTTGTGCGCCTCCTCCATCAAAATCTGGCGCACGCCTTCGTGATACGACACCCACACCCTACGGTGTAGTGTCAATAGTCCTCGGCTATCATAATCAAAGGAGGAAACCTGACCCACCACACGCTCACTCTTCCGATGCTCCTCATTGATAGACTCCTGTTGAGCCTCCCGAATTCGCTCCAATAGGGGAGTCACCACAGTCATCCTCATGCAAACGTCCCTGATCGGCGCCGCCTTGCGGCTAAGCGCATCGGCCACCACATTGGCCTTCCCCGGGTGGTAGAGGATCTCGCAATCATAATCCTTTACCACGTCCAACCACCGACGCTGCCTCATGTTCAAATTCGGCTGATCCATGAGGTACCTCAAACTCTTGTGGTCCGTGTAGATGGTACATCGAACCCCGTAGAGGTAATGCCGCCAAATCTTGAGGGCAAAAACCACCGCCCCCAACTCCAAATCATGCGTCGGGTAGTTCGCCTCGTGAGGCTTGAGCTGCCTCGAAGCGTAGGCAATGACATGCCCCTCTGCATCAGTACCGCGCCCAACCCAGAAATGGACGCGTCGCAGTATACCAGAAAATCCTCTACGCCCTCTGGCAGGGCTAAGATCGGCGACTCGCACAGTCTCTGTCTCAGCGTCTCAAACGCAGCCTGCTGCTCGGGTCCCCACCGAAAGACCATGACTTTCTTCGTCAGCCGCGTCAGAGGTACGGCTATCTTGGAGAAATCCTGAATAAATTTCCGATAGTAGCCTGCTAATCCCAGGAAACTCCGAATCTCAGATGGAGACTTCGGAACCTCCCATCTCATCACGGCCTCGACCTTGGCCGGATCGACTAGACTCCCGTCCTGGTTGACAAGGTGTCCGAGAAATTGCACCTCGCGCAACCAAAACTCACACTTGGAGAACTTGGCATACAAGCTCTCCCTCCTCAGGGTCTCCAACACCTCTCTCAGATGCTCCTCATGTTCCTCCCGAGTCTTGCAATAAACCAAGATGTCATCGATAAAAACTATCAAAGACCGATCCAGCATCGGTCTGCATACGCGGTTCATGAGGTCCATGAACGCGGCAGGAGCAATGGTGAGCCCAAACGGCATCACCACAAACTCATAATGGCCATAGCGCGTCCGAAACGCGGTCTTCTGCATATCCTCCTCCCTGACCCTCATCTGATGATAACCCGAACGCAAATCAATCTTGGAGAACCAAGATGCTCCCTGAAGCTGGTCAAAGAGGTCATCAATCCTCGGGAGCGGGTAACGGTTCTTCACCTTTACCATGTTCAGCTCCCAGTAATCTATACACATCCGATGCGACCCGTCCTTCTTCTTCACAATCAGAATCGGGGCTCCCCAGGGCGAACTGCTCGGGCGAATAAATCCCTTGTCTAGCAGCTCCTGCAGCTGTGTAGACAACTCCTGCATCTCGGGAGGAGCCAACCGACACGGTGCCTTGGCTATCGGAGCCGCACCAGGAACAAGGTCAATCCTGAAATCCACCTGTCGCTCCGGAGGTATCCCAGGAAGCTCTTCCGGGAAAACATTTGCAAAGTCTCGAACCACCGGAACCTCGCTCACTGTCGCCTTACCCGCCTCCCGGGTATCCATCACATACGCGACATATCCTGCACATCCCTGCTGAAGGTAGCGCCTCGCCCTCGCTGCTGAACATATTGCGGGTCCATACTGCGGCCTCTCGCCATGAATTACTAACTCTCCCCCGCCTGGGGTCCTGACCCGCACTAGCTGATGCGCGCAATCTATCACCGCCCCATTAGGGCTCAGCCAATCCATGCCTATAATCACCTTGTTCCCACGCAACGAAATGGGAACCAAATCTACCAAGTAGCGCTCCTCAAACAAACGCAGCATGCAATCTCGAAATATCATCGATGCTCGCACCGATCGATCATCAGCAATCTCCACCTCCAAAGGGCAATCTAACTCGCCCGATGACTCATGAAACTTCTTGCTAAGCGCAAGGGAAACAAATGATCGGGACGCACCCGATTCGAACAACACCTGAACTGGAAGGCCGTTCACATGGAACGATCCTAATGCATACATATACATACGGAGCACATATTAATAACATAACATCATAAAAATAAGATAGAGGGAAAGAATCATACCCGTCACCACATCGGGTGCGGCGCGTGCCTCCTCGGTAGTCAGCTGAAATGCTCAGCTCCTCACCACTAGAGTCTCTGCCTTGCCCTGCCGGCCATCCGTGATCCGCAGGGTCGCTGGAGCTGGCGCCTTCACCGGCGCTGAAACTGTCAACTGGGGGCAATTGGCCTTCTTGTGGCCCCTCTGGTTGCAATGGAAACATAGCAACTCTGATGTCTGAATAACTGATGCCGGAGCAGTGAAATCCCTGTTGATGTGCCCAGACTTGCCACACTTGTAGCAGCCTGATGATCCCATCCTGCACGCTCCCCCGTGCGCCTTGCCGCATTTCCTGCAGCGTCCCCGTCCCTGTTGGCCTTTCGGCCCCGCATTAGATCCCTTGGGCTTCTTCCCCGAAGCCCCTCCTGACTGACTCTCTTCTGCCTTCCGTTTCCGGATGTGCTCCAAATCTATCTCCCTTTCCCTCGCCCTGGCAATCATGGAGTCCAGGGTAGGGCAAGCCGAAAAGCTAACATGCTCCCGGATGTCAGCTCGTAGCATATCATGATAACGAGTCCTCCTCATGTCCTCGTCACCAGCATACTGGGACACCAACAAAGCCCTCTCCCGGAACTTGGCGATGATCTCCGCTACAGTCTCCGTCGTCTGTCTCATATCTAGAAACTCCCTGGCCAGCTACTGAAGCTCGACAGACGGCGCAAACTCTGCACTGAACCTGATCACAAATTCCGACCAGGTCATAGCCTCGATAGCTGAGGCTCCCAACGAGTCACCCACTGACTCCCACCAATCCCGGGCTCGGTCCCGTAAACACCCTGCTGCATACCTCACCTTCGACCCATCGGGGCAGAAGCTAGTCAACTGTGCAGACTCGATGTCTGCAATCCATCGCCTGGCAGCAATGGGGTCCTTCACCCCATGGGAATCCGGCGCACCACTGCCCCTGAAGTCCTTGAAGGACAGTGTGCGAGATCCCGACTGGCTAGATGCATTACACTCTGGAATGCCCGAAGGTGATCCTCCATCAACTCCATGATCCCTTCCTTGATCGACCCAAATAGAATGGGGGTTGACTCAAGGATGCCTCTGGTGATCTCTGACGCGATGAACTCGCGTAGTCCCTCATCAACCGGCTCGGAACCAGATCCCGAACCTGACCCCTCTCCTAAACCGCCATCTACCGGCCTTGATCGAAGTACCACCATTCTGCAATACATCACATCAAACATTAGAGATATTGATACTTCCTGAGGGATCACTGCTACTTACAAGTTCCCTAGTCTTATCTTGGCCTTCCTTGGTTCGGGTACGGATCCTCTGCTTTCAGTAGTACGGGCCCATACTACCTTCCACATCTATCCGTACCTTCTTCAAGGAATGCCTCGACTCCACCAGATCCCTTTCACTACTGGTGATCACTGCTATACTCATCCTAGGCTTGCCCTAGGGAAATCTCTGATTCTACTCTATCCAGTCCTCAGTTGCTGCAGGCCTCCTTGTAATGCCAATTAGCCATTACCCGAATACCATCACATGTGACGAAGCTCAGATATTCCTTCGAGTACCCGACTCGTCCCTACAACGGTTGGACTCAAACAAGAGCTGCACAGTAGGTTCAAATCCGGCACTCTAAGATTATTCAACCCTGATCACATGTGACGTGACGCATTCGCCTAATGGCTAACTCCCATTATTCAGAGTCCCACGTAGCACGAAGCAAGCAACATTCATACAAGGGTAACAATCTCAATCAACTCTATCTGCTTTCAGGAACTATACTAGCATAAAGTGTTAAGCTCATATTATCAGGTATAACCTAATCAGGCTATCCTACTTGCTGTCTACTCAATAACTAGCATGCAATTCTCATACAACTGAAACACATAAAGCAGGCACATAAGGCTTCACTCTTAGATCCTTAGTCCTATTCTAGCATGCTGTTCTACAAAAGCTGATAAACATAACATAAACTTGTATGGGTACTTTGGGGAATACTTACTTGAGCTCGGCCGGTCGCGCACATCACACACTTCGTTCTTTCTCGAAACTCTTTTCTCAATTTTTTTTTGAAAACATTTTATTTTTAGAAAATCTTTTAATCCCTCGATTTGAGTTCAGACACCCCCGAAGGTGTGTCCGAATCCCTCAAACCAGGGCTCTGATACCAACTTGTAACGACCCAATTTTTACGTCCAAAAATTTCGTTTTAAAACATTACTTTAGAAAACATTAATAATTAAAAACATTGTTTGATCAAACCATGACACAACGTAAACCATGTCTAAAAGCCAAATCATACAACCAATCAAAATATCAGAGTTTAAATCCCAGAGAATCTCGTAAATACGGAAACCAGAGAGTGTGTGTGTGACATGCTGCTACCGCGCCGGCTCCTTTCCCCTAGCTGAGGAGGTACCTGAAACCAAAACTGAAAACTGTAAGCACAAAGCTTAGTGAGTTCCCCCACCGTACCACATACCATATAATCTCATAACATACATATATTGTCAGGCATATATGGGTGCCCGACCTACCCCTTCGGCCCTCTCGACCGGACGTTGCCTAGCATATCTGGGTGCTGGCCTCCCCTTCGTTCCTCTCGACCGGATACTACCTAGCATATCTGGGTGCTGGCCTCTCCTTCGGTCCTCTCGACCGGATACTGCCTAGCATATCTGGGTGCTGGCCTCCCCTTCGGTCCTACCGACCCGATACTGTCTAGCATATCTGGGTACTGGCCTCCCTTTCGGTCCTACCGACCGGATACCTCAGGGACTATCTCCCCCTACTGTCACTAGCACATAGCATAACACAGGTAGTAGTAATTCCTAGATGAATATCACAGAGACAAACATCTACATATAACTCCTACTGGTGGGCCGGCATTGTGGCCGTAGACCCACCGTTACTGGAAGGTAACTCACCTCGAAGTAGTTGCTGATCTGATCGGGAACTGACTGTCTACTGCTGCTGCTGCTGCTCCGGAAATCCTCCGGCTGCAATTCCCACCACATACTCAATCAACACTGCTAACTGACCTTTAGGTAAAATGACCATTTTACCCCTGATCATGTCATCAAACAAAGTCAGAGTCAACTTTCAGTTGACCCAACTCGCCGAGTCCCTACCCAAACGATTGCCCTGAATCCCGTTCCTACTCGTCGAGTTAGGCGACGACTCGACGAGTTCACCTTCTAAATTGATATTCAAGTCCTTCATCCTACTCGCCGAGTTGTATGAACAACTCGTCGAGTTCATCTTCATCCGACGAACACTTATGCTAAGACTCGCCGAGTTGTATGAACAACTCGCCGAGTCTGTTCTTGATCTAAGGAGATTGCCTTGAACTCGCCGAGTCAGGGCATTGACTCACCGAGTACCTCCATAGATGAGTTCAGCTTCCGACTCACTGAGTCACACCCCGTGACTCACTGCTCACTCGACACTACGAAAATGGGACAAACTCGGAGACTCGCGAACAGACTCGCCGAGTCACATGAATGACTCGCCGAGTCGTTGCCATGCACCCACTAAATACACAGATTTGCTCGATTCCAGTCCATGCCATTCACAGATCTGGACTTCTAGGACACGAATCACACGTAAAGTTCACGTATAGTTTCCAACTTTACGTGTAGATATTCACCAATATGGATTTTAGGGTTCAAAATGCCTCAAAAGGGTAGATCTAGGGTGAACAAGCAACATGGGTCCATAAAGCTAACAGATCTGAGCTCCTGGAGCTCACTCTTGCCTAGATCTAAAGGCCAATCAACTTATTACGAACCCTCAAGCATACACAATCTTGGAAATGGCTCAAAAAGGACTTTAATGGAGCTATAAGGGACAATAAGCTTAAAAACAGAGGAAACGAGCTATACCTTAGGGGAAACGTTGGAATGACACAGAGATGCTTGGCCTCCTTCTCCTCTTCTTGATTCCCTCTTCTTTTTCCCTCAAAAACTTCAAGAATACCACAAAAACACTTCAAACTCACAAGGAAGCACGGCTAGAGAGAGATACAGGGCTTTGAGGGTGAATGGGGGCGAGGTTGGGGCGGATATGTTGTTTAAATAGGGTGCAAACCCCTGAAACTTAGGGTTTCATCCAACAGCTATGACTCGCCGAGTCCAGGATATGGACTCGCCGAGTCGACAACTTAAACGTGTCCCGGGTCCCGCATCTACTCGGCGAGTCGGACCTGTGACTTGCCGAGTCCAAGGCTAAAAGAAGAGAAATACTCAAATAAGATTTACGTACCAGGAACCAGGTGCTACAATAGGAACGGTTTATCATTTACATGTCTACATCTTGTGCAACCTTGTTTGTCGTTTTAGAAATTGGTTTCTAAGATTAAATGTTAAACTAATATTAAAGCCTTTTCAAGGCCGATGGGTATTATATCATATCTTAGCATCCTAGTGGAATCCAATGTCAACACCACATCATTTTCACATCACCCTTCTCTCACCCAACAATTCTGTTATGATTGATACAACACCTTAACATATTTTTTTCCCTTTTTTAATTAAATAAAGTTAATAAAAGAAAATTATTTCATTAATTAAAAAAATACATACTAAAAAAACATAATCGAAACATAGTAAAATAGAATGTCACGCCTAATCATCATCGGTCATATCACCATCACAATCCTCATTCGAATCATCTACAAACTTGTCTGATTCGTAATCTGTATCATTGAACAAATTACCGTAAAAATCGTCGACAACGAGATTTATTTGAGAATTGAAGACATGTTCCACCATAGCAGCACGAAGGTTGTGGTGTCCAGCTTGATCATATATTTCCCTTCTGTTCATCATGTATTTCGGTGTACCGATACCCACTCCTTCGAATGTTAATAAATTCTCATTTTCATTGTGCGACCAATCACCTTCTTATCATCTTTTATAATCATATTATGCAATATGATACATGTATACATCAAGCTACGTATTCTTTTGCGCTTGAATGATCATGCATCTCTTGGCTCGCTCGATATCCTTCGTGGCTAATTCTTGGACTAAATTAAACCTTAATGGTTTTTTTTTCATTTGGACATGAGAATGATTTCACAAATGTGGCTAACTCATGATATATCTCATCAGTAAGGTAATACCCACATTTTTTTGATGCCATATTTGCTTGAAACGATACATCATACGGTTTCCCAAGGTAGATAGCATTGAATATTGGCGATTGGCCCGGAAATTGATGTCATTGTTTAAACTTGATGCACCAAAAAAATTCATGTCATATTCAAAGATCATAGGACATCATTGCTTCTAAATTTATTGTTGGATACTTTTGATCACCTCACGTGTCACACATTAAGGGCACATTGACCACCACAATGCATACAATCAATACTACTAAGCATTCCATGGAACTCATACTTGTTTTTATGTGTCATGTGCAGTTGGTGGATGTCGCTATTTATAGGCTTGCATAAATGACGACCACGACAGATGATAATCACATCTTTAGCAAACTTGTATAGATATTCTCGTGTTGTTCTCTTTGGCATCCTCAAATATTCATCTCATGAGACCGGTCTCATGTCAAATGTTAGTTGACAAATTATAGTTGTACATTTTTGAATTATAAAGAAACTTTTCTGATCTCTTACATCAATCATCTGTGGAAAATATGGAAATCGATTTTTATATCATCAACAATGCGTAGAAATAATTTTTTCCTCATCTGAAACCGACGTTTGAATTTTTCAGCGTAGACAACATCATCATTAACGTAGTCATTCACAAATTGGTTATGTCCCGCTTCACGATTTCTCAGTAAAAGAGGATTTATAGGTTCTAAATGCGAACTGTCGTCTTCATTTTCTTGTGGATAAGTGAGTGTTGTTTACATAACATCCCTGATAAAAACCGCTTCCCGCAACGATAACATATCCGACAAAACAGATGGCGATAAAAATATTTTCGAATTATAAATATAAAAGTATATAGAAGTGTTTGGTGTTTGTTTTGTGATTTGAAATTAGGTGTAAGTGTTTATTTATTATGATAAAGGAAAAAAAATGAAAATTACCCCTTAAAAAAGCATTAAAAAAATGTGTGATGTTGGTATCTTGTTTGGTGGCCTTACTACACCTCCATTTCTGGACGGTGTCGTATCGTATTTACCGCATTTTATCACCGTTAGGTGTGATAAACATGCACTTCGACCGATTAACCTACGATCAGGGGCGGACCTAGTAGGTGTCCCGGTGTGGCACCGGCAACACCTACTTTTTTTGTCCGTAGTGGAAAATTTTTTGATTTTTCGATTTTTTTACCTTATTTTTCTACATCAGCAACACTTATTTCAACCTCGGCAACACCTACTGTGTATTCCTACGTCCTCCCCTGCCTACGATACGATATGTCATAGACTCGTAATCGTCCTTCGTGTAATATGATAATTATGTGGTTCACAGGACGGTGATGACCGTCGTCATGGCCGGTAAACTAGTTTCTGAGTAACACGTGTTCTTTAATAAACACGCCGCAATTACTCGTGTGACTGTATTCAGACAATCATGCACACCAACAAGTCGTATTAAAACTTCTCAATGAAATCTTTTGGAAATAAGGTTTCTAATATTCAATTTGCTTACTTATTTTACCCTTATTTTATTGTGTTACGTGGCTCGTGACTTTCTATATAATATGTCAGTGTTGCTACAAAACAATTAGGTACGTATTATACAAATAATGTTTGTTTGAATATTTGTTTGTGGGTAATATGTTAGATTAATTACGATATTTTATTTTGTAATAGTACGCTTCATTGACCATGATACTATGATTTTAACAAACATTGTGTGTTTAATAACAAAATAATTATTGGATTGACGAAAACTAAAGAGAAAAACACAAAAATTACCACTTTTATAGGTAGTGTCTAACAAAATGATCATTTTTTTTATATATAAAAGTAACTATCAGTTTTGCAATAAATCTCGTTGATATTGTGAAATATTTCTCCACCAAACATTAAAGCGGTACATGTTTTAAAATTTAAGGTTTCCGAATTACAAATAAGAAATACTCAAATATGCAATAAAAATTTAAATGAAACTAAGGGGTCGTTTGATAGTTGCTGACTGGGTTAAAGCTGACTGGGTTAGAAATGCTGACTGAGTCCATATCTGACTGAGTTTATGTTGTTTGATTATTTATCTGAATGGTTGTGCTGAATGAAAAAATGACCATATTACCCTTATGTTGTCTCTTGTGCTGGATAAAAAAATTTTAAAACCACAAATTATCATATAAAATCCAAATTAAACATACATCAATTAAAATCCAAATACAAAGTGTAATACAAAATCCAAATACAAATTGTCATACATAATAAAAAAAGTACACCATTTAACGTGAACCATTTGAAAATAATTGATTAGCAATCTGGTCACGCAAATTAGTCATATAGTTAACGGCTTCTGAACCCCATTCTATGCCTTCTATGTTTTGACCCTCATTTCCTCCACCACCCACATTATGACTAACCATAGTGTTTTGTTCAAAGTTCGTAAATAATTCATCTTCAATATCGTATTTCCTTATAAAATTATGGACCGCAACACAAGAAATGACTATGTCTCTTTGCACTGGAAAAGGATAAGGAGCCATTTGTTTTAAAATTGGAAATCTCGCCTTCAATACACCATAAGCACGTTCAATGTAATTTCTAAGTTGTGCATGAGCATGATTGAACATTTCTTCCTTAGTCAAAGCTATGTTTCTTCGAAAATCGGCTAACCAATACCTAGTATTGCGGTAGGGAGCCATAAATCCACGGGTGTTGGTGTATGCGGCATCACAAAGGTAATATTTATCTGTAGATGCATGACAAATTTATCATATAAATAATATAGATAATAAAACGTATAGTAAAGTTACAAACCTGGTGGAGGGAATGGAAATCCGGAAGTTGGGTTAAATGCAACTTCTTTCAAAACTTTAGAATCATGTGCTATGCCCTCCCATCCAGCCCATACAAAGGTGAATATCATATCAAAATTACAAATTCCAATTACATTTTGATAACATTCACCTTTTCCTCTTCCCCTATAACGAGTTTGTTGATCAACAGGCACAACTGCATGTACAAGTGTTCCATCTAGTGCACCTATTGCTCCGGGAAATATTTGCATTAGCCGTCTATGTCGTTCTGAGGTATTTGTTGTTGAATTAGACGAGGTTGGTACTATAATTTCTCGTGCAAAACACATCATTGCACGTAAGACCTCATGAAAACATTGATGAATCGTTTGTGTGGAGTGATGAAATCTTTCTATAACGGCTCGAAAACGTTCATTATGTCCTATAACATGTAAAAACATAGCCATCTTCTCTTCAACGCTTATCGTCCTACTAGATTGCAACCAATTTCTTTGTGTAAAGTGATTGCATAATAGTACAAATGCATCTTGTGAAAGACGTATCATATCGTAACATTGTATAGGACATCCGTGTATCAAATCTTGCGTATACACATATCCCTTTGCTACCTGTTCGCTAGCTCTTATTCTTTTAATTATTCTTTGCCTTTGTCGGACCAACATCAACCAATACCACGAGAATATAAGAAAATATAAAAAGTCACCTTCTTTATCCATGTGTCATGTTAGATGTCAAATACAAATTACATTTTAATCAATAACATAACAATCAATAACATAACAATCCATAACATAACAATCAATAACATAACAATCCATAACATAACAAATCATAACATGTAAATACGAAAAACATAACATTCCATAACATATAAATTCATATAACATAACCGCACCTAAGAAAAACAATCCATAACATAACTAAACCATAGAATACTAATGTCTAACAATGAACCATAACATACTAAAGTCAAACATAACATGTAAATACTAAAGTCAACCAACTAATCCAAACTTTTTTCCTGCATTTGTTACCCACGACTCACAAGTTGACAAGTTAAGACGCAACCAAAATTTTCTATTACCAGCACTTTCAGCAAATAACATAAGAGCAGTGGTGTATTTCGGATCATATTCTCCCCACTCCAAGCTTGTCAACTTCGCCATACAAGCATCCATCTCCTTGTCAAGATTATTTGCTTCGGTGAATGCTTGTGCAGCCTTGATAATCTCTTTTCCAACTTCTTTCAACTCATCATCAAGTGTGGTTTCTTTAGGACCATTTCGTTTGCCCCCCTTGTTTTTTGTCCGCCCAGATGATTCCTCACTAGTAGGTTGAGGTACTGTTGAGCTTGGGGTATCTGCATGAGGTGCTGGCTCATCCATCTCTGTATCCTCAAAATCATGTGTACTGAAGGTTTCATTGGGATGAGGTAATGTCGAAGATGGCCCCCAACTGTGAACACCGGTCGAGGTCGCCCCATCAAATAGTTGGGTACAAAGTTCAGGGCAAGGGAGAGGTGCATTTCTCAGCTTATCTACGTACTTGTTCAACTGTTTAACAAATTTAATAAATATTATTAAAGTAGTAAAAAAATAATATACTTTAAAAAATATGTATATATGTACCTTCGCTTCCGCTTCCCATTCTTCATTAGTCATGTTAAAAGAATTCGTAACGGGATTATAAATATTTCCTGTTTTGTTTTTAAGTTTTAACCACACTGCATATTTTGCTTTTAAATAGTCATATCGGTTTTTCATTTGTTTTTTGTCGACAATAAAATTATGATCTGTTTTCAATTTCTCCGCGACCACAGCCCATGAGCTTGCTTTTAGTCCGCTACCCTCCCGACCATTTCTTGTTAATTCTTGTATACATGCTTCTAAAAAAGTTTTGTCCACCAATTCCGACTTCCAACTAACCCTAATTCTTTTGTCTGCCATATCTATTGTAAAAAGAAAAAAAAATCTAATGATCCACATAACACACATTTACAAACACTATTTGCTTGATGTCAATAAGATAAAATATATATTTTTTTTGTTTAACCTAAAGTTAATACAACTTGAAGACAATACTTGGGAGATATCATATACACAGTACATAACTTGAAGACAATATCTCATATATCAGTTTGGTAATACACATACACCTATGTAACAAATTCTAATCATTCTCTTGAGCATTTTGATCTTACACACATATGCACATAAACATATCATATACACACACAATAAACAATTCATTCGATTTAACAACTATATAAGGGGCTGTGATTTCACACATTAGTTCATACAAATTTCATACACAAGCAATTCATTCCTTCATATAGATAAAATCAGATTTCATAAACAATTTGACAGCAAACACTAATTTGACAGCAAACATTGGTAATACACATACACCTATGCCAACCCTTTGTTCTAATTGAATCCAAAAATAATGAAAGAAGTAATTTCAAACACTAATTTCAGAATGAAATCATCAATTTGACAGCAACTTTTGTGATTTCAGAAAAAAAAAAAAAAAAAAAAAGGCACGAACTAGCGTACCTACAGTCGATCTCCTCACCGGGCTGTTACTTCGTCGGAGCTGTTACTTCGCCGGACAGGAGGTTCGCCGGAAGCTGGAGGTAATCGTCGATTTGTCAGCAAACATTGAAGGGGCTTTGTGATTTCAGAAA
Organism: Lactuca sativa; assembly: GCF_002870075.4. Taxonomy (NCBI): domain Eukaryota; kingdom Viridiplantae; phylum Streptophyta; class Magnoliopsida; order Asterales; family Asteraceae; genus Lactuca; species Lactuca sativa. The sequence goes on from NC_056624.2 coordinate 201,915,285, forward strand.
AAAAAAAAGCACGAACAAGCGTACCTGCAGTCGATCTCCTCACCGGGGCTGTTACTTCGTCGGCACCGGAGCTGTCACTTCGTCGGCGCAGGAGGTTCGCCTGAAGCCGGAGGGAATCATCGATGGAGCTGTTGCTGCGTTGCGCTGAATCGATGGAGCTGTTGCTGCGTTGCGCTGAATGTTGAAGGAAAAGGAAGAATAGCGGCGATTTGTGTTAGGGCGCAGGAGAAGAAAAATCTTGGTCAGCCTCTTTTTTTTTTGGACCGAGTCAGCTCCTTGGTCATTGATTACTTACCGAGTCAGCCACAATGGAGGCCCATCAAACAGTCTGACTACTGACCGGGTCAGCAGTTAGCTCTGACCAGACTGGGTAAGTGCAAATCAAACGACCCCTAAAACTGACTAACTATAAAATCAAAAACGACATGATTTTTTTGTCCATATTCGTCACTCTATAATCCTAACTTGGACACTCAATACGAATGAGAAGAAAACCATACATCGTGATTAACCATCCATATTCGTATTCAATAATATCATATTACAAGGATAACTAGAGGTGTGTTTTTATTAGTTGAAAGATAATTTCAATTCATTTAAATGAAAACTATTCTTTTGGTCATATTTATATTCATCACATATAAAATTAAAAATAAAATAAGTCGAACCGTGTAGTGGTTGCCTAAATACATTCAAGTGTGTATAACCTTCTAAGTTATTTTTATTAAAAAAAATATTCCAATCATAATAGTTTTTGTAATCATACATTTACTATTTTGCCCTACCAGCCAACTCCCCATTGGACCATCCATTTTACCAACAATGGTTATTAATTATTATTGAAAGCGTTGGTCACAAGTTTCATGGACCTATGACAATGCCTACAAAATACGCCCATAATAATAGAAACTTGTTTGCGCCGAAATATGTGATAATTGATCAATCTTTAAAAAAAAGTAAATAACATGTATACAATATGCGATCTGATGGCCCTCATTGATAGTAAATTGACTATCCCGATAAAAATAATCCTACGGTTTGGTTTCACTTTGTTCCTATCAAGAGCATTAGCTTTGTTTGGAGGGTTTGTATGGGGCGTATTCCTACTGCAATAGCTCTTTTCATGAGAGGTATCAACATGTCTTCTATTTCCTGTCAAATGTGTTTTAGTGGTGTGGACACTGCGGATCATATTCTCTTTGACTGTCCGATTGCTTTTGATTCTCTTCGCTGGATTTTCAATTGGTGTGACGTTCCTATTCAAAGGTTCCTTTCGATTTCAGATTTTGTTAATTTTGCTACTTATGGGGGAACTGTCCAAAAAAGAGAAAAATATTTCTTGCTATCTGCTATGAGTTTCTATGATATATGTGGAAAGCAAGGAACGACGTTTGGTTTAACTGAATCCAAGTGAACTCTTCAAAGTTGCCGGATAATGTGATTTCTATGGTTTTTAGTTTGCTGAAATATAGGTGTAATTTTGGAAATTATAGATGAGAATGTTGGGTTTGTTCCCCTTTTGACATTTTGTAAGTTTTGTTTTTGTTTTTGTTTTTTCTTTTATGCCCGGTCTTTTTCCTTTTGGCTGTGGTTTTAATAAATTCTGTCGGTTCCAAAAAAAAAACAATAGCATTATATCCTTTTATTAAACTTAAAAATGATAATTTATTAAAACTAAATTCACAAATACTCTAAAATTTTCTAATATTTTTTTTTTCCTTTATACAACAAATAGAGTATAATTTCATAATGGGGGGATTGTGATTGTGAAATAGCAAAAATAGTCCCTAACTATTTAGGCTTCTGTGAATTTAGAACATTTTTTTTATTCTCAATCTCGAAATCTTTTTCAAACCCAGACCACTCAGTGGGAAATTTGGGTATTTTCAGAGTATATTTGGAATTTGAAAGATATTCGCAGTGACTTGAATATAGGGGTGGCAAATCGGGTCATCGTATCGTGTTTTTGTACGACACGACACGACACGACACGACAAAGTTTTAAGTAACACGAACACGACACGACAAGATGTCGTGTTTTTTTAACTAACACGAAAACAAACCGATTAAAAAAAGACAAACACGACATGACAAGACAAAGATAAAATAAAATAAAAATTAGTATATTTAATTAATACTTAATGATATATAACACGACAAACACGAAAAACTCGAAAAACACGACAAACAAATGCTAAATCGTGTCAATTTCGATTCGAATTTTGAACACGAACACCATACGACACGACTTCGTGTTTTTTACACTTGACACGAACACGAATTCGAATTTTAGTTTCGTCCCAATTTCGTTTCGTGTCGTGTATTTTTTTTCGTGTTGTGTCATCAATTGTCACCCCTACTTGAATAGTATTTAAGTTACATACTTACGGTTACCTATACAAATATTTTATATTTTTTTTTTGGAACGGGCAGAAAAATATCAACAAACTGCTCTAATAAAGAAAGAGAAAATGACAAAAATAGCCAATTACACTAATAGCATTACAAAAATAGCCAAAAAAAAATCGAGATTACATATATAGCCACCCATTTCGCAGATGAGAAGGTCCCATCTGCGAAATGGGCATCTCATCTGCGAAAGTACAAGTGCCTGAAGCACAGTTGTGCTTTAGGCACTTGTACTTTCGCAGATGAGAATTTTTTTTTTTTAATTTTTTCGGTATAAATAGGGGTAATTTCGCAGATGGAATAGGTCCCATCTGCGAAATCCTCTGATCCTATCTGCGAAATGATGCAATTTTTTATAATTTTTTTTTTTTAAGGTTGACTACGAAATGAATTGGTTTGACTACGAAATGGGCTTTGCTATATAAAAACTTTTGTAGAAAAAATATCATTTTTTCTGTTATTTGGTTTGTGAAATACTCTCTATCTCTACAATTTGCTCAAAAAATGATTGAATATTTGGTTTGTCTTGTAACCGGTGGGAGATGGCAAGTTAATGGAACTAATCTGGAATACATATGTCCACAGGGAGGTATTTCTGAACTTGCTTTGATATTTTCTGAGTATATTAGTTATAGTGATTTTGTATCTATGGTAAGAAGCAAAATTGGTTTGTTAGAGGGAGATTGAGCTTGAGACCCAGGCCAGGGAGGAGGCAGAGTCTCAGGGGAGGGATCGGCGACCGGCGTTGTCGCAGCCGGCCGCCAAGCGGGCCAAGCCTGCTGATCCCAGACCAGGGAGCCAGAAGGGCCGCACTTGCGGAAAGTGCGGCAAGGGTCATGACGGAGTCTGCCGAGCAGGGTCTTGCTACAAATGTGGTAAGGAGGGGCACATGGCCAAGGACTGCCCCAAGGGGTTTGCAGTGTGCTTTCACTGCAACCAGACCGGACACCGGAAGGCCGAGTGTCCGCAGTTGCGCGGAGCATCTCAGGGGTCTGCTCCTGCCGCCACCAGAGTTACAGAGAGTCGGCCTGTGAAGGCCGAGACGCCGAGAGCTCGAGGGAGAGCCTTCCAGCTGACTGCGGAGGAGGTCCGCGCTGCGCCCGATGTTGTGGCTGGTATGTTTCCTTTCGTGTATTTATTTTGACATATGATGTTATGCTTATATTATGTTATGTGTAGGTACTTTTCTTGTGAATTCCGTACCTGCTTTAGTGTTATTTGACTCGGGTGCGAGTCGGTCTTTTGTATCTTTGGCCTTTAGCCAGCATATCAGTGCTAGTCGTGAGGCACTGAGTCGGCCTCTGAGAGTCTCCATAGCTGATGATAGAGTGATTTGTGCCGCAGAGGTTTTCCGGGGATGTGTGTTAGAGATCTTCGGGATTGAGTTTCCGATTGATCTGATTCCTATTGCGATGGGTGATGTTTGTGTCATTGTGGGCATGGACTGGTTGAGCCGATTCGGCGCGATTATCGACTGTGAGCGTCAGCTGGTGACTATACGAGACCCTAGTGGGGGAGTTCTTTCGGTGTACGGTGAGGGTACACGTTCGGGATCAGCCTTTTGTTCGGCCGCCAGGGCGAGGCAGTGTCTACAGCAGGGCTGTAAGGGCTTTGTGGCGTATGTGATGGATACGCGAGCGACTTCCGAGAGACCGAGTTCAGTTGGGGAGGTACCGGTGGTATGTGAGTTTCCAGATGTCTTTCCCGAGGAGCTGCCGGGAGTACCTCCTGTGAGGCAAGTAGAGTTTGGTATTGATTTGGTTCCGGGGGCTGCGCCTGTAGCTAAGGTGCCTTATCGTCTTGCACCTCCAGAGATGCAAGAGTTATCCTCGCAGCTTCAGGAGTTGCTGGGGAAGGGATTTATTCGGCCGAGCAACTCGCCGTGGGGAGCACCTATTCTGTTTGTCAAGAAGAAGGATGGTTCACACCGGATGTGTATTGATTACCGGGAGTTGAACAAGCTGACGGTCAAGAACCGTTACCCGTTGCCGAGGATCGACGATTTATTTGATCAGTTGCAGGGAGCATCTTGGTTTTCCAAGATCGATTTGAGGTCGGGATATCATCAGGTGACGGTGCGAGATGGGGACGTCCAAAAGACAGCTTTCAGGACGCGTTATGGGCATTATGAGTTTGTGGTGATGCCTTTTGGGCTCACCAATGCCCCGGCGGTGTTCATGGATCTCATGAACAGGGTATGTAGGCTGATGTTGGATCGGTCGGTGATTGTATTTATTGATGATATTCTGGTGTATTCGAGATCTAGGGAGCAGCATGAGGAACATTTGAGGGAGGTCCTTAGGGTACTGAGATCGGAGAAGCTTTATGCAAAGTTCTCCAAGTGTGATTTCTGGTTACGGGAGGTCCAGTTCCTAGGACATCTCGTTAACCAGGAAGGGATTCTGGTCGATCCGGCCAAGGTTGAGGCGGTGATGGGTTGGGAGGTGCCAAAGTCACCCTCTGAGATCAGGAGCTTCCTTGGATTAGCAGGGTATTATCGGAGATTTATCAAGGATTTCTCCAAGATCGCAGTGCCGCTCACCAGGTTGACCCGGAAGGGTGTTGCATTCTCATGGGGTCCCGAGCAGCAGACCTCCTTTGAGACACTTCGCCAGAGGTTGTGCGAAGCCCCGGTATTAGCTCTCCCGGAAGGGATGGAGGATTTTGTAGTATATTGTGATGCATCGATTTTGGGGTTGGGTGCGGTGTTGATGCAGAGGGGTCATGTGATAGCATATGCATCGAGGCAGCTGAAGCCTCATGAGACAAGATATCCCACGCATGATCTAGAGTTGGGGGCAGTAGTGTTCGCCCTCAAGATTTGGCGCCACTACTTATATGGGGTTCGATGTACGATATACACGGACCATAAGAGCTTGAAGTACTTGATGGATCAGCCCAATCTAAACATGCGTCAGAGGAGGTGGTTAGATGTGGTCAAGGATTATGATTGTGAGATCCTGTACCACCCGGGCAAGGCCAACGTGGTGGCCGATGCATTGAGCCGCAGGGCGGAGAGCACTCCATTGCGAGATGTATGTTTGAGATTGACCATGATAGCTCCGGTATTGGATGCCATTCGTGGGGCACAGGCCGAGGCTGTGCAGCCGGAGATGCAGAAGAGGGAACGGGTCGTTGGTTTGGTTTCAGAATTCGTTACGGATGGGCGAGGGCTTATGACTTTTCAGAGTCGGATTTGGGTACCGTTCGTGGGTGGTACGCGCACTTCCTTGATGGAGGAGGCTCATCGGTCGAAATTTTCGATCCATCCGGGGGCTACGAAGATGTATTTGGATTTGAGGAGAGAGTATTGGTGGCCCTGTATGAAGAGGGACGTCGCGTGGTTCGTTGAGAGGTGCTTGACCTGCCGTAGGGTTAAGGCCGAGCACCAGAGACCGCATGGCAAGTTGCAGCCATTGGAGGTTCCCGAATGGAAATGGGAACATATCACTATGGATTTCATCACCAAATTGCCGAGAACTGCCAGGGGAGTTGATGCAATTTGGGTGATTGTGGATAGGTTGACGAAGAGCGCTCACTTCCTTGCCATCAGTGAGAGTTCTTCAGCAGAGAAGTTGGCAGAGTTATATGTGAGAGAAGTGGTATCTCGGCATGGGGTGCCGATCTCGATTGTTTCAGACCGTGATGTGCGCTTTACTTCCAGATTCTGGAAGAAATTTCATGAGGAGTTGGGTACTAGATTGCATTTTAGTACCGCATATCATCCCCAGACAGACGGTCAGAGTGAGCGGACGATTCAGACGCTTGAGGACATGCTTCGAGCATGTGTGTTGGATTTTGGGGGTAGTTGGGATGCGTACCTACCCTTGGCAGAGTTTTCCTACAACAACAGCCATCATTCGAGCATTGGTATGCCACCCTTTGAGCTGTTGTATGGTAGGAGGTGTCGGACCCCCATTTGCTGGGGAGAGGTCGGGCAGAGAGTGATGGGCAGTACCGAGATCGTGCTTCAGACGACAGAGCAGATTCAGCAGGTCAGACAGAGGTTGTTGACCGCCCAGAGTCGACAGAAGAGTTATGCAGACAGACGCCGGTCCGAGCTTGAGTTTCAGGTCGGTGACTTCGTTCTCCTGAAGGTCTCCCCTTGGAAAGGGGTGATTCGATTCAGGAAGAGGGGCAAGTTGGGGCCCCGGTATATTGGGCCATTTCGCGTGATTGCGAGGGTAGGCCGGGTAGCCTATCGTTTGGAATTTCCAGCAGAGTTGGGGCAAATCCACGACACTTTTCATGTGTCGCAATTGAGGAAATGTATTGCCGATGAGTCGGCAGTAGTTCCATTAGAGGATATTTAGGTAGATGCGAGCCTGAATTACGCCGAGAGACCAGTAGCCATCAGAGATCGGAAGATCAAGGTTCTGAGGAACAAGGAGGTACCTTTGGTGTTGGTTCAGTGGCAACACCGGAAGGGATCAGAGATGACCTGGGAGCCGGAGCGCGAGATGCGGGCTCAGCATCCGGAGCTATTTTAGAGCGAGACTTCGAGGGCGAAGTCTAATCCTAGTGGGGGAGAATTGTAACAGCCCGGATCTCCAGGTATTTTATTGTTTTAATATTTTGAGTTTTGAGAAGGGACTCGGCGAGTTGGAGCTCAGACTCGCCGAGTAGGGTCGCGATTCTGGACGCGGGATTCGTTCGGACTCGGCGAGTCCAAGATATGGACTCGGCGAGTCCACGCTGTTTAATGAAACCCTAATTTCTCGGGTTTGGGACCTATTTAAATGGCCTTATGGCCGTCATTTGCATCCATCAGTCCATAGAGAGAAACCCTAAAAGTGCTTTAGCGATTTGAGAGTGAAAGGAGGCATTTCTTGACATTTGTGTGTTGTTTAGCAAAGAAGAAGGAGGCTCTAGCCAAGAGGAGGCAAGGGGGACTGCTATTTGGTGGATTGGAAGCTTGACCCTTCAATCTAAAGGTATAATTTCGACTCATCTCCTGTTTTGTGAAGTATAACCGATTTTAGGGTTTCTTGTGGCCTTGTTGAGTTGATTTGATGGCCAAATAGTCCCATGCTAGTGATGAGACTTCGGATCTGGATCCATAGAGGTCCAGAGGGTCTCATTCTTCAAGCTTTATAGAGAACAATGGAGGTCATGACCTTGTGTAGTGAGATTTGTTGAAGATTCTTCATAATTAGTCATATAGAGGTTGTTAATGCATCAAGACTAGGACTTTACGTGATGAATCAGTCTAGGAGGGCCAGATCTATGAATTGTTGGAGTAGATCTGACCTTAGAAGCAAGTTTGAGTGATTGCATGGAATGGACTCGCCGAGTCCGATGAGCAGACTCGGCGAGTAGCTTGAAGATTGCCTTGGACCGGCCAGAGAGTGGTCCAGACGAGTCAGGAGTTGACCCAGTGAGTCAGGGCGAGTTAGAGAGGATTGTCATGTGGTCTGAGTCGAGCTGGGACTCGCCGAGTCGTTCTTGAGACTCGGCGAGTTGAGTCGGGGTGGTCCCGCGATTCTTCCAGGTGGAACTCGTCGAGTCAGGGGGAGTACTCGACGTGTAGAAAGGGAATCCTAGAGAGTTTGTGAGAACGTCTAGACTCGCCGAGTTGCCGCGGGCACTCGCCGAGTCCGGTCAAAGTTGACCGTTGACCGTTGACCTGTGTTGACTTCTTAGGGATAGTCAACCTTAGAGATAAAAGTGTTAATTAGAGTCTTGTGATGTTATAGGAGGATTAGAGCTCGGAGGATCGAGTACGAGGGATTTCCAGGGATCGTGAGATACCGAGACACGCGAGGTGAGTCTTCTCACTATACTTTACCTTGAGTAGGTAATCAGAGTCATGTGATAGAGTATGTGTATGCTATGTGTTGTACTGCATGATGTCTATGTGATTTATGTTGTGCATGCTTATAGAGTTGGAACCGGAAGGTTCCCAGAGTTAGAACCTGAGGGTTCACAGAGTTGGGTGCACGGACCCATAGAGTTATGGCCTCGAGTGGCTAATATGTGTTTTATGTGTGGTATTTTGGGGAACTCACTAAGCTTTGTGCTTACAGTGTTAGTGTTGCTGTTTCAGGTACTAGCGATGACCGTGGGAAGGCGCCGGCTTGATCTGTACACACGTAGAGGAATTCGATATAATTATGTGATCTTGGGATTTGTATGATACATATTGGAATTTGAAATTTGATGTTTTATGAAATTAAGAGAGAAATGCTTTTATAAATTGTGAAAAAATAAATTTTAAAATTTTCAGTGTTACAAGTTGGTATCAGAGCCTTGGTTTGAGGGATTCGAGTACACCTTCGGGCGTATTTGAACTCAAACTGAGGATTTGAGATGTATTTTCAAAAAGAGTAAAAGATTTTCGAAAAACGCAGAGCAAGAGATGTGTGTACGATCAGTCAGCGCCCGAACGGTGATTTCCCAAAATGCCTTTATATATTATGTGATATTGATATTGATATGATGTATCCGCATGCTAGAGTAGGCTAGGTATTGCTATTAGGACTAGAGTGGCCTGATGTGTGATGCCTTAGCCTAGAGAGAGGTGAGCTGCTATGAGATGCTTGAGAGTGAGTAGGTAGCAGCAAGGGACTTATGAGAAATCTATTAGAGAGTAGTCTATGCATGATAAAGTACTTGAGACCTGGGATCCAAAGAGAAGGACTTGGAGTGTATTCTGGTGCGGTGCGGACAGTAGTATTGGGCCCGTACTACTGGAAGCACCGGAGCAGTGTGCAGCCTAAGTCAGAGTCTTTGGAATGCCAAGAATCAAGGAGAAAAGAGTTGTCGAGTGTGAGCATACTCGTGTGGATTCTAATTTATCGTATGTTGTATTTCAGAGGTAGATCATGGTGAGGACACGTTTGATGCCCGAGAGCAGTGGTACCAGTGAGGAGGAGATCCGCCGGATCATTCAGGAGGAGGTGGCTGCGGCCATCAGGGCAGAGATTCCGGAGATGTTTGGGTCTATAAAGACCACCTTGATTGAGACGTTTGATGAGCGTTATGCCGCTCTTTCTGAGGCTGCTGCTGCAGTGGCTACCGCAGCGATTGCTGCTGCGAGGCCGCAGGGTGGGGATGCGTTGCTGTTCCGTGAGTTCAGCAACACAAAACCACCAGAGTTTGATGGTACTCAGGATCCGGTGGCAGCTATGAGGTGGATATCTGATATTGAGGGGTGTTTCTTCATTTGCTCGTCTCCTGAGCATTTGAAGGTACGGTTTGCGCTGAACCAGCTTCGCTTGGGAGCGAAGGACTGGTGGAAGTTTGTGACAGCGCATTATTCGCCTGCTGAGCTTTCTGCGGTGACCTGGGAGAGGTTCACCACTATGTTTCGGGATGAGTACGTTCCCCAGGTGGAGAGGGAGCGTTTAGCACAGGAGTTTCTGACCCTCAAGCAGGGTACTGAGTCTGTTACAGCGATCACGAGGATGTTCCACGAGAGGGCGATGTTCTGCCCTGAGCACGTGTCCACTGAGCAGGCACGTATGAGCCGCTACTTGAGCATCTTGAGGAGGGATATTCGGGAGTTCGCTGCGAACTCCTCGTACCGGACATTTGCCGAGCTTCAGGCAAATGCCCGGAAGAGGGAGATTGAGCTTGAGACCCAGGCCAGGGAGGAGGCAGAGTCTCAGGGGAGGGATTGGCGACCGGCGTTGTCGCAGCCGGCCGCCAAGCGGGCCAAGCCTGCTGATCCCAGACCAGGGAGCCAGAAGGGCCGCACTTGCGGAAAGTGCGGCAAGGGTCATGACGGAGTCTGCCGAGCAGGGTCTTGCTACAAATGTGGTAAGGAGGGGCACATGGCCAAGGACTACCCCAAGGGGTTTGCAGTGTGCTTTCACTGCAACCAGACCGGACACCGGAAGGCCGAGTGTCCGCAGTTGCGCGGAGCATCTCAGGGGTCTGCTCCTGCCGCCACCAGAGTTACAGAGAGTCGGCCTGTGAAGGCCGAGACGCCGAGAGCTCGAGGGAGAGCCTTCCAGCTGACTGCGGAGGAGGTCCGCGCTGCGCCCGATGTTGTGGCTGGTATGTTTCCTTTCGTGTATTTATTTTGACATATGATGTTATGCTTATATTATGTTATGTGTAGGTACTTTTCTTGTGAATTCCGTACCTGCTTTAGTGTTATTTGACTCGGGTGCGAGTCGGTCTTTTGTATCTTTGGCCTTTAGCCAGCATATCAGTGCTAGTCGTGAGGCACTGAGTCGGCCTCTGAGAGTCTCCATAGCTGATGATAGAGTGATTTGTGCCGCAGAGGTTTTCCGGGGATGTGTGTTAGAGATCTTCGGGATTGAGTTTCCGATTGATCTGATTCCTATTGCGATGGGTGATGTTTGTGTCATTGTGGGCATGGACTGGTTGAGCCGATTCGGCGCGATTATCGACTGTGAGCGTCAGCTGGTGACTATACGAGACCCTAGTGGGGGAGTTCTTTCGGTGTACGGTGAGGGTACACGTTCGGGATCAGCCTTTTGTTCGGCCGCCAGGGCGAGGCAGTGTCTACAGCAGGGCTGTAAGGGCTTTGTGGCGTATGTGATGGATACGCGAGCGACTTCCGAGAGACCGAGTTCAGTTGGGGAGGTACCGGTGGTATGTGAGTTTCCAGATGTCTTTCCCGAGGAGCTGCCGGGAGTACCTCCTGTGAGGCAAGTAGAGTTTGGTATTGATTTGGTTCCGGGGGCTGCGCCTGTAGCTAAGGTGCCTTATCGTCTTGCACCTCCAGAGATGCAAGAGTTATCCTCGCAGCTTCAGGAGTTGCTGGGGAAGGGATTTATTCGGCCGAGCAGCTCGCCGTGGGGAGCACCTATTCTGTTTGTCAAGAAGAAGGATGGTTCACACCGGATGTGTATTGATTACCGGGAGTTGAACAAGCTGACGGTCAAGAACCGTTACCCGTTGCCGAGGATCGACGATTTATTTGATCAGTTGCAGGGAGCATCTTGGTTTTCCAAGATCGATTTGAGGTCGGGATATCATCAGGTGACGGTGCGAGATGGGGACGTCCAGAAGACAGCTTTCAGGACGCGTTATGGGCATTATGAGTTTGTGGTGATGCCTTTTGGGCTCACCAATGCCCCGGCGGTGTTCATGGATCTCATGAACAGGGTATGTAGGCTGATGTTGGATCGGTCGGTGATTGTATTTATTGATGATATTCTGGTGTATTCGAGATCTAGGGAGCAGCATGAGGAACATTTGAGGGAGGTCCTTGGGGTACTGAGATCGGAGAAGCTTTATGCAAAGTTCTCCAAGTGTGATTTCTGGTTACGGGAGGTCCAGTTCCTAGGACATCTCGTTAACCAGGAAGGGATTCTGGTCGATCCGGCCAAGGTTGAGGCGGTGATGGGTTGGGAGGTGCCAAAGTCACCCTCTGAGATCAGGAGCTTCCTTGGATTAGCAGGGTATTATCGGAGATTTATCAAGGATTTCTCCAAGATCGCAGTGCCGCTCACCAGGTTGACCCGGAAGGGTGTTGCATTCTCATGGGGTCCCGAGCAGCAGACCTCCTTTGAGACACTTCGCCAGAGGTTGTGCGAAGCCCCGGTATTAGCTCTCCCGGAAGGGATGGAGGATTTTGTAGTATATTGTGATGCATCGATTTTGGGGTTGGGTGCGGTGTTGATGCAGAGGGGTCATGTGATAGCATATGCATCGAGGCAGCTGAAGCCTCATGAGACAAGATATCCCACGCATGATCTAGAGTTGGGGGCAGTAGTGTTCGCCCTCAAGATTTGGCGCCACTACTTATATGGGGTTCGATGTACGATATACACGGACCATAAGAGCTTGAAGTACTTGATGGATCAGCCCAATCTAAACATGCGTCAGAGGAGGTGGTTAGATGTGGTCAAGGATTATGATTGTGAGATCCTGTACCACCCGGGCAAGGCCAACGTGGTGGCCGATGCGTTGAGCCGCAGGGCGGAGAGCACTCCATTGCGAGATGTATGTTTGAGATTGACCATGATAGCTCCGGTATTGGATGCCATTCGTGGGGCACAGGCCGAGGCTGTGCAGCCGGAGATGCAGAAGAGGGAACGGGTCGTTGGTTTGGTTTCAAAATTCGTTACGGATGGGCGAGGGCTTATGACTTTTCAGAGTCGGATTTGGGTACCGTTCGTGGGTGGTACGCGCACTTCCCTGATGGAGGAGGCTCATCGGTCGAAATTTTCGATCCATCCGGGGGCTACGAAGATGTATTTGGATTTGAGGAGAGAGTATTGGTGGCCCTGTATGAAGAGGGACGTCGCGTGGTTCGTTGAGAGGTGCTTGACCTGCCGTAGGGTTAAGGCCGAGCACCAGAGACCGCATGGCAAGTTGCAGCCATTGGAGGTTCCCGAATGGAAATGGGAACAGATCACTATGGATTTCATCACCAAATTGCCGAGAACTGCCAGGGGAGTTGATGCAATTTGGGTGATTGTGGATAGGTTGACGAAGAGCGCTCACTTCCTTGCCATCAGTGAGAGTTCTTCAGCAGAGAAGTTGGCAGAGTTATATGTGAGAGAAGTGGTATCTCGGCATGGGGTGCCGATCTCGATTGTTTCAGACCGTGATGTGCGCTTTACTTCCAGATTCTGGAAGAAATTTCATGAGGAGTTGGGTACTAGATTGCATTTTAGTACCGCATATCATCCCCAGACAGACGGTCAGAGTGAGCGGACGATTCAGACGCTTGAGGACATGCTTCGAGCATGTGTGTTGGATTTTGGGGGTAGTTGGGATGCGTACCTACCCTTGGCAGAGTTTTCCTACAACAACAGCCATCATTCGAGCATTGGTATGCCACCCTTTGAGCTGTTGTATGGTAGGAGGTGTCGGACCCCCATTTGCTGGGGAGAGGTCGGGCAGAGAGTGATGGGCAGTACCGAGATCGTGCTTCAGACGACAGAGCAGATTCAGCAGGTCAGACAGAGGTTGTTGACCGCCCAGAGTCGACAGAAGAGTTATGCAGACAGACGCCGGTCCGAGCTTGAGTTTCAGGTCGGTGACTTCGTTCTCCTGAAGGTCTCCCCTTGGAAAGGGGTGATTCGATTCAGGAAGAGGGGCAAGTTGGGGCCCCGGTATATTGGGCCATTTCGCGTGATTGCGAGGGTAGGCCGGGTAGCCTATCGTTTGGAATTTCCAGCAGAGTTGGGGCAAATCCACGACACTTTTCATGTGTCGCAATTGAGGAAATGTATTGCCGATGAGTCGGCAGTAGTTCCATTAGAGGATATTTAGGTAGATGCGAGCCTGAATTACGCCGAGAGACCAGTAGCCATCAGAGATCGGAAGATCAAGGTTCTGAGGAACAAGGAGGTACCTTTGGTGTTGGTTCAGTGGCAACACCGGAAGGGATCAGAGATGACCTGGGAGCCGGAGCGCGAGATGCGGGCTCAGCATCCGGAGCTATTTTAGAGCGAGACTTCGAGGGCGAAGTCTAATCCTAGTGGGGGAGAATTGTAACAGCCCGGATCTCCAGGTATTTTATTGTTTTAATATTTTGAGTTTTGAGAAGGGACTCGGCGAGTTGGAGCTCAGACTCGCCGAGTAGGGTCGCGATTCTGGACGCGGGATTCGTTCGGACTCGGCGAGTCCAGGATATGGACTCGGCGAGTCCACGCTGTTTAATGAAACCCTAATTTCTCGGGTTTGGGACCTATTTAAATGGCCTTATGGCCGTCATTTGCATCCATCAGTCCATAGAGAGAAACCCTAAAAGTGCTTTAGCGATTTGAGAGTGAAAGGAGGCATTTCTTGACATTTGTGTGTTGTTTAGCAAAGAAGAAGGAGGCTCTAGCCAAGAGGAGGCAAGGGGGACTGCTATTTGGTGGATTGGAAGCTTGACCCTTCAATCTAAAGGTATAATTTCGACTCATCTCCTGTTTTGTGAAGTATAACCGATTTTAGGGTTTCTTGTGGCCTTGTTGAGTTGATTTGATGGCCAAATAGTCCCATGCTAGTGATGAGACTTCGGATCTGGATCCATAGAGGTCCAGAGGGTCTCATTCTTCAAGCTTTATAGAGAACAATGGAGGTCATGACCTTGTGTAGTGAGATTTGTTGAAGATTCTTCATAATTAGTCATATAGAGGTTGTTAATGCATCAAGACTAGGACTTTACGTGATGAATCAGTCTAGGAGGGCCAGATCTATGAATTGTTGGAGTAGATCTGACCTTAGAAGCAAGTTTGAGTGATTGCATGGAATGGACTCGCCGAGTCCGATGAGCAGACTCGGCGAGTAGCTTGAAGATTGCCTTGGACCGGCCAGAGAGTGGTCCAGACGAGTCAGGAGTTGACCCAGTGAGTCAGGGCGAGTTAGAGAGGATTGTCATGTGGTCTGAGTCGAGCTGGGACTCGCCGAGTCGTTCTTGAGACTCGGCGAGTTGAGTCGGGGTGGTCCCGCGATTCTTCCAGGTGGAACTCGTCGAAGCAGGGGGAGTACTCGACGTGTAGAAAGGGAATCCTAGAGAGTTGGTGAGAACGTCTAGACTCGCCGAGTTGCCGCGGGCACTCGCCGAGTCCGGTCAAAGTTGACCGTTGACCGTTGACCGTTGACCTGTGTTGACTTCTTAGGGATAGTCAACCTTAGAGATAAAAGTGTTAATTAGAGTCTTGTGATGTTATAGGAGGATTAGAGCTCGGAGGATCGAGTACGAGGGATTTCCAGGGATCGTGAGATACCGAGACACGCGAGGTGAGTCTTCTCACTATACTTTACCTTGAGTAGGTAATCAGAGTCATGTGATAGAGTATGTGTATGTTATGTGTATGCTATGTGTTGTACTGCATGATGTCTATGTGATTTATGTTGTGCATGCTTATAGAGTTGGAACCGGAAGGTTCCCAGAGTTAGAACCTGAGGGTTCACAGAGTTGGGTGCACGGACCCATAGAGTTATGGCCTCGAGTGGCTAATATGTGTTTTATGTGTGGTATTTTGGGGAACTCACTAAGCTTTGTGCTTACAGTGTTAGTGTTGCTGTTTCAGGTACTAGCGATGACCGTGGGAAGGCGCCGGCTTGATCTGTACACACGTAGAGGAATTCGATATAATTATGTGATCTTGGGATTTGTATGATACATATTGGAATTTGAAATTTGATGTTTTATGAAATTAAGAGAGAAATGCTTTTATAAATTGTGAAAAAATAAATTTTAAAATTTTCAGTGTTACAATTTCAAAATATTCCAAGGGGCTTCAAACTGGAATTCCAACCCGTTACTTAATGACTTGTATTCCTCCTTAGCAGCTTCCAAGATGACATCCTCAGTAGCATTTAAACGGGTGTCGTCAATTTTGGTATAAAGATCGTTGAATAATAGAACTTCGGTTTTCATTTCATACCATCTTGCTAAGATGTCTAGTTCGTCACGATCGTTTCTTGTAGCCATTCGGTTTTCAGCATTGAAAATATTTGTTAGACGGCTCCAAAACATTGGATCATTCAACTTGCTTGTCTCGTACACATGAATATAAGCATGTGTAAGAACCAAGAACTCTTCATTGCTCCATGATATAGAAGTCATTTGGATTGAAACAAAGAGGGTAGAATCTAAAAAACAATATTTGAACAACTATATTGGTTAATTTAATAACGTTTTGCATGTAACTTAGGGTCAATTTATAGTAGTTTCTACACAAAATCGCAGTCCAAACTTCTAATATGTCTGCAATTCATAGTCAAAATTAACTGACGAATGCAGTGTACTATACTTATAACACAACAGATCACTGTTCGAGTTGACAATTCATCCCCGGTTGAATGACAACACAATACATTGCTGTTTGAGTTGACAACTCATTGCACCAGGAAAGTAAGGAGTCGTTATAAATAGATTTCAATATCCGTTGTAATTGTATTCTATTACTTCCCTCCTTGCAATTATGGACTCACCACGTATATGGAGGAACGCAGAGGAGGTCGCTTTGGTTCAAGCTTGGATTACAACTGTAGAGGTGGATTTTCCACCGGGTCCCCCACAAGTTCGTGCCGGATCATTTTGGTCTCGTGTCTGTCATTTGTTTCACCATTTAATGAACCGCACTCAATATCGAAGAAGAAGAGATGTCAAAGCGAAGTTTCTGGATATGAAAATGAAGGTGAAACAATTTCAACGTATTTATAACGAGTTGGATAACGAACATGCAAATACGGATGAAGACATTCTACGGCAGGTGGCTTTGGAACTATACCGCTTTCAATACGATGGTAGCGAGTTTACCCACTTAGATGCATGGAATGTTTTAAAGAATGTCCCTTATTTTTAATATGCATGTTGGTTAAGTTAATTGTTTTTCGTTATTTAAGTTGCTTGTTGTTGTATGTGTCTAGTCGTTACTATTTAATAAACGTCCATTTCTTTTAATGTATGTTGTTCCCTCAATAGCCAATATTTAGAAAGCAATAACATAAAACCGGGGTACATAAATAACTAACACATAATACGACATAAAAAATAAACTGGGTACATGGATAACTAATACGTAACACAGCAGTAAAATAAAAACGGAGTACATAAAAAACTAATACATAATACTACATAAAACATAAATGTGCTACATGAATAACTACTGCATTGAGGGAGGTAACAGGACCACCGTTTCATTTGGTATTTCCCAATGCTCATATGATGGTATACCATTCACCAACTCAGATCCATATGCAACTCGATACACATAATTAGTGAACTTGTATTCAACCATTCTCTGAATGGACTCAGATATACGGGTTCTTAGACATGCTATAGCGTGGCCACATGGTATACCGCTTTTTTGCCATTTACCACAACTACATACCCTTCGTTCAAGTTGTACGTTGCTGGTGGCAAAAGTGTCATGGACTTCAAATGTATCCCCATACAAACGTTTTGCATTACAATTGTAAGACTTGCTGAGACTTTTTTGAACCTTACTCTCAACGTAAGGGGTCAACCCACCAGACAACCTCCCTGTAAAATTTGATATTTTAATAAAAATAGCATGACAATAAAAAAAACAAAATATAACAATCTCCCTTACCAGCCAGTTCGGCCCGTTCAGCATACTTTGATTTTATCAACGTGGTGGTTAACTCAATTATCGTTGTTATAGGAAACTCACGTGAGGATATAATTTGCAAAATTTCAGGGACGTCAATCGATTTAACATTGTAACGTATTTTTGGGAAAAATGCTCTTGTTCATTTTGAAATCGGTATATCGTCAAGCCAGTAAATTGGACTCATAAGCAAGGTGCAGAAAGGTGGTTGCCTACATGTACTTTGCAACCTTTCGAAACACAAGTAAAAATCATCAACGCTATATGCATTGCATGACTTCCAAAACAACGATTCGACTTCCGTATTGTTATGTCCGATAGACTCACGTATCTTTCAAGCTATATCTTTAGGACAATATCCATGATAGGAATCCGGGTAGGCACTGTCAACACCAAAGTCTATGTTATCACACATGTTGCTTATGAAACCAACCTCTGTGTCCTCACCTAAACAATCTCTTAACCTCATCATGAACCATCTCCATGATTCTTCACACTGTAAGGTTCCCAAACCAAGTGCTAAGAGTAGTGGCTCATGATTTCCATCTAAAGCCACTGCGAAGTACATTGTTGTCAGAAAGCTCCCAAGAAGGGGTAAATAACCCACATATATTAGCGGTATCATGCACCTAAGGAAGGTACGAATCTACATAAAAACGAACACATATTAGTGTTATGTAAGAATTAATCGACATACATTACCATGAAATATTGTATAACTCAATAAAAGAAGTATGTTATACCACGCAACCTAAAGCCACAAAACAGAATTGAAAGCGGTTGTTATCGGTTTTCTTAATGGCTGTGAAGGTATTAGGATTTGTTCTTTGAAGGTTATGCAAGAAAATTGGTAGTTGAGAAAAGGTTCTTTGGCTGTGACTACTCATTTTCAATACCGATAATTGTGCTCTACAATGATCACACAAATGGAATTATAAATAGAAGATATTGTATCTCTACTGATCAAAATTCATAGTTTAACCCTTTAAATTCGTAGTTGAACATTTTGAATTCATAGTCAAACCAGTTCATTTCATAGTCAAATTTCACTGACCGACATGACAATACTACAGAATGTACTTGTCTGCATTTCATAGTTGACCTTTTTGAATTCATAGTCAAACCAGTTCATTTCATAGTCAAATTTCACTGACCGACATGACAATACTACAGAATGTACTTGTCTGCATTTCATAGTTGACCTTTTTGAATTCATAGTCAAACCAGTTCATTTCATAGTCAAATTTCACTGACCGACATGACAATACTACAGAATGTACTTGTCTGCATTTCATAGTTGACCTTTTTGAATTCATAGTCAAACCAGTTCATTTCATAGTCAAAAAGAATTGTCCGTAATATGATTTATTCTATAAATGGGTGTCACTCATTATGAAAAAATTTAACTGAGAAAGTAACTCCGATTTAAAAGAATAAGAAGGCTAATGGCATACTGCAATTATGGAGGAGAACGTATCGTTAGGATTTCGGGTACAGCTAAAAACCCAGGAAGATTGTTCTACGTTTGCCCGTATTTGGTATCATGTTCTTACCGTTATTCAAATTTAAACCCTCGTGTTTACATGACACAAATTTATTTTCTTATTGTGGATATTAAATTTAACAGGGACCAAAATGCGGGTTTATCAGTTGGGTTGATGAAGAGAAGGACCAATCTTCTATGGTAATAGCTAAAGTAGCTAACTCTAATAAGCTCTTTCAATCAGAAAATAAGAAGTTAAAGATAGCGTTGGTTTGTAGTTGGGTGTTGTTCTTGGCAGTTCTTGTTTACAAGTTGTAAGCTTTTCAATATTGTTTTTATGGTTTTGAAGTTGTTAGGTCAATAAATTGTTGTATTTGTAACGTTAAAACAAATGTTGTGGTCGTTCTTATCAAATTTATTGATAAGTAATTAGTAGGTCATTAAATTGTTGTAATTGTCGTAACGTTTTTTGTCATCCGTTGAGTAAACTCTAAAGATAAACTAATAATGAAATCCAACATTAATTTGTATATACATTTATATAATCCAACTACAGAGGAGCAAGACTAGACCCCCAAATAATTTTTGTCATCTTGAGACGGAACTCTAAAGCTGCGTTCTTTGGGTCAATAAGAACACGTATTGGTTGACCTGAAACCAATTGCTCCATAAACATACAAAGAAAAACACCGCAATCTCCCAAATGACTACTTTGTTGGGGAACGTTTTCTTCATAAATGAATTGCATATTCAATGGAATCCTTGGGATGTTCCTCCGCGCCCAATACTTAATCTTGTCCAAATAATTTGCCACCCGACGTTCAAATTTGGAAAAGATTCCTTCGGATTGGAATTTTTCATAAGCACCTCTACCAAGACTGTCATAAATATGCACTTCCATTGACGCTAATCGTAGTTCCCCAAATAGCCAATGATTAGGGGATGAATGAATCGGCAATAAGACATGTATAAGGATCAGAAAATAAAATTATGTTTATTTACATCACAATACAAAAACATACCAAAAAAACCATATTATTTTCAATATAAACTATTAAGTTTACCGTATCAACATCCCACCAAGCAACCATGAAGTTGGAGTATGTAGCAATACCAGCCATAAACGCCCTCCAGTCCTGTCCTTCTTCCAAAGCATGAGAAACAAAAAAATTTGGAGGCATTATTGTATGTCGGTCGCTCTCAAACCGTCTCTCCATCAAAACTCGGTACCAAATGGTTATATGCTGCACACATGATACTTTTGTTATTGACTAAAAAACAATTAACTTTTAAAAGAATTAATTAACAATTTATTTACCGCTGACTCCAACCATCCGTCGTGTGTATGCCCAAACAATGAGCTCCAAAAATCTCTATCTAACACGAAATTAAACAAACGATGCTGCACATCGTATGAATGCAATACATAATTTTGGATGACATCCTCACCGCCTGCTATGTAAGGTTGCAGGCGCAACATGGAGAAGTCATGAGCAACACCAAAAACTGGAGGAGGAACGGGGCTTGTTGATTTCATACCAACCTTCTTTTTTGTTCTTCTTTTTTGTTTCGGTGTCGTGTGCAACTAAAAACAATATTCAAATGTTTAAATGTATATCTTTCAGATAATTCACATAAACATAAAAAATCATCAGTTTATAAATAAAACGAATACCTCGGTGTAAGGAGTGCATAAAAATTGTGATGGTTTTCGACTCCTAGGTTTATCGGGTGTAACTTCTTTGTCATCATCATCATCATGAAAATAATCTAAATTTCCCATTATTATAAGTTCGTCTTCATCCGGCACATCATCATCAAATTTGTTCCCTGCATTGTCATTCCTCTCCTCCCACTCCTACATTAAAGATAATACTTTATACTTAATAACGAAATACACATAATTTAATAACCAATAATATCTAAATAAACAAAATATTAATATTAATGTAACTATATAATAACCTCTTTAACTTCACTATAATCGTTTACATCAAACACATCATCATCAAATTTGTTCCCCGCATACTGATTACTCTCCTCCAACACCTACATTAAAAATATAACTTTTTACTTAATAACGAAAGACACTTTATTAAAAAGTAATTATTAAAATCGTAAAGGTAACATCTATAACAACCTTGTCGTCTTGAGTATCACCAAAAACATTTTGAGTTGTATTGTTTTTATTCATCACTTCATCTTGCACAACCTATATTTTCAAATATAAAATATGAACACAGGTATTCATATATGTTAATAAAATTTAATAAATAATGTAGCGAGTAACTAACTTGTTCATCATAATTTCTTTGTGACACTGTCGGTTCCTCAAAAATAATGTCGTTCCAAAATTGTTCATTATTCACTTCTTCATAAAAAACCTCTGTAGGTTTTTGTTGATTCATAAACACATGCTGCTCCAGTGCATGTACCCGTTTCAACAACTCGTCTAGCTTGTGTTTCCCACTGCCCCGACCTCTACCATGAGAGCGACCACTGGACGACATACTAGACGAAGATTCGTCTTGTCTCCTAAAATGGTCCCGTACTGGGGATGGAACTGCTTTCCCTTCACCATATACATACTCTTGAAATGACATATAATAAAAAGATGTCATCTCACCATCACCCGGTAACATGTTTTGTCTTAGTGGTAGCCCCTCCTAAAAAATTAAACATATTAAAAATGCATATAAAAATATAATAATCAACTTTATTAATAATAAACGAAATATTTTTAAACCTGCATCTTTGACCAAATCTTGTTCACGTCAACCCATTTCAATTTTTTTGTTCCGCTCCATCTTTTCATCCGAGGCAAGTCTTTATTTTTTCTCAATGCAAATCCACATGCACGAACAGCCGGAATCATCTCATATATCCATATCTATAATTTTGTACAATAACAGTAATAAAAGTTAAAATTAAAATAAAAAATATAACAATAAAACAATTTCAATATAATAAAATTCTTATACCCTAATTGGAGCCGTAAATCCTGAGACGGAATACTTTAAAGTTTGACCACGCTCAGGAAGTGATAAATAATGATGTATCTTATTCCACGTATCCTCAAGGTCAACATAAGTAAAATCCCATAGATAGCTACTCCAAGCGAAGCTAACAAAACAAAAAAAACAAAATTGATTATTATATAAATTATAACTTTAATAAAATAGAACTTTTAACGTAAAGAAAATATACCTATTCCAGAGATCCAAATTCTCAGCCAAATAAAACCAATCTTGTGGCACCCGATCGTTAACTTCTTTGCCCAAAAAACCTTCACACAAAATGTATATCAAACATACTCTAACTGCATCAAGGTCGTCAAGTGCTAGGAATGTTTGATTTAAAATTAAACTTTTCAGGTCGCCGATTTTCACCGAACTATTAGTATGGTCCGGAAATAGCCGTTCACGCAGTAAACATCTTTTTTTACTGCTTATTAATTTTTCCGACCCTTTTCTCCCAATGTTTTTTGGATACTCCCCAAAATTGAAGCCGGTAATCAAACAAAACTCTTCCGGCCCATAAACCATTTTGGTATTGCCTACTCGAAAATATAAACGTTTTATTCCATCTGGAGATAAAACAGGGTTCGGCCGGATCTGATGAAGGAACATTTTATGAAACAATAAAGCGTCCCCTTGTAAACGAGGGACATCAATAAAATAGCCAAACACGGTATTTCTGAAAATAGCACGTCGGGCATCATCTAAAACTTCAAAAACTTCCCATATGTTACCGCCAGAGCCTTTTAGGTTCGCAAAGGCTTTCGTATTCATTAAACTAAAATCATGCTGCAAAAAAAAACACAAAAACAAATTAGATAAGTAAAAAATATATATTTTTTTAAATATATGATTACGAACTGCAAATACTTTCTTAATTACTAATATATATATTTCCCCGATAAAAAACAATAACATACACATATATAAACAATTTTCCAAGTTATACAACAAATATATTTACGATAGAAAGCAATATCATACATAATTATATAAATATTTTCAACTTAAACATATTTTCAACTTAAACAAATTTTCAACTTAAACGACAAATATATAAACAATTTTTATCTTTCTAATTAAAACTAACATTATATAACCATATAAACAAAAAAATTTAAAAATAAAACGACAACCAAACTAACAATTTTGCAAGTTATACGACTACTTTATACAAATTTTTCAACTTATACGACAAATAAAAACAATTTCTAACAATATATATACGACAAATTTTCAACTTATACAAATGCTATACGACAAATATATATACAAACAACTATTTTGCAGTTTATATAAACAATTATAGGATAAAAATTTACAAGATTTCAGGTTATACAACAACTAAAAAAACTACAAAAATAACAAATTGTAAACATTATCTACGCAGTCTCTACTTGTCTCTACTTGCATTTAAACTTCAAGTATACTAAAAATATACTAAAACTATCAAACACAACAAAATTAACTTAGAAAAAAAAAATAACTTTAAACATTAAAAGAGTTAAAATCTAACCATATTTGCGGGATTGTTGACATAATCCTCCATTTTCTTCAAAAACTAGCCAAAATTCCGAGAGAAGCCCAGAGTTAGAGAGAGTTTTTGTGTAGAGAATGGTGAAAATGAAAAAAAAAAAAAAAAAAAAAAAAAAAACGTTTTTATACCTAAAAATCACCCATTTCGCAGATGAGAAGGTCTCATCTGCGAAATGGGCATCTCATCTGCGAATGTACAAGTGCCTGAAGCACAACTGTGCTTCAGGCACTTGTACATTCGCAGATGAGATGCCCATTTCGCAGATGGGACCTTCTCATCTGCGAAATGGGTGGCTAAATATGTAATTCCGATTTTTTTTGGCTATTTTTGTAATGCAATTAGTATAATTGGCTATTTTTGTCATTTTCTCATAAAGAAATAGATGCAAAAATGAGGAGTTTAAGCTCATCACATTCTTCATCATCAAATTTATTTTATTAAATTTAGATTAAGACATACGGTAGTCTAATGACTCCCTATATGGATATAGATTTGTGTCATCAACAAAGGTAAAAACATCTCAAATCTCAATAAACAGTTCATGTTTATCAACCTGACATAAAATCTCATTATCACCTTTTCATTTTATGGAAGAAAAAACTCACGACCACCTGATTCATATGGTTTATACATAATATTAAGAGTCACCACATAAGCAACATACTCAACCTATATGTTTTCTGGTGTTTGATGCACCACATTAGCAGGACCGTATGTGAAATAGATTTATGAAGGAAAAAAAAAAGTTCTACTGTTTTATAAAAATGTATTTGGTATTGACTGATTGTAAAATAAGTAGTAATTTTAGTGATGTGTATAAAAATGGTTATTTCAAGTAGACATCCCACACAATGTTCATTTTATGATGTCCCTTTAATACATGCCCATAACTTTAATTTGGTATTAAGTCAATGGTTGTATTTTTGGTAAATAAAAAAACATATGTATATTACATGATAACTTTTGGCAGTGGTTTTTTAATACTCCACCACCGTTTCC
Source organism: Lactuca sativa (assembly GCF_002870075.4). Classification (NCBI taxonomy): domain Eukaryota; kingdom Viridiplantae; phylum Streptophyta; class Magnoliopsida; order Asterales; family Asteraceae; genus Lactuca; species Lactuca sativa. The sequence continues at coordinate 201,939,729 of NC_056624.2, forward strand.
AAAAAAAAAAATTACATGATAACATCATCTAAAACACATGTCTGTATACTAGCTATTTAATGCGGAGATTACGGTAAGTTTTGTAACTTCAAACTAAATATACAAAATTTATGGCACAACTTACAAGTAATTACAAGACACTGACATTAACTACTGACCCTTTCAAAGCCAATATATATATATATATATTATTAGCAAACCCATATTGAAAATGTCCTAATAAACCTAGAATTCCATGGTGTTTATTTTTTAGTCGATAATTTTTAATCAAAAAAGTCTTTGGCTATAAAAACTTAAATCAGGTAATAATATGATCCATATATATAAGATATAATAACAAGAAGTGAAGAAGACGTAACGATATATTTAACTATGTTAAAAAAAATACAAAATGTTTATTACCAAGTTGATTCTTTGGGGTTGTAAAGATAGAGTAAAGATGGGTTATGAATGTGATGTTAGAGTGTAAAGGAAAAAAAATAAAAGGGTCCCACATTATTGCATTTTGAAGAACATATTCCCTTACCTACACATGACAACACCTAATCTTTTCTTCCTCCACACACACCAGACTCTTCACTTGTTCTATCTCACAGAAAGACACATACAAACATAAACATAGACTTACATACATCTACAGAGAGAGAAGCAGAAACCTTGAATTTTGACGAAGATATTGTCACTCTTTAATCAATTTTGAGTTTCTATGTGGTAAGTTTCACTCACACACACACACACAATTGTATATGTACGTATATATTTCTTGCATTCCTCCATCTTTTTATTGAATTTTACAAGATTTTAGTAATTTCTGAATTATCACTACATGCTGTATTGCTGTAGTAATTTTAACATAGTTTTTTTCTTTTCATTTATTTTAGAAGAAGAATTGAAATTTTCATGAGTTCTTGAATTCAGAGGAAGATATATGTCACTCTATAATCCCAATAATATTCTGTATTATGTTTGAAAATTCTTAAAGTCAATATTTATTTTTTCATTCTGTAAATACAATATTCCCGATTTTCTTTTCTGAACTGTGTTTGGAATTGTTTACTCTTTTAATTCGAAAGCATTTAATTCAGTTTTTGCAGATATTTTCAGTTAACATAAACCCCAATATCTCTATTATTTTTACAAATAAAATGTATATATATGTGGTGTTAAATTTTGCAGATGATAATATAAATAATCATAGAGCAATGGACGGGAATGGGAATGGAAATGGGAAATCCTTGGAAAGAATGGTGTCATTGAAGGCTCTACAAATGGGGAATTCATTGTCATGCCAAATATGTGTGATTGGATTTCTGTGTGGAGTATGCCTCACTTCTCTCTTTCTTGCTGCCCTCACTTCCTTCGACTTTGCAGCTGCCCCCAATTCCACTTCCACCTCCTATTTTCTCAGTAAGTTTTTTTCTTTTTCTTTTTCTTTTTCTGTTTCTGTTTTGTATCATCTAACAAATTATCATTATTCTTGAATATAATTAAATTAAAAAAAAATTCCATAATTCTAATTTTAGGAGCTTTAAACCCTACATTTCGGATACTACTCAATTGACCTTACCAGAAAAAAAGGCGTTCCTCCTTTTTGGATCTTTTGTTTGTGTTGTCGCCCTTTTCAAGTAATTAACACTCAAATGGGCTATTTTTGGATCACGTATTAATCTTTTTTCTTTTAATCTCATTCTACGTATTACGTAATGTACTCGTGTTTTGTATAGTTTAAAATACGACCAGTATTAGTTTTATGTTAGAAAAATGGTGGTTTTTGTTAGGTTGGAATTTGGATAATTGAATTATGACATTTATGGGTTATAATAAATAGTTTAAAGATCAACATAAATTTCACTAGTCAAAAATGTACAAATGAGTAGTCCATAAGGGTGTGATTGAAGCAAAAGTAAAGTAGGTATTACCTTGAAGATTAATTATTTTTTATTACAGAAGTTTTAAAAGGTATTCAAGTTTCAATTTTTTTACTCATTTTCATATGACACGTCAATTATTGAAAACGATACTTCAACCTTGATATCTTGAATCGAGTTTGCGTGAACCCTGTGATCTCTTTTATATGGCTGGCTTTAATAAGCTTTTTGTGATTCCTCTGTGTAAGCATGTCTTCTTGAGAAAGACACCCACCAATATGTTGCTATCTTTTTTCTTTGTTTAAATCCAAAATTCAAGTGAACTGTACGACTTCTAAAATATGGTGTACAAGTCTCTATAGCAATAGCGCTCTGGAATAATAAATTTCAACTCTGGAAAACTACCCGCCCCTTTTCCATCATTGAGACAAGGGATAGCGACTAGAATGGCGTATTGTGGTTTAGCCATTATTGGCAAATTTTTAAATTTTACAAAATGAACCCTTATATTTTTAAGGTGCTTGCAGTTGGACAGCAATTATATATCTTGTTGCAACATAAGTCGTGCTTTTCGGCTTAATTCATTAAATTATTCTACACAAATTAAGTGAAAAAGTACAACTATGTAGAGCTATATATGTACACCCATAAGCTCATGAAGTAAAAAAAAAAGTCCCTAATTGACGTCCAAAAGAAATATAATTTACAAAATGAACCCTCTCTTTTAAAAGTGTTTACAGTTGGACCTCAACTTTGGCAAATGTTGTAATTTTTAAATTATAGTTGACATTGGTCTATAATCTTGTATTATTTTTCAGATGCATTTACGGGTCGAGAAAGTGATTCTAAACCGCAAGCCGTTGAAAAAATGTTGATATCACAAAACATTATTGCGGTCCGAGTCAAGGACCCAATCAACTCAATCTACTCAGCTTGGAGTGCAATATTGAACAAGTCAAACAGCGGTGAAGATCTCTTCTCACAAAATACAGCAACCGATGGATCTAAGGTGCATAGACCTCCTCATTTGGAGAACTGTAAGTCTACTAGTGAAGTGAATCGACTTGTTGATAAACATACCGAAAATGGGGAATTACCACCATGGACAATGTGGAAAGGTTTCTTGAGTAGCTATCCATTATCAACAAAAGATGAGCAACAAGGATACAATGGTCATCAAATCAACTCCAAAGCTGCTTACCCTCCATGGGTACGTGTTTGTTATAACAATTTTGTAATATCGGCTGTTAATATGGGTCCCACTTAACAGTTTGCACGTTTTACTTATATAAACTATTTATTGGCGGTTTATTGCAGATCAAAGGATCAGACGAGGACAATTATCCACTAACAAGGGAAGTGCAACGCGATATATGGGTGCACCAACATCCGGTGAATTGTAGCGATCCGAATGTGAGGTTTCTTGTTTCTGATTGGGAGAGAATACCAGGATTTGGTATGGGAGCGCAATTTGCTGGGATGTGTGGGCTTCTCGCAATCGCCATTAATGAGAAAAGGGTCCTTGTCACAAACTACTATAATCGAGCCGATCATGATGGTTGTAAAGGTAGACAAACTTATATACTGCACGTGTTTTTATGTTGTCAAATGTAGTACATAGGAACCTATGTCATGTCTTGTCCATATATATTAACAAATATATGTTGTATCATGTCTTGTCTTGGGGTAGTAATTTCTCATTTGGGTATGATAGAATCTTATTATGTTGTAAGGTGCATCAAGGTCGAGTTGGTCATGCTACTTTTTCCCCGAGACATCACAGGAGTGTAGGGATCGAGCTTTTGAACTCATGAACGTGAAAGAAGCATGGGAGAAGGGAATTATTACTGTAAAAGAAAACTACACAACAAAGCAGATATGGACCGCTCCAATCCCACGGTAATTTTATGTTTTTTTTACTAGTTCCAATAATAATTAATTAATTAATTACCATCATAGATACGAACAAGTTTGAATTGATTAATTAGTGAAAGCTTATATATTAGTATATTACAGAGTATGGGGTAGTCCTTGGAGTTACATGCAGCCAACAACAGAAATAAACGGGAAATTAATCGGCTACCATCGGAAAATGGACTGGAGATGGTGGCGAGCACAGGTAATTAATTAATTATGAAATATTTTGTCGCCATATAATAATAATTAATAAAGATGAATCTCAGAATATTTGTACTTGATTATTCAGGCTTTGCGCTACCTTATGAGGTTCCAAACAGAGTACACATGTGGTTTACTAAATGTAGCACGTCACTCTGCATTCGGATGGGAAGCTGCGGAGTTGGTTCATTCAGCGCACGTGTCAGAATCCATACAGGTTGATTTTACTTGTGCATGAAATTACCATTTTACCCTTTTTTTTTTCATGGAAACAAAATCTTGATGACAGGATGACATGAAAGGTTCTAGATCTGGAATTGAAGAATACGTATGGTCAAACCACGAGCCATGGACTCCGAGGCCATTGTTGAGCGTGCACGTGAGGATGGGGGACAAAGCGTGTGAAATGAAGGTGGTTCAGTTTGAAGAATACATGCGTCTTGCTAACCGGATCAGACATCGGTTCCCTGATTTGAACCGGATTTGGCTTTCAAGTGAGATGAAGGAAGTGATTGATAAGACAAAAATATATGGAAATTGGAAGTTTTACTACTCGAATAATGTGAGACGTCAAGTGGGAAACATGACAATGGCAGTATATGAAGCAAGCCTGGGTCGAGAAACCAGCACAAATTATCCACTTGTTAACTTTTTAATGGCTACTGAAGCTGATTACTTCATTGGAGCTTTGGGTTCCACATGGTGTTTTCTCATAGATGGAATGAGAAACACCGGTGGAAAGGTAATGGCTGGGTATTTGAGCGTTAACAAGGATCGGTTTTGGTGATATTCGATAGTTTAGGGTTAGAATTTGTACAAGTTGTTGTAGCTTTTGGTCTCCACTTGTGGCTTGTGTATAACTTAAATAATAGTGTCTAAAGGGTAGAGAGCACGAATTAACATACATTCTGTTAATATGCCCCTCAAAGATTAAACGTTGTTTTTACGTTGATATTAAAATAAATTATCATTTTCAGAAGCGTTTACAAAAGCAAGTCGCATGAAAATAAAAACATATTGTACTTTTTTTTCACCAAAATAGACGATGTACTTTATTTTTTAACCATAACAAATATATGCATTTAAATGTTTTTACTCATAATCACAACATACTTAGTTTTTACTGATAATAGCAATAACTAAATTAATAATGTACTTATATTTCTTTACAACTAATAGCAATTTTATTACAATTATTTATTCTTAATAGCAACACACTTTACTATTTTCATCCGTATATACAATATATTATATATATATTATACCCTAATAGCAACGTACTAAGATGTTTTTACTACTTAAATATAGGGCCAGGTCCTTACCTTGTTCATGTTGATGTCACAAGACAAGAATATTCATGCATTAGATTCTTATAATTCTACAAAAAAATGCAAACAGAAATCAGATTTAAGTGTACCAAATAAATCAAACATTAGAGTCAAAATGCAGTTGTTAATTAATTCAAAATTCTGTTGGATTATAATTGGACAATTTCAAACAAATTGCCTAAAACACTTTTAAGCATCCCCCAAAATAATTGAATGTGTATTTGTCCTTGTAGCATTAATCAGCCTTCTGCTGCAACCTATTCACTTTAAAAATCTACACAATAATTAAAACATCTAGAAACCTATTTTACTGCTATAAATATAATTGGACATGTTTGTCAAGCTTTAATAATAGGGATCTATCCTTCCTAGTTCCTACCTAATGAGATAATAACTCAAACTACTGTGCTATAACAGTATAAGATAAGTAAACATAAGTAACATGTGATGGACCCCAAATATTATATATGGTTGGATAGATTTTTCAAAGGTATCATCATCTTTACATCGCATGCTTGTATATTGCTTGCTTTATATACACATGTAAAAATGTACTCGTATTTACTAATTCATTATAGCATCCTATTTTCATTTTTTTTTTATTTTTTTTTAATTCAAAATCAGCAAAACATGCTTGCTTCAACAATAATGCATACATATCAGTGTAAAAGTGAAAAGTTTCATCACATTATTATAATAAAACACTAATGACATCAAAATATCTAAGTTGGTTGCTTTTGTTTATTAAAATCAACCAACCAACCAAAAGTGAATATAAAATAAGCAATAAATCTGCAGTGATGCAATAGACAGTTATACCCTCATGAGTAAATCTTTAAAAAAAAAAAAAAAAGAGAGAGATCAGTGATAGGAAACGATCTTAACTTAATGCTTGAAAAGAAAACAATGAGGGGCCCTGCTGAGGAATTCTCCAACAAAACTGACATCAAAACTTGGCTATTTAGCCCTATCTATTAAAATAGGAAACTTCCAAATAAAATAACTAATAAGAAATTACTTGAGATTTCTTCCTGCTTTGCTGGTAGACCCGGTCACATCTATCTCCCAACTCGATTCATATCAATCAGCCTTCCTTCATCTAATGCAAAAAATAAAATGCTATAAAATATAATGATGATTGTCATTTGCAACACCCTGTTTTACATACACACATACCTGATGACCACCTGTGCTTTATCGGAATTATGCCATCAAAAAAATTATTAAGTCGGTATCTCCAATGTTTGTGAAAGGTAGTCTGACTGAAATTCCACTTCCAATGAAAAAAAAATAGCAAAATAAAGATGAAAGAGTAAAGCAAAAGTATTTATTATTCACTTGTGACTTGATGCATGACCTATTTCAAAAAATACAAAGGTTAAAATAAGAAATCAGATTATTATACCTGGTATGTAGTAACAGATTAACAGAATGTCTGCTGACATTTTAAGAGGTTAACATCTTACTTACCTTGATGATTGTTGATTCAATACTGATACTATAGTATGGCAAGATTGTAGGAATTGCAGCTTGATTAGCCAGAGAAACATATCTGTCAACATTCTCAATCACTGCGTTAAGAGTATGAAATCCTTGTTGTTCTGTGGTGTGTGAAGACACAAGTTTTTTTGAATATTTCAAGCACACCTCTTGATCTACCCTCATCAGGTGCTTCTTGAAGATACGAGTGAAGCAAACATATGAGAGTCGGGACATGTGCAGACATTTTTCCACCAATCAGAATATGCGCATGTAGTGTTTGGGGATAGGATTAGGAGACCTATTATTTAAATCCAAAAGTTGAGCTGACAACTGGAACATGTAAGGAACAAACTCGGTTACTTCATCAACCAAGATCATCTAAGCCAGGATTCAAAATCGGGAACAAGACATGGGTTGTTTTCACATGCTCTTCTCACAAGCCTCGAATAGATAATATGGTTAAACACTGGGTGGTTTTTAGGGTTGTAACAGACCCGTTTTAGAACCATGGTCAACTCAGCAGTGCAGTATGAGGATGAGGCCAACTCAGGTGATATATTATCATCAGTCATCTGAAAGAGCACACATGATACACCTCATTCTCCTCTGAATCAGGCTTCTTTAATGCACCAAAAAGATTTCTCATCAAAGCTGGGACAACAGAACCCATGTCCAATGATGTGTATCTTGCTTGTTTATTGTCTTTGTCGTTCACAGGTAAAAGCTTGCTTCTCGATACAGCTGGCAGCGTAAGAGTGAACCACATTAACATCTGAACCAACAAGAGCCATGGCTACAGGTTTAGGAATTATGAATCGAAACATAGTCAACAATTTCAATGCAGCTGCCTTCAACATTGGGAAAGAATTCACACCTTGTTGCCACTGTAACTCTGGGACAATATATGATCTGAAGAAGCTTTCAACATCAACAAGATCATCGGAATCGGATGCATTTTTTGTGGCAAGAGAGACAACCAAGTAGATAGCATAGCACAATCTTTATACTTCCAGTTAGCACCTGGGTTTTTAGCATACAGTGCCAAGCAATTGTGTATCTGTATTGAGACCCTGTTGGTGATTTTGTTTTTGTATTTTCCTGCAATACCCTTGATAAGCTCAAACGCCATTCTCCTTCTTGTATCAAGGTCATTCCCTTCCATGTCTCTCCTTATAAACTCCACATAATTCATCTCAAACAGCTCTTCATCTTCATCACTTAACATCACATTTGGAATAACAATACTCTGACTAATCTGCTGCAATGTCTCATCGCCAGCAAACAATTCATGGTTAATGTTCTTGCTAGCAATGGTCAAAAACTTGATGCCGGTTACAGTCAACCTTTCACAGCTTGGAGATGCTGATCGAACTACAAAAGCCTCCAAACTTAAGTGCTTTACCAAAAGTTCCTCCTCTTTCTCCATATAATGGCTTATGATTTCACATACTGCTGCTCGTAGCTCATCAACAACAGAAAGACAGTCTGCATCACCACCATCCTCTATACCTGGGTACCTCTGATAATTCTTAAACACATCCATCCATTTATCCACATCATCCTCGAATTTTTCAGGCACATCCAAAAAATTAAGGGAATAGAATATCCTACAGTAGAGCCTTTGTGCTTCAAGCAACTGTCGGAGGGTTGCAACAGAAGCAGCATTTATCTTCATCAAAATGCTCTCCACAGTACTCAATAACGGTGCAGCAAAGTTATCCACGCAGTATTTCAAATCAAGAAGAATGGGATTGCTCTTAAACTAATACCGGAATTTCTTAAACAAAGAATTAAGAGGAGCGAGAATACCGTTAACAGAAGCAAAATCGTTCACCTTGATCGCCGTTTCAAGACTGGAATTTAGTTCAGGAAGCAAAGCCGGCCATAACTTAGGGAAATCATGGTTTCGGTACAATCTTGTATCAAACTAGGTTTCGAATGTTTGTGTATCAAACTAGGTTTCGGTAAATCTTGTATCAAACTAGGTTTCGAATGGTTTCGGTACAATCTTGTTTACGGTTTCGGTTTTGTTTGTTGTGTCGCTCTAAAATAGTATTTCAAATTATAATCTTATTACTTAATATTCATCATTCATATTTTTATTGTTTGCACAATTTAACTAAAAAAATACATAAAAGATGATGAATACACGATGCGAGACTCTAATTAGAATACGTGCAAATAAGGTGTATGCAAACAAATAAAAACGTTAGTAAAAAGACATACTATTTTATTAAAAAAAAACCTACACTATTTATATATAAAAAATTTGCATTTAACATCACTATATATATATATATATATATATATATATATATATATATATATATATATATATATATATATATATATATATATATATATATATATAACTGCACTATTTTTATAAAAAAATTACACTTCACAACATTATTTTTATTAAAAATACGCCATTATTTAAAAAAAAAACTGCACTATTTTTATTAATAAAAAATGTAGTAGGAAATAACTTTTGGTTTTTCAAGAAAAAAAAATCGACACTATAATACGATCAAGAGAAGAGGCCGAAACCAAAAAAAACTGACACTATAATGTGATCCACAGGAGAGGCCGAATCAATTCAATCGGACAACATTTTTTTATTTTGGTAATTCTCGCTTACTGTTTGTCGATCTAAAAAAGAAAATAATTTTTGGTTTTCCGGTCCGGTCCGGGTTAAATCATTTAATTCGGGTACGGTCCGGTCCAAACCCGAAACCCAATTATTGATAAAAACCAAACCCAAAAACGGGCCCATTAATATGATAATCCGGTTCAGTCCGGGTCCGGTCCCGTTTTTTTTCCGGTCCGATCCGGTCCCACGGGTCGTATGCTCTTGCCTAGTATTCTTGGCATATAAACGAAGAAACAAGAAAACAACAAGAATTAGGGCGTCGTCAGGCGGGAAGATAATCGACTCTTCGTGAATGACGCCTCGTAAATCTCGACATCATAACATCCGTAATATTGCTTTTCCTTCTTACATACTCAATCGTAATGTAACAACCCAAATTTTCAAAGAAAATTTTCATTTTTAATTAATAAAACACATTTGCATAAACCATGAAATCTCAACATATTTGTTTTCAAAACAACATTCATTACAACTTTATTTAAATCATTAGAGTATCCCCAAACATATTAGTAAAAGAGAGATAGAGTGCACGTTGCGCCATCACACCTTGCCCTTGCCCTTGGGTTCAGATGTACCTGAAACAAATCAACAACTTGTAAGTGAAACGTTTAGTGAGTTCCCCAGAGCACACCACACACAACCCACATACATATATCATGTTAGCTATTAAAGCTACACACATATCACATAAGCCATGCATACATAAAACATGTAAGAGTGTCATGGGCTGCCCCACATGGTCTTTACCTAGGACTGCCATGTGCTACCCTACATGGTCTTACATCCAATGTCATGGGCTTCCCCACATGGTCTTTACCTAGGATTGCAATGGGCTACCCCACATGGTCTTACATCTAATGTCACGGGCTCCCCTCGGGGTCTTCATGCAAAACACACAATCACATATCATATCAAATCACAGAATGACTAACACCTATATCATAATCACATAATGGGTCGGCCTTGGTGCCTTAGACCTATGGGTATGGTGAGAAGACTCACCTTTGTCTGCTGAATACAAAAGCTGCTTTCCTAACAGTCTGTAACCTCCCGTTTTGGACAAATAATATTAATCAATGTTAGGACCTTAGATTAATCAAAGGAAAACCCAAACTCTAAAACCTTCCATGAGGCCCAATTATCCTTCCCTTGCTAATGGGCCCAAAATCAAAGTCCAAAATCATTAATGGGCCTATTGTCCCAATAAGGCCCAACCAATATATCCATGGCCCATAACAGATGAAGTGGCCCATAATTCACATAAGGTAATCAAATCCAATAACCAAGTGAGACCCAAAACAGATTCGGCCCAACTGAGATAAGTACGCTTGGGTACCATCCTAGTACACGTAGCGTATTGGGGTCTTGGGACTACGCTTAGCGTACACTGGGTTACGCCCAACGTACTGCCAGATTAAGCACTTTCTCCATTAAGTGCTTAATACTCGGTTCCTTTACGTCCAAAAGCCAGATCTAAATCTATTAAGATGTCCTAAGGCATAAAGTTGGCAACTTTATGTGTAACACCGGATTCCTGTTACGATTTCTAGTTATGTATTTATGAGTGACTAATCTATGTTTATGGATTTATAGCCGGAGGATTACCGGTGCAGCAGTCAGACGTCTAGCAAGCAGACTTCAGCAGCTACTTTTCGAGGTGAGTTACCTTCTAGTAGCGGTGGATCTACGGCCACAATGTCGGCCCACCAGTAGGGATCGTATGTTAGATGTTTGTCTTTGTGATATTCATTTGTGTTGCTACTACCTGATATGTTATATGCTAGCGTGATAGGATATGTGATCATGATAGAGTTCGGTTGTTAGGACCGAAAGGGTAGGTTAGGCACCCCAAATATGCCTAACAGTATATTATGATATGTTTAGCTGATAGCATGATATGTTATATGAGATAAAGGTAGTAGAAGGGGGAAAGGTCCCCGAGATTCGGTCGTTAGGACCGAAGGGTAGGTCGGACACCCCAAATATGTATGACGATAGATTATGTTATGATATGTGTGATAGTATTGGTAGGGGTGAAATAGTCCCCAAGGTTCGGTTGTTAGGACCGAAGGGTATTCAGCACCCCGGAATAGCTCGACATGGGTAGGTCAGCGCCCTAGAATGGCTTGACACGGGTAGGTCGGCACCCCAGAATGGTCGTACCGGGTAGATCGGGCACCCCAGAAATGACTGGCAGTATGTATGTGATATGATTGTATGGTATGTGGTACGATGGGGGAACTCACTAAGCTTTGTGCTTACAGTTTACAGTTTTGTTTTCAGGTACCTCTTCAGTGAAGGGGAAAGAGCTGGCACGGTAGCGGCACATCATACGCACACACATTGGTTTTTCCGCATTATGAGATGTTCTGGGATTGTACTCTGACATTATGATTGTTTTCATGCTTTGGTTTTCAAACACGAGATATGTTTTATGAATTGATATGTTCGGATGATGTTTTACTACTAAAGTTTTGTTAACCACTTAATTTAAAAATAAAATTTTTGGCCTGTATTTTTGGGACGTTACATTATGCCTTTGCATTCCTCATATAGACCCAACACCTCCATTAAGACCTTTCCAAGGTCTTTAACCTATGCATGAGGCCAAAACTCCCATCAAGACTCCATTTTTATGATATTAAAGGACCAAGGGACCTCATATATGTCATTCCCACCTTCTGGAGTTGCTTAACTAACAAATGGATGTCCAAAATCAACCAAAGAGACAAAGCTAGAAAACCCGAGATAGATCTAGAGATTTAAATGGAAAGGTGCAAGCTTTTTACCTCCAGGAGCTTTGCAAGATGACCAAGATGCAGATCCTTGAAGCACAAAACTGAATCAAACTTGCTTGATCACTTCCTCTTCTGGAAATAACTCTAAAATGGCCACCAAGAACCCTCTCCTTAAGCTCAAAACTCTCACACACAATATCACAACTGAAGGTAGACGAAAAGAGACTCAAGAAGCTGATAGGGTTTGGTCTAAGAGGCTAAAAGATGTTTAAATAGGGGATAACTCCGAGATTTAGGGTTTTAGCCCTCTGTTGCGTATGCCCGGTGTACCCTTACGTACGCCCAGCGTATGTAAGGCTCCTCCGCGATCCTTCATGCAGAGTACACTAAACGTACTCATAGGTACGCCCAACATACTCAAGGGACCAATTATGCAAAAATATAAATTATTGAGGGTTTCATGTCATACCAGATTTAGGGTGTTACACTTAACGTCGGATTTTTGTTTCTGATTTCTCTCTTGATCAATTCATCGATTTTCTATTGCTTATAACGAGTTAGAGTCTGATTCTCTCGTGCTGAACTCTGATTTCGCCTACCTTATGTGTTAAAATGATGTTTTTATCTTCCTTTTCGTGCTTAACTCTGAAATCTGAAGTGAATAGCAGATACCAATTAAGGTTTTGTATCAAAGCTTCTGATTTTAATATTTGATTCTTATTTTTTTTTTAGTTTATGTTTTTTGTTTTCGTTTCTTGTTATCTGTTTGTATTTAAAGCTTCTAATTTGTTTTTTCTGATTTTTGTTTCAACTTCAAACTAGCAGATTTCTAGACTTGATAATGTATTATGTTAATTAGAATTGTTAGTTAACAGATTTTAAAGTTATTTTATTTTACAAATTTATGATTTGTTATTGATATTATTTTGCAACTTCCGGTGATAATAGGCATCCACAAAGGCACAATTTTATACATGTTAGATTGAATTGATCGTAATAGTGTTGTAGATGATTTTGCATCTACCAAGGCTAGAAGAAATAATTTTCTTAAAAATTAGTTGTTTTTTGTAATTGTTGTGGCTATATATATATATATATATATATATATATATATATATATATATATATATATATATAGTTTTAGTAAAATGGTATGTTTTTTTTCAAATATTTGTTACATTTGTGGCTTTCGGGGGCCCTTTTTTTCTTCTCGCCCCAAGCCCAAAATATTCATGAACCAGCCCTGGCGCCACAACCTGTAAGGCTTGTTGGTTTCACTCTATCTTTAGAGTCTTTACAAGATTTAAGAGCTTAAAGAAGCTCTACAGTGATTTTAATGGCGACTATACTTATCGAAAACTATAAAACAATGAAGGCATGAAATATCATTATATAAGCATGAAGAGGCGTGATGTTCCACGACCACCCCTTAGCGATGTGGGATGACTTTGAGCGTGAAGGCTAAAACCCAAAATTTGAAAACCGAGTAAGGTTGATAAAACTAGGCCGGCAAAAATGTATCACAAAAAAACAGCCAATATGTTACTAATCAAATCAATAATATTTGTAACCAATATGTTTGGTAGCCAACATGTTTGGTTGGTAGTAGCATACCAATTGACTAATCATGGTATGGTAGTGGTACAAAATTTTGAATATCACAGTAATACAATTAACTTGATATTTAAAAAAATAAAGATCTTGAGATTCAACCTCAGTCACATATTTCTCATTGACCGCTCTAACGCTCTAGCGTACCAGCAGCAGCAGAGTATGCTTGATCATAGATGATTATATGAGAAAGAGGTATAATCATATATGTTTATGCATGTTTATACATATATATATCTAATCATAAATGATTATACATATCTGTATGTTCCCAGACTGAGTAATTGATTATGACAGTTGGTGGCAGAAGAGGTGGTGGTGATAGAGGCGACAGTGGTATAAGTGACGGAGGTGACAGTGGTGGGGTCAGTTGGTGTCAGAGATGGTGATAGTGGTGGTGGCGGTGGCGGTTGTGGTGGTGGGGATGTAGGCGGAGGAGAAAGGAACGTGTGACGTTATATAATCATTTATGATTATAACAGGCATGTCGCGCCAGTACGTCAGAGGGTTAGAGCAACAGATGTGTTTAAGATTTTAAGAGCTTTGATATTAGCATTTACTGTATTAATATATTTTAAATTTTAAATTCATGTTTGCATGTCCCATTTTTCCTCCACACTCATGTTAGAAGTTAATAAAATCCTTTTGGATCAAACTTTCAATCGTAACAATTACAAAAATTTTATTCACAAAACCTTCATTCACGTTTCACAATGCTAAAAAAAAGTTCTCATTTAAAAAAAACATCATACATGTTGGTATATATCATTACCAACATGTACCATCCGAACTTATTGGTAGCCAAACAAATATGTATCAACTATACTTGGTAAGGTAGTGGTATAATATTTTTTTATACCAATTATAATTGGTACGGTATACAGTTTAAGAAAAAAAACATAATAAAAAGACTACTACTTTGTCTTTACATCACAATTGCATCACAAAAGATATGCCCACCCACCCACTAAATTAATCAATAAATAAAGGGTTCTTGTATGTTCCTTGTTTGGTTGTAGTTCTAGAGTATGGTCATTTGTTTAAGTGTCTGTCTCACCTCTGGTTACATATGGTTATGTGTTCTTGGAGATTTGCCAGTGGTAGACCAGTGCATTGTGAGGGGCCTAGTAGGTGTTAGTGAACTATTTGACATGTAGATTGATAGATGTTTGTACTTATGTGCCTATTTGATCTATTGCTTGTTTATATGTCGACATATTGTAGCGGGTGAGGTTGACGTGGTCCTGTTGTATGTTGTAGGCCAAGATACCAGGTGCAGGTTGGCTGTAAGTCGTAGGCACTGAGGTTCGAGAGGAGCGGTGTGGTTGAGGCAACAAGCCAACAAATCCGGGGGAATCCAATCCGATGGTTGTGGACCCAATATGCATGCTTGTATATGTTTTGTGGTGTGTGGTATTTTGGGGGAACTCATTAAGTTTTGTGCTAACTTAGTTGTTTATGTTTTCAGGAACCATCGGTGATTGTGGGAAGACGAAGGCGTGATTGTACACATTCATCAGTAGCAACGGAGACTTCAAGTTCACTAAATTACTCTGATTTTAAATAACATACCTTGGAACAATTAGTTTTCTTAACTTGGGTTATATAAATGTAATGTTTTATCTAAATTAAAAATGAAAATTTTGGTTGTCAAAAATAGGACGTGTTTTAGTTGTCTTTGTGCATATTTTTTTAACTGTTTTAAAAGTTACTTATTTCCTTCCTGATTAGTGATAACTATTAATATTTGCTATTTCTTTTTTTTTTTTTTGAGTAAATTACACGAATGGTCCCTATGGTTTATGATAATTTGCATGTAGTTCTCTAACTTATTTTTTTAACTCAGAAGATTCCTACAGTTTGTTTTTGTTGCATGTTTGGTCCCTATCTTATCTAAAAAGACTATTTTTCATTGATTTTTTAATTTATTTAAATAAACACACTCCTAACTCCACTTCCACCTCACATTACATACCTTATTTTATTTAAATAAATTAAAAAATCAATGGCAAAATAGTATTCTTTAGGTAAGACAGGGACCAAGCATGCAACAAACACAAACTGTAGGGACCTTCCGAGTTAAAAAAATAAGTTAGGAACCAAACGTACAAATTACCACAAACCATAGGGACCATTCGTGTAATTTACTCTCTCTTTTTTTTGAATTCTTTTTTCAACTCAAATGCCTTTTAGACGGAGAAATACGATTAATTGATTATTTTTGGGAAAGATATTCTATGCATAAATTGTACTATTTCTATAAATTAATATTTATGTAAATGTGTTATATTTTCTTAAATGTATGTGTTATTTTTTATAAATGTTCCTTGAGATTTGTCAAATTCTACAAAAAAAAATATATAAAACATAAATTTGCCACAAATATTATACTACGAACCGAAAAAACCGGACCAAATACTAATAATTGATTCCAACCGATTAAGGTTCGGTTTTTTCAATCGCTAGCTCAATCCATATGTGATAAATGATTTGACACAACGAACAAATTTAGGTAACAAGTCATTCAAATTATTATAAATAACAGATTATTGTATTGTATCGACTATTGCGTATAAATGAACCATATGTCACAGACAAATAAGTAGGCGCGGTTGAAGATATTTACCTTAGAGCATATGGTATGGGCAACTTGAAGTGGTGTTATGACAAGAAGAGGGGGTGGTGTTCATGATGTTATAACACCATGTTAAGAGAAGAGAGATAGAAAGAGAGAATTTGGGCAATCAATAGAAAATCACGTTGCATCTAGTCATGGCCACAACAAGAAGCAACACAACTAGATACAACAAGAAGGGGGGTAGTGTTGATGCTTCTTAACGGCGTTGAGTATGCTCCACCTCGGCAACAACGAAATGCAACATTACCCATACCTTATACTCTTAGGGGGTGTTTGGCTTGGCTTTTCAGGGGCAAAAGTCTTTTTTGGAAAAGTCACAAAAAGTCAGGTTTTCCTGACTTTTCCAAAAAGTTCATTTTTACTTGTATCCAAATTCAAAAGTAGCTTCTAAAATGCATTTGTCAAACATCTTTTGCTTGCTATCTTTTCCTAAAAGGACTTTTGGCTTCTAAAAAGCTAAGTCAAACACCCTCTTAGTTTCCAAAAGAAACAATATCTCTTATTATAATCAGATATAAAACACGCCTCATCAAACAACGATATACATATAATTAGGAATTTTTTTCAATTATCAAGAAACAAACATGTGATAAACGCCACAATTTCAACTACTCACTAATCAATCTACAACCAGATAATCCGTGGATCTTTTGGTGTTCGTGGTAACATTTTCCAAGCTTAAAATACCACACATTACATTACTTCTAGTAATTATAAAATGTGAATTTTCACATAAATAACCCTCACAATAGCTATAATTTTCCCCTTCATATAGAACAAAAAGAAAATTGATATAGCATATCATAATTAATATCTATCAAGATTTTCTAGCAAGTAGCTCACATGTGATTATATCATCCATGGAAGTTGCACAACTCCCTGCCCCAATCACAGGCACAATATTGAAGATGGGTTCATTACAAATCTTCAATCTTTTTGTTGTTTCAGCAAATTCATCAAATCTAGTTTTGAACATGAGTGATAACTTTTCATGGGAAATGTTGGAACTTGTTGGAAAGTAAATTCTCAAATTCTGCAAACCAAAGTAACCAATGTTGTATAAGAATCACATACATACATACATACATACATACATAGACACTAACCGTTACATCGTCCCAAGAGTAGTAGTTCTGTGAGAGGACTTTATCAAGACGATATATGCAAAATTTTGCAACTTTTCCCATTTTCTCCTCAGCATTGTCAACATTAAAACAGTTGAAATTTTCACTTGTAATGGATAAAACAACTGCACATATTCTGTCATGTACAAGACACGTCTGAACACATTCATCATGCCATTTTTCTGGTTTAAAACACGAATCAAAATGATTCTCTTCATATTTCAGATCATTAACAACTTCCTCAGTTTCAGTATTATTATTATCCTCAACAAAGAGCATGGGCTTCACTTCCACAAAAGCTCTACAACAACATCACAACAACATAGTTAAATGGCTGAAATCCGTATAACGATGAAAGTAGAAGGGGTTTTTTTGTAAATTTGAGTACCTTTTTGGGAGATCAGGGACAAGAACATACAAGAAAACTGGATTGAGCAATCGCTTTGTCTGATT
Source organism: Lactuca sativa (assembly GCF_002870075.4). NCBI lineage: Eukaryota > Viridiplantae > Streptophyta > Magnoliopsida > Asterales > Asteraceae > Lactuca > Lactuca sativa. The sequence continues at coordinate 201,957,742 of NC_056624.2, forward strand.
AAGGAATGAATTCTGCTTTTCTTGGAGACTGATTCTGTCCAATTTTGAAGTAGACTTGGAACAGTAAATGACAAACAGTATGGCTGATGTCATTATTGAACAGTTGAATGATTTTGCAATAGCTTCACTATTTACAAGAGCTTGTTCTAATTCACCAATGGGGCCCCCACCACATAATGTCATGGTTGGAGGGTCAAACCCTAATTGACCAGCCATGTGGAGTATCTCTTTATGCAATGTCGCCTACACAAGAAGGGTATTTTAGACATTTGATTAAAATAATCAGACATTTGTAAATTGTTATTACCTGGCTATATGGTCCGATACAACTAGGGGCCCACGAAGAGATGCTTTGCACATGAAGAACTTTTTTACTTTGATCATTTGTTACCAGAATTTCCACATATGCCCTTCCTAGACCAGCTTCTGACAAAGGAAGCTCAATTGTACTACGGGATGGGACACCAAATCGACATTTTTCTTGAGTTATAAAATTCACATATGTTTCATTTGCAATACCAAACATGTTCATATCTGAGATATACAGATGAATGTAAACCACATTCTCCCATGAAAAACCAGCTTCATTAACCTCTGATTCAATCTTCAGTAAAATCATCTTCAGATCCTCCTTAAGATCTGTCATAACATTAACAGACGTGAACAATATAAAATACATTCAACATATAAAATAAAACTTCATAATTTTCATTATAACTTACCTACTGAAGTTTCTGAGTCTTGCAGCCAACAAGATATGGAGAAAGTGTTGTCTTTTCTAGTTCTTGAAGTATGAAGTTTACGTGTTTCAAGTTGAGATAAATCCAAGGGAACATGAGAATGAGATGGATGACATTTGTTTTCCACTGTTTCTAGAGATTCACTTTGTACTTCAATTACAGACCCCATATTCTCCAAACAAAAACCGTTACTGTTACTGTTAGTATCACTCACAGAATCAGATTTTGGTTTATCTTCACAATGGAATGACACGGGGTGAAGGATTCCCACAGGAGCTATGGAATTCGAATCATGAAGTACAAGTTGGAATTCATCTAGAACAATTCGAGCATACTGGAATAAATCAAAACGTGAAAACAGAAACATGAGAACAATTAAGGTTCTATTTTGCAGTTTAAGAGAAAAAGACTTACTTTAAACAGGGGACAATCAAGTGTCAATGTTTCATATTCTCCCCCTTCACCACATACGTTACTTCCATATAACCTGCCAAGAAAAAACTTAGTTCACAAAGAAAAGGAAAAAAAATGAAACTTCTTTGTATGAAAAAAAAAAAAGACATACTCATTTAACTTAAGAAGGTGTGACCATAGGTATGACATTTCTTTTCCCAAGTGCTTTGAAGGATCTAAACCAATAGCTGCAACCTTTACTGTGATGGCAACAATCCCAGTTTCAATCTGGTTGGGCCCACAAAAGAAAAAGAAATGTTTAGTAGAGGTGAAGAACATTTGAAGAGATTTTAATAATATAACTTAATCAACGTACCATTTGCTGTAGGAGCAATGATTGATCCAACTTCCATAAATATGCAAGAGATATGAGCCCTAATCTTGAACAAACATTTTCTACCCGTAATCTTTGATAATCAGAAGCAATTGCACCAGATGAGACTGCTGTAACAGAAGGAATCTGCTTTTTGACTTCTTTTAACAAAATAAACATGTCTTCTACTTCATCACCAGTAGTCATGTTGTAGCTAAGGTCATGACGCCTATTATATACATACAAAGATTTTTTTTTAAAAAAAAAAGTTTAATCTTTTAGAAGAGTTGTGATTAAATAGCTTGCCTGGTGGATCCTTGTATTCTTCTTCTAAACAAAGGCACTCCCATGCAATTCGCATAACTTACAACAATCTGATGACCAACCTGAGACATATCAAGTATGTAAAAGTAAAATAAACATCAACCAATTAGTTTAGCACATATACTAACTAATCATATTATCATGAATTGTTCTTGTGTTTTATGAAATAGAGAAGCTTACAGTTTGATACATGTAGCTATCAAGCTCATCTACAGAATCGTTAGCAGGCAATAAGTTTGCCAATGCAACAACCTACAGTAGAAGCATCACATGTTTAAGTAAAATTCACTCCATGTTGTATGTTCTCATAACAACATAGACACTAATAACTGCTTCCTTCATGTGGATATAAAGTGGTTATTAAGCAATCCTACCTCATGGCCATATTGGAGACACTTCATCATTGCAAAGCAGCTGTCTTTGCCACCACTGACTAACCCTACAACCTTCATCTTTGCTTTCACAGATAGATTTTGATCAAAAGTATAAGGTTCCAACTCTGACTAAGAGAAGTTTATCTGCTACAAAGTTGAATGTAAGTAAGAAATCACATAACAAGTATCATTGGTGCAGATATGATTATATTCCAAACATAAACAGATCCTATACAGTAAAATACAACTTCTAGTCTTCTACTATCTTTTGACACCTCATACTAAACACTCACACAGTTTACCAAATCAAAGTACACAAAACAAAATTCACGATTAATAGGGCTTCAAATCTACTTACCTTTCAAACTTTTAACTTTCAAGATTCAGCTATCAACAGTAGAAAATAGAGCCGTAATGATGTTGTAATACTTAATTCAGTTGCTAAAGTTGAGAACTTCCAGAGTCCATTGACAAAGTAGGAAGAAACTGGGGCTGCGATAGTATGAGTATATAGGGTTTTTGCTTTTAAAAAGGATAACTAGTTTTGTTTGCAGATTCGATGCTTGCACATATGGGTGATTGTGGTTTTTGATAAATAAATTAAAACAGCTGTAGAATTTCTTTTAACAACCATTAGCTCTATAAAGTTTAAAAGCAAAATCCATATCAAGTTTCAATATGAAAACGCACCAAAACTTGAACAGGTTGACTAAGACAAAAAGCATCACGCATGAAAATGGTTATACCTTGTTGACTTATTCGACGAGAGGATAAATGAGAATCGAAAGCGCGACACCCTGGAACCAACGAATATTGGTTTCAATTTATGGCTACAATACTTTGAGACTCTACAAAACGGAGAGCAACCAACTATAAGCCCACTTATATCTGTTAGTTGAATTCCCGAAGAAGGAGTTGTTAAGGTGATTGGGAGTGGTGAACTAGTAACCGGGGGCAGCAGGCGGAGGAATGAGGAAGGAAGAAGGAATTGACGGCTTTTGGTTTGGAATTTCTGAAAACAAAGACGATCAATAGCTGTTGACTGGTTAAATTCAGACAACAAAAAAATACTCCTTTTTCTTTCACTTGACTGCGACCGCCGTGTACACCATTCTTTCCGGCGAGTTTGAGTGACAATCGGTTAGGGTTCAGGTTTTAACTTTTAATTCGATCAAATTAACAATTTGACGAGACAAAAATATAATAAAAGTGGTCCTCGATCATTATTAAGAACTTATTTCAATTTCTTTATTAGAAGTTTAAAACTATAAAAGGTAATTATTAATATTATTAATCATGGACCACAAATTAGTCAAACTGAATTGAACATAAAATAATAGGAGAATTTCGTATATACCCTTATTAAACATCTAAATATCGTATTTACCCGACTTAAACTTTAAATATCATATTTGCCCTTCCTAATGTTTTAAAATATCGGATTTGCCCAAATCTATTTTTTAAAACCGTTTTTATTATTTAATAATTCTTTTTTATATTTTAAAATCATTAAATATAAAAAAATAATCAAATAAACCATATTACCCTTGCCTTCTAAATCATAGGTATACCTTATACGACTTCTAGTGGACGATCAACATATGGATCGACATATGAATTGTGTTTTTTTTTGCCTTTCTTTTGGCCAAATCTGTTGCAATCAACTACATCATTATGTAAATTTAACTTTTTATTAGCTAATGGAATATTCAAATCGTGATTAGAAGTATGGATCGCTTTAATTTTTTTTAGAAATGGTGATGAGAACGAAATTGGAATATGCTACAATCAACAAGGTATTTGTTCCTAACACATGTCTAGTTGGATTCGTGTGATGTAGAATTCTGATTCAAAACCCAAAAGATTAAAAAATGAACGCAAACCCACAATAGATGATACAAACACAATTGATAAACAAATTACAACTACAGTCACCCAATCACCCAATCCCCTTTCAGCAAAGAAAGTTTTTAAAATACCCTTCCTGAACTTCAGTTTTTCATTTAAATAGAGGAACACCCCTGTTCTATGAAAATATATGGAACTCACACACTCATAATTAACTAAATTTAAGGATACAGAGGCACAAAATTCAAAACACACCATGATGGAGACGGAGTAGTCGGTGGGGGTTTTGAGAGAGGCAGATAACATGGGAATGGTGGATTTGGGGGAGGGTTTTGACGGCTGTAGGGGGTGCCCTCCATGGTGCATCCTTTTTTAACATAAATCATTTCTTTGACGTTAATTGGGTATTTGTTGTTGTTGAAGAGCAAGGAAGGACTAGGAAGGATGAAGGAATGAAAGGTAAATTTGTCAATCTGATCCAATGTATGGTTCTAATGGGTAATTTAGTCAATTAGATTTTTTTGATAAAATAATATGATTATAAAAAATAAAAACTAATTAAAAATGTTTAAAAAATTGATTTGGACAAATCCGATATTTTAAAAGATTATGAAAGGTAAATATGATATTTAGATTTTAGATTGGTTAAATACGATATTTTGAAGCTTAACAAGGGTATATACGAAATTCTCCCTAAAATAATATACATATAGTCATAATTCATATATACCATATTTCTGTTTTAGCAACATAAATTAACATAAAATAATATACATATATATATATTCATAATATGCTTACAAGATTTTACTTTAGCGTGGTAGTTGATTAGGCTACAAAAATAGTTTATTGATGATTTAATGGTTTGTTTTAGGATGTTGTTAAGTACACTTTAGTCAAAGTATATTTTAGCCTAGTCATTATATGGTGGTGCCAAAAACAATTATAAAAGTTTAAAAAAATATGAAAAAACAAGGATGTATTTTGAAAATAGACTAATGTGTAAATAAATAAATAAATAAAACCTTTGCTATATAAGTTTTTCAAATATAGTCAATGATATATTAAAAAAAATAATAAATCAAAATAATCTCATTTACCGATTTCCAAGATTTAAGAAAAAAAATTAAAAAAGTTTTTGAAAATAACCATGAATTCTCATTTTCACCATACCAATTAGTTTTTAAGAAAAAAGAAAATACATATTTGATATGGGAATATGCATGTTTTACATGTGAACAAAGAAAAATATATATTTTGTTGGGTAAAATCTTCAAAAACAATGTCCACGTAAAAAATTATAATGTAGTTTTGAAGTTTCCTCAAAAAATGTAAATAATCACTTGTCGATCTTAGATTCTTGTCATGCCTATGAAAATACTCAAATATGTAAATACCAACATTCCTAGGAGTAACTAGCAAACTCACCAAACATGGAAGATCTTATCGAACTCAACCCATATCTATACAAGTTTGATTTATATAAATTCATCATAAAGCCCAACACAAAGTAAAAGCAATTCAATCGTGTCATAATATTGTTTATATTTTCAGTAATCCATTCTCACATCAATGAGGTGTTGTTTGTTTTTTGGAAAAAAAACATCTTCAGACCTCTTATTGTTGCACGGCGCAGCACACACGTAATACTTTTCATCTTGCAACTGTTTGTTTTTCAGAAGTTTTCGGATTAAAAAACATTTGCATGTGTTCTTCTTGACGCAGCACTTGTTTTGCCTCTTCCAACCTCTTCTTTTTCTTTTTTTCTTGCTAAAATATTGATTATATGTTGCTGAAATCTTATCTCACATTTTTTTTCGTTTTATTTTTGTTTATTCTTGTTGAATTTTTTTTCCTTTTTTTTTGTTATATTGAATAATAATAATTTGTTGATGAAATATCATTATTTTATATTAAAATATCTTTATTTTTTGTTAAAATTTCATTATTTTTTGCTGAAATATCATAAATTTTTGCCGAAACGTCATACGTTATTAAATTTTCGGTATTAAAAAACTATTTTTGGATTATAAAGTCGGTTTATTTTAATTTTTTAATATTTGCAGCAGCATGCAGATGTTAAAAAAATAAACACGTTTCTTATTACAATTTGCAGCCGTTTGGTCCACCTCTTCTACTGCAGAGGGTTACAGAGATGGTCTGCAGACTTTATGAATTTTTGTTTCAAAAAAGCAAACAGCACCTAAAACATCATCTGCATAAACTAAATGGGAAATAGAAAGATTAGATATTCTCACATTCGAGCTCGTCATTTATAGTCATCGGAAGACTCTCCATGATAAGAATATAAAGATAAGGCATAAATGATCAAACTTTTTTTACGGACTCCCGTTAAGAAGTACTAAGGCCTTAGCCGACAAATAAACGCCCTCTAATCCAACATATACCCTCTAATCCAACATATACAGTTATGCCCAATGCCCAAAAAGTACATGATCCGAAATAAATAGTCCTAACTCAACAAGTCATATGACTATAAAAAATAATCTTCAAAAACATCCTTTTTTATGTTTCTTATATATGTCGATAATCTCATTCACCATAAGAAAATCGTCTAAAATTTGCATACCTTTAACAAAAGTCGACTACTAAATACTCATAATATTGTCCACCACCCTAGCAAGTCAGTTAGCCAAAAGTTTGGCTATAACTTGTATTGCATGCCAATTAAACTAACTGGCGAGTAGCCAACTCTTCTTTGACACTTGCTTTTCCATTCTTTTCAAATATTTACTTCACTTTTAACACTTGCTTTAGATGTTTGAGTCTCCCTTTAAACACCAAGTGTTTGCTAGTAGAAGTCGAACCCACCTTGTTACATCATGCTTCCTTCATCGTTTCATCAAAATCATCTCATTCTATCTAAGGGTTATACATCTTGAAAGGAATAGGTCCATTGTCATCTACTAATTGTTTCAACATAATAGGGCGATGATCATACATCACTCTATTCAATGCAGTTTCTAAAAGACTAAGAAGCAAGTCAACAAAGTCGTACGATATATATATATATATATATATATATATATATATATATATATATATATATATATATATATATATATATATATATATATATATATATATATATATATATTGCTCATTTTCTCCATGTTTGCACTTATTTTTGTGTATTTGTATCTAATGTTTTAAAAACAGGTTCATATTGATCGGGCTGAGAATAGGAAACGAAAGTGGTTCAGTAACGACCGGTTTATGTCGATTTCTAAATTAGACTGAGCTAGACGTTTTTTTTTAAACCGAGTTGAACCAGTATGATAGAACCGATAAAAAACCGTTTGAACAAGTTTAGTGGACTTATATAGTTGGATTTCACTCGCTCGTTAAAAACAACCCATTTTCAAAGCAAAATGAACAACTCAATCAGGTTATCCGAAGTATACACAACTCGAAGGCCAACGACGCACCCCACTATTGGACACGACTTCGACGTACACCAAATACAAGTCCTAGTCTGGCACTGATCTTCTCAACTTGGAAACATTTTGCTTCTCAATTGTTCATTAATAACCGGTGGTCGAACCGTAAACCGATCTCTAGACTGGTTCAACTAAAAGATCGGTTGTATCCTCTCATAGGCACGTCAAAGAGAAAGACGTCATCAATAAAATCATTAAAATGAGAAAACTCTTCAATATTAGTTTTAAAATTATGTATCTTACCATAAAAATTGCCTTAATACATTTCTTTAAATAAAAGATTAATTGCTAAATCATACACTGGACTTAAGTTACTTATGATAAACATTTTTCAATGAAAAGGCTCTAATGGTGGTTTTTTTGACAAAAGTATGAAAGATTATACTAGGGATAAGCACTTAGTATCAAATCTTGATTTCGTATTGTATTCGAACCGGTACTAAATTTAATGAGACGGCATTCGGTACTTACAAAATTCAGGATTCAATACCCTCGGTAACATTGTTAGTACCGGAAACCGATATCATTCCCGGTACGGTACCGATAATGTTAGTTCGATTCGATATTCATTGTTTTTTCACCCATTTCAATAATCGGTCCATTCCATGCTCATCCCCGGATTAGACATGTTTGAGGAAAGACCATATAACATCTCTATTTTTTATATGGTAATTGAAAAATGATTGATGATTTCGATTGTTGTTATTTAGACTTGGATAGAGGAGTTGAAATAAATACCAAGTTGGAATCCTTGTATTGAAAGATGGAATTTAGGAAGAAAAGTCTTTTGTGTAGATGTTTTTTAGTTTCGATGATGAAAAGGTTTTGTTTCGACATATTTTAGTCACTAATCATGTACTTATATGAAAGGGCATGTGGTCTAATGGGCATCAAACATGTTGAAAATGTGTCATTCAGCCAACTGGTTGAGGATTCCGGTCCCATGATAGACAAAAGTGTATCAGAAGCATCATTTGGTTAAAGAAAAGAAACTTAGATAAACACAAAATGCAGAAAAAGACAAAGTAGCAGCTTAAAAGATGAAGATGAAATCCAGAAGCTAGTGACATTGTATGAACAAGTGCATTAACAAAGAAAGAGATTACTACATACAGAAAATTCAATATGTCCAGCCACCACAACAACAGGAGGAGGATTGAAAATTAAACAAAGGTACATGTGATGAGATGAAACACGGCAGTTGATGGGTCTTTAGAAAATGTTAATGCACATAATAATATATATGATGATGATGAAGATTCAAGATGCTATCTATGAACATGAACATCTTTGGGACAAGTGCAGTTTGATTCACGGGAAAATGTTTCCAGAAGAATACTGAAATGCTTCAAAGTTGAAATTATATCTGTCTCTCTCTCTCTCTCTATTATATATATCACCTGACTGGTTTCATCTGGAATCCCCACCCCCTTTTGTATACTTCTTCTGTGTGCAATGGATCGATCGATTTACAGCTTTTCAGCTTTCATCATACACAGACACGGACACGGACACACTGACTGACTGACTGACTGAAAACTCAAAAGCTTTGCAGCCTTCTCTGCTTCTGCCTGCTGCTTAAATTAAAGAATGTCTCAAGTCTCAAGTCTCAATTCTCAAGTGAAACAGAGAGAGGAGAGGAGGGAGGTTGGTAAGCTTAGCTTAAAAGTTAAAAGGGGGCTTCAAGGGATTCATCCCATACATCTGCACTACCATTAGACGCATCTTCAGCATCTTCCTCCATTGAAAGCCGTATATATTCCCGATGTGCAAACCGGTCCCACTCTGTCAATGTCGGATTCTCACGTTCCTGTTGCGTTCATTTGTTATTATTATGTTTTCTTTTAAACAATTTTAACATCATTGATGATTGATTGATTGATACCTACCTGACGAATGAGGAAGGGGTCGCGACTTTCATACGCCATGAACTTGTTCAGATTAAACAAGATATTGAAAACACTGCCAGAAAGTTTGCTTCCTTTTAGGTCCCCAAGTGTAAAATACCCCTCATCCTGCAACTCAAAATCGTTTTTTTTTTTTTTTTTATTTAATAAGAATAATAAACTAAAGCATCAGATATAGTTACTAAGTAAGTAAGTAAGCATACCTTTGGTCCAACCATGTCAACTATCTGACATAAAATGTCCTCAAAAAGAACAGGCTCTTGAGCCATGCATTCCATGCGATGCAACTGTTCCTCATAGAAGAATTGCATCTCATTCCTTGTCACTGCCCCGTTTCCATCCAAGTCTATGCACTTGAACCTATCAAATCAAATCCCATTTTTTTATATTTCTTATGCCACTCACTCCTACAAAACTAACTTTTCTTTTTTTTTTCTTTTTAAAAAAATACCAGTACTCAAGGCTTGGCTCAGATGACTTATCCTCTTCGGACAAAATGAAGTAAACAAAATCCTCATATCCCATTTTCCCTTCAACCTTACTCGTAAACTTTCTTGGAACCTGGTGATTCATGGTTGTGTTTTAAAATTTATATAATAAAAATAAATTAAAGAAAATATGACTAAATACCTGGGAAAATATTCTGTCAACAATCCTGTAGGTCAATGCATGGTTGCCATATCTTATAAGGTTCTCTTTATCAATCAAAAAATCATGATCTGTGTCCAGCTCCCAGAATTTGCAATATATTACATAGAAATGCTCGTAAGAGAAATATCTGTGGAAACAAAATCAAATCACATTAATTTCACTTAAAAGCTTATTATGATAAAAGTTGAGTTGTAAAATCTATTATACCTCAAAACTTTGTTTATGTCTTCTTCTTCATCTGCATGCAGCATTGCAGCAATTAGATTTCCACGTTTGAGCTCCCTGAGGGTCAGACGACCATTACCTCCTCTATTCACATAGTAAAATATGCGGTATATTACCGTTTCAGCTGCTCATCCCAACAAAAATACATATATGTTAATCATCAATTCAATGCTATTATTATACTTTTTTTTTAATAAGAAACGATTCATAAAAAATGTACATAGGACAAAAAGAAAAACTATTCATTGCATTGCATCTAAATAACAACATACCATATCTCTCCTGAAACTCAGGTGTGTTTTGTAAGAACTCCAGACCTGGATGACTTGCTAAAAGCTCACGAAGTATGGGTTTGAAGTCCTCCTATTGCAAAATTCAAAATTGTAACATCAGTTTTGGAGGAAGCTTGTCATATTCCTATTTGAACTCACAAAAATCGCATTCGCATTTCCACTATCTAAATAAAGTACAGTTGACAATTATGGAGTTTGAGTAAGGAGGAATACGTGAGTTAGATATCTCAAATCAGGCTGCTTCAAAATTGTAAATATTTGGGTAGCTATATCTTTTGTCAACATGTTGCTATGGACCCAATACTCAACAAATGCATCCCTGCAGTGTAGCCAGCCATGTTTTAGTTTTAGACAAACTTACGAATATAAAAACTAAATGTCACAATATCAGTCATAACACATAAGCTTCTACATGAAAATATTTGAAAACCAATGTTCTATCACAGATTCCTTTTATCAATGGATCATGTCGATGTAAACTTCCAAAAGCAACTCAGGACAACATATATATACACACCAAAATGATGTTTTATGCGAAATGTGTTTAAATAAGATCTATTCATGATTTGCATAAAGATGTTTATTTGGTGTAAAGCATGTTAATATGTGATACATGATCCTAGCTGATACATGACTTTGTGTGTTAGCATCTTGATGATTGTATTTCTAGGTATTGCTATATGTGCCTAAGAAATTTTCAACTTGCCGTCTTTTTCAAATTTGGGGTATTACACCAGTGGATCATGGTTTTCTTTTCCCTTTGTGTTTATACTTCATCATGTTAGAAACAGTAAACAATAATAATAGTTATTCTAAGAGAAGTGTGACTCAAACAGGCAGTTACCACCAAAGTACGAATATATATGCAATATATTCAGCATGCTCAAGATTTTATTGTAGCAATACCAGAATTAAGTAATATTTCTCTAAATTACCTTATGATTCTTAAATGTTATGTCATTTCATTTTCACCACATTGCTAATATATATACTGAGGGGCAAAAACAAAGGCATAAAGTTTGGCAGTATTACTCACAGGGATAAGGACAGGATTCACATATAAATGAACAGATAAGATGCTCTGAGGGGGTTAAAAGTCCTCCTTATCATTTTTTTTTTAATATGACCCTTATGCATTCATTACACAACCACTTCATATGGATTTCCAGAAATTCAGATTAACTACTCATAAAGGCATAGATAAGAATATACCTGGTCACACCAATGCCATTAACATCAATCTTTTTGTAAAGAGCGGTAGAGAAAAAAGATGGCAGCTTGCAAATTTCCTTTGTAATTGGTTTGAAATCTGTTGATTCAATTCAAAATTAGCACAATTGAACTACACATATACCCATTGAAAAGGTAAACTGATGATTCATCATGATATAATATGCATAATTACAATTAGGGAGATGCCTCACCATGCAATTGTAGCCCTTCCATATGACCATAGAAAAATTGGTTGCATTGAAACAAACATCGTTCTTTTAGTTCATTTGGTGGTGGACGACCATTTTGAAAGTAAAACTGCAACCATTACCATGTACTTGAGTCAAAACTCAAAACTAGAGCATTAAAAGTTAAAACAAAACAGATCAAAATAAGAATTGATTTTTTGCTATCAAATTCAAACCTGAGGTATTAACTCTTTTGCTGGCTCACTCAATAATCTCAAAGGAGAACCTAAAACTGATGGGCCCGCCCTATGTTTTGTAATACGAGGAGAACCAGAACCAGATGAACTTCTTGGTGAGAGTGGAGGTGTACTGCCAGCTGGAAACATGGAAGGTATTGAAGAGCCGGAAGTAGCCTTAGGGCTGTTAGTTGATCCAGGCACATTCAATGGAACACCAGCCTTTGCATTGTTAACTAAAGATTTTACCTATATATTCACAGAGGAAAAATCATGAATGGTTTTCTTATTTATCCAACAAACTATAAGTCTATAACTAATGAAAGTGATGATCATGATACAAATTGTGTATATATGCTATTGATGTGATAGTTACTTTTCCTATATCATATTGAGCTGTTCTTCCATTTAAATGAATCATTCAACCCATGGACAATGTGCCCAAGGTAAACATTCGATGCCAGATGCCAACCCTAATTTGGGATAGGTAAGTTATAACTGATGAAGAACATCAATTTCAACATTTATTAACTACCACTTTGCCATCTTAATCTAGCTACATCTGACAGAAACCAATCTAACCATCAGCAACTGATGATAAAGAACTATTAAGATAACGGTATAATAGGAGCGATTTTCTTGCACAAAAGAAATATTATGATTACAGTACTTACTAAAGGAGTGGTTTCTGGAAGAGAGAGCCATTGCTCGAACAGTTTCTCAGCAACATAAGGATTTGATTTAATAGCCAGAGGAGACACTTCATTCAGCTGTAACAATTCAGGGTCAAGACAACCCGCTTCACCATTATTATCCATATCCATCATTCCTCGATCAAATCCTTTATCAGCACCTGGATTCAAACTCTATCATCCAGATCTCAAATTGAAAACACACGACGATCAACTTAACCCTAGTAAACCAAAAAAGGAAACGGAACTTTTTCACATATATATTGTAATCGTACGGGCTTGACTATTCTCTCGCTTAAGAGTCAATCAATCGCATTGAATCATACTTGCGAATTGGGAATGATAAGATTTTGGGAGTTTACGGAGCTAGATGAAACAGATCCCAACCTGAAATTGGGGTTTTTCATAATAATGTTCGCGGAGATCGATGTGGAAAGTGGATGGTATGATGAATTTGGGGGAGTAAGATTCGAGATTCTTGCATGAGTGATGTTGGGGGAAATAAAGAGAGATTGCACCTGAAGCGGAGAAGAAGATGATATAGAAGGAAACGCGTCGTTGGAAGGCCTAACCAAAGCAGGCGACCAAATGGACAAAGGCACGATAGTAATAGAGACGAAAAAAAAAATGGATTTATTTCTCTTTTTAAAAAAGAACGCTATGTTTTAGACGCACAAAAAAATATAACTATTCTAATTGTCAAAACTATTTCAGGCCAAAACCAACAATATTAATAAACTCTCGTTTAACCAAAACATAATAATTTTACTAATCACACATATCTAAAACATAATAAATCATAAAAATTAAACAAACATTTTAAAATCAAATTCAAAATAAATAGGAGAAAAACTCATCTTCTTTCAATGGGTTTTCAGTACTCTACAAATCAACCCAACTAAAAACCTTAACCCAATAGAAACTTCAGCCCACTTAAGTTTAGCCAAAACTTAAATCTTTAGTCCATTAAGAATACCAACCCCCCTCCCCCCTACATCTATAATAAACCCTATTTCTTTTTCTCATATTTTTCTAATTTTCAGCCAAGAAACATAAAGAATCTCTTTCTCTCTTCTTCCCTTTTTTTTCTTTTCTTGATTCATGGTGGTTGTCTGATTTTTCTATGAAGATGTTGATGGTTTATGATTTTCAATTGTTCAATAGGTGGGCATATGTGGTGATTTGGGGTGGAATTGATACGGTGTCAAGTTTTTTCCTCTAAACAATATACCGTACTAAGGGCATCCACAATGCATTCACATCATCATTCACTATTCCATACAACTTTACTCATTTTTATTCCACAATGCATTAAACTCTACAAGTTTAATGAAACATATTAAAAAAATATTTATTTAAAGATTTAAATACTTTTTTTTTCATTGAAGAGTTTAATGGTCATTGAACTCCAAATTCATTGAATGCCAATGTGGCATTTCACAATGGTGGAGTTGTATCCATTGAATGACAAGTAGACATGACACCTCATTCAACTCTTTCATTAAACCCCCCAATTATGGATGCTCTAACTATAGTTGGCAGAAGAATTTAACTACCTATACCATACCAAATATGTTTAGCACCAACTTATTCGGCAACCAAAAAATCGGTTGGTACACGTTGGTATTGATATATACCAAAACTTGTGATTGTCGATTGATAACTTGCAATTGCTGATTGGAGAAGAATAAGGGGAATGGTAATTTTGGTGTTAGAAGTGGGAACAAGAAGGCGAGAAGTAAAGCCGTGAAAATTCAAAATTGGTAGTCTAACCTAAAAGGCTAAAAGTGAACATGAGTACATGAAGTTGTGGTCGCTTGTTGGGGATTTTATTCACACCGTAATTTGCTATGATGTCCCTATCTAACATGACAGTCGTTGACTATTTTAGCTGTTTATATTTATTTTACCGATTCGTGTTATATTTTCAATTCGCCCCTTTTAGTTTATTATAACTACTATCTATAACATTTATTATTGTCATTTTTATTTTAATGTAAATTGTATCGTTTCTTAATTTTGTATTTAATTACCGAAAATATAGAAATTAAAAATGTTACAGCAATAAATAAAAGAAAAGGTTATAATAATAACAAGATTTTTTTATATCATCAAAACATTTTTTTTATTTGGTGGGTGAGTCTTTTTGTAAATCTACATAATAATAATAATTCTTACGTCTAGTATTTAGTGGAACTATCTATTCCATTATATTAAACATATTTGTCATTTCTTGATATTTAAGAGATACAAAAAATATAACATTACGTACAATCATTTAATCTTAATCTTCTCAAAACGACTAATAATTAATCATTACCAAAGATAACAAAAACTCATCATGGAAAAAAGATCATGAATTGCTTGTAATATTATTAATTTTATATTATTTTAACATTAAAACAATCCTATATATTTCACCTTTTTATTTTTTTAACATCTTAAAGACCACTTATATCTAACTTAAATTAAAAATATAAACATCTATTCTATTATATTAAACATATTCGTCATTTCTTGAAATTTAAGAGATACAAAAAATATAACATTACGTACAATCATTTAATGTTAATCTCCTCAAAACGACTAATAATTAATCATTACAAAAAATAACAAAAACACATCATGGAAAAAGACAGTGAATTGCTTGTAATATTATTAATTTTACGTTATTTTAACATTAAAACAATCTTATACATTTCACGTTTTTATTTTTTTTAACATCTTAAAGGTCACTTATATCTAACTTAAATTAAAAATATAAACATGTTTTGAATCGGAAAGTTAGGGTTACAACCCAAAGTTGAGTGAATGTAGTGTATTGAATTAGGTTGAGTTTGCACGAGTGAGTTTTGATTCGAATTGTCGTTTTTGAATGAATAACTTGTATAACATCATACATAGAGTTACAAGATACACCAATAGTGAATTACACGTAGACAGAGTTTCCTAGCCCTAAAATGCTAGTTGTGACGGTTATTGATTTGTTACCTAAGCCTATTATAAATGATTTGGAGATACAATCTGGAGGTATATTTTATTTATGTTATATACTATGTGTATTGATTATATTTATTTGTTTACTAACCATAAAATCCAATCTCCACCACATTTTCTCTGCCTCCTATACTTTGTTGCACTCCCTCACCCAAATTTGTTTCCTGGAAACCCTAACTACAAAATCCCACATCCACCAACAACTAGGGCTGACAAATATGTGCCACGAAGAACCAACCAACATGTTACCAACCGAACCAATAAAATCGGTAGCCAACATGTTTGGTAGCCAATATGTTTGAATGGTAATACCATGTCAATTAAGTAGTATTGGTACGATAACGGTACAAAATTTTGAATACAACGGTTGTACCATACCAACACATATACATACACATATACATATATATATATATATATATATATATATATATATATATATATATATATATATATATCAATTCTTACATTTTTCAAGTTTTAATTAGGAGTGACAACTAACAAGTAATACTCGGAGTTACTAATATAATTATATTGATATTGATTCTTTTTTGAACGAAACATGATAGTAAAAGAAACTACTAACACTGGGTTAATGAATGTACATGACACTAAAAAGATTTACTAAAACAAGCGACGACCACTACTTCAACTTACGTTCATATTTGGGAAACTCTCTAACCATTTAGTGATGATTATAATGTGAAGTCTTTTATATATTATAGTCTCAAACTCTTCAAATATAGATATTATTTAAATATTTTGGTATATACTAATACCAATATGTACCAACCAAATTTGTTGGTAACCCGCTAAGTTGGTACCAAGTATCGTTGGTACGGTATTGGTAGGTTTATGTCAACTATAATTGGTATGGTACATGGTTTGGAGGAAAAAAACTTGGTATCGTATCAATTCCACCCCTACCAACAACCAGGACCACAGATTTGTCATTGCTCCACAGCCACCACCATCGATCTTTTATATGAAAACCTAGACGACGCCACTGCTCCTCAGTCGTGTTTAACCTTTCGATGTCGTATGCCTAGATAATGGTTCATTATCTTTATATTCATGTACAATGTTTGTTGAAATGATCCAAACACCTACCTAGAAACTATCCGTTAAAATAAACTATCTAACACAAAACAGTCCGCTAAAAGGCCGTAAGGAACTACCTCAAACTTAAATGAAACTAATTGCCGCATTAAAACTATCTTCCGAAACAAATTATTTGCACCCGTCGTTTGACGCCGGTAAACGGCTAGTATATTTAATAAAAAATTTTACATGATTTAACATCCAATAGATTTTGATTTGTTATTACATCAACTTAGCGGATCTTAAGGTGTTAGATACAATTTTTGTACACAAAATTTAACATAATGCCCACCGTACAAACTGACGATAATAACAAATGCATGATACGAGATGTATTACGGGCCATACCAAACTAAAAGTATGTCAACAAACCTTTTTTTAATAAACAATACAACTCTTGTTAGCAATGCGAAAAAAAACACTATCTAGCATAATCAATCAATATTGAGTTGGCCCAAAATCCGATCCAAAGCAATAACTTATTTGAAAATGAAAATGATGAAAATCAAAGAAACATATATATATATATCTCTCTCTCTCTCTCTCTCTCTCTATATATATATATATATATATATATATATATATATATATATATATATATATATATATATATATATATATATATATATATGTGTGTGTTAAAAAAAGAAGAATCCGAATAAAAAACAATATGTTAAATTAAGGAAAGCACATGTAAATTTGTTTATACATGGGATGCATTATGTATATTCAAAATAAATAATATAAATATATTCAAAAATAAAATAAATTAAAGATAATGTGTTATATATTTATTCTTACAATCTGTTTTTATCACTTTAGTTTTTATTTCATCACTAAAACGAGATAATATATGAACTTATAAAATTGAACAACATAAAAAAAAATATATGAAAAATGAAAGTGTAAACAGGGATTTTGAAAAAGAAAATCCAAAATGAATTATTTTCAACCAATAAAATTCAGAATATATATATATATATATATATATATATATATATATTAAAATAAAAAGATTTTTTTAGAATAAGTTATACATATTCTAACAAATACGTAAATAATCCTAAAAATGACATATTTATTACTTTTAATACTATATAGGTAGTAGGTAGTGTTTAATTTTTTTAAAACAATTTCTAATACAATTAAGGGTCCCCGTCTTGGCGTCAATTATTCTCCGTCTAGAAAAATTAGTCGTTTGACCCAGTTAACCATCCAACTACCGCCTAGTGATTTTTAGAACATTGCTCGATCTTTTAGTGTCATGTGTTGTATTATGTTTTTAAATTCATTTAGCATCACGTGATGTTAAAAGAAAATAAAAAATATAAATAAAAAGACTTGGAATAAACAAGTGTGAGTTGTTGTTACTCTAATTAAAACATGAAAACTGGAAAACGCCATGAACTTTGAGTTTGATTACGTAGTCTCTTTATTAGATGAAATTTGTGTAGTGTATATAAATGTTCAAACTATATATCATGTTGTGATCACCTGAGATGTTTTTTCGTCCATTAGAGATTGTTTATATAACATTCCAAAAATCATAGTAAATTTTTCACTTTCCAATTAAGGTAAAATCATTGTTTCAATCAAAACCCAATTCATAAGAAACCAAGTATCAAATACAATATCCTAAAATCAATGTATCACAAAATCTCCAAAACATGTCATCGAACGATGTGTACGATCACGCCTTTGATTTCCCCCGATCATTAGAAGTACCTAAAACATAACACTCAAAATGTAAGTCAAAGGTTAGTGAGTTCCCCAAAATACCACCACACAAACATATAACAACATGCATATTGGGTCCATTACCATCGGGTTGGATTACACCCGAGCCCACAGCATAAGTTTGGGTTGCCTATCCGACCCACAACTCATGTCTGGATTTCTCCCGAGCCCACAACATAAGTCTAGCTTGCCTATTCGACCCGTATCTTATGTATGGCTTGCTGCCAAGTTTGTGGGCTTCCGCACAAAACAGCATTGTCTCAACCCAAATCTCACTATATCGACATATGCAACAGATAAACATATAACCAGCAAACAGATAATCATACAGATATAACATATCACTACAACATAGCAACATCCTATATACCAGGATACATAACCTACTGTCCGGTATTGGTGTGTAACACCCATAAAATTCCAGCCAATTTAAAACTTTTCAAAAACATTTAAAATACCAATAGTTATTACAAAAAGGTTTCCAAACAGTTTCATATCAGAGTTCCCATAAATCATAAACATAAACCGAGGAAAGTGTACGATCACGCCTTCGCCTTCCTACGGTCACCCCAAAATACCAATTTCATAATACCAAAACCATATCATATATCAAATACAAAACAACCATGCATCTCGAGTCTACAGTGTGGCTGGTTCGCCCGCACCGGGCCTTCAGTCCACCTCGGCTACTACGTTGGGCATAGTCACAATCCTTTCAAACCACGAGGCCTTAGCCCAATACGTGCAACATACCTCTTGGTATGCTCAGTGTACTTCACCTGGATCTAATTCTTCTCATTAAGTCCTTATTCCTTAAAGACTTTTTATCTAAAGACCCAAAAGATCGTTCTAGGTCATAAAGTTTCCGCCTTTATGACATTACATGACTAGAAAAGGGTCCAAAAGCTAAAACTCTAACTTAATAATCCATTAATACATCATAACTCTTGCGTGGAAGGGATAAAAGGACCAATATCACATTTTTATGGTTCCTAGCTCCTAAAAACGTCTGAAAAGGCAACTCTTCTGGTTAGAGTAATCCATACTCATGAACATCAAGCTTATGGGGCCAAAAGTGAACAAAAACTCTAAGCTAGCAAGATCTAAGCAAATAACTCATAAAGTTTCAAACTTTATACCTTCAAATAATGCTTGAGGGTGAGATACTCATTAATCTACGTTGCATTCAGCTTCTTATATGATTCCACTTCCTTCTCCTTACTCCAATAACACCAAAATACACTCTTAAGCTCAAAAGGATCACGTAGAGGATTACAGTTTGCAATGGATGATTTGGGAGATGGAGGTTGATGAGGGAAGAGGTCTTGAAGAGATAATGATGTTACCGGTGGGAAGCCCAATTCCAATTATGATCCAAACCGCAAACCAAAAAAAGACCGATCCAAAATTATATGTTACCGGTGCGATAAACCAGGCCACTTCACGTCTCAATGTCCGTACTGACTCCAAAAATTACAAGAAAGTAATATTGCCGAATATGACAAGACCGTATTTTTACACAATACCGTATTTTTAAATGAAGAAAATGTGATACCGTCTCGATACGACTCACAATATAACGATGTGTGGTATTTGAATAACGGGGCGAGCAATCACGTGACAGGAAACCTGTTATTTTTCTCCAAACTTGATGAATGCATAGCCGTGAGGGTTAAATTCATACATAATTCTTGTGTAAAAATCAAGGGAAAATGTGTTATACTTTTCCAAGTCAAGTGGGGTCAACAACGGCTGATGATAAAGATTACTACATACCGGATCTCAAGAACAATGTTATTAGTCTCGGACAAGCAACCGAAGTCGGGTAAGATATTCGAATGAAAAACAACTATTTGACCATGTACGGTGTCAATAATTGTTTATTAATGAAAGTACAAAGAACTCCAAACCGCCTTTATAAAATAAAATTACAAATTGAAGTACCTATTTGCCTTTATTCGATATTAAGTGAAGACAAGTGGAGATGACATGCAAGACTTGGACATATCAATTTCAAGTAAATGAAAAAGATGTCCAAGAAGGATCTAGTCAAAGGGTTACCCCAATTTGATCATGAGAATCAATCGTGTGAATCTTGCTTGGTGGACAAGCAAACAAGAAAGTCATTCCCGACTATGACGACATACAAAGCAAAACAACCATTGGAATTAGTTTATGATGATTTATGCGGTCCGGTCACGCCGGAAACCAAGGGTCAAAATCGATATGTCTTCACACTAATTGATGATTTTTAACGATTTATGTGGGTTTATCTCATGAAATAAAATAGTGAGGCGTTTACTGTAACGCCCGCAGATCCGGGCTAGTCAATTTAGAGACGATAAACATCAAAAGTGACTTTTTGATAAAAGATTATTTAGAATGAATAATCTTAACTAAGTTGTAGTGGTCGTGACAAGGGTTTATGTCACACCCCCGAACCAGACGGCGGAAACGTCCGAGGGCTGTTGTGACTCAATTGAATACCATCATAATGAATATACATGAAACATAACATCATACATCACCAAGCATTGAAATATTACAACTGGTAGTGTTTACATTCAGTACATTGATCCATAACATTACATGCCCAAAAGTAAATTGTTCGATACTAATTAAACAAACAGCAAGACATTACTGAGTACATTTTTCCCTTTCGATTTACCTGTTACCTGAGAATACAAGTATTTTGAAAAATGTCAACATATGAAATGTTGGTGAGTTCATAAGTAATGTTTGAAATATAATGTTCTGTATTGTTTTGAAAACCACCGGAAAATCCGATATTTTCTGAAAAGAGCATAGTATAAAAAGTGTGAAGATCCGTAAGTATGCTTGTTTGTTTCTATAAATGTAAAAAAAAAAAAGGAATTTGTTAAACTTGGTATGCATCTCGTAGGTGTATGAATTGAAAACCCTAGGAAAACCCGATGTTTTCCTAATACTTTGAATTAAGCGTTTTATATTTTGTTATTTCGTTGCGACGTGTGTATTCGATGAGTCCCGGTGACATTGGATTAATTATGGATTGTGAATTGTTATAAACACACATTAATGAAAATGACTAGTTTACAACTATACAACCGATCCCTTAGGCATCGTTCGTACTATTCACTTAATCCAACCACCCTGACTTCTCATAGCCCCACAACCGAGGAGGAAAAGAGGGTACGAAGCCCCCTGATATTTCCATAAGTCGTTCAAGGCTATCGTGAATGCGAAGGGCTCTTAGCCCGACTCGCATTGGTGAATTCTCGACTTCGCTAGCAGTACCAAAGGACCCTTGGGGCCCAACAGCACAAAAGCCATTGAAAGTCCTTTTACACAGAATTAGGTCATATAAGACCCAACTACATGTAAGCGAGTTTCCTTCGGGCCTAAAGATCATGTCATTGGGCTAGCTAGGCCCAACAAGCACGATTTGAAACTTTCGGGCCCAAAGATGGTGTATCGACGCCTAGTGTATTCCCACGTGTGTATTGACTTCCCGAAATTTCCGCGTGTGTATTAAAGTAGCGTCGTGTTATTAAGTTCGGATTCGTTATTGATTCGAGACCGAATCAGTTCGTTTGATAACGATTTTGGGTGTTGAAGGTGTATTATATTTCGTCGATAGTCGTGGTACTAGTATTCCATCCTAACAGATTTATTGTTTAAAATCACTAGAATTTTTCTTTTGCAGCCCCTTTCTTTTGGATAAATTTTCAATTTTGGCCCTTTGTATAAAAGAACTTCCGTTTTAGTCCTTAAACCATTTTTCTTGACACTTTAGTATCAAAACTTATTGAAAGGGATATTTTTCAGCTCAAGTTTATTTGAAAAACAGTTTTAGTCCCTCAAGATGAAGTTTTCTCGGCTGAAACCTCAATTTTTGCAATTTTTACATTTTTGGCCCAAAATAAATTTTTTTTGCATCTTTAGTCCCTTTTGAATATGAAAAGTATTTTTAACCCTTGAAATGGACTTGGAGCACTAGTAGTCCTCTGTTTTACAGAAAAATATAGATTCAGCCCCCCTAGTTTGAAAATCTCGCAATTTGGGCCTTGTTGGGCCGAAAAGTGCATTTTTGGCCCATTAGGTTTAAAAATTTCCATTTTAGTCCTTCAAAAGGGTAATTTTCCAGAAAATACATTTTTGAAACTGTTTTAACTCATCTCAACCATCAGAATTTGTATTTTGACATTTTGGGCCCTTTAACTTTATATTTTTAACATTTAAAGTCCAAAAATAGGATTTTAGCCCAAAGGAGTTCATATTAACCAACTTGGTTATTTTTCTATAGTTGATTTGTATGAAATAATATGATTTATACTTATTTCATTCAACATAATGTAGATCTCGGTTTTGAGTTCCTTTTTGACTAGATCCAACACCATAATCACATAAGAACATGTAAATAAACATAGAAATCACACAAAGCATACATATACTCATAGATCTACACATTTGGTTGTATTCTACCCCCACAAAACTTATAAAAACCGAAAAATAGGGGGTATGAAGCTCACCTTTGGGTGTGGTTTCGGTTTTGGAGAAGAGATGCAAAGAAATGAGGTGATTTTCGGCCCTAGCAACCTTTCCTTGAAGATCTCGAGTTTAGGAGCTTCTAAGGTGCAAGATCACAAGATTGAATGAATTTAGAATAGATTTTTATGAAGTGAAGGGAGTTAGATCATAAGTTAGCCATTAACTTACCTTAGATGATGAATCACTTTATGAAGACCCTTAAGCTTCTAGCCAAGTTTTCAAGATCTTGGATGGAGAGAGTGGATGGTTCTTGAGTAATTTAGAGAGTGTTTTTGTGAGGTGTGTGTGTGTGTGTGCTCTCAGCCGAAACAAGAAGGGAGGGGAGGAGTGAGAAGCTTGACAAGATTGTTGCATGGAGATATGTGTGTTGCATGGAAAACCTAAGGACAAAAATGAGGTGTCATGAAATAAGTCAACTCTTCCTTTTCTTTTGGGCTTGTCTTGGGCCGAGAATAGAGAGAGGAGAGAAAGGATTTTTGGGCTTTTTGCCCCTAAGCCCATATTAGAGTTAGGTTGAATGATTGTTGGCCTTATAAAATATAAGTGTGATTTTTATGCTTTATTAGGCTAGACTAGGTTAATTATGGTCCATAGTAGTTCATATAATTGATTTATTTCATTCTAGGCCCAATATGGCCCAAAATGTTGGAAATGAAAGTGGGTCCAATTAGAGCCCATTTAAGGTTCTAAGCCCAAGATAGTCAAGTTGGAAGCTTATTGGCCCATTGGGCCCAATAAGGAAGTCCTAGTCCAAAATGGACCTACACAAGAACTTCTAGGGTTTCCAATTACTTGTTGACTATTTGAAATGCTTGTATGGTGTACTTGATTGAAATTTTGTTGCCATGAAGTAAGTATCTTACATGCTCTTAAGTTTTTGATTCAACATTTTACTTGAGTGTTGTGATTACAAGACACAAAATTTCTAGTTGTGACAGTTCCAGATATATGAAGAATGCCGAAATCCGAGTTATAACGAAGAAGTTATGACCTGTCGAAGTTTCATGACAGAACCGACACGACACAGCACGACGTAAATAGTGAATTTACGATCGAGTGGTATTTGGCCTAAGTGATTCATATGTAAGTCATAAAATACATTAAACCGAGAGCGTGCATAAAAATAACGTCTAAATCTGACTTCGTATAAGGAAATTATGATTTTTCGAAGTTTCAACTTAGCGATATGCAACCCAAAATTTGAATATGAGATCGAATGGTTTCTAGCCGAAACAATCTAAACGAGAATCGAAGATCTCGTCGATAGTAGTTCGACGGTAAAAAGATAGACGAAAACGAACGTCAAATGAAGAAGTTATGAGTTTATAACTGATTTTTCCTGTCACAGCCTACTAAAAACAATATAATAAAAATTAAAGTGAAAATTAGTTGAAGGAGTAACGAAAGTTGTAGAGTATAATATCACCTACGCGTGGATATAAAGAACATCGAAAACGGAGCTCGTTGTAACACCGTAAATTTTCAAACAAATTTTCATTTCAAAATATAGTATTTTCATTCAAAACAAGGCATAAACATTTCAAGTGTCATGTCAAAATACTAATCATCTAAATCCCAAGATCACAAAACATCCTTCAGTGTGTACAGATCACGCCGGCGCCTTCCCACGGTCCTCGCTAGTACCTGAAACACATACATAACAACTGTAAGCATAAATGCTTAGTGAGTTCCCCAATATACAACTTACGCACATACTCCTTTCCAGGCCCTGACCTTCCGGTCCATGTGTCTCAGGGGACTTCCGTCCCTGCTGGGTAAACCTTCCGGTCCTACCCACGCCGACCTTCCGGTCCACAACACAACGCCTTCCGGCCCATAACATAATCGCCTTCCGGCCCATAACATAATGCCTTCCGGCCCACATAACATACATAGCACGTATAACAATTAACTTATCACATATAGCACATATATCTCATATCATATCCGACCTTCTGGTCACACAGTCAAACCCTTCCGGGTACAGTATGGTGAGAAGACTCACCTCGTGAATATCGAAAGCTAGCAAATCCCGAAATCACTCATGCTCGATCCGCCGAGCTACAATCTCCCTATAACATCATACATCTCTTATTAACACTTTTATCTTCTAAGTTTGACTATCCCTAAGAAGTCAGACATAGGTCAACTCTGGTCAACGGTCAACGGTCAACATGACCGGACTCGGCGAGTGCTAGGGCGACTCGGCGAGTCTAGACGTCCTCACCAATTCTCTAAGATTCCCTTTCTACTCGTCGAGTATCCTCCTTGACCCGACGAGTTCCTCCTGGAAGAATCGCGGGGCCACCCCGACTCAACTCGCCGAGTCTGAAGAACAACTCGACGAGTCCCAGTTAATCTTCAAGCTACTCGCCGAGTCTGTTCATCGGACTCGGCGAGTCCATGCCATGCAACCGCTCAAACTGCTTTCTAAGGTCAGAACTGCTCCGACCATTCATAGGTCTGGCCTTCCTAGACTGATTCATCACGTAAGGTCCTCATTTCGGTGCTCATAATACACCCCATGACTCATAATTTACATTTTGACCTAAGGCATAAGGATTCCAATCCAAAACCTCCATTGATTCCCGAAATGCTCAGACATGGGACATTCTGGACTTCCAAAGGTCCCAATACAGGGTTCCAATCGCTTGGGGAACTAAGGTAACACTCAATCTAGCCACAAAAGGGTTCAATAAACCCTAAATCCATATACACATCAACATAGAAGAATGCAACTCGAAATATTACCTGAATAACGTACTCTCTGTGTCCCCAATCCTCAGAACGTGGCTTCCCTTGTTGTTCCCTTAACCAAGCCTCCTCTTCCTTGCAAAACAACACTTCCAAAATCAACAATGGTCTTCTACCTTGCTCGAGATGCTCACAATCGAATTAGGGTTTCTCTTAGAAGGCTAGGGTGAACAATGACGGCCATAAGGTCCCTCATATACGTCCCAAACCTGAACGGTTAGGGTTTTCGCTAAACAGCGCAGACTCGCCGAGTCCATATCCGGACTCGTCGAGTCCAGTCGCGAACCCGCGACCAGATCCGCGATCCTACTCGGCGAGTCTAGGCTCCAACTCGCCAAGTCCCCTCTTAAAACACCCAAAATCATAAATATAACAATACCTGGAATTTCGGGCTGTTACACTCGTATGCGAAATATATGAATTTTTTAAGTTCTAGGCATGCATTCCGAAGCTTATCCGGAGGAAACTCCCCGCGTTCAGAAAGGGAACGCCCCACGTTCGTTTTGCTTGGCTTCAGATTGGCCACGTTGCCCTCTAGTCGCATAGTCATCACTTTCGAAGTTTGTAAGCCATGACACACGGCGGAACGCGCTGCGTTCGTCCAAGGAACGCGCTGCATTCATTTAGGGAACGTACTGCGTTCGGAGGCTAGACCCCTCCTATAAATAGGATGTGAGTCCAGCCGAATTGGTTGCTCATTTCTTTCCTTTCACTCCCTTATTCTTCCTTTTTCTTGGCAAGTTGTACCCCCGTAGCCCCGATATCAATCTCGACACCCGAAGCAAGTCCTGGAACCTCGAAGATCCCGAGAAGTGAAGTTTCTGAGTCGAAACTCTGCCCGCGAGAGGCCCGATTTTCAAGGAAGCATCTCGGTTTCACCAAAGAATACTACATTTAGAGCCGTAGTGCTGTCCGATCATCGTATTATCGAGTAAGTGTGTAGTTACCTTCTTCTAACACATAGATATGAAGTATTTGCTATGAAGTACGTGATATGTGTTTATACATTGTTTGTTTATTTGAGATGGATGTTGAATTAATGTTTTATACAGGTTTTAAAAGATTTAAACTGTATATGTGTATGCATCTACAAATATGTTGGGTAGAACATGGGTAGATGAAAATAGTTGATGTGAGACGAAATAATAAGTGTTTTTGAACTCAATGTGTTCATTAGGTATTTTTGAACTCTATGTGTTCACTTGGTGTTTTTGAACTCTATGTGTTCACTTGGTGTTTTTGAACTTTATGTGTTCGTTAGGTATTTTTGAACTCTATGTGTTCACTTGGTATTTTTGAACTCAATGTGTTGATTAAGTATTTTTGAATTAGATCTGTTCACTTGGTGTTGTTGAACTGAGTGTGTTCACTAGGTGCTTTAGAACTAAGTATTCACCGGATGTTTTGAATTAAGTGTTCACTATGAGTGTTAAAACTAGGTGTTCGTTAAGTATGTTGAACTAAGTGTTTACCAGTTGTAATTTGAGGACCTTGGCAGTGGTGGACTTTGTGTCAATTCCTTAGGTCAATCCTTAGGAATAAATGAATAAATGATAGTTGATTCTTAGGGTAAATCCTTAAGAAATAAAGGAGATAATGGGAATGGGTAATTTGGATTGATTTATTGATTGATGATTAAATATAATAATTATATTATTGTGGGTCGAAAACCCTATATGCTCACCAGACTCCCAAGCCTGACCCACACAATTTTCTTTGCATTACAGGTAATGGCACAATAGTATAAGTTGGTTGTCTCGACAAGAGATTTTGGATTATAGACCAGTAGCTGTAAATAACTGCTGTAAGGTTTAATTATACGGTTTATGTTTTTTGGTCTGTATCGGAACATGACATCCCGATGTTTTATTATTAATGAAAAGTACATTCTCTTTGAGAAATGTTTTGATAAAGTTTTATCATATTTTGTTTGGGAACAAATTCCGCAACTGTTTTCTTTAAAAGATTACTCTGATTTTAAAACAAAGCATAAACAAATCGGTCTTTTTTTACCGTGAAATTGGGGATGTCACGTTTACACACTTCAAAAAATTCAAAGCCTAGGTGTAGAATGAAATTGGAAAGCCTTTGAAGGTGTTTAGAAGTGATCAAGGAGGTGAGTTTACTTATCTCGAGTTTAATTCTTTTTATGATCAAAACAGGTTCAAACGTTACCTTACTGCCCCATACTTTCCACAACAAAACGAAATTGTGGAACGAAGAAACCGAACACTTATGGACATGACACGAAGTATAATGAAGGCAATGCATGTCCAAACTAATTATGGGGAGAAACGGTAAATCACTCTACAAATCTAATCAATCGCGTTTATACAAGAGTCATTGGTGATATAACTCCATGCGAAAAATTGTATAAAAAAACCAAATTTAGAAAATGTTTGTATATTTGGGTGTCTAGCACATGCAAAAGTGAAACAGGTTAATCTAAAGAAGTTTGATGCAAGATCAAGACCACTAGTGCATGTTGGTTTAGAACTGGGTACGCAAGTTTATCGGTTATTTAACCCGACGACACAAAAAAAATAATCGTGAGTATGGATTTTATTTTTGATGAAACCAAATGATGGGATTGAATTAAAAAATCATAAACCAATAGTGAATAACCGGCTCATTCATAATACCATGAGACTACCAGAAGGCGAGACGAGCAACAATCTAGGAAACGAGGTAAACAATGACCCAATGAAACCGATTGAATCAGATCAAGAGATTGGAGACAGAGCGGAAGTATAAGATAACGGACAACCAAGTCCAGTCAATAATAATGTTCAACAAGGAGCTCAAACCAAATGCCCTCGAGAACAAGAGTACCTCCAAGACAATTTCAAGATTCTGAGTTTGATCTTGATAATCTCGAAGAACTTCTTCTAACAACCAATGACGAGCTGATATCGGTTGAAGAAGCGAATAAATAACCAAAGCGGGTTAAAGCAATGAATGTGGAAATTAATTCAATAAACAAAAATAATACTTAGACTCTCGTGAACAAGCCTATGAGGGTGAAGTCAATTGGACTCAAATGGGTGTTCATCGAAGAAAAATGCAGACGACACCATTAACAAATACATGGCAAGATTAGTTGCTAAAGGTTATGTGCAACAACCCGATATTGATTTTCAATAAGTATTTGCTCCGGTAGCTCAAATCGAAATCATTCGATTTCTTATAGCCTTAGTTGCTACTCGTAGGTAGGAGCTTCACTAATTAGATGTTAAAACGATGTTCTTACATGGAGAATTGAAGGAAACCGTTTACGTATCGCAACCGGAAGACTATATAAAGAAAGGCAACAAACATAATATATATCGACTTACAAAAGCACTGTATGACCTAAGACAAACACCTCGAGCATGGAACACGAAGCTTGATGGGATTTTGAAGAGTATTAAATTTCAGAAGTGCATGAAAGAACCATCGGCGTACCAGAAAAGTGAAGGATATGACTTGCTAATTTTAGCAATTTATGTTGATGATTTATTTGTCATAGGTACAAATTTGAGCATGATCAAGAGGTTCAAATTAGAGATGTTCAAGAACTTTGAGATGTCGAATCTTGGAAGATTGACTTATTCTTTTGGCATTGAAGTTAATCAAGAGGAATCAGAGATTACTATAAACCAAGAAGCATATGCTCAATGCATTCTAAAAGAAACAGGTTTACATGATTGCAATCTGACCCACATTCCAATGGAACCGGGAAATAAATTGTCAAAGGCCGAAGATGAACCCGAAATCGACCTGACACGATATTGAAATGTGGTAGGATACCTTAGATATCTCTTGCAAACAAGACCTGATATGACATATGCGGTTGGAGTTGTTAGCCGATACATGCAAAGTCCAAAAGAATCACACAATGTTGCAATTAAGCATATCATACGATACTTATGAGGAACAATAGGATACGATATCAAGTACGAGAGGATGAGACAAAGCCAACTCATTGGTTATAATGATAGTAGTCACAATGTTGACCGGAATGACGAAAAAAGCACAACCAATCACACTTTCTACTACGGGTTATCTCTAATTACATGGTGTTCGCAAAAGCAAGATACCGTTGCCTTATCATCTTGCGAGGCGGAGTTCATGGCAGCCATGACGACCGCATGTCAAGCAATATGGCTTCAAGATTTGCTCGGAGAAATCATGAACAAAACGCAAGAGAAAAGTGATTCTTAGAGTTAATAACAAGTCGGCTATCAAACTAACGAAGAATCCCGTTTTCCATGGAAGGAGTAAACACATTTACACAAGGTTTCACTTTGTTTGTAATTGTGTTGAAAATGAACAAGTGGAGGTGGAGTACATTCCCGGTGAGGAACAAAAGGCTGACATTCTTACCAAACCATTAGCTCGAACCAAGTTCAAGGAAATGCGGAGTTTGATCGGGATTGAAGACGTCTCTAGAAGGACTTAGATATTCTGGGATGATTGTTGGAATCTTAAGTTTAAGGATCAAACAATCTAATTTAGGCAATATAGTTTTAGGAAACTATTTTACAAGTTGGTTCTTAGTTTCCTAATTACAATCTAATACAATTCAGTCATTAGATCTCTCTCTCTCTCTCTCTCTCTTTATATATATATATATATATATATATATATATATATATATATATATATATATATATATATATATATATAGGTTCAGGTTTATTTGAGACCATTCTAATTTTGTGAGACCGTGAGACCAAATCTAAAAATAATTTTAAAATGCAAAATAAATGGAAAAATCCAAAAATTCTTTTTTTTTAAATATTATTTTTGGAACTTGAATTAACTAAAAAAAATAAAAAAAATAAAAAAAATTCCGTTTTTTTTGAAAAATACGTGAAATATTCTAATAGAATATTACACTGACATATTCTAAAAAATAATTTTAAAAT
The DNA here is from genome assembly GCF_002870075.4 of Lactuca sativa. Lineage (NCBI taxonomy): Eukaryota > Viridiplantae > Streptophyta > Magnoliopsida > Asterales > Asteraceae > Lactuca > Lactuca sativa. The sequence continues at coordinate 201,988,688 of NC_056624.2, forward strand.
GCATAATAAATGAAAAAATCTAAAAATTATTTTTTTAAATATTATTTTCGGAACTTGAATTAACTAAAAAAATAAAAAAAATAAAAAAATAAAAATAAATTCCATTTTTTTTGAAAAATACGTGAAATATTCTAATAGAATATTACACTGGCATATTTTAAAAAATAATTTTAAAATGCAGAATAAATGGAAAAATCTAAAAATTCTTTTTTTTTTATATATTATTTTTCGGAACTTTAATTAACTAAAAAAAATAAAAAAAATAAAAATAAATTCCATTTTTTTTGAAAAATACGTGAAATATTCTAATAGAATATTACACTGTACATATTCTAAAAAATAATTTTAAAATGCAAAATAAATGGAAAAATCCAAAAATTCTTTTTTTAAATATTATTTTCGGAACTTGAATTAACTAAAAAAATAAAAAAAATAAAAAAATAAAAAAAAATGCGTTTCACGGTCTCACAAAATATAGGTGGTCTCCAATGAACCTAACCATATATATATATATATATATATATATATATATATATATATATATATATATATATATATATATATATATATATATAAAACTGAGTTTTAGGATTAAGAATCACAACTGTAACATAAAAGTTTTGAGTGATTTTTCTTTTAATCAAAGAGTTTGTTTGATTAATTGTGTCTCAATTTATTTTTGACTTACGAGTTAACTTTATACCTCAGCAAACAAAAAATATAAAAAGAACTAAAAAAACCTTTACTGCTTAATACTTATTATTGGCAAAAAAAACAATTAAAAAAAAGATAGATTATTATAATCATACATATATACCCACACTCAAACCCGACTCTTGGAATACTACAAAATTAATATAGTCACTTCCCAAATTACCCTCATAATAAAAAACTTTAATATGACCATCAAATAAACAAATGAAAACAATTATCTCACAATTATCAATTTCCATACAAACACAACCAATCTTAACAATAACTTTTTTTTAATATAGGAAAATAATCTATACCCACACTCAAACCTGACTCTGGGAATACTACAAAATTAGTATAGTCACTTTCCAAACTACCCTCATACTAAAATTTTTTAATATGACCACCAAATAAACGAATGAAAACAACTATCCTACAATTATCAACTTACATACAAACACAACCAACATTAACAACAACTTTTCCTCAATCTATTCAACTATTCAATTCAAACAACAATAGCACCAAAAAAAGACATTAACACGTCAAGTACGAAAAAAAGTTTAACAAACATCTCAAGAAAAAAACATGAACACCTCATTTTTCCTTAAATTACCGACCATTCCAACCCGCACCAATGACACGGCTCACCGTCATCCGGTTAAAACTTTGAAAAACATAAGGCTTAAGGGAGCGGAATGTGGTTTAGGCCGCACTCAATGCCACATAGGCATGCACACCGTCTCTTCTATGTGGTTTTGGGTGCGCCTCTCCCAAAAAGTGTCGCACTCTCCTTCTCTCTTTTTATTCTCCTTTCTCTCTCTTTATTCATGTGTCTTTCTCTCTCTTCTCTTTTCTTTCATTTCTTTCTTTCTTTACCATGGTTTTCACTCGCTGGTCTGAATGTGATAAAGAACCACAATTTGTATGATAAAAATGATGTCGCTTCCTACGTGTCAAAGAGAGAATGCGGTTGGTTCCTGTAGCATTGCTCCTAACAATTAAAGTAAAAAGAACCGGCTAGGCTGGGGGCGAGGCGGTAACACCCGAACGAGCAAAAACAACATGGCCTGTCTCCGAGCGCCGCGGGCTTATCCCATTCACCTGTAGGAATTACCATATCCAATGAACACAAGACTTTCCGACACACACAGGCACACTCTTTGACCCTTCTCTCTCCATAAATTTCATTCAAATCTCTTTCTAGAAGTAAATGCGCTTCACGCTTCCCCCATCTAAAACTCCAAAATAACTTCTAACAACTTTTAAAAACCCTTTGATTTCACTTCAAATTGCAGCAGTTAGCTGGTTGTTCGACCTCCATGTCGTAATATTCAAGTCTCTTTGGATCTGATTCCTGCCTGAACCTTGGATTCTTTTCAGAGAAGAGGGTTTTCAGTTTGGGCCAATTTTAATTTGACACAGTATTTGGAGTTTGTCAGTCGATGGTGATATGGGTTATCAAACTTCCGACTTGGGTCCTGATTGAAGCCGGGGAAAGAAATTGGTACTTTTAGTGCATATCTTTCGCGAAATTTGGGGAATATTTAGTTACTGATTGAAGCTAGGGTTTGTCGTAGAGGAGGAGGAAGTATTTTATGAAATCTTAAAGGAAAGATGTTTTATTCACAGTTTATATTAGCAAAAAAAGGTCCTTTAGGGACAATATGGATTGCAGCACATCTGGAGAGGAAGCTCCGCAAAAATCAGGTTGCAGATACTGATATTGGCTTCTCTGTAGGTAATATATCTATATATTTTTGTTTATGCCCAATTTTTCTGTTGGAATTCTGTTATCTTCTCGCACGAAGGGGTATTCTTAGAACCAAGAGTGATTTTAGTAATTACTTGCCATGAAACCTGTATTTAATATTCTTTTCTGGTATACGCATGGCATATCTTCGTTGAGTTTGGCTTATTTATTGGAAACAGTTTTTGGTTAGATAGTTTACAAACAGAAATCTCATGGTTTAGCAGTCAATGAGTTGTTAATAAATTGTGGTTGGTTTTGACTTTTGACAGACTCGATTCTTTTCCCTGAGATGCCAATTGCACTCCGGTTGTCCAGCCATCTTTTGCTTGGTGTGGTTAGGATATACTCAAGAAAGGTAAATTACCTTTTTGATGATTGCAGTGAGGCTTTGCTTAAAGTAAAGCAAGCTTTTCGGTCCACTGCTGTTGACTTACCACCTGAAGAATCCACTGCTCCATATCACTCCATCACCTTGCCAGAGACTTTTGATCTAGATGATTTTGAGCTGCCAGACAGTGAGATTTATCAGGGGTTAGTTTCTCAATAATAATCAATATCCATCCATTTTGGTCCTGTAGTTAAGTTAATGATCTGATGTTTGCTTGCTGATATGAATATTCTGCAGTAATTATGTTGATCATCACATTAGCTCAAAGGAACAGATCACACTTCAAGATACTATGGATGGTGTTGTTTACTCTACATCTAACTTTGGACTTGATGGTAGGTATATTTGTCTGTTGCTAAACGATGTTTACATTCTTTCATCATGCAGTTGCAGTCGTTTGTTTGTGTACTGATTCTTAACCCTGTAATTTGTTTATGTTTATAGAGAGATTTGGTGATGGTGATGCATATGGTTTGGACCTTGACGAGGTAAATATATTCCTCCTCCTCATTGGATCTGTGTCAAATTTAAGTTTGTATTCTTGTTCATGGATGCTGAAAGCTTTCTATCTAAGAATACACTTGTATTATATATATATATTGTTGATAGATTTGAGTTGTATGTACAAGCAGGAACTATTGGTGGAGAAGGCTGCATCTGCAGAAGATGCTACTGGTACATCGAATTCAGAGTATGCCCTCTCTCTCTCTATATATATATATATATATATACACACACACACACACACACACATCAACATTACAATATTCTACTTTTGTAATCCTAAGTTGTGATCTTCTATATTTTACCAGTTTTGCAATCCAAATGATTATGTTGGAAGGGATGAAATGTGAATGGGAATTTATAGCTTAAGATAATAATTAAGTTAAAAAAATTCTAAGTATGTCATGCCATTTTTGTTTAGCTAAGAGAAGAACATCCCCAATGGCAGTTTGGAGAATTACTTATCACTATTTCAAAACTACTTAGTGACGACTTATTCCTATTGGACTTGATCACTTATTTGATAGGATGACATCTTATTATACTCTAAGTGGTTATTGGAATAGTTCCTTTTACATTTGCCCCCTTGTTTTAACAATATTAGATTTTACCCCCCTTAACCATATTAAAATATTACATATTTAATATCTTTTGACTAATTAATCTGTTTTACTATATATACAAATTAAAAATGAATACTATTATTTAGTATTTACAGAGGAGTATATCATTAAAAAGCATTTGTCAAAACAATCAAAATTTATATCGATATCAAATACGAATGTTCTAAGCTCTAACATAAACACATCTTTCAATCTCAGTGTTGATCCTCAGGCATCTGCCCAGGTTGATGCATTGTTCAAGTATGATCATAATCAGGATACCCCGACTATTCCCGAGGATATGCCAGCTGGCGATATTATGAATCAGGTCCATAAAAGAACATTGAATTATTTCCATGCTACTTTCAAATCTAAAATTTTAAAATCATCTTGTGTTTTATTTTTTCTTCCATATCAGCATATAGATGAGTATGATGGAGATAATGATCCAGTTGAATATGCACATGCTCCATGTACTCCTGGACTATGGGAAGAACCAAATTTGTCCAACATTCAAGAAACTTCTGCATATGATGATCATCAAGAACCAGAAAATCATCCCATAACAGTATTTGCTGTGAAGGAGAATTTAGAAAATGACTCCAGTGAGCAACATCATGCTCAATTCGAGCCACTTGAGAAATCACCACCACACATTGCAACAACAGAACAGATGTCACTTGAGCAATCACCACCACACAATGTGACATCAACAGAACAGATGTCACTTGAGAAATCACCACCACACGTTGTGACAACTGAACAGATGTCACTTGAGCAATCACCACCACACAATGTGACATCAGCAGAACAGATGTCACTTGAGAAATCACTACCACACATTGTGACAACAGAACAGATGTCGATGTATGATCCTGGTTCCACACCTTTTACAGAATCACATATGGCTGACCAAGTTAGGTCAATGTCTCCAATAGCAGAGGTGTCTGAAACTGTTGTTTCTGTGGTTGATGATTCTGTCAAATTGGTGAATTTGCTTAATAAAAGTGCCACACACCAGGAGCCTGAAGTTCAGACTGTAGATGATAACTGTGAAAACTATGTAGAAGAACATCAAGGCATGTCAAACAATGTAGTCAATCATGAGAATGCATTCCACCCTACCATGGAATTGGAATTAAACACTGAACCCTCTGATGAACAACACACCCTTGTGACTCCCCAAGATCAGGCTTTTATGCAACCTAAAGATTCCACAATTCCAGTTCAGTCAACTCATGACAGCATGCCAAGTTTTGACTTTATGGGTCTGAGGCCATGTGTCACTCTTTCGAATCATGAGAATGCATTCCAGCCTACCAGTTCTCTTCCACCATCTGAATTTACTTCCCTGCCCTTGCCCTCAACATCTAGGAGGGAGGAACATGAACAGGAACACCCCAGTGCTCCCATTTTGGTGCAAGGTTTGTGAAATGAGCTTATTATGCTTGAAGTTACAATTTGAGTGTTCTCTATTTAATCTAACATCAAATGTGTATGATCATTTTCCAGGGGAAGTAGTACTAGTACCACATGCAAATGCAACTGAACCATTGGAAAGAAACTTGCAGGAAACATATCATGCTGAAGTTGGTCCAAGTAATACAGTAGTCCAGGTGGCATCTAGCATACTACCAAACAGACAGGTGGACAATGTAATTGAAAGAGATGTTCAGGTTTATAATACCAACAGCTACACATCAAACTTCCCTCCCCCTGAGAAAGTGCTCTCTTTTTCACAAGGGCATGATATAATAGAGGTCCCAGAAAGAGAAAATACTACACCCATACATCAAAGCACATTCACATCTAGCATTAGCATATCAAACAGACAGTTGGACAGTGTAAATGAAAGAGAGGTTTATGTAAATAACAGCAACAGCTACACAGCCAACTTCCCTGCCCCTGAGAAACTGCTCTCTTTTTCACAACATGTACCCAACAACATGAACATGAACATGAACATGCTACCAGAAACCACACCCATCATAGCACCACCAGGTTATGGAGGTGATACTGGAACCAATAATAGGTATTCAGGAAGAAAACGCAGTATCACAGAAAGCTCAATGTCAGCTCAGAGTTTGAATTTCAATTTAAATGAATCTTCCAGTTTTTACACCACAAATACCACGAAAGAATCTTTTCGGGATGATGATTTGTTGTCATCGATATTAGGTATGCAGAATACTATTTTGAAGTTTGTATTGAACTTTTAGTTTAGTTTTTAAATAAGAACAAGGAGATTTGTTTTTGTTGCAGTGGGAAGAAACACTTCAATATTAAAAATGAAGCCCACTCCTACTCCTCCCACCGAGGCACCATCTACAAAAAGAAGGCGGCAATCTGCACCCAAGACTGCAGGAGCAACAACCAAAACTGGGGTATCAAAAAGGAAGGTGCTCATGGATGATAACATGGTTTTGCATGGCGAGTATGTTTACATTCTTAATATAACATGTTGAATGCTCAATATTCTTTTCCTTCTTCTATGTCATCACTGAAAAAGTTTTTTTTTTATTTTTTATTTTTAATCCTTTTGAAACAGCACAATACGTCAGCAATTGACAAACACAGAAGACATTCGGAGATTAAGAAAGAAAGCTCCTTGCACTCATGCTGAAATTTCAATGATTGAGAAACAGTTTTGGGAAGATGAACTTTTTGGTAGATCCATAATTACGGGTGAGTTGTTTGTGGACAATATCAGAAAATATTATGTTTCTGTTGACTGACATTGTGTTAAATTTTACAGGAATGTCAATCAAATTGACTTCTTTGCAGCGTCAGTTGTATGATATAAGTAAAATTGTTGTCTCCCAATATGATAATGCTTCTTTAGAAGGTGTAACAGACCAAAAATCAATTTCCCAAAATGATGAAAAGGACATACAACCGGAAATGGCGACTGAAAACACGGGTGTCTCTGTTGAACCAGATGTTCCTAAAGAAAACAAAGATCATGATGATAGCTTTGATCCTGTTCCCATGATAATTGATGTTTCTGAAGAAGCACAACCAGTGGATGTTCCCAAAGAAGACAGAGATGAGGATAACTTTGATCCTGTTGTTATGAAAGATAAAGATGTTTCTGAATCACAGCCAATCGATGTTCCCAAAGAAAATAGAGATGGAGATAACTTTGATTCTGAATCACAGCCAATCGATGTTCCTAAAGAAAATAGAGATGAAGATAACTTTGATTCTGAATCACAACCAATCGATGTTCCTAAAGAAAATAGAGATGAAGATAACTTTGATTCTGAATCACAACCAATTGATGTTCCTAAAGAAAATAGAGATGAAGATAACTTTGATTCTGCTGTTATGAAAGGTAAAGATGTTTGTGAATCACAACCAATCGGTGTTCCTAAAGAAAACAGAGAGGAGGATAATTTTGATCCTGTTGTTAGGGAAGATAAAGATGTTTCTGAAGCACAACCATTTGACAACAACACACATGATATTGATAACAATACCAGAAATTTAGATTATTATGAGAATCAAGAACAGATGCATACAACTGGAGATTTTACCGAACTCTTTGGTCCAGAACATGATATTTTGGATCATGCTACTGCAATGGAGATCGATGGCAATAGCTTTCAAGATGCTGATGTTGGAGTTTCTGTTATGCATACCGAGGTTGAATCTGAATCACTGACACATGCTGATGTGGTCCCAAGTGATACAAATGACACGTCAGCAGCAGCAGCACCGTTTGAGGTTGAAAAGAGCAGCCAGATGGTTGCTCCTCTGCTAATGGGCCCACCACCAGGTTTCGGTACATATGAAAGAATAGATGTACAGTCTGCTGCTGAGGTGGATATAAATATTAATCATTCTATTGAAAGCAACGTTGCTTCTGAAAGAAAGGTTGATGATGAGTCGGTTAGAGAAGAAAGACAAGAAGCTGTTTTAGATGCTTCCACTGCATTCTCTTCTGAGACTGATGGCTTAAATCCACACATTGACACTGAAATCAGGAACAATGAGGAAGAGAACAACTCGGTCTCCAATGGTGATGTCTTTGGTGAAGCAGTTGCAGCATATGATGCTGTAGACAATCAGGTGTTGGAAGACATTTTATTGGATGAAAGAGAAAAGGCAGGTCATGATGTTACTACTACTTCATTGAATCTAGAAGATATCCCTACCGATAACAGGGTTGATGCTGATGATGTAAGACAAGTTATTTATTTATTTATTTATCATTTTTGCGAGTTTTAGGTACACTCTTTATATAAAGAATGATGTATTGAAAGTTGTTATTTTGGGTGGGGGTTGTTGGAGCAGGATCATATGTATTCTGGAGTTGCAAATGATACAGGTTTGCATCAGTTTCCTTTATTTCAGAGTGTCTGAGTGTCATCATATATCCTTACTATTATTGTGTTTGTTCAGATTTTCTGAATTTTGATGACGTGGATGATGACGAGGCTGGAGAAGCAGCTGATGATTACATGCCTGATGGGGAAGAAACAAAGATGCTTGACAACACTGGATGGTCTTCGCGTACAAGGTATGTGAATGTATATCAACATGTTAGTTATTGTTTATAGTATTTGTTGATAAGGTTTGCATACATATTTATATTTATTTTAAGAATATATATATATATATATATATATATATGGGTATGGTAGGGCTGTTGCAAAATACCTTCAGATTATGTTTGACAAGGAAGGAGAGCGTGGAAGGAATTTGCTTGGTGTGAACAACCTGCTAGCTGGAAAAACACGCAGGGAAGCTTCAAGAATGTTCTTTGAAACATTGGTATGTATAACGTATTGTATCATCATATAGGATTATAAAGAAAAAAATAAATACAAATGTATATTTTATTGCAGGTTTTAAAGACAAAGGATTACATCCATGTGGAACAGACAGATCCGTTTGAAAACATAAATGTATTTCCACGTTCCAAGCTTTTGAAATCAGAATTTTAAAGGAGGAGGAGGAGAAGTTGATTGTGGTTACTTTAGATCTTTTGTTACTTTGTGTATGGTCTCAAGAGAGTAAATTAATTAGTTATGTTGTTTTGGTAGAGTTATAACATGGACTGGAGTTGAATAGATGAATCATGTAGCAAACACACACATTTAATGCTTGTTAGAGGTTGTCATGTAATGTTGTACGTACGGATCATGCATATTTATTTGTAAATAAGCACATAGAGTTTAATCCATGCTAATTTACTCATACTCTTACTCTCTTTCTCTTTCGTTTTTGCTTGTGTTTGCCATTTTTAATCTTTGTCATCCTCATATTAATTTTTATTGATCCAATTTTGGTGTTACAAATTCATAAGGTGTGTTTCACATCACATATAACATGGGTGTGTATTTAGCTTTTAGAAAAAATAAAAGTTAAGAGCTTTTAGCTAAAACAAAAAGCTCAAAATCAAGAAACTATTTTAAGTAATGTTCAACGAAAAAAAACTTTTTTTTTTCTTTTATAGTTTTGCAAATCGACCTAACTACAATTTTTTTTATAAATCAATGACATGTTTAATATAAGTCATTTTTGGTGTTTTAAAAACTTTCAATTAGTTTTATCAAATACTACAAATAAAGCTATAATAACCGGCTTTTAGCTGTTATATAATATATTTATATATGTTTATTAAAAATAATAATATTGTCCTTAAGAAATGTATTGCTTTTTATATAAATTTTAGTCCAACTTTGTTTTTTAGTCTTATTCATATTTTTATTATATTTTGTCCTTGTAAGAAAGTAATTAAGAAAAACGATTACATTATATACATGAATGGTGCAAAACATACACAAGGAAATGAGGAACTAAACTGTTATTTTAGAACATGATAATATGGAGAAGGCTTATGGACAATGTTTTAAAAACCGGTTTGAACCGGCCGGTCGAACCGGTCGGACCGGGAACCGGGAGAGGGAGCGGTTCAACTATCACTGGTTTTACATTGATTTCTGAACCGGATTGAACCGTCCGGTTTTTAGAAAAACCCGGTTGAACCGGTTAAACCTAATAAAACCACATGAAAAAATCCATTTACATAATAAACTTTAGTGATTTTTTTCAAATCTATTTAGTTTTTGCTAAATAAAAACATATGATAAATTTTATAAATTTTTTTGATGTGTTTGCATTCATCTAAAATTATATTTTGTTTCGGTATTATACTTTATTTTCTTTTTGACATATATGGATTGATATAAAACACTAAAACTTATGGTTATATGTTATTTTAATGTATTTTTAATGTTTAAACTTGTAAACATCAAATTCATAATTTATATATGTAGGTATGTGTAGGAAAATAGAAAAAAACATGAAAAATAAAAAACCGGTTCACCCAGCGGTCGAACCGGTTAAACCGGGAACCGATCACCATACCGGTTCAACTAAAAAACCGGTTTTAAAACATTGCTTATGGATGAACATTTCAAAATAGTTTTTTCTAGTATTGTTTAAAAATCAGATAATTAGACGTAACAAATGTAAAACTAGAGACAATTAAGTAATACCAAAATTGTTAGATAAACAGTGCATTCTAACAGTATCAATAGATTTGGGCTATCCGGTATGGATTCGCGTGAGAGACATGCCACATCATCAAGAAATCCACTCCACAACATACCCACTAGCTTGGGGGTGGTGTTCACTAGTGGACTTGTAGTGAACAAGAGAGAGAATGAAGAGAGAGATAGACACAATCAAGCTCAAACACTTCCGTGACCTTTTGTGGATGCACCCACTCCACAAGACAACCATTATGTATTGGGGTGATGTTCATTAGTGGAAACTCCTCCACGATTAAGACGCATGAGTATGCCTCAATACCGGAAGACCTTATATAGAATAATTGGATAGACTTTTTTAAATAAAAAAATGAAAGATATAATAATATATTTGAAATAGAATGTCACAAAAAAAAAATAAATAAATAAAAAGAAAAGGTAGAGTTAGACCTAAAATGTAAAATGATGCACATGAATTAAAAAGAAAATGAAAAAAAGTGAAATGGGTGGGTGCGTGCTTTGTATATAAGACAGACAGACTACTACAACCCTCTCTTCCTCCAAAATAAATATCTCCCCAAGTCCCCCACCTCCTTTCTTCCTCTTTCTTTCTCTCTCCATTTTCTCTCTCTATTTCTCTCTGTTTCGATTCCCAAACGCCGAGAGTCGTAGCAGAGACTCGCCTGTTCTTCGATTCAACTCCGACTTGGTTTATGAGGTATCATTTGTTAGACCTGTTAATGTCTCTTCTATCTCTTTTTCATTCGACAGATTTTCTTTCAATTAATTCGTCTTTTTGGTATTTTCGCCCCCTTTTTTAGATTTTCAGATCTGTTCTTCGGTTCTTGTGTTTTAAATCGGTCAAAATAAAATAAGCTTTTATGATATCTCGTGATTGGTTCTGTGTGGAAGCGGAACTTAAAGGGTTTCGTAGATTCAATTGTGTATGTGTGTGTGTGTTTGTATGCGTTTTAAATCCTTAAAGATTTGAAATTACTGATCTTTTTGTTGAAC